>NC_073711.1:20306491-21008281 GCF_023634085.1 Falco cherrug
GGTTCTTCTTTAGTGTCGATGTCCTTTGAAATGCATAACAGCTCACGTATGTAGTCTCTTGAGATAGGCAAATACAAACAGGCACCTTGAAAAGGAAAGTGAGTGAGAATTAAACAACATTGCATTGAAAGTAAAATTGCAAATAGAACCCACAGCTGTGAACTTGCTAAATAAAAAAAAAACAACTAGGATTTAATTTGAAGCAAGCTTTGGAGACTCTTGTGGTCCTTTTTGAGGACAGATACAGTTGTGCTTCTGCATATGGTTGCTTTCCTGAACGGAAGTCTCTGTGATGTGCTGCTCACAGAGCACACCAGGCAGAAGAAGGGCAGCTGAATGGTGCATCTATGCTGGTATTTTAGTTCAGACTGGGAATCTGCTTTTGAAGTGAATCTGGTCAGCCCTGTTTATGACGATTTGATAACGTCATGAAATGCTTTCCGTTGGATTAAGGGAAGATGTCCTCTAGGAGCATGCCTAATGCACTCCAGGAGTGGCCATTTAGTCTGAAACAGTCAAGTAATTGTTGGTAGTGTTGGCGCTGAGTCCCTGCCTGTTTTATTCTTCTTATCTTCTCCTATTGTTCCATACAACATACAAAATTATACGTAACCTATAAACGAGTGTTTTCTCAGTTCTGCTACTTTCTCTGTGATTTCTGGTCAACAGATATCTTGCATGTACAATACAGACACATTGCTTCTGTCATTGAGTTGTCTGTGAAGCATTTGGGGTTTTTTGGTTTTTAATATGATGAGAACTGGCAATGATTTAAATCAATGCCTTGTTCCTTTTGTACTTATTTTAATATGGAAAACTCTTCTAACGTGTGTAACATCATTCAAGCTGGAAAAATACTTACATAAAAATCTATGCTAGCAATATTTTAACTTCATTACAAGTTAAGAAATATATTTGATTCAGTTTGTTAGCTGATCATACTGTTAATTGGTTTTACATGTGTCCACTATCCTAGATGTCTAAAAAGAGATTTAGAGTTGTGGGGGGGGAGCTATTTTTACTTTTTTAGTTTCTAATGTTAATTTCTTTTCCATAAATTTCCTGTTACAAATAATATCATTCTGATAGTATAACAGAGGAAAAAAAAAAGGAGAAAAAAATTGCAGTCTCCAGCATATTGACAAGATACCTATTCAGAACAGCAACAAAAAATCTCATGGCTAATAAGAAACTAAATATTTTTTTCAGTGCCTAGTCAGCTGGCAATAGCAATAATAAGTAAGCTTCTCCATGACAGCCCAGAGACGCTGCACTTACGAACTGTGTGTTACGCTACTTATTTTGCAAAGGAAGGAATGGCGTACAGGAAAAGGGGGAACAGCATACAGCAGAGGTCAGCTTTCAGAAGAAAATGTAAAAGTTGTTAGATATCAAAAGTATACTTTTGGAGCTGCATCATTTTATGATCATAGAAACAAACATATTTGGCCATACTTTTTGTTGTCTTGAAGGGAAAGGAATAAGGACCTTGCCTTGAGACTAATACTGTCTTGCAAAAAAACCCCAATGGTCTAAATCTTGCTTCCCCTTTGAAAGCACACATGCTTACCGCTGTGGTACTGCATTTTAATATTACCACCAGATATTTTTGTAAAATTATATGAGTTGTGCTACCCATGTATACTCTCTCCATAAGTCAATAACTGTGCAACTTTCTGTTGTATTTGCTTATTTCTGTCAGTCACACATCCTGCTGTACCTAAGTAACAGTTTGGTTGCTTTTTATTTAAAGAAGTTTTCAGACGTACAGAAGGCTTGTGTATGTGTGTGTATATGTAAATACATACACGGAATCAATACCTATACTTTGATGGATAGAAATGAAATTATTATTGAAAAAGTCAATACCAAATATGTATCAGAAAGAAATTTTATTAGATAATGAAACTATAAAAATCTTTACTGTAACTCATGGATGAGACATTTTGTTAGGTATTGTTGCTACTTTACTAGCTATACTTAATATTTCTGGCTTTTTCTTAATAAACCACTTTTTTAGACAGTCCAGAGGGAGTTTAAGTTCACCTTGTGACTGCATTTCTAAGGTATTATTTCCATACTTTAAGATGATAATTTTCAATGAAGATTTTTCATCTGTATGTTATATAAATGTTAGATAGAGAGTACAGTTTCATTAAACTGACACTCGTCTTTTACGTTACAGAATTCTGTCACTTTATGAAAGGAGCTACATCATTTATAAGCCTAAATTGTGAAGTATATAAAAATTTAACATTTGAAAACAGGTTTATGTCTGGTTCTGAAGATTGAAAACAGTTTTCCTCTCTCAGATGAGTCTTTTAAGACATAAAAATTCAATTCCTTTTTTTCAGATGTATGACTATTTTCCCGAATGGAGGGGAAGTAGACAGTGTTGCCACAGAAAAAGAAAAATAGCTCTTAAGAAACTTCTTAGATCACTGGAACTGAAACATATAGGGTATGAATTGGATGCTCTGAGTATCAACCTTCGTGAAACCAGGGCTTTGCAGAACAAGAATTTTTTATGAAAACAAGAATAGAATAGTGTCTCTGAAAATTGTGAAATGTTTGCAGCAGCAGTAGAAGTTAGTGGAAAGGTATCATTTTTGGCACTTTTCAGGAGAAACCCTGTGTTTTGTAAGATTGAACGCAAGTTGCATGTGTGTATCAACCTTTGCTGGTCAAAGGTATCATCACCTGAAACCTTTGGGAGATCCTGCTTTGTAATATTTAGTTCAAAGTTACACATTTAGTGAAAGCCTAGCTCTGTGGCTTATAGTTTCTTACTCCCTAGTTCTAGCCGTAACCTGCACTCAACAAATGTTTTAAAAACAATATCCTCAGTAAATGGAGAAGGAGAGATTTTAGCATGCCCTTTGCTACCAAACTGTATAAAGTATTTGATTACTGACTTTTATTTTGTAAGTGCAGTTAAACAAGGATATATAATCAAGTGAGATAAGGAGCTGGTGATTCTGTCCTACAGTTTTCTCTGTCTGAAGTTTCCAATATTTATCTCAATAATCATATAAAAGATAACTTGCTTTTTGGAATATTTAGCTTAATAAAATTGTTTGTGATTGCAGTAGATGCTATATTATTTACCATGTCTGTATTATATTTAGAAGAATGTCTAAATAGAAAATCTGAAGTGTTAAATATTTATCTAAGTTATTAAAAAATCTTTTAATTATTAATTATTAATAGCAGAACAGGGACAAAACTTTTATAATCCTTGTTGACTTTGTTATCATTGTAAAGTTTGGAGTCAGTGCAATAAGAACAATCTTCATATCAGAGAGAAAACCAGCATATTGGCAATCTTGTAATATTTTAATTCATCATTTCTTTGGTTGCATGGCTTTATGTTAAAATTGATTCATGCTGCTATGTTTCCTTGCTCTATACCCATTTTAGTGTGCCTAGAACAAAAGTATACCTTTTCCAAATTAGCAGTATTTGACCCACACCCAAGTGTTCTAGGTAGGATATCATCCTGTGAGCCTAGAAGCATGTATTTTTCGTAAAAAGGTGAAAAATTAAGTTTTATGCAGTAATACTACTACCTCTTGCTAATAATTTCAGTTATTAAGTGGTTATTATAATTTAGTCACGCTCAAGTTTTAAAGAAAGCTCCAGTCATCAGGATGATTATTGTTTTTATAAATTTGATAGAAAATAGTATAACAGCAGTGGTCTCTTGACATACTACTCTTCTGCTTTGCTGTAGAATTCCTTTCTAAGGAAAATTCATTTTTCAGTTACAGCCAGTGAGATGCTCCCTATTCCATACATGCTGTATATTTTTAACGGATTTGGATATTAAGCTTCAGACATTATATAAATTGACTGTTGAATGGTATTGGTTTGTTCATTAGTCATTAGTTTAAATTATCATACAAACATAAATGTTCAATACTCATAGATCAAAAATAAATGTTGGTCATTCTCTTATTTCTGAAATATTGTGCAATGAGAGAAATGAATTTATATGATCACTCCAGACATAGTAATACTAGCTCAAGGCGTATTTTTTACTGTTCAGACTTTGCTCTTCTTCCCTTCCCCCACAAAGAAGTCTCCATAAGCATAAAGCAATTATTACAGATATTTCTCACAAGGGTGGAGCTCTTATCTTTATCCAGGCTGTTTTGCCCTGTCTGCCTAACACAGTAGAAAACCCTGAAAATTTATGTACTACTCACAACATTCTGAGCCTTTCAAATATTATTTTTTTCAAATATCTCTTAAACAAATACTTTTAAGTACATCCACACATAAATATTGGAAACTTATAGTGGAACACTGGTAGCCCTTTTATGAACGTACAGGAAAGAATGAAGGGATATTGGCATGATTTACAATAAATTAATATTAATATATTTTGATATAATATTAGATAATTTATATAATTACATAATATGAAAAAGACAACGAAAGACTATTTTTAGGTTAGAGTGTTATTTAGAAGGGCTGGTTTGCCGTATTCACTGCATGTGGGATTATGATTTGCTTTGGGTTTGAAAATGGATCTCTGCATCTGTTAAGAAAATATATTAGGAAAGCATTAAGAAAACAAGGCGTTCATTGAGCTGTTATAGAGAAAATATGCATGTATGTCTTGGTCTTATTTGATAGAAGATACGTTGGGTAAGATAATGTACTAAGATGAGTAATCAGCTGTGACACAAGTGGGAAATAGTTTTGCAAGCAGTGCCCTGTTACTGATTATTTTATCAGTGAAATATGCTGGAATAGAACTATTACTTTTTCAAAAATTTGGAAATCTTCCTGACTTACCAACTTTTTCCGTTCTCAGGTTTGCCAGAAATGTTGACAACCAACTTTATGTCAAGTTGATCACAGTTATCAAAAAAGGAAACGTTTTCTTTTGCTTAATTTTTTACACTTGTCATGTTTCATCAATTGCATTAAATTCTGGCCCCAGTTACGATGTCATTGGCATATGAGTCAGGTCTCACTGTACTGGAGTCAAAGCTGTTACAGCAATGTAAACTATCAGGAAAAAGAAGAGAATTGTACCCCTTGTGTTAAAACATCATGACTGTTTAACATAAACCAAAGGATATTGAACTTTCACATTTTGGAAGTTTAGTCTGTCCATAGAAAAACAGCTTTTGCTGTTACTGTGTCCCATGACCGGGGCCAGAAGAGGTGTATTTGTTAACTCCCAGTCAAAGCAAAGCTGGGTGACACTGGAAAGAATAATCTCTTCTTTCAGACTTTTAAATTGGATAGTGCTGTGATGGGGCACACAGCACACCTCCCTTCTCATTCTTCTTGAAAAATTGTATACTATCTCTTTGTACTGATGGAAGCTGCAAAGTTTAGTACGTGTGAATAGCATCCCTGTGTGATAAGCTTTTCTGGAAAAAAATCAGATGTTTCCCTGGATTTCTGAGGAAAGTAGACAGACAAGTTCTGTCTACTGAGTACCTTTAGAGTCTGACGCACCTCCTACTCATCTTCTCTCTTTCATCTCCTTCTTTTGCTCTTATACTCAGCTTTACTTTGTTTCAGTCTAATCGCCACAGTCACATGGTTTACTTTTGTCTGAACGCAGAGCTCCCTGAAGGGTTTGTGCATGCTCTCTTCACTGTGCTTTCCTGAATGCTGGGTACTGGCAGCGTTCTCCTGGATCACATTTCCGTAAGCATGGCTGCTATATGAATGATGCAGTCCTTAACGCTTACTGAGAGAAATTTGTTATACTCCTTACACTTTTGCAATAATCATCTTATCTTAAACAAGCAGCACAAAGTTTTTTAAATGAACTAGCACTCTTAGGTCAGTTACATGGTGCTGTATATGTTGTGCCTGATGACAGTAGACTCACTCTTGCCTTAGGGAAGTGTAATCTTAATTGCCATTTTTTGCTAGCCAAATCTCTCTTTTCTGTGACAGTGAGGTCTCTTTTTTTTGCTTCCCAGGGTTGCAGACTCTGAAGGAGACATACCCCTCTCAAACTCATAGAATTAAATCAAAAGCTTATTATTAAATGCTTAAGAATATAATTTGTCTTCCATATTAATTGATAAAATTGATATTTTGCAGGGCTTGAGGATAAAAACAAAACGCCCAGAACTTCAAAGCCAACATTTTTTATCATGGCAAGGCAGGATCTGAGCTACAAAAACGCTATTCAAACACGGTAAAGCCTTTTAAATAGCTGGAAATCTGATCCATTACTTTAAATAGACTGGCCATCAGATGCAGTCACAGTGCTTCTTAGCGTACGTTGGACGCTGGATTTCATGCAGGTCTGTGTACAAGTGAATGTGTTCATTATCCTAATTGCCTGTCTCCATTTAGCTTATTTTCAAGAGAGTTTGAAGGAAAGTATTGCAGTATTTATTTATGTTTAAGTTCAGAATGTTTTTTACAAGACACAGAGTGTCAGGACAAAACAACAGTGAACAATAAAAGTCAGTTTGCTGTGAAATTACATTTATGTTAAAACATATATACTGACTTCAAAGGCAAAGTCTGTCCTTATGAAGGTATTTGCTGTCCTATCATTTCAAATTTACAGATGTGCAATGTCTGTAATAATGATATCAAAGACAAATCCTTAGCTCGGTGCATTAAAAATGAATGATTATGGGACAGATTTTTAAAGAAAAAAATGCTTTCAAAATAAGATGTTAATTATCTGTGATCTTGTAAAAATGAAACAAAAAAACTTGATACAAAAGTTGCAGCTGCTTTGTAGTTTGTGGTCTGCAATAATAAAGCTAAAACTATAAAAAAATATGGAATTTCTAATGCAAATGAAAAAATTGTTTCCTGTGAAAAGAAAATTTTCATCTTGGCTTAAAAAATTTCTGTGCATAAGAAATTCCCTGAAAAGTGCATTTAATTCTAAACAGAGAGAACTGGACTACTGTTTCTGAAAATTAGAAAAGAATCATGTGAAAGCTCTTAACTGCTCACAGAACGCTTCTGAGACAGCATGCCATACCCAAGAGTGTAGTTAAACTGCCTTATTTATTTAAGAAAGACATATAGACATCAAGGTGGCTTCAGAAACTAAAGACTTCAGAAACTTAAAACTGCTAGAGGGGTACATTACCTGTAAGGGAGAGTGTGGATGCAACATCAAAATATCTATACCTGAGTTTTTAGCTGGCTACCCTACTAGAGTTTTTAAAAACAATTAAAAAAATTATACAGTGAACAGGTTTGTAATACTAGTGACATAAATATTGCTCTGATGATCTATTTTCCACCATCTTCCATCATAGCTAATGCTTCAAGTTTGTATGATAAGCACCTAAAGAAGCGACAACATGATGGTCCAAGAGTGCATCACACACCAGCCCAAGGGCCTGGGGCTCCTGCCGCATCCCACTTCGCCTGCACTGTTACCCACGGCTGATACCCAAAATTAGGGAAGGCCCAACTCTTTAGTCACAGCTGCTCATTTGCACAGCTGCATCTGCAAAGATATGGTCTGTTTTTTTGAGGGAAGCTGTTGGGCTAGGTTTGGGTTGGGGGATGGTAGGATGGTTCTTTCCTGCTTTCCTACAATACTGTGGCTTTTGGTTTCCTTAACACTGGGTTGCTGTAGAATTTACTTGTAGTATCAAGGTTTTTGAGCAGCTTACGCATTTAATTGGCAGACAATCAGACTGGGAAGCTGCTGTGCTCGGCGTAGGCCAGTTACAGTGGGTTTATGCCATTAATCATCTAATAACAAGAAGTTGCAGAGTAAAGGTGGGGTTCTGGTACCGCCACATCATCTGCTGTTGAACTGATGGTCTGTGGCTTTGTCACAAGTACTTGCGAATATTGATGCCAAGTCGTATTTAATGTCCTCCAGCGTTTCTCATGTTTTGTGGGTGATGATAGGCGCAAGTGTCTTCGGCAGCAGTGAGGTCCCCGCAGCCATGCCTCCGCAGCAACCTGGGCGGGGAAGGTTGGGAGCTAGCACCCCCGGCCCTGGAGCAGCTCTGCAGGGGTGGCTGGGTTGGTGGCATTGGGCTTTGAGGCGTGTAGGCATGGATTACATTTCTCCCCTTTACATTAAACATAGGGATATGCCTGGAGTAGAAATCCCGATCTAGGCCACCGGGATTGGAATAGGAAAGGTGAAATAGGTGCTCTCCCTGTGGGTAGCACGCGTGTGGTGACATGGGGCAGTGCTGCCTGATGTCATGTGTGTGCCGGGCAGGCGGTCCTGCCGCGAGGCTCTTTACCATCATATTGCTCTCTGGGGATGTTTCCGGTATTTGTCCCAAAAACAGAAGCACAAACTGCCTAGTTGAAAAAAAAATGGACTAATGGTCCTTTTATATAGGCATGGCTATATCAAGTGGTCTTTTTGTTTGTCATTTCACGAGAAAAGGAGGCAGAGGATAGCTAGGAAGCCACGCTGCAGAGCGCTCCCTGCCTGGTTCCTTCCCAGCTCCTCTCCGAGGGCTTTGGCCTGCTTCGGGTTTGGTTTCCAGCTGTGTTTTTGTCTTTTATAGTTAATTATGACAATGTTTACAGCAGAAGAAGTTTATATTCTTCATCTTGTCTTGTCATTATAAAGTGAAATCTTGTGATGTTTAATAGCTGGGAAACAGATCAGAATTCACCATGATTCCAGACAGACAGCAAAAAGCATTTCTTAACGGCACTTCACAATTATTAAAAAACCCCCTCTATGTCCTTGACTTCTTTGACACTGCCAATCAAAATTCGTCTTCCCTTTGGGCATGTCTTATGAGCTGCTCAGATTCAGAATAATTTATAATGAGTAAATCAAACAATTCTCTAACATGTTAATGGCCTTAATTTCCTCTGTCTCCTCAAGGTCTAGAGGCTTGATTGCGGCGTTGAGAATATAAAAAAAGAACATTATAAATTGAAACCTGTCAGAGATGGTCAGAATGAGAAAAGTGCTGGTATAAAAAAAAAGTTAAAGGTGCATAAAAGTGGAAGACTTCTGGCTTTTGTTCATACCATGCCTAGGAAATGTCTTCTTGATTTACATCATAGTAAATAGTATTTGTTTTCATGAAATGTACACTACATGGCACTGAATCAAAGAAAGAAAAGATATAATAGATATGCTGTATGCTCATAATCTGGAATAATTCCTTTTGTTGTAAAGCTGTAAAGGTATTGACTTGCATTTTGTGCATAAGAAAAACTGATGATCCAAAAGAAAATTATGAAAAAATTAATCTGTATCCTGGCAGTATGCAGGGTTAGTTACAGCTCGTAATATAAGCTGTATATCAGTGAAAATAAAATTGGTATATAAAAGCTATCATATTATGGAGCTTTGTCCGATAATTTTGTATTTGCTACAGTTTGTAACAGAGGCTTTTATGGCAGTAATCACTTTAATTTTATATTTTGCATCAGCAGAATATCATTTTAATTCTGGCTTGGAAGGCTCTGTGGAGGTCATCTTTTCCAACCTCGTCTGCTCCTCGCTCACCTTGCAGCAGGGCAAATTGCGGTTTTTTGAACGTCCTGAGAGACGCCAGTTCCTCAGCATCTTTGGTTCTCATGCCAGTATTTGAACACGCTCATGGTAAGGAAAAAAAAATAATCCTAATATCTAATCAGAATTTCCTGTCCCCAGTATTTCCCATCACCTTTATCCTGTGTCTGCACAGCTCCCCCTCTTACCATCTCCATGTCTTTCCAGTGGGTGGTTGCAAACAGATCTCCTCTCAGCCTTCTCCTTCAGGCAGAATGACCCCATTTTTCTGACACTCTTCAGATGTGGTTTTGTGACCATGGGCTCTTCCCTACTTAGTCATCCTTGTGGCTTTGTTGGACTGGCTCAAGGATGCCCATGTCTTCCCCATACTGTGGAGCTGAAGACTGGGTGCAGTCCTCCCGACGCACCGTCACACAGAAACACACCCGAGCCACTAGTCACTGCTGAGGGGCACCGTCGTACCAAACGCTGTATGAGCACACGGTGGACAGGTAGATGGTTTGTGGCCCTGTAAGCTTGTAAGCTAAATGAATAGTGATACCAGATGTTTCCATCCAAGACAGAGACAGCAGCACCCAACAGTGGTGTAATAACGTCGAGCTGGCACAGTACACAGTGTCACTGCTGTATCAGCAGCCTAATTGTTGCCAAGTTTTACACAGTAAGGGAAAAACAAAGAAAGGGAAAATCGTTAGAGCTATCTGGGCGAGTCCCTGACAAACACACCGAGCAGATTACACGTGAAACTGTATGGATGGGCTTCACTGGAAATGTAGCAATGAGTGGTTCAGTAAGAGTCAAGAATGAGCATGTCAGAAGTGACTGGTGGGATGGGGAGGTGACCTTGAAAACGAAAGCAGAAAAAATAGTGTTGGGAAGTCAAGGAAGGGATGACTGTAAATTAAGGCCAAGAGATCAGTGATGTAAACAGATCAACAAACTAGAAAATTATCTTATAAAAAATATTCTTAGTGAATAAGGCAAAGGGTGGCTCAGTACTCAAAATGGTCACCTTAATGTCAGAAAGACCAAGTCTTTGATGACATGAAGGGACAGTCTGAGGATTTTGGGATGTAGGGTATGTGAGAGCGTCTGGAGAAAGAAATATGTCAAAGATAATGGTATCGTGGTGTGCTGGAGTAACCTTAATTACAGTAATTAAAAAACACACAAAAAGATGAGCTATAAATGTGAATATGCTTGATGTATTATGATGCCAATGTTCACAGGCCACCTTATGAAAGTCTGTAAGATCCACTACATTTACTGCATATTGCACAGCGATAATTCCTGCTTGTGTCAAAAAGCGCCGGTACTTCTGTACCTGATAGTCTATCCAGTGATTAACATACAGCTTTATCTGTATCTGTATTATAACATGCATGTTTTAAACATAGTGTACAAGTTATTGGATGAAAAAATCTTCTTTATATTTCTAGCCCTACATCAGTTTATTTGTTTATTGTGCATAGCAAAAGGTCAGTAACAATTTAAGATGTACATTTAACAGGGAAGCTGCTTCTCAGTGTCCATCTAATTCTGTGATTCTGTTATCATTTATGGAAGAAACTGGTTTTCATTTGTTTTCTTGAACAACCCTTGTCAAAACTTGTACTGATAAGGGTCAGAACATTAATCCCCATTATGAAAATCTTCAATTGTTTTTACTGTCATTTCTAATAATGACAAAATGGACACAAGTTCAGTTAATATTTATGATTTTTGTGTGTCTTATGTGAAGAAATTTCTGTGACCCGTGTACTTCCCCCACCCATGATGGTAACGACACAGTAATCTTCATAAGATCCTTTTTGATATGGCATCTTAGGAAGTAGCCTGGAAAAAATTTTATTCCAAAATTTCTTCTTTCTTTCCTGACGCCGTTTAAAGAAAGCTGAATATTTGCATAGCCCTTATTATAAGACATGTTTTTAACTGTTTTCCAATTAAAGTAAGAAATGTGTGTTCAAGGTAAATCAAAAGGAACTGTTGGATATTTTGGATAATAAAATTATCCTTCAGCAGGGTATTTATGTTGCAGAGACTTTATTTTTCAATTTACTGTTTTAAAATTAATTTGTTTTAATTTTCCATCAGGTACTTCAGCATTCCATGTTGCTGACTTGAAGACAGCCTGCTTCTTGCTTCTGTGATAAGCAATTAAAACATTGAGACTAAATACTTTCTGAAGTCTTGAAAAATCAAACCTGGGATAACATAACAAAGGCTGCTTCTGGCACAGACTAGGTAAGAACTACTTTCATGACAATTTAAGTTTGTAATAATTTTACAACATCTGTTTTTTTAAAGTCCAAATATTTATGAACCTCAAGTACAAGAGGAAAAAAAGTCAAATGGATGATATCCTATTTCATCTTTACATATAACATTTACATATAAAATGTTATGAGGTTATAGACAGATAAAGTATTTGAGTTTAGTCCTACCATCATTGGTTTGAGACTACAGGGAATTTTACAAGTTTGCTCTATTTAGAAAGAGGTTTGAGACCAGCAAAGCTCGTGACATCTAGTCTGTCACGGTTTGGTTTTTCCCCAGCTCACAGCTATGACTATGTTTTTTCCTCAGTTGAAACATTCATCCCTTATCTCTCTTTTCTGTGTTTATCCTCCAGCGTTTCAAAGGCCTGGCCTTAACCTTCTCCAAGAGAGTTACAAACATTATCCATTTGCCTTGTTAGGGTACCGATTTCTGTGGAGCAAATAGGAATTTAATGTCTTTGAAAGTATGGCCACGTCAATTTTTGTTGGACCTGACCTACACATGGAGACATATGTAGGTAAAGCAGAACACTTGTGTACGTGCACTCACACAAAGCAAAATCTTGCAGGCATCTTTTGTATTTTTATTTACAGTATAAAATGCTGGGGGGGTTGATACCCTTAAAAAATCAGAACATAGTACAACAGGCACAAAATTTCTTGAAAAGATAAATACTTGATGATTCACATGTCAAATATTCTTTGTAATTTGTTAGATATATTGAAGTTAATATTTCTGCAACATACTAAACAATACATATTTCAGAATCTTAATAGCATATTACTGAAATAATTTTAGAAAATGCAGCAAGACTATTACAATTTAAAACTGAGGGATTTTTTCTAGGTTAGAGTCTGTGCCACATAAAACTCACCTTTGACTTTAACAAAAATGAATGGCTATGAATAAAACCAGCTCCTTCCAGGAATTGGCTAAATAGGAATGAGTAATTACTTTGTGTCAAACGAAAGTATCATTCTTTACATGAGTTGCTTTTTCTGTTGTAGTTTTTGCTAATGCAAAATGTTTTTGAATTATATATGTAATAGTCGCTTATGGATACATTGAGGTCAACAAGAAACATGTTTGGCTAGACTTATTCTACTGTACATCTTGAATTTTGGGAAAGTTTAGAACTGTTTTAATTTGTATGAAAGCTTGAGCATTCAAGCTTTTCCCAGATCCTCATCTACAGATTCAATGTGGGATGGTGCTACTGAGGATCTCTGTTCTCATCCATAACATCTTTGTTTAAGTCTTACAGGATATAGCCACTGGTATTTGGAAAATTTCCTTTTGATATTTCTGCTGTCTATGTTCAAAGTACCTCCTCACAGGGTTATGGAATGATCCTCTTTACGTTCCTTAACATGCTCTATAATGTGGTGGTGGGGAAAAAGGTCTGCAAAAAACTTGTGTGTATAAAGTTCTGGGTGCTACCATTGAAGTCTCATAGCTCCAATATAAGGTGATATATCTATATCTATTATATACCTTTATATGTATCTTTATAATTTTATATCGTATATCTGTTTATCTTCATGGTCTCCTAATTAATTTCTGCCATGTTCCTCTGAGTTCCTGAGAGAAGAATGATAAAACTGTGTCACATTTGGTTCTTCTGTCTTTCTTATAAGCTACTTTTTTTTAAAAAATTTTATTTTAATGTAAGAAAGATTGATCGAAAGTGTTATTCTGGTGAATTTTGTGTGCAAGCATTTTTTGATAAACTGGGATCAGGTCCAGGAATTTGCCTGTCATGGAGTTTCTGGTGGGAGCAGAGATTACCTTTCCAGATAATTCTCAAGAGTTCTCTAAGAAACTCAAATTTATTCCCATTAAAATATTTCCATGCCAGAGAGAGAAAAGTTGTACTCTAAATATAAATGAGAGGCTTCCAAGAAACTTTTCCAGACTTAATTTAAATTATCATTGAGGTGGAGGGAAAGCAAAAGGAGAGGGGAAGGGAGGCTTCTGCATGCCAGAGTGTGGGGTGGTCACAACCTCAAGTACTGGGAGGTGTGAAGTCATGGGAGTATTATCACGTTAACAGCAGTATTATCTAAATATTCTAATCACTGAGTAAAAGACATGACATTCTTTAAGTCTTTCTGTACTGTTTTAGTGCTATGTAGCTGTGAGATTGCTTACACGTGTCCTGTTGTCTCTTGCATTTCCACGAGGCTCCTTTACCAGTGCCTCAGCATGGATTGCCAGACTGTGCACTCCGCTGTCAGACGACAGTGCTTACGAGCCCTGGAATGAGGCCAGAGCCAGTCAGAATATTGCATTAAGTGGGCATTACAGTGCAGCTATTACAGGGCAGAAGTTGCTTCGGTAGAAATCTATGCGGAGTCTCATATGAAGTTATTATATTGCCGTTATGGTGTCAAAGCAATCCCTAAGCCAGTCCGCGGAGACCACATTATTATGTCATGATTGGAGATTACGCCTTTGCCCTAAATGGCTACAGAATAAGTCTACAGAGACCTAATTATATTGCCATTGCTGCTAGAGAGGACTGTTTAACTGTAAAGCACTTTCTGTGGAAGCTCACTTACAGCGACAAAATAAAACGGAATTATGACAGTGTACTTTCTGCTGAAAAAAAGAAAGAAAGCAAGAAAAATCAATTATCATGTCAAATTAAACCATAAATACATAGTAAATGCTGAATTTACTGTCAACCTAACTTAACTCTGACTTCCTGTAACTAAAATACACAGATAAATAATAGTTGTCTTTAAATTCCCACAGCAAGTAATTTTTTAATCGTGAAAAATCTCTTTATGCATACAATACTACAACAACTCTGAAGAGTCAGTTTTATGCCCCTGTAATAATGATGTGATTGGTTTATAAAGGACCAGCTCCTGTCCCAAACTATTCAATGCACCTGAAGTTGCTAAACAGAACTTTTGATTGAAGTGTTAGATGGTCAGTAGTGGTTTAAATTGTGAATTTATGCATGGATCTAAATATAAGGCTATTACCAAATTAATTTGTATATGTATATATTTATGTTCATCCAGATAGAGAGCAAAGTTATTGCTATGAAAATTAGATTAATAGTAATACCAATCTACACAAAACGTTTCCCAAGACAGAATGCAAAACAAAGATGAGATCAATTCTTGCAAATGTTTATTTAGAGTGCCTCTCAGACTATGAAGATGTTATTCATTACCTGTTCTATAGATGCAGTGCCTCCTTTAAACTGCTATAGAAAATCAATGCTCTGAGTAGGAGAAAAGACGCTTTCCTCTATAAATCACAAGTATAGACTTCAGTGCTATAAATTTAATTCAGGAGCAATGAAAACAAAACAAATATCTCTTTGCCACTTTTTAATTAATAAAATATAAAGGTTTTATAGAAGAACATGAACTTGAACTCAACCAAGATTCAGATGAACCTGCAATAGAACTGAATTTATTAAATATTCATATGCAGGTATTTGCCTGTAATTAAAAATTTCAATTAATATATATGTATTTTAAACAAGTTTCAGTTTATAAAAATCTGCTTGTTATATATAGTTGACTACTATATATCTGTAGAAGTCTTCTCTCTTAAGTCTTCATCAGCTAAATGGAGGAAGTTGAAACGAGGCACCATTTGTTCTACAAATTGAAGAGTTGCAAAAAATTGCTTAGAGTTAATAAAACTGGGGTTTAGAGAACAGTAAAGGGAATATAATACTCATCAAGTAATCAATCACCCTTAGCACATATAGTGCTAAATCTGTCTGTCTAATATATCTATTTTGGTATTTTTAATGTATCTATCACTAGTATCTAGATACCATGTGTCAGATTTAGCAAGCCTCATTAAACGTAGTATAAAACTTAAATTCACAAGAAGGCAATAGCTGTTTTCTATGACACAGAAATTCAATAACAAAAATGTAAACTAAAGAAGTTCTTTGTAGTTACTGTATATTAAATGCACATAGATTCATCACCTCGTCAGATACTGAAATATATATTCATTTCTTTGTTCACTGATGATAGTCTGAAAAATGAGATGAATGAAATAATCTGTGACCTCTAAAATAATTGTTAAGACATAGCCAAGTGTACGTGTTGCAGCTGTGGAGCTCTGCACAGTGGAAGCTGAGGCTAACAGGAATGTGATGATTTACCAGCAAGCTCCTGATTACATTACTACTGCATAGACTCGCAGATGACAAGGAACAACATTACTTATATTAAGACTAACAGATTAAGGAGGTCTGTGATAGTGGGAAAGATGATGTTTATGTAAAGGGAGAAGATAGGCTGTATGTTTAAGAGTGGAATGGTATGGAAGGAGTTGTTGGGAAGGAGATATTCTTACCATTCATGTTTGAAATTAACACAGTTATTGAGTAATAGCAAAATCACTGCCATGCAATGACATATAGGATGTCACATAATGGCGATGTAAAGACTAAGCTCTTCTTCTCAAAGGAATATAGATAGAATATTATCATTTTAATGAAAAAAAAAAAAAAGAAAGAAAATAATTAGGCTTGGCTAAAAACCCTGGAAACTGCCCTTCAGGGAAAAACTGGGAATGATCAAGGACAGACTTTAGGAAAAGAGTCCCTCCTTAAGCCTGTTTGCAGCAGTACTCGGAATTTCAATGTATGAAGATAACCTTCAATCTCATTTAAGATAATGTCCTAGACTGGAGAAAAATCTTCTAAGAATCACTTGACATAATTTGCGTAGGACTGTAGCATCGAAACAGCTGTGTTATTGAAAATATTTACATGCACAGACATTAATTCTTAGAAGAATCTCTCCTCCATCATGTGTTTCCTCTTCCTTCCCAGCCAATGAAATATAAATTGTGTTAAGGAGTACGTTCTCACAAAGAGGGTCCCCCGTGAAGAGTCGGCCAAGTCATGACAATCACACCAATATGGCTACATGCCATGCTCACTTTATTAAACAAACAGGTCATATTTATAACTTGAACTGACTGCTCACCCGACTTTACACGCAGTTGATTGAATAAGAGTCTCTGGCCACGTGGGGTCCGTGTCACTGATTGGTGAGCACGCTGCAGGCGCCTGATCAGAGCGTGCCGATGAGAGTGTGCTGATTTTGCAGTTCCCAGGACTTGCTCTGCACCTGGCTTCTTGTTTGTGCATAGCTTGTTTTCCTTCTCCCACTGCTTGTTCCCAGGACAATTTAAAGCTGCTCTGCAGCTTCAACTAACGGGCCTGGGTTGTCCAACCTGGACAACGGCAACATATGTCCTCGGTCCTTTAAAAATCCCTCTACATTCTCATTATACATGTGCTGTCATTTCAAACTAACACTCTGATCCATAGAAAGAATGGCAAATGATAGCTTTTTACAACCTCTTCACTTTCATATACTCACTTATTCATGATTATTCATCATTTGACCCACAGATCATAGTCACGAGGAGGTACCCGTGCCTCGCTGCTGGTACACCTCTAAGACATATACCTGTATGGCAAAGGCCTGAAACTGGGGGGGCGGCACTTTCAAAGTGTGCAATCTCTTTCAAACACCAACACAGAAGACTTATCCCATCTCCCCAAGCTCTTCCTAACTCACGTCACCTTATGCTAAAACCAGTGCTCTGTCATGGTGCAGCTCTGGGTCTTCCAACATTCTGCTTAACACCCACGCGTAATGCGGTCAGTCAAGAAAGGAGCTTGGAGTTACTCAGTCCATTACCCTGCCAAAGGGCAGAACCAGCAGTACCACAATGACTGCAGCCAGAATTCTTCTAGGTAAATCCCCTTGGCTACTGTCAGAGTTAAATCCATGTTTTCTAACTTCCAGTTAGTGTGGATTTTGCTGTTGAAAGGGCACAAAACATTTTGTGCAGTTTTAAACTCACTGGTTTACTTTTGTGTTTGGAAGACTGGACTGGTCATTAAATAAAAGCGAAGATATGGCAGTTCTTCCAATGTTAGTAAATGGTAATACTGGAACAAGTTCAAGGAATGCCTAAATCATCATCAAACATATATTTAAGAGCTCATGTTCTGCCCGTATTTCCCAAATATAACCTGGATTTTACTGTGGCAATGCAATATTATCGTCAGAGTTTTTAAGAAATAGACCTGACAAAGAATGTAGAACATCCAAGTAGAGGAAAACCTGGAAGTTGTAAAGGTCAGATGTAGTAAAATAATTTTCCTTGACAATGAATTTGGCTTGTAAAACATCCTTCAAAAAATTTTCCAGGAATTGTAAATGTTCAGTAAATATAAACCCAATGTAGTTCTCTAATTGAACTGAATCATTGAATATGGTAATTCTATGCACATTTTCCATACAACATGTTGACTTCATGCTGAAATACAAGGAATTGATTTTGCTTCTCAAAGTCATCAGAACTTTTTATTTATTTATTCATTTATTTTATCCAAGAAGTTTGCCCATGCTTTGCAAAGTGTGCTCTTACTGCACATTGTACGGACATTTTTCACTGACAGTATGAGTTCTGGATTCTGGGGAAAGAATAGGTTCTGTTATCTACCAAATCAGCAATTATGAACTAGACAACTGTTCTTCACTAGAGGGACAATAGTGGCTACTCCAATGTTCATTAAGATAAGAATCTTTCAAACAAAAGCATACCTACCAGGAATCTAAATTTTGCCTTATTTAGTGAAAGAGTATTTACTTTTGATTTCTTGTTTCCTTTTAAAATTGTCTTTTGAATCTAATTGACTGAATTATATTGTGCAATGAACACAGTTATTCAAGACAAAAGATTTCCTAATCATCCTATGGAAATATTCTGATCCTCGCCTCCCAAAATAAACAATCTTTCTGAAGCATTCAAAATCGTTTTAGGAAAAAATATTGTAATTATATAAGTCATTATGCATATAACTCACATGTAAGTTAAGTTAAAAAAGACTGATGCTTGAGAACTGGAAAAATGCTAGAATTAAGGTTACCTGTACGAAATCATTCAGTCCAGTGTTTATCTGAATGCATTACACTGTACACAGTGCATTTAATATTATAAACAGTGATTAATAAAGCAGTTAACCAAGAGTGCTCAAGGTTTAACCTGCATTCTTTCCTAACTTTCAAGACCTTAATTTTGTAACCTGATAGGATAGTATTTCGTGCTAGATGTGAATGTAGTCTAAACAGTCGCTTGTTTTATTGAAAAACTTTAATTACAGCAGCAGCAGTTTGGCCACTAAATAGTGATTTCTTCACAGGGTGTTATAGGGTTGGTATCTTCAAGATTCACAGGACAGCTCTGAGAAATCTGAGCTATAAAATCCAACTTTCTTACTGTTTTTAGCATGTGAGATTGTAAACTTTGATATCATTACATAGTATAATCAGATTTTGCCCTAGTGTAGCATCTATTCACTTTTTAAAATGTACAAACCACTATAAACTACGTTGACCTCTGGGGTCAATGAAGCACATACTGCATTCATTCTAATGCACCTTGGCCTAAAACAGTCTTACAGGAACTGCATATCTGACATGAACTCTGTCCAGCCTCTTCAGAGACTGACGACGCTATTTTGGCATCCAGAGTGTTGGAAGTCAGATACAAAATCTCTTGAAAGCTGGAAAGAGCTTTTTACCCCTCTTTTTTATGTATTATGGTATTTTTTTATTATTTGTTATTTTAGAGGTTTCCTACTTGAATAAAAGCTATTGAGAATGCAGAAGCTGTGCAGACACAAAATCAGTTATTTGCCAAGGAAGTTTTAACTATATTACCCTTGAAATTTTATATATTTTAATGTATCGCTTTTAATACAAAACTTTAACTTTACCCATAAAAGTCTAATTTCTGCCTGATAAACTCCCAAATTAGTTTCAGATAATTGCTTTTTCAGTCTTCTCACATACATCTACTGTCAATTTTTTACAGCTCACTAAGCCATTTCAAATTATGTCTGGTTTGTCTTGCAAAATAAAAAAGAGTGATTAAAGATGTTAAGGGTTTCTGTATCCAAACCTTTGGTTTTGGCATTACAAATATTTTTCATTTGACTTTTTTTTTTCCACATATGGTGCCTTCAAGAGCAACCCTGAAAAGAAAAAGGACTAGCTGTGGTACGCTGTGCCTTAAATTGTGGTCTTTACATAATATGTTGTTTAATGCTTAAGTGTCAGTTATGCTGTCAGGTCCTGCCCTTTCTGATCCATGTGCAAGATCTGCACATAGATATGCATATATTATATATTATATAAAATATATATATTCGGATGTCACTTGCGATAATTGCACTTCATTTGTGATTTTATCAGTTTTCACACTAAAAATTTAATAAAAGCATTATCAAAATAATTCCTTTCTAATAGTAGTAGCAGGGGGGCAGAAAACTGAACTGACATAAAAGAAGGCTACAATAAAATTTTTGACGTGTTTCCATGGGTTCATGACTTTTTTCACTGAGGTACAAAAGTTCCTTCCAGTCCTGTGTTCCTCAAATCAGAGCGGGTTATTAGGAGCTTTTCCTCTGGCATCTAACAGGTGGATAGGCACTTCTAGAGATCTCTTCTTCACATTCTAAACAAATGTATTTGTTTTGGAAATACTTGGACTTGGACTTAGGCCTTGAACGGTGTTTTTTCCTGAAGGGAAGGGAATGGTACATTTTTGTAGACTAGAAGTTACGACTTCGGGATTTAACTTCAAAGAAGAAACTTTTTGGGCAAGTATAATAAGGGGAAGTCAGTAGTGAATGTAAACATAACGGTACACAGAAATATGAGAGGACCTGATATTTATTTTTAATATATTTTCCACTAGGCTTTGGTTTTGTAGACATCTAATAGAAGCATAAAAGAAAATAGTTGCTTCATTTTAAGAGATTAGTACAAACTTGGAAGAATGCAATAATATTCAAAACATTATTGCCAAGTGGAGGACGAAATATTACCTTCTATTAAAATACCCCAAATTTTTCAACAGTTGTTATGCTTTGGGAAATACCATATCATTCCTTTAGTAGAAACATAAATTTTAGGGTTCACTTTTTGCCTTATTAAAATATAATAAGCTAATTGTTGTCAAAAATGTGTTCATTATCTAACAATTATATTAATTGGGTGGTTAAATGTTTACTTAAGATATCCTATTTATGTTCTGCAGACAGCAGATGTAGGTTGTAACAATGGTTATGAGTGACTGCTGATGGTCCAGATTCTTTTCTTTATCCTAAAATGTACTGTAGGGATTGCGTTGCTTCATAGTCAGAATATTCTGTGATATTTATACCAATTATTTCAACCTTGACATACCCTATCATATGATTTTAAAGTAACTTTGAAAGTATTTTCTCTTCAGCATACTCAGGAACATTTTGTGGGGTTTGTTTGTTTGTTTGTTTTTTAAACAGAGTGATTCAACTTTAGGTTGTGATTCAGATCATGCCTTGGTTTGTGATGAGATAAACACCCAATCTCATATAAAGTGTGAATAGAGATCTCAGAATTTTTTTAAAAGAATAAAAAAATAAAAAAAATAGTGTCATACACAAAGCCAGAATCATCGATCTGAGACTTGGCTAACTACCAGAACCAGGCAGACTGGCACATTTGTTTGTGCACAAGTCAGCAAGACACACTTAACATGCCTTTTTGCTGTACGGTGAAACCTAGTTCTAAGAGTGCTCTTCAAATATTCTGATTTATAATAAAAATAAAATCTGTTATAAAAGTTTGGCATTGCCTATTTTCAGAAAATCTGAATGTAAATTTCACTAAAATTTGAGGGTTGTGTTGTTTTTTTTTCTGCAACAGTATTTATGAATAAGAATAAGAAAATCTTGTTTTCAATTAGAGGTTATCAATATTCCTGTTTTCATACCCCTGAGTATTGCGTTATTATGTTGTTAATTCCTCTCAGAACCGGTTCAGTCCGGTTTCCAAACCGGTGGGTGCTGCGTGTCTCAGTCACTCTGACCAGGCGTGCAACACACACTCCGCAGCTCAGTGCTGCCAGATCCTAGCGAACAGAAACAGGTTATTACCTTACAGATTTTTTCCACATAAGATAATCGTTCATACAGTATATATTTTATTTGTGGATTCTTTACTATTCATTCTTTAAAAGGAAAATGGAAGCAGAGTATATATTTCAGGCCCTGGTATTTCTGCTTTTATTCTCTTGCCTTTGCTTTCAGGGCATAGCAGCACACAACTCCATAGCATCTGCAAGATGTCGTCTTTTGCACTTCTTTCATCTCTAGGTGATAGAAACAAGCTTCTCTCATCATTATTTTTCTCTTCCCCATTGTTGGAAAGCATAAATATTTTGCTTGTACCCCTTCCAGTCACTTCCCTCCTTTTGAGTTGTGTAATATTTTGAACATTTACAGTATATTTAATCTGAGATTAACAGTCTCGCTGTGAATGTACATTATGTAGACAGCATGAAAAGGGTGGGATTCTAAACTTATTTTTAAGGAAATGTGAATCTGCTACACATCTACTAACTAGTGTTAAGGCTTACTGGGTAAGTGCTAAGTTATAAAAAGGCCTCATAACATTAATCTTAACTGTTAGTATTATTAAGAGTGCATAGATGACAAGAATTTTATGATGGAACAGCTTTAAATTGACTATCAAAAAATCAACTAATCACTATGAAGAATAATCATTTAGAATATGATCATTTCTGATTTAAGAATTATCTTTATTTCTTACCATGACTGATATGGTTTGTACAAAAAATATTTCATGTTAATGAGATAAAAAGAACGGGGACAGCCGGTTTGTACTTGGTGTGCACTCAGCATTTTGGTCACAATAAGTATAGGCTAAACACCATAACTAATAGTCCTCTTTTCTCTAGAAATAAGAACTGAAATGAGAGCATAGTCCAATTATCTGGGATTATGCAAGATGTTTAATTTTAGCATTATGTGCCTGCATAAAAGAAAAAAAAAAAAAGTCACGATAAATCTGGTTAATATAACAGTACTCTTCCAGTCTACTAGTTATATGAGGGAGCTTATTAGATTTATAATTAACAAGAAAATACCTAAAATGTCTTATGATAAAAACTCAAGCAGATTTCGAGTTAAGTCAAAATAGGCTGATATTTCCTAATGCAATGAAAACTGAGCCCTTTCATAATTTTCTGAGGGATGATTGTCTGGAGTTTGCCCGTAGGGTTTGTTTGATTAAGAGGAGTAGTTGGGGGTGGGGTTTTTGAGAGAGAGACTTTTCTTTCTTTTTTTTTTTTTTTTTTTTTTTCCCCCCCCAAAATAGATCACTGCCTGTAAGCATCTCCCCAGTTCAAAGGAATTTAGGAACAATGTGGAGTCATGGTCATAGAAGAATTATACCTTTAAGAATAACCTCTAAAATGCTATGATAAGTACTTCTTTAATCCTTTTCGTTTTCACAGTTTTCCTTGTTGCATATCTGCAAATGTAGAGCATGATTATAATAAACAGCTTGCAGTGCTCTACGGGTATACTGTTACCTCTTTAGAATGGAATAAATAATATAAATTTTAATGATATTTTAACAAATGCGATGATGTTTACTTATGTACATAATAGGCTACCACACTGGGAAAAGTGAGTATAAAGGAAGATAAAAGATATTTCTGGTAGAATTTTCATGACAGAATTATTAGAGAATGCACAGGTTTTTAAACTTTTGTATTTCAGCTTCTCTTGCTAGCATATGGCAAATTTTATTATTTAAAATTCAATTGTCCAAGTAGTTAATTATAATTTTGAGATATTAGAAGTATAGAGCCTTAATCATAGTATCTTTTAGAGTAGCAAGTTTTTGCACAATGTATGTGTACCGTTATGGCTTGTCCTTAGAAGGTGTAGGCCAAGCCCCCCCTTTAAATTTAAGTGCAGTTTAGAGTGACACATATGGGTAAAGATTCTCTCCTAAAGAACATTAAAATGCTTACTATGTTGTGAATGTTGGAAATTCACTCTCTGGCTGAGCATAGTTGCCTCTAATTTCAGAAGACAAGAGACTTCTACTGTAAGAATTATTAAATATTGCTCTTTAGGGTTTTATGAATAATGAAAAATTATCCATTATATGGAAAGATTAATTTAGCTGAATGAGCTTCAGGATGCTTGGAGTCATTTTCAAATAAAATCTGAAGTCAAGATGTTCATCTATTTGTTGTGTTTGGCTGTGAAAGGAAAAAGTACATATTCGTATAAATCATAAAATACTCAGTAAATATGAATGCCTTCTGCAAGCCTTCATAGGTGGCTAAAGTAGAAAATACAGGATTCTCCTTTCTTTAGGTGCTTTAATTATTAAACCTAGTATAGCATTCCTGATGCAGAAATCCTCGATAACAGAAAAATATTTGATTCAATATATAAAACTCCCAAGTAATAAGAAAAATATGACTGCACTAGTCTTTACTTTAAGAGCTAGAATAGTAGAACAAGACGTTACTAGTGAAAATGAAAATTATATTCATCTTATCTCATAAATGTGTGTTACACTTGCATTTATCTTTACTGTCCTGCTTTTTTTGAAAACAAAGATTGGATTCTGGAGGTGCCTGACTTGAGCAATGGATAGCTGGTGGCATCCAGCAGCGGCTGTGTAGGAAAAGCAGCATAATTGGGCAGCTTCGTTACAGCTGCCTTTCCTGCGAGCCGACCTCAGCTCTGCCTTGCAGACTTCAGGATGCTGACCTTGCCTTACTGCGCCTTGAAGCAGAATTGCTCTCGGGTAGGGGTAGGGGACCACCGCGTTGCCCCTCGCAGAGGCAAGCAGTGGCCAAAGCAGGAGCGGAGCAGCCGTTTGCCACTGGGCTGTCTTCTCCTGGCTGGGTTGCTGCGTCCAGCCTTTCAGGGCTTCCTTGAAATCACTTATGGCAAATCAACTACTTTAAAGAAAAAGCTGAAGAAAAGTTTGTCATTCCAGCAAAACTCCAGAGACAGGATCACTTATATTCTTAATTAAAATAAGTCACCTTCATCAATGGAGATTTTATAGCCAGTACACAGCTGGAAATCTATAAAATATCTGCAAAAGACTTTCAGAGCACCTGTGTTTATATTTGTAGGAGGCAAGACTGACGTGCGCGTGTGCACAGAGGTGTGTGTGAGCACGCTCGTGTGTCCCCGGTAGCCAGATGTCATCATGCGAGCCCTTCCCGGGGCTCTTCCAAAGGCAACTATGGCTAGCAGAGTCTTCACTTTTTCCCTGTCCCAGAAAGGGAGGCTCAGAGAGCTGGATTTGCCAGCTTTCCGAGGTAAAGCATTTGTGTTAGATCCAAGATCAGGATTTAGACAGATTGTAGTCTTTACTAAATAAAATTAAATTCTCTGTAGATGCAAATTGAGTGTACTTGGTTGGAACATAGTCTGTTGCCAACTAAAATGTTTGGGTTTATTTAATATAAATCTGCATGTGCGTAGTCTTTATCTTGACAAATTCTGACTGTAAAAGTAGGAAATATAACAGTGGGAAATATATTTTTTTTAAGTCACACCAAATATCTCCCTTATATAAGAGAGTTATTAATATTTACGAAAAGACATAAGATAAATGAGAATTCTTCTTGATAAGAACAGCCAAAACCTCTCTAATAGCAAGGAGCTGGAAAAGGTTTCAGGAAAATAAAGGGAAAACAAATTTCCCCTTTTTAATTCCAATATATTATTTTTATAACCTTCTAGCAAAAGGTAAATATACAATATGAAAGCCATCTGTGTAGGCAAGAATACTGGCTGCCAGATGAAAATTTTACACCTGCTTAGGCTATTCTCTGAATTGAAAACCTATGAGTAAATAACTATTTATAATGGACTCTATTTATTTTGACAGAATATTTATAATCATTTTTTGGTTTGGTCATAATACTATTTTAAAAGTGTCCATGAATAGTTTTCTAGAACTCTTTAAAGCTAGTATTTTTCTATTTCAGATTAAAAAATCAGTTATAATTTTGTCTCATGTCATTGTTGTGTTTATTGATGAGATACAAACACTTGACTGTCAAATACAATGACTGAAAATCTGATTTAGAAAGCATGCTCTCTATTCATTAATTCTAACAAACTTAACATGTCAGATGTTCATAGAAAGCAAATACATATGGCTATGGATGATTAATTTCAGATTACAAATTAGTAGGAATGGGTTTTTTTCCAGGTTTTTTTATGATGAGTTCTGGATAATCAATACCTACTGGTAATTATTTTAGATAATGAAACAGTGAATTTTTCCTTCCCTAATTTATTTTGGCAGTCATTTCTGATGGAGGTTTTTTATTTTTTTAATTAATTTTTACAAAAGTTTTAATCAGAAATCTTGGCTTTTTGCTTACCCTGAATTAATGTCAGTATAAAATAATGGAACAAGATTTTAATTAGTTTGACTTACATGTGAGTTTGGCTAATGATTAGGCCCATAATTTTAAGTGCAATTTTGAACAGATTTTAGAAGTTAAATTGCTGAAGCCGATATTGCTGTGATATTTCCCAGTGTAACTTTCAGTATTTTAAAAAATGGTTCCCCCCCGCACGACACACACCCCACCCCCCCACCCCCCCCCCCGGCATTTATGTTCCTATTAAAGAAACTGAATTCTGCTGTGAATTTCTTAAGTTTCCTTTTTTCTGTGTCTGGCTTTTCTGTGAATTATTATGCAGACCAAGGCAAGTTCCCTAGCTTGTATATGCTTCCTTTCCCACTTCCCTTCCCTTTCTTCTCCCCTATTTTGACCTCGTTTTGTTTTCTCCCAGATAGTCACTAAGTCGTTACTTTCATGGATGTAAAATAAGCTGTCACAGGGAAGGCGTTCTGACATTCCACAAGGCTTTTCTGGGATCCAATATTTCACCACGAATTTGAGTATTTTCCTCTTTTTGTTTCCTTTCTAACAAAAAAGACCAAGAATGGTCTTCTTGATAGCAAGGAGCTATACATACATATGTACATGTATATAGAGATAAGAGAGCAAATATTTTTTCGGGAATCTGACTTGTATGAAATAAAAGGCCAGACAATTAAAATCATACTTGTGGTAAAGATACTGATAATTTTATTTATCTTTTATATAATCTGAATTTTAATCTCATTTTTTAACCAAGTGCTTTTTTAATAGACAGGATTATTAGGCTTCAGGTTCCAGGGGAAAAAAAAATGGCAGTAGAAAAGAAGTTTGGAGTTAAGAAATTTCCGTACTTTAACTGTTAGGAAAGCATAGAATAATCACCGTTAATGTCACCACTAAAGAGCACAAGTCACCACTGAATTGTGTGATTGTTTTTATATACACTGCCTATGCCTTTGAAAACAGTACCTATAATTAGACAGTACAAGGAAAGTGTGTGGTTTTTTTTTAAAAATGAAGTTGTTTAAGAGCTGATGCTGAAGTAAGTTCAAATATAAAAAGTAGATTTAAAATAACACTTTGCTGTAATGAGTAGAAATCATGACAGGAGAATAAAGGATAAGAAAATATCCTTGGGGCATAAGTGAGATGATTAGAAATATCATTAAAGCTAAAGCATCTGTTTGAATCCTTTGTGAGGCATCCAATTCACCCACATACACACATAAAAGAGGGCTCAGTTTACTAATGCTGCAGTTTGAACACTAAATATAACATGCTTTGCATTTAAAGAACATACAGATTAAATATGAGATGCCTGTAATACAAGGGAGCCTGCAGTAACGATACGCTGCGGATTTAAAGATGGCGTGTAAACAGGCAGATGTCCAGAGTGAGCAAATGTTCATTACAGAAATTTCACATCAGGCATTTATTTTCTACCACTGAAGAAAAATAAAGAGTATTTTTTAAAGGTGTGGAGGGAAAATAAAATTTATTAGCAAAGATGAGCAGAAAGTTGGCAGATGCCATCCTGATAATCTGTCAGAACAAAATTCAGCAGGGACGGGCACCCAGCCGATGTGAGGTCAGGCTGAGGCAGAGCCAGGCGATGCAGAACATCCTCATTCTACTGGGAGAAACTGGGCACAGCATGCACACACCTGCAATGGGGAAAACCGGGAGGGAAATACAACTTCTGTCTTATGCAGGTAGATATGTAACACACAAACCTTGGCTTTCTGGGTCGAAATAGAGTCTAGTTTAATCCTTTTTGCACAGCATACAAGTGTATGAAGCTCTACTCATAATTGTAGTATTACTTTAAGTCTTCAGTATCCCAGATAGCACTGCCTGTTGCCATTAACATTCTCTGTTCATCTGGGATGCCTGTAGAGACCCCAGTCCACTATACAGCCAGCTCTGGTCTGGTTATCAGCTAACTTTATTATTGATTTTTAATTATTTCATTAATTTAGAACGGAATTTAAGAAGTCATTTCAGAATGGGATTTTTTTGTGCTTTTTTCTACAGCTGATCACCCTGAAGCTAGTTAAATATACAAGATATAAAAATGAAGAGTAAAAACACATAAAAAGTTTAAATTCTTTTCAAACTTGCCATAGAAATCATTGAAAGAACAGAGGAAATAATCTGTGGTCTCCTGGGAGTCTCTAATTTGAGAAAAAAATAAAAATTCTTGTCAAGATTGTTTTTTGTTGTTTTTTTTTTTTTTAATTTAGTTTCAGATATCCAGGGTTTTTTCAACCAGTCTTAAACTTCATTTAAAAAAGGTCAGTGTGCATGTGTGTCCTTAATTGCAGCTGGCCAAGAAAGTCAAGAGAACCAATACTTGGTATATTCTGATAACACTGAAGATAGGACACAGATTATGCCTCCATTTTGGGGTAAAGAAGCCCAAATCCATTGTAATGTCTGGATGTACTTATATAGTGATGGCATGGCGGTACCACAAGGCACACTTAGGCCTCTTCAGATTTTCTAGATAATTAATACTTGGGTTTAGTATACCTAAAATTTTCACATAGTGTCTCTTACCACAAATTAATTAATTCCTTCTTGTGTGAATGCACAAGAATAATAACAATAGTCTTTATCCCCCTTCTCCTTCTCTGCCCCATCACTAGTGACCTGCTGAAGATGATCTGATCCAGTCTCCTACCTGAAGAAGGATCAGGTCTTGAAGAGACAAATACTGAAAATCACCAGGGGTCAGACTCCAGCACTCCTAGTGCTTCACCAATATCCTTGTGGTATAGTAAAACCAGAGAGGAAAGTTAATGACAGAGAAGAGGGAAAAATTAAGGTAAGCCTGCGTGATCCTCAGGCTGCTTGGAGACCCAAGTCTGTTTCTGACAGCCTCTGCCTCTTCATACATCACCGTCCTGGAAGGGTTTGCCTTCCCCTCCTTCCCCTCCTGCAGAGCGGCATTCCCTCCCTTCCAGGGTAAGGCTGAAAGTACATCTCCAGGTGGTGCTGGTACCTGGGAATGAACAAGGTCAGGATAGCACACTTGGAAACAAAACCATTGCGTTAGAAATACAGGAAACCAAACTCCAGCATTACAGAAATTCCTGTTCTTAGCATTTCTACAGATCCTCACTGAAGTGAAGGCAGAGACACAGACTGGTTTTGGTAAGAGCTGGAAAAGGTTTTGAAAGAGAACTGACTGCTTCGAAATGAGGCAATATGAGTTGTACAGAAAGCTTGTATATGGATCTTATGCTAATCTAGACCGATTTTTACCCCTTTCTCTGAGTTTAAAACAGTTCAGTGGTTTAAAATAAGAGCACCTATCTGTAGTGTAGGTGTGCTTAATTTTGTGCCTTTAAAAGGAATGTGTAAAAAATGAAAATATTTAGACATATTCTTAGTTTCTAAAGATAAAGAGTCTTCATCTGAAAATTTATGTTAGTCCTTAGGAGTTCCTGCACATGAATGGTAATTCTCAAAGTTAATGAAATATACTTTCATTATATATGAATATATATATAGATGGATAGATAGATAGAAAATATAGCTAGATAATTCATTTCAGTCATGGTTAAACTTCTTTGCACAGCAAAACCAAAAGAGTTTAAGAATGCATTTACCCTGATTTTTGGACTTGCTGAAGTGCCTCTGCTGATACATAATCATAATAAGATTTGATCACAATGCGGTAAACTACTTTCTAAAGGTCAGCAGAATGAGGATTCCTTTCCTCTAATGGTTTAACACCCTTCTAACATGTTTTTGAAAAATAACAAGAAAATAGAGATATTCTTGCATGTAAATTACCAGCTTCAAGGTTGGAATATAATGCTAACAGAAGTGAAGAGTTACATTTCCTTTTTGTGATAATAAATGCTTAATTTGTAGGATTACAGGCTATCAAAGTGATCCATCCTTTACACCCTGCTCTAAGGTAAGGCACATTAATAGTCAGTTTCATTGGAGTCTTGCATACACTCAAAGGACAGTTGCGTCACCAGCAGCTGCAGAATGTATTTGAGAACAGTATACATGTTCCACTTGCATGCTGTAACTGGTTCCACCCATCTAGCAGGGCTGTGTTTCTTTAGTGACCAGTAATTGATCATCTGTGATTTGTCTTTGTTCAGCTGGAGCTTTTGGTATTAATCTGTGCTCGTACCTTCAAGCCACAGCTCTCCGCATTTGGTGCCGGACCTTTTGGAAAGCTCTGCTATGGCTTCTGTCTCCAACAGCCTTAGACATCTGACTACCCAGTAACATGAAGTCTTATTAAAAACCAGCCTAGTCATACATCCATCCTTATCCTAGGGTCATTGAATAGTTCTCTCTACAAAGTAACAGTCCATTAAAGTACACATTTATATGTATAGCTATAAAATGCATGGTAACTGCTTGGTTTTAATATCTATTAGTTATAGCAGTATCATCAGTATGTTATCAAAATTGCCTTACAACAGCATGACAAAATATTGTTTACGGCTACAAGCAGACCACACAGCAGCTCAAGTTTCTTGCCTCGGTAATTCCTCATTACTGTCATGTTAGGTCTTTTTCACACGCTGTATCCAATCCCAGGAAATGTGTTGATTATATTCTTTGCTAGTTCAAAGATGCGATTGCATGAGTTATGGAAATTTCCCATGTACGTTTTACATTCTAGGCTTGGGTTCAGGTTTCTGCCAATCTTCTAAAAGAGAGAGGAAACAGCAGTCCCAGAAGCATCATGATGGGAAAATCAGAAGGGGTACCAGTTGCTTTCTGTTTCATTTTTTAGTGTCTTGTGTTATGGCCCTTTGCACACATGTAACACACGTGACTTTGGGCTAGTTCCTAACTGCATAAGCACTAACAAAAACGCAAACCATAGCGTTGCCTGTTCTGTGGGTAGAGTATTAAAATTTCGTAAACTGTCCTTTTTTTAGCCATTGAACTGGCTTGAAAGAAATTGGATGAACAAAAGTAATTTTAGTGTTTATATAGGACATCTTAACAGATCTTCAGTAATACTGTCACTTCCAGACATTTCTGTAATAACTGCATGAAAATAAGAATAAACAATGCTACTAAACTTGGCTCTAAGTATATAGCCACTGTCTGATACTTTGAGACCAAAATTCTGAAGGCTATAATAATTATATTTAAATGTTCCCAGAGTATTTATATGTATTTCTTTTAAAAGGAACAGTTTTTTGCCCTTAAGGCCCACTCAAGTTGCAATGATTTTAATTAGTGACACACATTGCTTAATTCAACTTCTTCCACATGCACGGTTAGGAATGTTTCAACCAGCTAACAGCTCTCCGTGGTCAGGGAGCTGAAGGTGTATGTGTAGTGAGATGGATTTAATAGAACAACTCTCCTGACTCAGACAGGGGACTCTGATTCTGGGGCAGTCGTGATTAAAGTATAGGCTGTTTCTTTAAAGAAACCACAGGTTGGGTCATCTTAGGGTAAAGGCCATCGATCGGATCTAATTGGCTTGGGCAGACATGACAGGTTTGGGAGTTTTAGTCAAGATTCCTGGCTGAACCAAGTTCCTCTGAGGGAGTTAAATCAGATCTGTATAGCAATTTTCTCATGTCCTTCTGCTGGCTTCCCTTCAGTTTTTCCAGTCCTTCATGAGATATAGGGCCACAGGTTTTTCAGAAGAGCTGTGATTCCCACGTTGCTGTATTTGCAGGCGTGTGTGACACCAAGCTATTTGTTCTGGTCCCTCTTTCCCCATTATTTTATAGTATTCAACATTCAGCTTTAAAAGTGTACATGAGTGACAAATTAGACTCTGGGTGAGAACAGACAGTTGTGCTCCCTGAGACATGACAGGATAAGTCCATCTGGGTGTTTTTGCACCATTTTGTGGTTTGAGCTGCTTCTCCTCCCCTCTGTTCCTTACTCTTCTGACCTTTTCAGCTCCCCACTGGCGTTTTGCTGACACTTTCTGTGTTAAAGGTATTTGATAAACTCTCATACAAAATTTATGACTCTAAACAGACTCTTCAGCATCAGACAGATGACCTTCCTGCCTTCCTCTTTCTTTTTCTGGGCTGTGGCTTTCGCACCCTAGAACAACCTGCCTAGGGAGCGCCCGGCACAGGTGTGTCACGGAAAGCGAGTCCTGCTTTCAGACTTCTGCACACTTTCATACACTTAAAGTTATTTTTTTTTCTGTACTTCCTGGCTGATTTATTTAACAGTCAGGCCTTCTACACAAAGTAAATAAATGTTTATATAATTAATTTGGTTCAGGCAAGCCCTTCATATTTCTCTGGATAAAGAACAGTTCCTATACCTTATTTGCAAGGTTTATTCATTATAAGTTACACATCAGGAAAGAAAACCTTTTTTCCTTTACAAAGATGAAAATACCACTGTAGTGATGTGCAAGAGCTATGCAGAAGTAGAGTTTATCTGGCAATTGAAAGTTGGATTATTTTAGCAAGATTTCAGGACATCACTTGATATAAAAAAGCAGTCATCGTTTACACAGGCAGGAAAATTTTCTTTGTGCTATCTGCAGTTTGGTAATGTTAACAGCCTATAAATCACATTATAATGTGCAAACGTGAATGAGTGAAACAGAAATAGGGGCAGCTGTAATCTCCATTTTTTATCCTTTGAATACTGATCAAAAATTGAGCCTTTCTTGGACTTTAGAGTCTTTAACTTTATAAGAGTATATTTCGTTTGTTACATTTCAAAGAAGAATCATAATTTATTTAAATTTATATAGATTTGCTTCATGTAATTATATTAAACTGTAAGAGAATCTAGAAGACATTGTTCTGGAGATCTGTATGTCTTCCTAAGGATGCCTTGTTTACTGGGATAGCATAGCACAGAAGTGTTTTTGGTTACCATTTAAAGTATCATCAGCAAGACAACTGAAAAAAAATCACTGGTCAGTGTTTCGACCACGCTCTCTAAATTCACAACAATTTCTGTTGGAAATTTTTTTATTACAGGTTTGGCATTTTTCCATATAGATGATTATATGGGTAGTACCTCTTGTAATTCTACTTAGTTGTATGAGACATTTGGAGAGAACAAATGGTCTCTTATCTGGATCGGTTACAAATCAGGTTTGTGTTTGTAAGCCATATTATAAATTGGATTGGGGGAGGGGGTGTGTGAGGAAGAGGTACTTTGAAGTCTGGTTATAGTCCTTGTTCTTCAACAGATATGTGCCTTACTGTCACAAAGGTGATTAAATAAAGCTCAGTGAATGTCATTGCTGTCTCTGTGGTCCACGTTAAAGAGATCACTTTAAAATGTATGCACTCAATTGTCAATGGTGTTACCGTCCTCCAAAGCACAGCCTCACAGGGGCTGAAGCCTGACAACACGGATTTTCTGAGTGGATCTATGTTGATAGCAGACAGTACTAGCAACCTGTGATACGCCAAGCCTCATAATACACAGAAACGCCAGGCTGTGAAGGGACACAAACATCTTTGTGTGTGTATGGACCTTAGACCTGAGTAAAGTAGGTGCCTCTGAGAACTTCATGTTGAGGTCGGAGTTCAAAAGGATTTGAATTAATCAATTTCTTGGCATTTTGATTTCATGTGTGTATTTTGGTTTTGTGTCAGAGTTAAAGCAGGAATCATGGATTTTGAATTAGATCCGTTAATCTACACATATTCTAAACTGAGACTGAAGTCTCTGCCCTGATATCTGAGGAGTTTTGATTTTTTTTTTAGTGGCATAAATGTTCTAGTTTTGACCTACATACTACACCCAAACCAATTCTTTCTCATTTTCTCCATAATTCTTATAAGATAATCTCAGGAGGATATAGGAGCAGGACATTTAAAAGAGTTTATGTACAATTATTACCTTTCTAATTAAAATAATTTACACGTGTATAGTTATTAATATGATTAAAGGAAAAATCCAAAAATACCCTTTTAATCACTAGAGTGTGACTCCATAGACCTTTTCCGCATTATAATTGAATGAGATCTATAAAGCTGAGAAATGAATCACATTCCTTTTAGAAAAAGAGGCATTTTAGTTTTGGTAAAAGGCAAATAATCTAAGAGAGGAATTTTGTTCCTGGTATAGGTCAGTATGAATTGATTAAAAGAAAATAAGTATAAGAAATCAGTATTATTGGCAGCTATTTCCTCTTTACTGTGCTGTAGAAGTACCGATGGAAGATCCAGCCGTGTACCAGAATGGCACTGCACCTGCCCCACTGCTCTGTGATGTACTTGCATGTTGCTACTGTGTTTACCAGCTGCATTTTATTAAAAAAATTACAGAAAACATTTGACTGAAGTTGACAAAATAACCACATAAAATGTACCTGTTTATTCCATCGTATTTGTATGTCAATTAATTTTTCAACAGCCATTTTGTTCTTCAAAATTAATTTCTTTATGACCAGACTTATATTTAATATATATTGAAGTAACTTACAAACTTCAAACTATTTTTTTTAAATTAAAAATGCCAGCATACATTTAAAAACTACATTGCAGTCATAGATACTTAGTCAGTAAAGAACACATGTAAAAGAACTAACCTTTTTCTGTACTCACTGCAGTTCTAATATACTTCGAATTTTGATGAATATTGTTGTTATCAAGGAACACTTCTGGAATGTTTAATACTTCATGAATTAATTGTTACAAATTCAGAATTCAGCCCAGTCAGGTTTGTACTGTCTTTTGCACAGTAACTACGTCACCCAAGTCGATGTTTCTCATCTCTAATGTCATACCTGCATGATTATCCCTCTGCTCAGTCCCTGGTATCCCTAAAGAGCCCAGAATTGATCTCGTCATGTCCAGCCATTTAGGGTCCAAATTTCCATACAACTTCAGCACAATGTGTTTGGAGTTTAAAAACTGTAATTTTGCTTTTGTCTTAGCAATTACAGAGTCAGACAAAAACACTTCTGGGGTATCCCTGACTCAGAGTGGGTCACCCAGATATTTCATTATCCTGGACCACACAGACACGGCTGCAGCCTCCGGCTACTAAATCCCTGCAGTTTATACCCAGCGGTGCTTGTGCATCAACCATGTGTGCACTGGCAGGTAAATTAATTTGGGTGTTCAGGGATGAATGCAGTAAATCCTGCAATTTTTGCCTAGTATACAGAGCTAAAATAGCAATGTGGTTTATTGCTTAAATGGTCCTGTGGATTAGATATTTAGAGGAGGAAAAATAAAATATGCGGCACCACAAAAATGGAAAAAGTGGTCTGTCCTGATAGGTGTTGCCTTTGAAGTGTTTATGAATTAATGGCATCACAGCTAATCCCTGCAATGGCTTGAACAATTGGTTTGTGAGACTAGGATATACTACATTTACAAGGAAAATAGTTCCATGGACATTTAACACCTGTCTTGCAACACCTATTTCTTTAGTAATACAAATATTATTACAATCTTGGCAACTCTTATTACAGATAATTCTTAATTTGAGAGATTTACTCTAGGTGAATTCTCTTCCTGGTAATTGTTCCATATATCCTGTCTGAGTTTAAATGTCATGCTTCTCAATTCAGAGAATGGCTATTGGCATACTTTAAAGTATACAGAACCTTTGGATTTTCAGAAAACCCTTTCTAAATGTTGTATTTTATACTTTAAGACATACTGTCAGAAGCAGTGAAATCTTCTCTGTTAAAAACTAAGGTCAACACAGAGACCTGCAAGCATAATGCAGGTTAAAAAATGCACTAAAGCTGATTAGGTACTGAATATGATGCTGAAGTACTGTGCAAACATGATTAATTGCAAATCTATTGGTATGGCAACTTCAAATGTATGACTTAGGGTTCCAAAGCATAAATAAATTTTAAAATATATGAATATATATGATATTAATCAAAATCAACTATATTTTTCCACAGTTTCCCATTTTTAGAACTTTTTAATGAGTTAAATATTTTCCTGAAGCTGCATGTGTTAATTGACAATGGTACAAACATTACAAGTGGATCTGAATCCTGCTTTCACAGCATAATTTTATTCACAGTAACATTTTTAATGTAATTATTGTACCATTTTCTGTTATAGTAGTACGTCTCAAAGATTTGAAGATCTTTGCTCAAGGGAATGGTAGACATGCAATAATAGTAAATTTCTGCTTTAACATGTTAAAACTTTTTATAAAGTGCAAGTAATTTTAAATATTTTTTATTTGAACATGCAGAATTGCATTGGAGTATAAATTATCTGTTCATGAGTTTAATGAAAGCTGGAAGAAAAATTTGCATTTTTGTAGAAATATTTCTTGAAAGACATAAAAGAAATATTTCAGGGAAGCTAAAATGTTACTTGGATGTTTCAGTCATGTATGTAAAATCATTTAAAGATAGTGCTTTGGACTTAAAACTGATCTACATTAAAACAAAAGGTATAAGATGGTTAAATAAGACTCAGATTGAGTGAAAGGTTTTGTTTTATGTTGAACAAAATGCTTTGATGCTGCTACATCAATACAAAACGCCCTTTTCCTGGCCCAGTTAGCATGTTTACTTAATTGGATATTATTTCATTCTTATCTGCATATGTTATTTAGAATTTACAGCTGAAATGCTTTCTAGAAAAAATACATGAAGGAATTGCATGTTCACATATTGTATGTATTTAGCAGAATGTGTCATAATTTACATAAATATAGCTGTATCTATTCCTACAGGTAATTGTAAGATGCATGATCTTTTCCTCTGTTACCCAATGAAGCCAAAGGTATGCTATAATAATGGTACAAAACCTACAGAAGTTGAATTTTAGCACACTGTTCTGATGGAATATAAAAAAAGAATTCACCTCCATGAATTTTCATTTACTTAATTGCACTGTGGCTCTTGTCAAATGCAGGCTGGAGCCAGCATTCCTGGTGCATGTAGATACCATTGTATTCATGGCTCTGTAATGCTCTGGACAAGGCTTTCTGGTTTGGGGTTATTCATTGCTTCTACAATATTATTCAAAAATGAGATGTAAATATTTGTAATTCCTGAAAGGTGATATAAATCTCTCCTACTAGCCTGGCTTTTGCTTCACCATTGCCTGCTGTAGAAGAGGGATAGTTTTCTATTTACCTTTTAGTATCCTTTTGCCACCTGTCGGGACGCTTACAAACTAATTCTCTTGTTAGAGTCAGCCCACTCTCAATGAGAACAGAAGTCTTTGTAGCAGAATATTGCAAATCAAAAGTGTTTCTGTAAACCTGGCACTCAGTTTCAATAACTCCAGTTAGTTGGAGTTACACAACTTTTAACTCTGCTAAATTTAGCTTTCTTAGTACAAGATAAAAATCATGTCCCAGTAATGAGCAAGAAGCAGAGAGAGTTTATCACTATTTTTGTTTCATGCTAACACATACAGTACTATTTACCAAAACTGGCACTTTCATTCCAACTAGTAAAGAAAATAAATCAGGAAAGAAAGCAACAACTACTGTGACAGCTGCTAGAAAAATGTTGAAGAATCACTTGGCATTCACTTGTAAACCGGCAATTTTTGTTAGCATTTCCAGAAAGCGATGTCAATTAATGTTCTTTTCTTTACAGGTCTGATGCCATACCCATTTTTAACACTTGTCTAAGAAGAAGCTGGATCCATGGATAAGTTCAAATCTGTGGTCAGCAGCATTTTCATGTATGATCCCTTTGCCCTGTGTCCATCCAGGAATACCTAGCCTAGGTAAGTGTGAAATAAAGATGTGGTTTCCTCAGGGCAACATCCACTTAAGTAATTGTGACTGCAGTTTAGTGAGCAAAGAGGTACACTCTCTGTGATGCTTAGTTATTATAGTGTCACACATCTGAATGCTTAAATAGAAAGTAAATAGTTAGCATAAGCAAATAAAACCCCCTTTTTAAAAGCATTTTTTTCAGTTAGCTAGGTAACTCTGCAAGGAAGGGTATCATCACAAGCTCATTCTCCTTTCTTCTCCAAATTTTAGCATTCTGTTTGATGCAACACATTTTAGATTTTACATATTTTTTTTATAACAAAGGTCTCTAATTTACAGAGAATTGCCACAGGTCAGCATACTTTAAGGGAAAAGTTCTGCTTTACTTTCTTTTCCAGCAGGAGATTTTATGTAAGATGAAGTAAGCAGATATGCCAATTCACTCACCATAAAATGATTGTATTAATTGATTGTTGTGAAGTTTTTATTAGAATAATTAATTTCACAACTACGTTATTATTTAAACAATTAAGAAAATCAGTGAGGGTTATGCCACGATCTCAGCAGTGGCGTACTGATAGCACTGCGTCTCCTGGCGACAGCTCAGGTGGCTGAGGAAGATGCATTGCCCTGAGCTGTGGGGTGGAGGCAGGTAGCGGTGCTGGCTGCTGATGGAGTTAATGTTGTTACTGCTCATTGACAGCTCAGGTGGGAAGGAACACGCAGCTCCCAACACCTGCCAAAACCTGGGGGCCTGGGAATTAGCCAGGTTTCTTAGCAGGTTCCTCTTCTGCATGTCAGTTCAGCAGTCAGGGTATGAGGAGGGGGAAAATTCCCTGTCGCAGAGGTAACTGTACCGAGGAGCTCTTTTTCTGCGCTTGGTCAGACAAAGCCCTGGTTCATCAGTGAGGGAAGCTGCCTGAGCAATGGAAGCTTTTACAGAGTAATTACTTTCAACAGTTATTCTAAAGACAGGCTTTTTAAGAGGCAGGCTGATGTTTGTGTTCAAGGGCAGTAAGGAAAAAGGAGGAAAAAATATATATATTATGAGAAGAATAACAGTCTCTGCAGTGATTTTCCTTAAAGGAAGATTTGCGAATGTGCACAAAAGCAATAGCAAAGATAGGAAAGGTATTGACAAGAAGGAAAATGAAAATGAATTAAAAGTGTCAATATTTCCCTTGAGTAATTAAATAAGAGCATTCTTGTCCCTCATCCATTTGCGGGGGGGAGGGAGATTGCGGTTCACTGCAGTGCCGTAAATTATAGCAAGGCAAGTCAGTCTCCACTTCGGCGGGTTCAGTGCCAAAGCCGGCTTGGGGCACGTGCTACCCCATTGCAGGCGGCTACGCAGCCTGCCTTCTGCAAGCTGTCAGCCAGATCCTGCACCAGAGCCAGGCCAAAAAATAGCAATTTTGTTTACGTTTACATTTTAATCTCAGTCATGTTCAGGATCTGGTTTATACTGGTGCTCCTTGAAGGTGATGAAAAAGGTAGTGTTGGGGCTGGAATGAGCGATATATGAGGAGGCAGAAACACGTTAATGCCACTGAAAGCTAAATCTTTCCTCTCTGTCTACTAGAAGTGTAAAAAAAGGCATCTTTCCACATAGCAATTACGTATTTTAATTCAAATTGGAACGAGGTGATGAGTGTATGGGTCACAGCCTGCCTACAATTTCACTGGTTCAGTCCTCAGTGGATTCAAGAGGAGCTCATTTTGTTTACCCAGGGGGAGAACAGAGACACTGGGATTAAAAATACTCACAGACAGGTTTGTGGATGTCCTTGTGTGTAATCCATATAGACTGTAAGAAAACAATTTAAAAGAAATATTTTTTTTCTGTTACACTAATACAGATGAGGTTTATCTTTGTAATCCCAAAACTAGATTACTTGCATGCCAGCAAATGGCTATTTTTTTTTTTTCCTCTGTAAAATATGAGAAATGTTATCATCAGTCACTTCAGTTCCTGGAAAATCTTTTCAGGGCTGAAATTCTGTTGTGTAAACTAATAGCACAGTTCACTACAGAAAAATATTTTAAATGTAATTTAACATCATACAGAAGCAGACAACTTGTAAGGTAACATATTTTCTTCTAGCAAATATGTGTCAAATTAGCTGAACAGGTTTAACAAGTGTGTCCTCATTCCTTCAGGAACTAAGAATACAATTTCTAGATTCTCCAAGCAAATTAGGCACCCAGCTCCCCTTAAAAACAGAAATAGGTAGTAAAAGTTATTCTGTACTTCAAGATTTCAATGAACTTGAAAATGCCATCTGGTCCTTAAAGAAAAAGGAAGCATTTTATCTGTGTAGTACGTGCCTACCCACCTGCTTCGTCTTGTGGGTTTTCTTTCAAAAACAGACATCAGTTTTTCCTGTGGTCTTGGAAGTATCTGAAGTTTTGTTCTAAAATACGCTTCATCTTTCATGGAAAAAGAACTGTTGATGGCATTGCTGTGTCAACAGCTTTACCTGTTATTTTAATGTTAGCATAGTTTAAGGGTGTGGAAAACACATAGTTCAGCTGCATTGAGCGAGCTGTTGAGTCAGTGTTTAACTGTACACATGCAAAATGATGTTTCCTTCCCTGATCATCATGGGAGAGGTAAGTTGCTGAAATATAGATGAGCACTTAAAAGATAAAACAGAAAACTATAAAACACGCTATGTGCAGTGGCATTATACGGTGTCTGACACTAAACTCCCCAGAAAGGGGAGAAGAAAAAGAGGGAGCGGTACTTTGGACAAGTTTGCTGCATGCCCTTCCTGTAAACTGCTAACTGTGACGACAACAACACTGCACTGGGTGATTTGTAGGAGGATATGTAGAACAATTTCCAACAGTGTTTCAGGAATTCAGGAAACGGTTGGAAAGACAAAGGTGACATCTGCCTCCTCGACTACCTGAGGTGATGCATCTACAGGGAAGGAGGTACTACTGACCACTTGGGGCTGCACTGAGAAATAGGCAGTGGAGAGAGCTTTTTGATCTCCATTTGTTGAAAGCTCATTAATGAGCCGAGGACAAAATTACATACAAAAAGTTTTTCATAATCTTTTGGAAGTATAATCTCTATTCAGCAGATAAAATACAGTTGTAGTTTTACTGAAGATCAAGTTGCAGCTTTACTCAGCTCCCGTATGCCCCTCGGGGGTGTGATTTTCTGTCTCACGCTGACCAGAGGTGTCAATACCTGTACCGATCCTCAACTAGGTAACAAAAGCATTTGTAAAAAATATTTAAGACCAACTCATCCAGCCATCCTTTTGGGCCTCTTCCATTATATGGACAAGTACTAAATTTCCTGTTAAAAACATGGATAAAAAATTCAGACACAATATTACAGTGTTGTCAGTATATGCCACATACAGGTTAAAGTAATAATATTTCTCTTTTTCTTACTTTGTATTTCTTGAGAAACAATCAACTCACAGGATTGCACATTTCAAAATAATTGGCCAATATGACTTGACAGATCTCATCAGAGCAGAAGGATCATTACCAGATGTGATGAGCCTTATCTTCTATCTGAATAAAACAAAGATTACAGAGTACTTGCAAGGACAAAGGAAAAGTAATGGCTTCCTCATGTCTATGGGTATTTTCTGAAGGAAGGGGAAAAAAATAAAGGTAGGATACTGACTTTAAAATTAGCAAAGCTTCCTACAGCCTGTATCACTGAAGTTCATATACAATGGTTCCGTATGCATTTATTATTGTTAGTCGAGATCACAATAAATTCTATTTTTTCTTGCTATGTAGATGTACTACCTCCTGTGGCTGTATTATCTGCCAGTTTAATAAGGATACTTTTCACCTCTCACCCATGACGATACTATGAAACAGTGAGTTGTCATTCCTAGGAAAGACATATCTGAACTGCGTTTTATTCATCCTTTTAGATTGACAGTGATTAATAATCATCCCACATAGAGTAAACTCCATCTAGACAATCTTTTTTGTGTTCACTCATGAGAGTATCATGTGAGATTGTAAAACACTCGGGTCGTGATGAATTATATAGTCTGTTTTTCTCTTATCCCCAAGACCTGTCACTGTACTGCAAAAAAAAGTTTGATGGCTTTGAAATGATTCATTCGCAAAAAAACATCTTGACTCTTATTTGTCCTATTGATATCATCTAGATGCCTTATAAATGGATCCTGTGCCTACTCCAGAAGCTGAACGCAAGCAAGTAGGTCTATTTTAGACCTTAGATTCTGCCTTTTAAAAATTTGTTTCCCCTTTTACCTACCTTCTCTAAACTGTTTAACTGCTCTAAGGAGCATTTAATCAGGCTATATTTATATTCATCACACACAAACTGTATGCTGGAGCAAAACTGAATACAGAAGAAAAGAACAAATTAACTGCTGGCTTCAAACACTCTACAAAATCTGACTGTGAAAAAATGACAACACTAAACTTAATGATTTCTTTTTTACCAAAACAAAATTTTCCTCCTATTAGAAACAAGTCATTGTAATTGGCCAGCCAGACTGGAGAGCAAGCTGCTCATTTTTTTCTAATAAAATACTTACGAATCTGTAATGGGTTTTTAAATTTCTTCTGTTCTTACAATATGCTCATAAAGTGTACAAATCGTTAACTCAAATATATTTTATTCAGTACAGGAATAATTTACTTTATGTTTTATTTTAGGAATAAAGATTTAGGAAAAAAATTACCTTAAGAGTAATCTTTAAATATCATCTCCTCTGAAATAGATATGCTAGAATAACTTTTCATCAAATGTGAGGTACATCCTCATTTTAGATCTTGGTAAGAAAATTAAGACCTGATTGTTCTAATATACGATACCAAAACCAAAACTATTCAATCTAATTTCATGAGCATGGATGATAGTTCCCCTCTTCCAATAACACGTAGCATTTTTAATAGAAAAATTAATGTTTCATTGGATTTATGCACATGAAAGATGAAATAAATTTGTTTTAAAATGTGTGTAATTACACTGAACGAACAATTTAAAATAAATTGTTCTGTCACCCAATTTAGTGTTTAAGATAAACATGTGACCTAATGGTGTTTTATAAAATTACATTTGTCTTTTAAACTACTATATCAGAATATATTTCAGATAAACTTGAGGATAAAAATGTAATGCTTCTGAATAACTAAATTACAATAATTTGAAAATAAATCGGGCAATTTTGACTACATTATTGTATAAAGACTTCTTTTTAATACAGTAGTAGGAAAGATCGTACAGTTTAAAGGAGTAGACATAAAAGAATATACAGATTAAATGTTGATATTGCAGGTTGGAAGGTACCTGTGGCTTTTTTTAGCAGGGCATACTGATGAGCCTGATGGACAGAAACAGAATAAATATTAAATCCACAGTGAGTGTATATAACAATGTTTTGCTTATCATCCGTTTTTTAAATACACATCTTTTACGAGCTTCTGCAATTCTGCCTCATAGGCCATTTGCAAATTACAACTAAATGACAACTCTCCTAACGTTCCCTAACTGGCAGTTTGTGTAAATTTCTATTTCAGCATAATTTTTTGGCAGATATCTCCACTTCTTGGAAATACGGGTGAGTTAAAAAGTAAAAACCATGAGTGAGATACTCAGTTGATGATTCTTTTTATTGCATAGTGTACCCCCAAAACAGAACAATTTGAAACAGATTACATGATGATCAAGAAAAGTTTGAAATGGCAAATGTTTTGAATGCTTGTGACCAAGCTGGTTCTGTGATCAGTGTCTATGAGAACTGGCTTATTCCCTGTTTTTTGCCTCCAGTATTTCCCAGCCATTGTGGCTATATAAGCTTGAGAAAATGAAGCAGGATGCATGCAGTGTGCTGCTGCTTGCTCTGGTATTTTATATTATTTTGGGGTGGGGTGTGTGTGGAAGGGAGTAGGGAGAGGTGTTTCAGTACAATGTTATAGAGTGATATTAATTGGAACAGATTTTTTAATTCTATAAGCATCCACAATAAAATTTTAATGCACACGCAATTTTAAGTATATGCATAATTATCAGGCACTTAAACATATGCTTAAGTATGTTCCTGGAGCTGGGCCTAATGACCTAACCTCTCCCGGTGAAAGCCAACGGTAACAGAAGCCATTTCTGTATAATACTGCAGGATATAGCTTTTAATATCCGAGTATTAAAAAAATTAAATTTTAACCTTGTCCTGCTAATAAAATGGACAAATATTAATAGGGGTTGTAATTATTCTAAGTCTTAAAATGCAGCATATTATTCTGATGCTGATGTACCCTCCCTAACATTAAAACATCAAAACATCTTCTGGTAAGCCAGCTAATGTTTCTTCCAGGTTCAAATCACTGAGTACCGATTAATTTTAAGGATGAAGTCTCTTCTCAAATTTCATTATTTTTTAAGTGATATTGAAAACCAAACCATAAATTTAATTCTATTTTTTTAAATTTCTGACAGACAAGGTACTCCAAAGGCAACTAGAGACAATCTACGTTGTCAGGAACATTTACGTTATTGTTCTGTAATAAAGAGCTGTGGTTTGTGCCACATTTAAGCATTAATCTTCAGGCATTTCAGTTTCTCCTTCGGTATTTGCCTGTAAAACCATCTAGAGTGTTTCAGAAAGTTTTCTTGCCCTTGGCTTACACTGCAGATCACAGTTTTTTACAGTTTTTCCCCTCAGTTTTCAAACCAACAATAGAATAATGTTAATTATAATTTCCAATTTTATTATTTTGTTTTCCAAAAAGAGATGCAAGTGATAGGGCAGACATTTAAAGTACATGTCACTTACCAACAGTGTATTTTTTACCTTTGGAACCTCTCAGCATCCGTATGGTTTTTGAAATGACTTGCATGTTTCTTGGCCTTCCAAGAGCAATTTGAAGGGGAAAGAGGATCCAAATTCCTTGTCAAACTTTATTTTAAAAATGTGCTTAGGTGTTACAGCTACTGAAGATGTTAATCATGTACTTAAGGAATTAAGAGACTGGGATAATCAGCAGAGTATTATAGACTGACGCACAGCTGCTGAAAGGCTTTTTTAGGCAGAGGTTTGCACTGAAAATAAGCCTAAAAACAGTGAGTTAGGGTCAGCTGTAAAACCCTTCAGCAGCAGAAAAGCATCACCAAAGGCTGAGCACTGGAAAGCCCTACCATATAAAAAAGCAGTTGAAAGATATTTTTGCTTATTACTTGAAGAAAAGTTGTGTGATTTTTGAAGATGGATCTCAGCATTGTTCATTGTTCATTGACAATTGCAGAGGTATATGTCTACATCTCTAATGCTCATTTAGGTTATATTTGCTTTAAATTTTTGCTGAGTCATTTATAATTCTGGTGTTGAATATGTCTGGAGAATGAGAAGCGTTAGTTTAACAGGCTGTGCAATTTAAGATGCCTATATTCCTTATCCTTTAAAAATGCTGGAAGATGGTAACATTTTTTCCCTTTCTTTTTTTCTGAAAGACATGCAATCTGTGCCACTGTTAATGCCTATCCTTGGATTTCCACTGTGGCTGCCCACTCCCTGTTAATCTGTACATCACAGTATGACAATAACTTGCAAAATACACCCATAGAACATGTGTTTTTCAAATTCAGAATGTCATCGCTATTCAGTAATAAAGTTGGAGACAGCTAGCACAGCTGCTTCGAGTTCACTGAAGAGATAGCATGCACACACGGAGCTCTGGGTCTGCTTTGCAATTGCGGGCCATATTTCTGCCCTGGTGTTCCACATTATTTCATCCTCTTTTTGAAACTGTGCAATATAACAGCTGCAGCAGTTTAAAGGCTCAATTTTTATTTTTCTTCAACGAAAAAAAAAAAAAGGAGGTTAAAAAATTGTGATTAATGTCTTCAAGCAGTGCGCAGAGCTTAACTTGTTACATGAATTCCTTGGACAGATCTAGGGAAATAAACCGCAGCACAGGTGGCATCTGGCCGTCAGCTGCACAGGTGTGAGCGGTGGGGTTTGCAAATCCATGCGCGTAGATCCTTGATGCTGGGGCTGGTGGGGGCTCTTCCTGTTTGCCCGTGTTCTCTTTCCCCACTTACCAGCCCATTATTTTTGGCAGGGAAAAAAAAGCCAAAACAAAGTCATAAATTAGATTGACAAGCAGATCTCAGACTGGAATTTAGAAATAGTCACTTCTTGGATGATTAAAGGATGGCATATATATATAGAGGAATGGCTAATTATAATAGTGTTGATTTAACAAATGAATAATTTTCTGATTTTTCTCTTAGTAAAATATATGCATCCCATTCGTGTACATACCAGAAAAGCCTTAAAAGTGTATCATTTCATAGCATACAACTTTTCAGTAATACACTGACACACAGGATACTTTCCAGTGAACAGAAGTTTTTCAGAATCTGCCACCTCTGCTGAGCTGTATTGTCAGAAATCAGTGTGTCACATCACGAGACACATCATAAATCACAAAAGTATCATTCAAGTACTGCTTGTGTTTTTATTTTTGCACTGTTCTGTATCTCCAGTACAAATCCTTTGGAAGAACATAGGCTGTAGACTGTGTTATGTGAGGGATTTATTTATTATTTTTTTAAAACAATATTTTTTTGACTAAGTGGATCGACTTACAAAAAGCAAAGATATAACGCTTGGAAATTACTGAAAACACAAATAATATAAAACCTGTTGACTATACACTGAATGTATTAGTATAATGGAAAATGCTAGGAGTAAAAGTTTTCTTTTATATTATTAGTTAATAGCTTTGGCAATTTTAATTGTAAAACAGTTATGTTTTTAATCGTTAGATGCATCCTGAATAATGTTAGGCAATAAAAAATAGGAAGATGTGCTTCTATCAAGCATGACTCACTTAATAAGCTTGGATTTAACGTTGATTTATCCATCCCTTATATTTATCCCTTGTGGTAACTTTTACTGTTCTAGATACTAATAAATTAGGCTTTTGTACCCATTGCTTCATGATTCTCCTTTGAAGGTTGAAGCAGAAATTTGCAGAGCTGTGGATATTTGTAAGTTCAGTTTACAAAACTCTGACATCTGGAGCTCTTCTTACCAGAAAAATCAGCATGCCTTGCAGTGATGTCTTCAGTGCTTTTTGGTGAGACAGACTTTATTCCTTGGTCAGATGATACATGAGGCATACCATGGAAATGCCAGATTTCTGCAGAAAATATATAAATAATATACCGCACATAAAGTGAAATGACATCAAATTGCTTCTTTGAAAATGTGGAAAATATATAAATGTGTGTCTTTAGTACAGGCATTTCATTCCTTTTGATCTTACTGGAGCCCTCCTTTACCTTCACTGTTTTTTTCTGGAAATCTCAGCTTAAAGCTTCCCTTTCACTTTTCTTGGACAGGCACTTTTCCTGAAGGGTGTACTGATGCTCCACATGAGAATAGCTCAGCGTAGAAAAGCACCTTTTTCTTCTGGCTTTTATTGTTTTCTGCTAAAGCAGAGAGGAACTTTGGCTCCTTGCTTTAAAACACTCCCGAGAGTGGAGCTTCTGATCACTTCACCGGGTTTCTTCTCACCGCTCTTGGACTCACACAAGTAAGTCAAAGGATATAAAGCATTTACAAAGAGAACTCATTAGAAACTGACACCTTTAATCAGCAGTTATGGAACTGTAGAGTGCAATTTTAATTGTTTCTACTGATCACTGGCACTGAATGAAAGAAAAAGGTCTACCGAACAGCTAGTGGGCAGCCCCAACCTGCATCACAGCAATGAATGCTCATCCCTTTGGTAGGCAGCCTTGTGAAATGCTGCATAAGCATTTCGTCCTGATGTATACGAGAAAGTCAAAGAAATGTGAAGCTCTTAGGCCGTTGGAGCAAATTAGATGTCAAATGTTTTGACATTGGCATAGCCAGACAGCTAGAGAAAAGCCTGTGTGAACAGGTGACACTGGGGAACTCCTTTGTAGTTGCAGGGGGACTCACAGAGAACACATGGCTTTTTGCCTAGAGAACGGGAAGCCCCCACTCCAAATGTCAGTGCCTGTCTCCTAGCAAGTCCTGATGGTTTAGCAGGAGTCAGTCCTCATCTTCCAAGTCCATTAATCACATTTCAGGAGGCCAACTTCCTGCAGCCAATCTCCATTTCTTCCAGGGATTCTAGACAGATTTAATTTTTCCCCTGAATGCATTAACCTGAAGGAGCAGCCTACTTAATTAAAACAGATATTGTTTCACTTTCTTTAAATATGCAAATGTCTTTATTAGACTAGGTGTCATGTGCTGTACTTTCCTGCTTAATTAATCTCAACCTCAGCTTAATTTGTCTCAAAGGGAATAAAACTCCCACTTTCTTTTGGTGGCTTCCTTCAATGCATTAACTGCAACAGGCTTGTTTTTGTGAGTAAGCTCTTTTACTACGTGGAATAGATAATCTGCATATAATTAAGTATACTTAGTGTAAACATCTAAAGAGAGTAACCTACATATGTATGTAGGTCACTTTGGCTTTTAGCTCCCCATTTGGGGTCACAGGGAGTGTGGGCAGGTGGAGGCCTCGCAGCCCAGGGTTACGGCAGCGCTGCGGGTCCATAGGCCTGTTCCTGAGGAGGGATGGAGGCTTCCACCTTTTGGATTTACTGCCTTCCCACCCAACTGAAGATGGGAACTAAGTTCTAACTTTCTAGATTTGGGGAATATCTTTGATGTGTAGAAATAGTAATGCCTGAGAAATATCACACTGATTTCTTATACGCACAGGTATCACAGTGTCTGCTATGAGTATGACACTCGGCATAGCATTTTTTTTCCCCCTACAGGATAAATCGATTGCCTGAGGTATTATAAGACTTGAGGTTTCCATATGTTTTAACCAAAAGTATTCAGTCTTGTGCTGCCTGTTCCATTCAGAGCTGGAATACAGAAAGAAACACAGTTCCTCTAGGCCTTGCCTCTGCTTGTCTCTCTTCTGCAGTCATGGAGACATTTTTATAGTTCAATATCCATTTGTGTTTCACCGTTTATTTGATGCTTGGTCTGTTTGTGTCTTGACATTGCAGCTATTACTATTCCGACCACAACAATTGTTTTTCCTTTTTTTGTTGTTTTATTTGTATTAATATGATATACGTTAGGAAATACTTTGGCTGGATCTATCAGCTGCTGTATTTGATGGTACCACCTACTGACTGTTCTCCTTCAGGACACTTGAGCATCTTCTTATTTTTGGTCTTTCTTTTCTCTATGCACTTGCTTTTGCACATTTTGGTGCACTTCCGCAGCTAGCTGTGACAGCTGGAAAATTAATTAATGATCTAAAGCAGCAAGAAATTTTTAGAGTTACCAGTAGAGTGGAAGTGCAACTATTCCATTATTATTGGAATGGCAAATTTATTTTTTTGCCATATAAATGGCAAAATTAAAAAGCTATTTCTCTCCTCTGTGTAGCACTAATGTTTAAAATATGTCATACATGTAGGATCTCCAAAAATTTCACCGTACAAACCACTACTTTCATAAGTATGTCATATTGAACTGTCTGTAGTCTTCTGTCTATTGCAGTATTTGTTCAGCCACGTGCGGTTTTTGGACAAATTTATTGCCTGCTGTTAACTTTGTAATAACATATAGCACTAGATGCATAAATATGACTTAGTTTACATGATAATGGTGAATATTTGCACTGAATAAATGTCTTAAATGACAATTATATTGAGTAATTACATTGCAAAGACAGATTCTGATCATGATTATATTTTAGTAAATCTGGAACATATGATAGAAGTTATTTTGGATTAACGCTGATGTAACAGATTACTTCGTGGACCATATTTCCTGCTTCATATATGTCAAAGACTCCTGGTGGTGTCAATATTATTCACAAAAAGATTTAAGTATTTGTAAAGCTTCTAGGAAATATATGTAATTAAATATCTATCAATGAATTACAACTTTAGATTGAAATAAATGGCTTCAATATACTCCTGAACTGACAAGAATTTTATATCAATAAACAGAACTCGTTTACTTTGATCTTATTTTTGAATTTAATTTTGTTGAAATTCCAATTAAACAAATCTAAACCCACATACTTTGGCTGCCTACTTTATTGGTATCCAATATGTGTAAAAATGTTCACTCTGTAGTTAATTTGTCAGAAATCAGTCACGTGGCAGACACTATTTGTTAGGTTTAAAATTAATTGGACAAACAAATCAATGAGCTACTAATAGTGGTTATTGTTTTGGGGTTGTTATTTGACCTCCTTAGTTGTCTCTCCCTCAGACTTAGTCTGCATATTAAACTGCTAATTAAAACAGCAATACTTTAGATTAGTTTATACAGCTGTTGACTCTGACCTTCTTCTGAGCTTCTCAGCCAGTTTTCCAAAAGGAATTTTCTATTTCTCTTTTGTATGGTCTAGCATTATGCCTTGTATGACAGCATCTTCAAGGCATCTGCCTAATTTTTTGGGATAGTAGGCAGTATAATACTAGAGTTAAATGCAAATGATCAATTTTTGTATGCACATGGAAATTTCTAATTAAATAGATTAAAAATATTAGAATCTGAGGCTTTCATAGCCTTTCCTTACTGTATCAGAAAATCACTAAGAGAACACAGCTAACAGTTAAGATCATTAATCTGTTTAGATTTTGTATTGTTTCTTAGTAATCTATCTCATATACAGAGCCTATCGAATGGGCTGTCCTTCTGTCCCAGAACATAACTATCACGTATGAGATACACCTGGTTTTTGCAATCTCAGAGTCACAGCTAAGCTCCCTTTCATTGTCACTTTCCTAAATTTGTTAGGAGCATCTGTAACTGGACAGTTTCTGCATAGGGGACCAGTTCATCCTTTCAGCTTTTTCTTGCACAAAAACCTGCTTGACTGCATCACTGTGGAGTGTTCCATGGCCCTAAGGAAATGCTACAAATTTCCGAAAGAGAATATGTTAACCTCTTTCTTCAGGAGTAGCGGCACGTAAATCAAGTTCTTACCGCTCGTGATACGGACGAGTTATTCTACATAAACCGATAGTAAATTCTTTCAACATTACATAAATTAATAGGGTCATTTCATTTTACAAAACACAAATCCTTTCAACAGTGGAAAATTCAGAAGCCTTGTCTCAGAAGGAGACTTCAACCTACAAGGATAAATCATTTCTAGTTCCACAAACTTTCCAAGGGCTGCAAAAGTGATGGAATATTTTTTGTTGCTGTTAATTGAAGTCTCTGAAATAATTCCACAGTATACATTTTCCCTGATAATAACTTGTATGGATTTCTTTTTTTCAGTAAAGAATAATTCTGATCCCAAGTAGTTCTTTAAGTTAAATGTTATATTGTGGTTAATACTATAATAATAATTGCCCATATTTACATTTGTGTACTTTTAGGAATCATGAAAGTATGAAGTTTTGTGTGAACTTAGAGGAAAGCAGTGGTGCTCTTTGAAAGATCCCCTTTCATCGATCCAGCTTGAAAGACAAAGGTGAGTCTGAAGTGAAAGCATCAACCAAATCCCAGGTGTACTTGGCTTTCGTGTTCCTATGGGAAAATTGTAAAAGCTTTTACCACTTAAAGACTTTTTTGCTTAAAGACTTTTAATAAGTTTTATAAGGAGTTTACACACTTCCTACACTAGATTTCTTGTTTAAATCTGTTGGATACTCTGTGTTTGTCATCTTTTTTGGTCCATGGGGGAATTCTTATCTTTATCACTGCTTGACGGATAATCTAGAGGACACTTTTCTCATGGAAATTGTGAGATTTCAGAAGTGGAACTATGTGGTGCAGTCTTCTTATTAGTAGAATTGCATTCTGTAGATGTAAATCATAGAGAAAGATGGTTGTCTATGGCACTGTCTCAGCTCTCTGTTCTCGACAGATATTACACATGTAATACCAATACCAATGTCACTCCAGCCTTTAAGTAGGGCAAGAAGGAGGACCCAAGAAACTGAGGCCAGTCGGTAGAACTGAGTATGGAACTGAGAGGAGCAGCTGATGAACCAGAGGCTGCGCTGCCATTCAGCAAGACCTGCTTTAGCAGGGGGCTGGAATACATGATCTCCAGAGGTCCCTTCCAATCCCAACCACTCTGTGATTCTGTGATGTAAAATAAGCTGTGAAATGCAAAATTATGCATATGAGACAAATGTTGTAAGACAATGCTCTAAAAGCTAAGTAAACCACTTTGTTCATAAATTGTCCTTTTCTTGCTTATAGTAACTGCGGAGAGAATCTTCTCCCTTAATAAATTTCTGAGAGGGGTACAGCTATCACAAAGGAAAGGAGACCAGAGAGGTGAAGGGATTAAGGCAAGTCTGACAAGAAATTTCTACAGCTAAAATCGAGCATGGCCAAGTGTATGGAAAACAACAGAAGAACTTCCAAATAGTTTTGTGCTTCTATGGATAATGAAAGTTCGTTTGCATCTAGTTTTCAGTGTAGTCACTGTCAGGGTGCTTGCTGTGTAAATTCCTGTATACCTATATGTTGCGACGGAGGGAAGACACAGTCACTCAATATGAGTGATCAGCAGACTTCGTTTATTGTCTCTTACAGTCACCTTTTATGCCTTGTTATAATTGGCTCATACATATTACAAAAGTTAAGCTCATTATTGGTTAGTTGCCTAAATACCAAGCCCGCCCCTAGTTTCTCTTCTGTAGTTATCTGTTCCCACCTGCAACATTCTTTTCCCACCACAATCTTCCTGTTATTGTGTAACAAGAACAGCCAAGGATAGTGTATTTTTTCTTTACTTCAGATAAGCTGAAAGCGATGTGCATTTTTGTCCAGCCAGCTGGACTATGTCTATGTGAACTTTTTCAGCTAGCCAGTTATCCACACCTATAAATACCAAAACTTATACCAAAGTACTATGGCTAAAGATGATCTTATATTGTGCTGCATTATAATTAGCATACTAAAACTTGTCAATTTGCCAGATGCCTTTGATGTTTATCAAAAAGAATATATAGAAGCATTTATCAGTCTCTGTGAATCTTAAAATGAAACATATATATCTTTTTGTAGCTGTGGAAAAGATGTCTCCCTCAATACAGGAGAGAAAAAATTTAATGGCAGTTAAGTTGCCCTCCAAAACCTAATTTCTGCCTACGTTCTTTTCTGAAAATTCTTTGATCTCCCAATGAAGAAAAACCCAAAAATTACTCCAAATGAACTGACATATAACATTTTGTGGTAGTGGTAAAATATTCTATCTTCAGGAAATACAAAATTAGAAATTAAACATATCTATGGACAAGTGGAAGTTATTTATTGTATTTAATGATATACATAATGATTTATGTATATGAGTTGTAGATGACAAAGTGGGAAAGACCAAACAAAGCGTAAGTTTGGTTCCACTTTTTGTAAGTAAAAACTGAATAATAAACGTAAATGTTAGAAGAAATAGAAGTAAATAAAATCTGCTGAAAAGAGCAAAAACTTTGATAACAGTCTGTGAGCTCTGTCAGTCCCTCTGCTGGATAGCATCATCCCATTAGGGGTTAGGCTTTAAACCATACGTTATAGCAGTACCAGAAACAAAAGCCAAGGAAGCTTCAGTCCCATTTATTTTAATCTTCATTGTAAAGGGATTTATAATAACGTAACACAATTACATCAGCCTACAATATTTTAGAAGAGGACTGATATATATTTCCATTCTATATAATTTGTAGTTTTCTAATTAATTAACAATTATAAATAATTCCCTCTGGATTAATTGCTTAAATAGCATTCAGAATGTAAATCTTTTTGTGTAACATTTATATTATTCAGACTGAAAAACCTGCTTTGATTTTAGCCCTGCCTGACTTTGTACCTAGGTCACTGGAGCAAAACACTATAAATTATCTATTCCTATCCAACTTTTACTCCAGTCATATGTTATTTATGCAAAGTATATCATATTCTTTTGATTTAAACTTGATCTTATTCCTAATTATCCTGGGAAGGATTTTTTTTTTTTTTTAAATCAAAATATTGCTTTCAAATGGATAAATTAAACTTGGTTTTCCCAATGTAAAGTCAGAGATCAGTTTTCTATGAAGATAGGCTGAGGAAACTTAGGGCGCTTCTAGGCATAAGACTTCTGTATGCCTTGTCTGTTTGTCTCTTAACTCTCTATTTGTTTCTGTTTGGATTGTTTAAATTAGCTTTCATTAAACCAAAGTATACATTTTCGTAACACAAAGTTATCCTGAAGAATAACACATTATTGATGCAGCTGAATAGGAGTTTTGAAAGATTATATAGGTGACATGTTATCACAATTTGGTAAATAGAGTAACTAAATTATAGCCCATCTGCTATTTAGTAAAGAGCCTCCAACTGCCGAAAGCTGTTGCCAAGTCCTCTCTTTATAAAAAGGCCAAAAATATTCAAAAGGCAGTTTAGCAAAGGACTCAGCTAGAAACTGGACGGTACTGTTCTTTAACTTTTTGTACTAGCTCCAGAGATGTGCTTATAGAGCCTGACCTGTCTTGGCATTGGAACCGTTGGCTACTCTCCTGGCAGCACTCAGTTCATCATCGGAGAAACCATGGTCTCCGAAAGAGAATTAACACCAGGCGAGACTGGGGACCAAAGGGCTCAGAACGGCCCCGCACCGCTGCCGTGCCAGGAGGACAGTGGCGCCGCCAGCCCTGTCCTCACACAGAGTGTGCATCCACCCCTCTAACGCTCCACTGGCACGGAAGGACTACTGCACTTGTAGGAAAGATTAAGAAGGAAGCACAACACTAAATAAAAGTCTGAGTAACCCTGTTGCAAGAACAATATGCATAAAACTAGCAGTATCAGAAGAAGCAAGAGGCCACAGGAACAAGTGAGCTTCGAAGATGCCTGCGCATGACTTATTTTCTAACTTGGGTTTGTAAGCCACCCTCTTGAACCTGTTTGTGTGCTTGCGTGGAATGGATTGTGTACAAATAACTTGTGCATTTTGGGAGTCTTCCGACTTTTCTGATACCATAAATATTTCATCCTAGTCATGACAGCATGAAGTTCCTCAGACTTTAGCACACATCGCTTATAAGGAAGGGTGAGTAGGTCAGAGAAATTCTCAAGAAATGGCACGCTTCAGTCTTGCCTTTATTTTCTGGCTGCCTGTTTATTATCGGGGAAAAAATAGCAAATATTGCCGAGGCAAATGCAATTGGGGTGATGTATTTTACATATAAAGCGAGGATTGTATGGCACAATAATAAAACACTATGGGAAGTGGTGGAGGAAAATATGTAACTGCTACATAGATTAACAATATCTGCAAATTGCATAAAAGAATCCTAGGATTTTTTTCCCAAACAGTTCTATTGAGGAAAATACATTACCCAATTAAGATGAAAGTGATAACAGTCTTGGTGAATTGTTATTGTAGAAAATAAAGAATAGTACATTAATGGAACTCAATTTTATCATTATATGTATTTAAATTACCTTTTATATACAACTATATATTTATTTGAAATAGATTTAAATACAAACATAAACATGTTGTAACAGTTCCCAAAGCTTTATAATGAGAAAGAAAACAACGTTAATGAAATATTTGATTCCTTTTACTGTTAGGAAAAACTGAAAATGATCTATCATTTCTATGTTGCAATTTCTGTTGCCTCCAGCCTAATTCAGCCCTCTATAACCCGAATGTCTTACTGGCGTATGGTAGGCTCCGGAGGGCAAGCAAAAAGTCATTCTTGAAACGGGGAGGGGGAGGAGTGTGCATGCACGTAATGCGTAGGTACACAATTCTCATTTAAGCAAAATACAAGTGAACTTTCAGGTCACCACTATGGCTGAAACAGAGGGACTCTCAAACGGGTCACAGATACTTTCCCCCTATTTGTAAGATTTGTTTGGTTTTGTTGTGCTTTGGTTGTAGACGATCTCGTTTCATTTTGTTTTCTCGCAGTTGTCTTTCCCAGTTGGTCCCAGCCAACACGTCAGTGAGCAGCGGCCAGGAGGCCTGCTGGGCCTGCCATTTCCCTCTACAGATCAAAGTTTAGTTTTAAAACATTAAGCGAGTGTCTTGAGTTTGCATATAAGTGTGGCAAACCCGAGAAGCAGTCTGCTTGCAAGGAAACTCTCAAGGGCTTTCAGACCAGCAGAACAGTCTCCCTTTGGTTATGTGCCATGTTTTGATGGTCTTACTCAGTTATTAGCAAAAAAATATAAAGGCCTTCACAAATCAAACTGTAGGCCCTATTTGTCAGTAATAGCAATTACTGAAGAGCAAGAAGAGTTTACATACAGCAACTGTAAACTTGTCAGCAAAGCAACTGATGGCGTTGGAGAGAAGCGTTTGCTGCATTTAGCATGATTCTGATGCACCTCGCTATGGGCACTTGGGTTTTTTTAAATGGCTTTGCAAACAATAGTCTGCCATGTGGAGAGCGGGATCCAGAGCTGATTATGCTCATGGGTGCCAGTGAACTGGCTTGTCTGGAAAATGAAGCCGCCAAAGCCAACAGGACCGAGGAAAGGAACTGATCCTGGCTCTAGACACATGGTAAGTGAGGAAAGGAGGATCTGACCCTAACGGGTGCAGAAACTACTTTTGTAAAAATTGTCACTGTTAAAGATGTCTATGCCTAAGTTCTGGGACTTGACCTTAAACTAGTTTTCAGTTTTCCTTACTGTTTTTAAATGATTGCAAGATCTTTTTGGTTTCCTTTAGGTGCTGTTTTTTGACTCAGAGCAGCTTGATTTTGTTTAAAAACACTCTGTAGCTTGCTGGGGTTGGAGTTATGATTTATGAAGAAATCGGCATGAGGTTGCAATTTATGCAGAAATTATCAAATCTAAAATAAAACAATATACAGAAATACATATACGTTGTCATATATGTATATAAAGAAATGCTGGGTTGAAGCAGATTCCTTTTTTATCTCTCATGATTATATGTGAAAATAATGCAGTGCATGTATATTATATACATATCTATATATGCACATGTATGTAAGATCTGTTTTTCTAAAGAGCTGATAAGAACCAAAATCAGACTTACAAAATACAATTATTCTGCGTTCAAGGCAATGATCAGCTACCTACTCTTTTTTTATTTTTTATGTATTGCCATTCTTTAACATTTTGGGACACTACACAAATTATTTTTGCTGTTTAGTGGATGAAAGCAATATTGTGTTAAGAATGCAACTGCCTCTGTGTTTCATGTATTGGCATGTGGCTTTTTAATTTTAAAGTAGTATTTTTTGTAAAACATCCGTCTTTCTCTACTCAAAAGACCTATTTTCCCCAAAGCCATAATTTTCAATAACTGCTGACAGCTATCGATATTTCCAAGTATTAGAGACATTTCTGGACAAGGTCTTTCAGAGTGTGGGATATCAGTCAATTTTTTTATCTGCATACATGCTGACTTTTTCAAAGAAAGCAGAACTTTTCTTAACAAAACCTGTGATGACTCATTAGAGATATCTTATTTATTCAGGTATCTTCTAATACATGGGGGATTTATTACAAATTCTGCTAGTTTGCATGATAAGAAAGCCAGGCTTCTTTGCTGTAATTTTCCAGACGTCTGCCACAGTTGTCTGTGTGGGAAATTTGTGTCATATTTGCCCCTGGCACTGAAGTATCTTTGTCTGTTATTGAGACAGGTTTGAGTTAAATTGCAGTGAATAATTCAACTGTTTTATGCTTGAATTCTTTTAGAAATCCTGGGTAAAATACTATTCAGAGTTAGAGATTACTCTTCAAAATTCTGCTGAATTTGCTCTGTACCTCTTCTACCAGAACTCTGATAGATCTTCATTGTGTTCCCTGCTTCCATTTAATATGCTAGAGGGTTGTTTTTCCATTTTCTTCACTTAGAGATGACTTCAACTTTTTTGAAGTATACTGATTTGATTTATTGTCCCTTTCTGATCTCTTTATACACAAAAGTTTTTTAGTTGGGTGGGGTTTTTTTTGTTTGTTTTTGTTTTTTACTTATTTTGTGTGAAGGTGACTATCTCAATTTCTTTCCTGGAGGTATACACTTGCAGTGACTTGATGGGTCCTTCTTCGCTCTGTTTTCAGACACTTTGCTCAATGATTGGTGTAAGTTTTCTGTCAGAATTAGTGACTACTGCTTGCTCCAGAAAGTGTTCTTAAACATTCTCAAGAGAATTCAAATAAGCTATTTTAAATAAAATAAACTATTTTGGCAAAGGATTCTTGTTAGCCTCGCAAAGCTTGTATCTGTAGGCTGAAGAGTTGAAAAATGTTCCCGTTTCTTCTCTTTTTAGAGTAGTAATTTGATTTTGTTGCTTTGTTACAAACCTAGACCAAATTCTCATTCTTAATTTTAACTAGTAGAAAGTTTTAGCTTTGAATGCAAGTACTGGCATTGAGATCTCACTCTAAGACATAAAAATAAACTTTTCTCTTGTGTTTACATGACTTATGTGCTTAAATTTTGTGTTGCATGTTTCCTAAAATTAACATTTGAGTAGTAACCTAATAGTCACATAAAATTTCAATGAAAAATATTCATAATAAGCCATCTAGCAATATTATATCATACAAAAATACTAATTCTGCAAGGGACATTTGTCCAGGCATCTGGATAAAGATAATTCTGGGGGCATTACAGTAACACTTTAGGAGTTAATACCAACTCACTGAACTTCCTGAAAAGAAACCTATTTTTAATTGAAAATATCAAGTGAACAAAGCTTTCTGGGGCTTTTTTGGTTTATTTTGTGGTGAGGGTGGATGTCGTTTGAATGTTGTGGAGGGGGATTGAGTGGATTTGGTGGAACAAAAGCCTTATACCTTTTTTGCTTCATGTTCCTGTAGTTTTTTGGTAATGTGAATAAATTCATTATTATTATTGAGTAACTAAAATTACACTTTGATAGGAAACAGTAACTCTGTGGTTTAGCCAAAGAAACAGGAAGGGAGTTGGGGAACTTAGGTTGCTTGAGTTGGAACATCTAACCAACTCTCTACTAGTTGGTTAGATAACACTCTGAAACGCAAGGCAGAATTTATTGTATCTGATATAATGCAAGATGATGTCATTTACACTCTTTCTGTAATTAAATAGAAGGCACTTATAATTAGGGAGAACAGGATATAAGAAATAGGATGTGTCTCTAGTTAATCCAGCATTAAACTATGATACAAATAAAATATGCTTCAAGCTTAGCTAACACTAAAACAGCTTAAAGTGATAGTTTATTTGCTATTTTTCTAGATAAATAGCCTGCTTCATAGTCATATAACAGCAGCTATTTCACAGGAATAGTCTCGTCAAAATTCTGACAGCAGTAATTGTAAAAAATGCTTAAATTATTATCTCTTGGTTGCTCATCATAAAAATAATATGATACTTGTATAAGCAGAATATGAGATGTGGAACAGCACAATTTGAAGTAGGTTCCTGTGCTCCTTAAGAAAATCATGCAAGGCTCCTTTTAACTGGAAATCTAAGAGAGTTGGCAGGGGTTATGGTGGTGCGATGCATACATTGGTGAATGTATCCATTTGAGGCAAAAGTAGTACAACCCAGTCCTTGCTACATAATTCCTGTCAAATACTCAGGACAAATGTTTCATAATCCTCTGTACCTATGTGATTGAATTCAAATCTGGAAAGCTTATGTATCAACATCCTAGAATAATACCACCTTTCTTCCCGTTTGCATTTGCAGATCATGCTAATATTTAACAAGAACGTATATAAGGAATTTATTTCTCTGACAGTGGTCTCAAGATTTACCCCCCTTGCAAAATGAACGTTTCTAAAATGAAAACATCCATGTCATTGTACTTCAGAAAGTAAACTTATTGTAGGACTGGTTATTTCTTTCCAAAAGGAAAATACCAATGTGGTGAGATAACTTTGAGGGAGTATTATTCCTGTATGGCACTCCATCTTTTGGCAAGAGATAAGAACCATTCTATGTGGTAGTGTTAAATCTGTTTGCCAATATTTTTAATTGTTTATTCAGATTCTTACTTAGGAAACTCCCATATTTTATACACTTTCTACATAGAAAAAAAAAGTTAAAGGCTCAACAGATTTGTTGACAAACAATTGAAAAATCAATACCCAGCAGCAATACGATCCAAATCTTTAGCTGGCTGTCATTAGCACAGAAAGTTTCTTTTTTTTTTTACCGCTGACTTCCTTTCTTTGTACTTTGTAGTTTTGTTAGTATATGATTGGACTGCCTATGAAGTTAGTGCTCAGCATTATAAAAGACATACTTCTTTCATACTTTGAGTACAGAGATAAGGTTTTCTTTTAAGATGGTAGAAAAGATAAGTTGACCTTATAAAAATTCCTTTTCATATCTTTATCTAATCTATCTTTAAGTGTACCTCAAATAACTGTATGTGTCAGTGACCATTTGCAGTTTTACATTCATACGTGGTTATGGCATCCTGTGTTACTGAAGTATTGCGGTGGTTCTCGTGGAGTCCCCTCTCCCATTATCAGTGAACCATTTTTGAAGGAGAACATGTCTGTAGATTAAAAGTAGAAAATGAAAATTCTTCCACTGAAATAATTTCGGGGGGTTAAAATGTGTATTCTCACTATGCATCTTCTGGGAAAAGGGGTCAGCTTTCTCTGGCTCTTACATTACTTCCCAGTATTTTACATACCTTAATGCTCTCTGCTGCATGCTGTTCTCATTTCCTTCTTTCTTAACCTGTTGCATGCTAGGTGATCCACTTTCTCAGTTATTCCTTTCATTACCTCCTCCATTCTATTCTTCACTTAAACTATTTCCACTTTTGTCCTTTCTTTTTTCTGTGCCAACTTCCTATTCCAGTTTTTTCTTTCCCTTAATACATTCTCACAGTTCTTACGGGCTTCTCTGTGTAATGCTATATGTAGTTTCTTTGTAAAACACAAACAGCGTTATATAGTAATGCCTTATTCATATTTGAATTGTAGATTACAAAGCACATGTGCTCACATAATGTAGATGTGTGTTAATAAGAAAGAAGGCAGTTCCAACAGGCCACAGAAAACATAAAGGTGTCGCTGTGTCTCATACATACAGTGGCTGCTGCACTTTGTTTCATTTTAAGCCCTGGTGCTGAGACAAGAGTGTTACTGAATACAGTACAGGAAAAAAAAAATGGTCACTGCTTATTAATTGGGATTTTATAACTGGAAAGAATAATGAATCCACCAATTTTCTGGCTGAACAGTGCAGTTTGTTTCATAGTGAATGTTTAATGTATGGAAATGCATTAGAAACTGGCAATGCTAATAGAAATTTCACTTGATTTCAGGTGGTTTGATGATCCAGGTCTAATTTTATCTCCTTTCAAATCATTGAGACTGGCTTGTGCAGAAGGAAAGATGTCACTTCTACACCACCCCCTGACAACCTGAAATCAAGTTAGGATCCTACATATTCTTTGAGATTCAAGGCTACCAGGCCTAGCCTTGGACTGTACCATTGTCTGATTTGAAATGTCCTTTCTCCTAAATATAAAAACTTAGACATAGGAAACCTCTAATTGTACCACCAGATTCATTTAAATCCACAGCAGCAGTGATAATGAAATCAGGTTGTCATGGGTTTTGATGGCAAAACTGTTTTCCATATCCAGCATTATGACAAATGGCCGTACTGTTACTAAACACTGGTTTAATATGCATGTAACCTGCTACATCAGTTCATTTGTATATTTGATAAAGAAAATCACCAAATTATCATCATGAATGATATGCAGTTGTGTGTTTTTACTGGATTCAGTCATGATCATTTGTTTTTCAGAGAAGGGTAGTTTTCAAACCTATCAGCTGGTGGAACTTTAATTTAAAAACATTAAAGCAAGCCATTTATGATGTCTGCTACTTCTACATTCATTTAAAGGAGCTTTTAGCTGTATCACCGTATTATTGGTTTCCTTTTTTTATATACTTAGAATGTATTATTGCTTTAATGCACTTCATGGAGCATTGCAAAATACTTACTTAAATTATTTTACTAATGCTAAGCAAGGGTTGCTGCATTATTAAACACCAGAGGGTAGGCAAATTAATATAAACATGAATTTAAAGCACATTCTTCAGGTACCTGAATGTTTATATATCACGGCAATAGCACAGAAACATATAGTAGTGCAAGATTACCAGCAGAGTGTATTATAAATATAAGTTCAGATTTTAGTGTAGATCAAAGTCACGTTTAGTTTCAATTTCATCCTCATTTCTGATGCTTAACTTCATCCCCAAATGAGCTTAATTAAATATGTAAACTGCAGAAAGGAGTACAATGCTCTTCTAAAGCAAAGCACTAGTCACATTTATTCTACAATTGCTACGGCTGTTTTTGGCCTGCTGTTCAGAACTAATGAAAAGCTCCTCAGCTTTCTTATTATGGATGACGGGTTATCACATCTTGCATCTGATCCTTGGTGTCTTTTTCTTCCCACATAAGGAAATCCTGTATTTTTCTCTAGCTGTATTTTCTAAAATTCTTATTACCCTTTCTGCTCTTCTCCAGCTTTTTTCCACTAACCAATATCTTTCCTACAATCTGTTTTTCAAGACTGGGTAGGGTATTCTGGATCTACTAGTAGCATTGTGTTTAGCAGAGTAACTACCTCTTGTGTCCTAATTCTAACATCCCTGTGGGATAACATATCCCAGAAAAGCTTTCCCTTTTATCTGGTGTCACACCATTGAGTTGTATTTGTTTTGTGAAGAATTGATGAGTAAAATCTCCCAGTACTGTTCTGCCATACAGATAATTACTCCCCATTTTATTTTTTCATTATCACTTAGAAACAACTAAAAAACAGTCTATGGTAAAACTAAAAATGTCGTGCAGGGAAATGAAAACCATAATAAAATATAATGGTTTTAGCAACAGCAACAAAAGGAAATGCCAATAAATGGTGTACCCACATTGTATTTCACCTTTAAACAGAGGGCTTCTGCATAATTTGTTAGAAATGTATTTTTTTAAAAAAATACTTCTATGCCTTCATAGCATTTTATACATTCAATTTGATGTTGTTAAACTTTATATGCTAATAAAATTCTTAATTAGATTAAAACACAAGCTTCTAATACATATGTTAAAGACTATTTTTTCTTTAAAGGTGGTATTGTATTTTTTAAAAAGTAGTATTTTACAAAAATTAATATTCTCTAACATTCACTTTATAATCCCACATTATAAAATGCATATTATATTCAAAAAGATAGTATTAATCATGGAGTACTCTAAAACTAATTGGCTGCACAAAGACTCTTGGTTACTATTTAGGATGTCTCTAGCCCCAAAATTTTAATCTTTCTGTTTTAGCCAGAATAGAGATCCTCTACTACACAAGATCTGTTGTACAAAGGGAAATGGGTAATAACCAGTATGCCACCTTCAAAGATGTTGAACTGTGCTGGTAAAAGGAGAAACTTACCTGAAAAGCTTATGTGAACCAGGGATTGTATCTAGCTGAAGGGGAAGAAAACCCACCTGTAAATCATATAAAGGGCAAAAAAGCTAACAAGTGATATATCTTGGATGTTATAATCACAGAATTTTTAACTGCCCAGCAAGACCTCCTGAACCAATCATTCACTTTTTTATAAAAACCATGCACAGCCATCTTTATCAAAAATTAGCCATAACTTGAATTAGCTACCTGGAAATACCCAAGCAGAAAATAAATTTGGAAATCGAGGGCACGATTTTCCAGGGATTCTTCATGCATAAACTTAAGGAATGGATCCCACTGTACTGTAAAACATGTGAGTGGTTCAGTAGCCAAATGTGAATTTGCACAGATGTCTACTTGTGCATTCTTTGCAGGTTGAGCCTGCAGTGAAAACACATAGCTGCAACCACTGGCTAATGAAAAACAATAGAAAATATGGTTCCTTACAGCATTAGGTTACTGAATTAGGTTTCCAAATAATTAGGTGTTATAGTTTCATATAATACTTACAAAGGATGTAATAATTAATAATATTCTCTAGCAAAGGGGTCACTAGCTTGGCCAGCCCAGGATGTGCTTTGTAGGGAGTTCAGTGGTGCAAGGCTCTGTTAAAAGATCATCGGAATCACGGAGCGTGTTGCCGCAGGGGCAGAGCCATGCTGCTGTGCGCTGGTAATGAGGTCTGTCCACAGCTGGGGAAGAGGAAGACAAAGGAGAGGCAAAGGCACTTTGCCAAGTTGCAGATGGCATTATATATGAAATAAATACAAACTCAGGACAGCACTGGAGCAAGAATGAAGACATCTGCAGAGTAACACCTGATAGTGTCTTACACGAGCAGATGAGGCCAAAGCCTATGGAAACTTGGAAGGACCACTACCAATCTGGCTAGATGAAAGTCAGGGAAAAATTAGATACATGAAATAAACATCAAGTACATTGTCACTATCAGAACAGAGGTAGTGTTATACAGGGAGAAAATATTCTTCTACCCACACAAGCAAAAAACTGGTTTGAAAATCACCAATATTAATATCACCAAGCCAGCCACAGGCAAATGAAGACTCTGTTAATCCCTTCTTCTGTCATATTATGCAGTGCAAAACAAAATAAATTGACAGAAAAAAAAAGTACAGTTTGCACGAAAACTGATGGGGAGTACCCACCTTATATAAAGAGAGAGCGAGGGAAAGAAATGGGATTTTAACTGTAAGCACTTAGTCAGCTCATGGGTTGCAGTATCTCTGAACAGCTCTCTTTGTTACAAGTTAGGTTAGTTTTAGAAAAGCATTGCCCCTTATCTCATTACTTGGTATGTAATATTGAGGGGTGTGGGGTGTGTGTGTGTTAAAAACAAAAGTAGTCTTCTCAGCGTTCATCAATCTATGGGCTCTATCAGCCTCCAGCAGTTTCTACTGTTGGCTCTGACATTTAACTCTTCAAGTTTAATATATTTCTATGACAGAGAAGCAAAAAGCATCGATTGCTTCACTAGCATGCTTTTGTCATGAAAAGAAAAGAATTAGATTGTTCTCAGAGTTGTGGAGCTGAGGTAGCATTTTTTTTCCTTCTTTCTTGTTTTGACGTTGCATTCTCTTGATGTTACATTGTTTGTCTGCTTGAAGTCTGGTATTGTCCATTCTTCGCATTAATGCTGTATATGCATACATGATGAAAGTAAAAAGGGAATTTTGCAGGGTTATTTGCAATATCCACTAGCTAAGTTCTAATGAAAAAATGCTTGGTTGTTTCTCTCCATTCCTGATTTTAATTTGTTCAACTATTTTGATACAGGTAGAAATGAATATTCCTTTTTAAACAGAATTTTCATAATACATTTTTTTTAAAAAAGCATCTCCCATATGGGTGAGCTGTGAATACTAAGGAAGAGGTTAAAATAATGAAAGCTAAGGAACAAGTTAAAAAAAAACTTTAATGTAAAACTCATCTCGTTCTTAATTAGTTTCAGGATATTCAAAGATGGTGTGCTATATCTCAAGTAAGAAAGCAGACCTGTACAGACTCAGGAAATTAAAAAAGGATTTAATCTCCATAATATCTTTTACAAACAAGAATGTCATGTCAGAGATTCCTGAAAAATGTCTTGTCGTTGCTGTATATATGGAGACTTCTAATTTGAAAATAGAGGCTGTCATAAATTGAACAGTAACAGACTGTCCTGTGATTGGATTCTGCTTGGTAGGCAGCAATACCAAAAGAGAGGCATGGTCTAAAAATCCTAATACAGTTCTTACATTTGGTTATTCATGAAGCACTATATTATGATAAGTTATCTATGAATTAATCAGAAGTCAGTGAACACTAACAGCAGTGATTTAATTTTGTAAAAAAGCTCATTAACTTGTTGGCTTCTGATCTTTTCACAGCAAAGATATTGCTGTGGAGGGTGCTGGGTTTGTTGTGGGTTTTTTTGTTTGGTTGATTTTATTTTTCTTTTATAAAACAGCTAATCACAATCAAGGGTTTCTGATGTTTCTTAACCTGTCTTTAACATTGAAATTTAAGCAATGCATTTTCCTAACTTAGTCTATCATATAAAAGCTTATATGTCCAAATCACATGGCATGTGTGTTCTGTAAGGTATTAGAAAAGAGTGGCAGAGGACAGACTTGAACTGAAATTTATTCTTCAAATTGGAATCTACAGAAATACAAGTAGTATCTGCATAGATGCCAAATTTACTACCAATGATGAAAGATATTATAGTGAATCCACACTTATAAGTCACCCAGCATAAAATCTTAGTGGCTGAATAATAGAAATTTTCTGTCCATAATGCTGTGAGGTGGGCAGATGGTTGAAAAATTATATGTGATCTCATGCAGTGCATGCTGAGTTAACAAGAGAATTTCATTCAAGAAAAATAGTACATTTTAGTTCCACCATATGTGTGATTATGTTTTCTTCATACCCATGGAGAATCCCTGATGTTAGAAAGCAAACTATGATAGCCCATTAACATGTCCTTTTAAAATAATTCATTTAAATGCAAGACCCTTACATTTTTGCAAAGATAATTTATGCATACAACAAAGATAATAGCTGCAGTTGGTTATTCTTGGGTTTTGTTTTTCCATAGGATTGTGAGCAGAAAACCAAAATAGAAATACTACTAATTTCTCTCCTGCAAACAGTCTTTGGGTCCAGACACTGTTCCTAGATAAAACAGAATGCTGTCTGAGTAAGAAGTATAGGGCAGAAACAGGTAGGAGTCATTTCTTGCCTTCTTCCCAGTCTTCTTCACCAGAAAACCTGCCACACTGGCTTCCTTTAACATTGCTGTCAGAACCAAATTGCAACCGTTACATTGACAGTATTTCATATTATATGGTACCCTCAGTCTTCTAGAGCTTCAGTCCCATCTTTTAAATTTAAATATTTATAGTTGTACAAGTACTTTCGTTTGTATCTTGTACAATAATGGATATGCTACCCCTTAAAATTACAGAGCTCAGATTTATTTGCATACAAAAGTATGTGTTTTGGTTACAGTGACAAAAGGATCCTTTGACAAATTAAAATGACTTTTAAATATATTGAAACAGTTTTGTTATAATCAATAAAAACATAAGTTTCCTTTGGTAAGTACTAAAATATTATTTTTATCAAGGCTTTATGAAAATTTGAAAGATATTTTCCCCTTCACTCTCCAAGTTTGGAAAGTGGATATTATATAATATATAAAACTCATTAAATAATACGTTAGTTCAAATGTAAATGCTACTCTGGAGAGTAGAAAGCAACTGTTTAATTAGTGTAGTTTCAAACTTTAGGCTATGTCAAAACTTAGAGATATATGATCTGATGATACATTATATAATGGTGACAAATTTTCATCTGGTCTTTCCAAATGGCCCTCTCGCATTAGACAATTTAGGTGATGATGTTTCATTTGTTCATTCATGGGAAGAGATTAACCTACATGAAAGAGTTCATGCTGTTACAGAAAGCCTTGAATATTTGAGTTTCAAATTTTTCTCCTTGAAAAGGTGACAAACTGATGATGATGGAGTATTTGGCCCTGACAAAGGCCTTTGGAATCTGCCAGTCCGGAGGTCCATCTCTTAACAAGGCTGTCCTCAGAACATTCCCCCTTGTTCATCCTGCTCTTCAGCCACTGAAGTGAAGCCTGTTGGAGCCTCTGATATTGGTAACGACTTCTTTCTGTCCTCAGTAACACCAGGGGTTATCCAGGATGTTTCACTGAATTATCCTAGATACATTTGGTGTTTTCTCTTGTACTTAGATGATCATTCTAACTTCAGCTTTGGTATCTCCAAGAATAAGCAGACAACAGTCAGAAAATGCCTATGATTCCTTCCAGGTTCCAGTCACACTTTCAAAACTGCACAAGCTGCTTAGCAGTTGCTCAGTATTTTTTCCATCTGGCAAATTTATCAGCCCAGCGTTGGGGTTTTTTAAGGAATTTTTTAGAAACTTCAGATTTTCCTATTTGAAGGAATCCAGTCTCTTATTGCAGCCTCCACATAGGTCTCTTCCTAGGGCTGTCAGTTTTCTCATGAGCTCATTAGGATGTTTTCTTCTGTCAGAGATACTCCATAAATTTGACAATGGTACTGCAGTATGTTCGTACAGATCTTCTCTTTGAATCTTAAGGTACGTACTGGCATATGCTTTCAAAGAAAAGGTCATTTGAGTTATGCTCACAGAAATTAAATTCTCTAGTCTCAAGATATAAGTAACCCTAGTCTGTCCACAATGCCTGTGAATGGAGTCTACACATCATTAAAATGTCTGGCAAAAGCCCTTTAATATTCTGAAAAACAGTGTGATGTGATGACAGAAAGTGCTTTTACTTTCAATTTCTGGAAACCTTTGTATTTATCAGTCCTATTAAACAGTCAGATTTTTTAAGGTATCATTAAGTAAGCATCCTTTCTTGGGGTAGAGTTTGGATGCTTGTTCTGGGTGTGTTATCTGTCATCATCTGTACCTTACACTTTGGAAAAACAAAAGACTGTATTTTCAGAGAACAGTCTTGTCAGAAAGATCAGAAGACTTAGTGTTTTTCAGCTAACTCAAAAGCAATGCCTTTTGACACTGTTTTGACTGAATTTTTCACTTTCTATGACCTGTATGTGTACAAGTTATAGCAATCTTTTTCTTTCAGTTACGTGACCTGCATCCAAGAAAAATCTCTGTTCTCACTTTTGAAGACAGTGGGAATTTAGAAAATGAGATGAAAGCTGGAGGCTAGGAAAGCCTACGTGCTTCGGGATAGATGGGTTCCACATCCCAGGTAGAATTGTTTTAGCCCTGATGGGAGAATGTTGCCTCTTGTATGCCAAGATGTAGTCGTGAGGCAGTGAGGGATGCAGCCTCTTGCTACTATTGCCACTTAACAGAATATTGCTCTCTGTTAGAAAAGAAGTATCTTAGGCTGACCAAGGACAAGAATCAATCATTTCTTCAGACAGAATATGCTTAGGCAGGCTTTTCTGAATAACATTTTTTTTCTGTTTGTTCAGGGTTTTTTGTTTTGTTTGTTTGGGTTTTTTTGGTTTTGGGTTTTTTTTAAGTGGAGTTGCAGAAAGAAGGGAACTGCTTAAAGTGATATTTTCTTTTTCTTTGTGTATGTACTTTTTTTTGCTATTTCACAAACTTTCTTTTTTTAAGCAGAGAACTGTTTAGGGTTGGTTTGCTATAACTTAGAAAAACAAACTCTCCTACTACAATAGCTGCCAACTTAGTACACCTTAGAAGTCTCTTCAAATGTCAGCGAAATACCAGCAGAATACAAAGATACTTTTATATGTTGCTTTGAAGCAAAAGCAGTAGACTGCATTGAATGTAGATGCCATTTAATGAAGTCACTCTTCCCAACAACTTCTTTTCAGCTTGTTTTGTATAGTTTGACTTAACATCAGTAACTGTCAGCCTCAAGAGAATATAAAGACGAGAGGCAACCCGACATAGCTAAATGTGGAAACATTTTATTTAAGAGTTTCTAGTACATCTGCATCCAATTATCAGTACCTTCTGATTTTAGGAAGGATGTATTAGACTTTCAGTCTTTTCTGCAATTGGTTATTTTTGGTTTTGAGGTGGCAAGGCAGTGACGGACATGGGAGAGGTACCACTCTTTCTCATCCTGCCTCTTCAGTGGGCTTTAGATTAAGCTGTAATATATTCTGGGCATCATGAATGAGGAGATCCTATAAGCAGGGATGAAATAGACAGCTTTGCATCCCAAAACATAATTTGCTTACAAATATAAATGAGATAGCCAGAAAAGAACAAAAGAAATTATTTCCTTTGAAAATAATTTTTTTAGCTCTGCCTACATAATGGAAAGTGTGGGATTCAAAAATATCCTAGAACATGGAGTTTAGCTCAAAATCTGCAATGCATCAGATAATACTGTAAAAAATGAGAATATATGTATGATGTAACAGTAATTTACATCTCCATAACAGTTCTCTCTAGATTCTCAAATTCCCTAATGCCTGTAAAATACTATGGGTTGTCCATGTCAGTGAGCTGGAAATTATCGTTATCATGATGTACTTGTGAATAAAGCAAGACATGAGGATGTAATGCAATTATTAAAAAGTGTATGGCAAGGAAAAGAACAGAATTTTTATCTACTGCTTCCAGGGTTTATGCTCTAATAACAAGGTTGTTTCTGTAAGCACACTAATAGGGTATAAGGTGCTTATGAAAGTGTACAAGCAAATATATTCTAAATTTGTTTCTGTTATCAGACTGGTTGTGTGATTATGTTGGAAGAATATGATAATAGATGTATAATTATTTGTGAAGAATCCTAAACAATTTGCACAAAGTACTGTTCCAAGGACTTTTCTATGTCTTTAGGTGTATTAGCAAAATATTTTGGTTCCTTTTTAGAATAGTTAAAAACAAGTTGTCCTGTGAACAGAACGTGTATTTAATTCTATTGCCCACAGAATTTTAATCAGCTTCACCTGAGTACGCTCCATCTGCATTAGGTTCTGAAAATTTATTCTAAGTTGGTCTTTTGCACCTTATTGATATCTGAACTTTATGTAGGTGACCACCTCTTTTATTGAAGTAGACCAATTAATCTACATTTTAGCAGACAATAAAGTAGCCTAATTTGTTTTCCTCACTTTATTAGTGACACTCCCAATTTCCTCATTTGTGTCATTTGTAAATAATTGTATTTTTAAAAGAACTTGAAAAGTTATCCAATATTTATTATCGTCTCTGATTCTAATTCAATTTATTTTCAATGAAGTTGAGTTTTGATACTGGTTCAAACTGACACCTATTCCCCTATTGCTGCAGAAGTGTACCTTCCTGTATCTCACTAAAGGAGCATAGCCTGGACCCAGAATACCAGGAAAATGTCAGCATTCTGCTTAAAAGCAATCTTCAAAACATTTTCCTGCTGTTTACAAATTCTAAGAAATGGTCCTTCAAGTAAGAAAAATTTCGGATTACAATTTAAACTGAAACTGGTTTCCATGTTATAGAACTTGAGCACAAGTTAGAATAATAGACTATGATATGAAATCATTGAATGTGATTCTATGAAATTGGCTTCCATGTTATAGAGTTTAAGCAACAAGTTATTACAAATCAAAGGTAATAAACTCATTTGGTATCATTTGAAACAGAAGACTTTTTTTTTTTTTTTTTTTTTTAAATGTGTATGTCCTTCACATAGCTGTTCAAATAATTTCTGTCTGGGAACAGCATCTAGTATAACACATGCCACTACTTGTCTCCTCCAGTTATTTTCCTATTTTGCATATCTGATTCTCAGAACACTAAAAATCTTTTCTTCACTTTGTATACAGAGTAGTTTCTGCCAGAACCCAAAGGAAAAACAAGTCCTCTAGAAATGAGTATCAGTAATTTTCACTCCCCTGATTAGTCTGGAAACAGACGAGTCTCAAAAATCAGTGTCACATAAAAGGTTCATTGCTCAGTGTGTAAAAAGGAATCTGGTGTGTACTGCTAATTCACAGTGATGTGTGTGATACCTTCTCTGACACACTGAACCATGATTTCCTGCTATAAGACTAACTGCTATTTTCAGTTCTTTATGGCAACTGCTAGTATGGACAAACCACTATTCACTTACAGCATCAGCAATGAGGGGTTCAAGATGCAAAGTGAGAACTGATGGAATGAATTGTTCTTCCTTCTTTAATGACTTAACATTATCTAATATGGTTTGATGCCTGCAGTACCATTTCTTATAGGAATAACTCATTTATGTGATAACAGCAAACTAACCACTGTTTAACAAAGTGCTTTCTCCTCAACATACAACAATAATTATTTCCTTAACTGTCAAAACCCAGCTTTTCATGTTGCAGAAGATCTTCACATGGAAATTTCCTTCTGTATTTGGCTTGAGAGGGCCAATATTTCAGAGGGAGTGAAAGGAAAATTGTAATAACTTTTTCCATTAACTTATTCTAGCCTGTGTGGGATCACAAGTCACTACTGTGATTAAAAGAAAAACTTTGTTCCCAGACTTCCCAGAAAAAACAGAAATTCTCTGCACAGGAGACTGAAATGACATGCTATAGCGAAAGGTCAATGAGCACAATGTGTTCTGACTTCTGAACTTGAAATTTTAAGAGTTCCTGTAAAGAAACAGAGAGGACAAAACATGATCTTCTATTCCATCATTGCTGTAAACAAGCCAAAGGGGAATTCTTAAACATATTTGGGTTTTGCAAGGTTGAACTAAAAAGGATTTGACATTTTCAGATATTCTGCTGTTCCTTCTTGATGGTAGATACAAAAATATATCCTGAGAGTTGGGCAAGAGTCGACACAAGTGTTGAGGAAATGTTGCTTCCTTGCCAATAGAGTTTGTATTATTTATTTAACATACTAATTGAAAAGAAAGCGTCAAAGTTGCCCATGAAGTGAGTGAAGGTACTTCCACGAAGTAAACAAGGTGAATACGCTAGGATGATTATTTTCAGAGGACTAACAATATATGACATGTGATGTGAGCCTTGACTGGTCACTGCAGTAATCTCTGAAGCTTTGTGATACTCCTTAAAGACCCTTTTAGCAATTTTAAAGAAAGCAAGATAAAAGTGCTTTTAGGCCAAAACCCGAGTCTATGCAGCTGGAAAAAACACAGTGTTTTTCTTTATTTTATAATCTGCTTGAATTTGTTCTGTTTACAGATCTGAAAAACAGTATTGAGAACAGGAAAGCAATTCTCTGCACTGAAAAAAAAGGTATTTACCTGTTTGCAAACAAAGTATTTAATTGCATTCTAGGTCTTTTTTGATTTGCTCTCTTTTGACCCAGCTCCCAAAGTCAGTGTTTCTGCTTGTTTTTTCAGACATCGTTAGCCATTGACTTTTCCCACAATACTTTAACAATAAGTGGTTTTGTCATCTGTCAACATATTTGTTGTTTTACAAGTGGCTAGGTTACGTTCAAGTCCTTAAGTTCTGACCAGGCTTGTTTGATTAGAATATTGTGTTAAATTTCAGTTTTGACATAAGAGTTGTTTGATTATAGGGTTTGGTGGGGATGGGGGTTACTGTTTTCACCCCTGAGTCTGGAGAAATTTACAGCTGGTTATTCTTTAGTCTCATATCATAGCAGAAGTCAATGAAACAAACACTGATCTTGGTCATAATCTGATTTCTCAGTCTCATTGGGAGTGTCATATCAGAATATTTAATGTCCGAATTTCTTTCATTTTACAGTTCAAATGTGTTCTGATTAGTTCTAGAAAGAGATGTGACCTTAGATCTCAGCTGAGATGCTTTACCTTTGTGTTTAAAAATCCCATATTTTAAAAAACTCATTTCTCACGTATAGCTGAAGGAGACATTTTAAAAGGGTTACATAATAGTACAGAAAATGTTAGTCCTCAATAGTTATTCTTTAAAGACTTGTAGAAATGGCATTTCAAGATTTTATATTTATTGTGTCATATTGATTTCCGGTGCCATTTCAGTTTGCAAAATATTACTCTTCCACTGCAGGCACTCACATTTCAGCTGCTTCTTTTCATTTGATACTAGGGCCAAATTATGACTTCATACATGCTGCCATTGAACTGTCTTGAGGCTGTGCTCACGAGAACACTAGTGAGCATTCATTTACAGTGATTGAGCAATGCTTATATGATGTTAACTGTGAATTGCTTTAATATAATACTGGACACAAAGCAGTAGCTACTGCTGGCCACTCACAATCAGTAGTTTATTTTTCTTCCCTGCAGGCAGTGGGCTTGATTGCATACCCGGTATCAAACCAGCAGTTTCAGTATACTATTTCTTGTACTGAAGTACCACTTTCTAATTACTGGTAAACAGAGAAGTGAGAGAAAGAAACTATCTCTGCATGATTTTATGTCTGGTTGTGGATTGTAGTTCTGTGGTTGAAGAAACTTTGTTACCCTCCTAGGAGTCCTGTACATCAGTTTCCTTATAGTGAACTGACTGGAAAGCTTTCACAGACATATATTTCAAGTTATACTTCAGAGGAGGAAAAAAAATGGGGACAGTGATGTTAATTATAAAAATGGGTGAGGATTGACTTGAAGAAAGGGTATATTTGATTACCACAGTAAAGGGATCCGTTTGCTAACGAGAAGCATATATCATTAGTAGAAGTTTGCCATTCAATTCATTTGTAAAGTAAAAAATAAGATTTTATTCAGAACAAACATTTTCTTTTATCTTGATAATCAAAAGACCTCTTGCCAAAGTAAAAATGACACTTGACGTCTCAAAGCAAGTGCAAAGATGAACTGGAATAAAAACATCACATACTCAATTTAAATAACAGAATTCCAAATACTCAATTAAAAAAAAAAAAGTAATTTCAAGCTAATTATTCTTAGGCATAACATTCATTTTACTTCTACAAATTATTCTACTGAAGTCACCATACCATATGTATAAAAATGGCCATTTTTGCTTGACACCAGATTTACCAATTTTGGGTATGTGAAAGCTGTTTTCAATGGTGGCTTAGTCACTCTGTATACATTCTAACACAATGGGACTTGTGTATTTCTGCAGTTTCATACCAGACTTTCAAAGTCACAGAATCTCCTAAAGACAGTGATAGATGCTGAGAAGGATTCTGAAGAGCATCCAGCTTGCTGTAGGCTAGGCACAGGGAGAAAGAGGTTGTTACTTGAGCTAGATTTGCCAGGTGACAGTTACACTGTCACGAAAAAATTATTGGCCAGATTGACCCATCTGCCTTCTGGTCTTTGTTAACTGCCAGAATAATGGGAGAGCCTGGCCCAGTAACTGTAACATATTAGTTACTTGCACTCTATCTTCTTGGCAGGCAGATGTTCTATTAATTAATTTTTTCTGTAGTAATTCATCACAGAATATTTAAGTCTTGTGGCTTGTGATTTGGAAAAGGAATACTCATTTTCCTAGTTCATGAGGCAGAAACAGAACAGGACCAGATGGTCCAATGTGGCAACGTTAGATAGCAATGAATAGCTACATCTAGATTGCTTCAATCTACCACACATTGTTCAAAAACACTCTGTGTGTACGTGTGCCTAGGTTTTCCCCGTTCTCAGAGCTTTACAATTAGACCACAATAAGAACTTTTGATACCACAAGCAGGAATGCATATAAACATTGGCAGTGTCTAAGTTTGCTTGTGATTGGCTTTGGCTCCCAATGTCATAAAGTAGCCGCTTCTAGTTCATCAAATAAAGTCACATGGTGGACATGCTGCTATTTGTTTTCCTCCTTGCAACTGAGCCATAATAGCTACTCCTATAGGTTGTCAACCACTTGGCTTTCTCAACTCAGAAAGATCTTAGAAAATTATACTATATATAGTATCATTAACTTTGTTAAACTTGTTTCTTTTTTCCCTCAGCAAATACGACAGCCACTCAGCTGTGCTATATGGGACAATGGTCTTAACAGGAAAGATTTTTGACATTCAGTCATTGCAAATTAACAAAGCACATATTTTCAGGTGATTTCACATCATCTATTACAATAATAATGAAAGTCTTGCCTTTCATCATCGTATTTGTTTATTAGCCACAGCACAGTTTTTCAACATACTGGGTTTTTTTCCTTTCTATACTAAAAAAAATGAAATGGAAATCTAAGAAACTAGCAATGAAAAACCATCATTTAGATCACAACACATCTATAAAGGAGATCTTACTTTTTATTCTCGATCAAAATTATTAAGTTAATTTTGACTTTTTTTTTTTTTCAATATTATTTATTTTCATGCTTAGGCCAGACATGTCAGATCACTCTGCCTGCTGAAGTATCTCCTGTATATTCACCCCTTCTTCTCCATCTGTCTTTCCCCTCAATGAAAGTTGTTTGAAGAAGTGGAAGCCACCAAAAACCGCCAAGGATATGTTAGCTGAATTCAGAGTTGGAAGAGAACCAGCTACACTGTAAAGTACCATCATCTTAATTATGTTTCGCTTATACTACATGAGTTTGTAGATTATTTTAAAAAGATCTTACACTCCAGCTGTGTTTTACTCTTCCAACCTGATATTAAATCTTTTCTGTTCTAATCTGCTTTTAACATTCAAATTCCTACGTAATTTTCTACAATTTACAAATTTGAAATTGGTTATTGCTGGCACTGAAATGTAGAAGTTAATTGCTTATCTGGGAGAAAAAACAAAAGCATCAGATTAAAATGAAATCATATGATGGATTTTTCTTTGTGGAAGTTAATTCATATTCATTGTTGCTTACATCTGCATAAACAGAGGTTAGTTACTCTTAACCATTCTGCAGAACACAGGTACTTTTAACATTTCCAAACCATTATGCATCTTTCCAGTGACTTTTCTCTTTTTGTCCAGATTGAAGTAACGTAATTATTTTAAACAGAAGAAGGCACCCAAGAATGATGATATTAGATTACTGTTCCCCAATTTATGTAAATGACGTACATCTATAACCACAGCACCCATGTTCTGTTGATGTGGTGTGAGCTCAGGCTCTCTGCTACTATTCATGGTAAGTGCTTGGGGAAAGTAAATGAAAATTCATTTCAAATTTGGGGATTCAATTATTATATCTTAGTTTAAGTTATTTGAAGAGCTTCACAGAAACAAGGCTTCTGCTCTGCTTTTTGAAGCTCAGGTCTTTTTGAAGTTCAGGTGCTCCATGTTACTACTTTTTGAGTGGAACCATGAAGTTTCTTCCCTTTGAGATGTTTCAAGGTGTAACAGAAGACAGATAAACTAATGGATGATGTGGTTGCTTATGCTACTTGTAAAAATCCTGCTGGATTGTAAATGTTTCCGTCATTTGACCCATTCATTCTGCCTTTCCTAAATGCAGGTGAGTTTGTGCTGTCACAGGAAAATTTCTGTGTGCAGGAAGTATAAGACGCACATTTTTAAAGCGCAGAGGGCAAGAGACTTCTCTTAGCTATCCTGGAAAGGGTGTGTCCATTTGGATTTTAGATGCTTGCAACATTCAGAGATTGCCAGAAAGGAAGTTTGGTCTAAATAGAACAGACAATATCATTCCTGTAGCTGAAGGAGAAATATTATATATATGCATAAACATAGCATGATGTTTAAATGTGACACTATATCTGACATGATGCTTTTTCCTCCTTTGTTCTCAGTTATTATGTTCTTGTAAGAAGTCTGGTTAGGTAGAAATTTCTAGAGGGAGGAAAGTTTGCTCCTATGTCTGTAGGAGCTAGGGAAAAACTCAAGGGAGAAAAAAATTAAGAGACTACAGGTTTGGGCAGGCAAATACTTACAGCAAAGAGCTGGGAAGCTGCTTACAGCTCATGCTGAGACTGAGAGTGCTTGAGGAGCTGGGAAAAGGCAGCCAGGCCACAGAAATGACGAGCAGAATTTCCCGGGGACTTTGCAGTGTTTCCTGCACCTCAGAAAGTCACAGCGTTGACTGCAGCCAAAGCTGAAAGCAATAATCACCTGCAGGGACATGAGAGACGTTGAGAGCATTGTTTATCTCCCTTCTGCTTATATGTTTTCCTAGTGTCTTTGAATTTTGCGTTTTAAAAAAATATTCTTCCTAGTTTGTTTTCTAATAAAATCTTTGTTGTTACTGTGATCAAGATTAAAAGTGGTTTCATATTCCTTGCAGACAAATTATAAATAGATCCACCTCAAAATAGATAGGAGTGTCACCAGTAGGATTTAAATCTGAAAATCATAAACATGCTTTCTTCTGTATATTGCTAGATATGCACAGACTTGAGATTTACTTTGTTACCATGGCTATAGTGGAAAAAATCATGGACTGCATAGGAAAACTGTTGAAACTGCTTTCTAAATCCATTACTTCTAGTAGTAAAGTCTTTTGGTAATTGAGACTAAAACTTTTCTTAAAGGCCAAATTTCATTTAAAGTGGAGATGCTAAATAACCCTAAGGGCAAAAAAAAGTGTGATTCAGAAAGATTACAGAACTATGCAAAAAGTAAATTTGACACGGTCTTATCCACACAAAAGTATGTTATTTTAAAAGGAGATAGACAGATGTCATGTACTCCATTATATTTTCACAATAAGGTAGTACATACAATTGAAAATATTGCAAGAAAAGGAGAATAATTTTGCAGAAGTGATTTCAGGAACTCCCTTGGATTCACAAGTTAGGATTTTGCTGTAATAAGTGATAATGCAAAATAACATTATTCTGTAGCAGCAGTACTGCTAGACCACTTCCACAAAGATGTTAATAGGATTTTCAAACTCTTTCATGTCCACAAACAATGGTTGAAAGTCCAAGATTTACTCAGCAGGTTTATAAGATGTGTGTAAAAATACCCCCTAAACCTTCCTAACACCATATCCCCAAGTGCCAGATACTCCCTTATTCTGTAATCTTCATTAATTCATTTAAAATGGTATTTAGGATTATTGTATGTCTTAAAAAAATATATGTTTGGAGATGCTTAAAACCTTATGTAAATTATATAACTCCTCAATAAGTAACTTATCCAACATGGTTGCTCATACTGGATATATTTACACAGACTTCTCTGTCTACAAACGAGGCTTTCAAATATGTGGAGTATATGGAATGCGAGCAACTCTAAAAAGACTTTCTTATTAAAATATGATATTCAGCTGACTTAAATGTAATCCATCAAATTATTCTATTTTGCCTCTTCAGGTGCTCAAATACTTAATCTTTTTCTAAGGCATTGAAATATTAAAATGTATTTTTACAAAAGTCCAACCTTAAAGTACAGTATGCTTAAACTCGCTCTAAATTAATTCAGAAAAGTCTCTCAGTCTTTTCTAATAATCTGTAAACTCAGAGCAGCTGCAGAAGAGTGAATCCTCCTGATGGAAGACGAGCCCACAGGTTGTTACCCAGTACCGATAAAAAAGACACGGACATGATTAAATTGACTGAAACGCATTTCTAAAGTGCTGCTGGACGATCTAATCTGAGCAGTTTGTGCCATTTTTTCAATTTCCTTTGTAATAATTGTTTTTATTAATTTATGGTTAATCTTAAATGTTTTTAAGTGGTTATACTTGAGTTCTCAGCAGTTTTTTCAGTATGCTTACACTGCCACCTATAGGGTACATTTCTTTTTTCCCCCTATACAGTTACATGCAGTAATTCGGCACATGCAAAAGTTGTGCTATGTAACATTTATTCTGTTTCAGTTACGAACTACAGAATAATATACATCTAAAGAGTGTGGGGAGTTTAAGAAAACAGCATTTTCCTGACAGATACAAGTACTATAAGATAGATTTTCCCGAGCAAATGGATGGATACTCAACTTCATACCTTAAGAAATCAATATCAAGGCAGCTTGCTTCATTAGCCCAAATGCTGATGCACAGGCGAATATTATGTTGGTCAACTGTCTAAGTAGAAGTACATGGTAAGAATATTCCCTTATGTCCACAAAATAGTTTCTAGGTGCTGTTAAACATTGTACTTAATTCTGAAAGGCTTGATTACTCCCAGGTTAACATTTTTTCCACCATTACCAGTCTTGTGACCACCAGTGAGAAGGTGGTCAGCCATAGGGCTTTCTGCGACCAATAACTTGAGAGAGATTACATATATATGTATATGTGTATTTAAAATTATTTTTTTGTTTTCCTGGCTTTTACAACTTTTTTGATAGAATGTATTGTATGTTGCATAAAGGCAAAGAAACAATATAAACATCAAAATAAAAATTTCAACACACAGTACTCTGGCTTTGATGCTATTTCTTTGGCTATTATTGCTGAATGCTTTACCATTTGATAAGTCATGGTCCACTATCACATACATCTCTGGCAGGATTAGTCCTGGGGAAAATGGAAGAACCAGGAGATGGAAACCTTAAATAATTTGTTTGCCTGAGTTTAATTCTGTAAGTATAGACTTAAAGTTAGAGATTGTTATGTTAACCTAAGATAGTAGGCAAGCTTTTACATTTTCTGTTCTTGCTACAACATTTATTGAACAAATTTAACGCCTTGCAGTGTCCTTTAAAAATACTGGGGTTTTAAGAGTGTTCACATCTGAACATGTAGGAAAGTATCTTTAAAATTAGTATGAGCCTTATTCCTATAAAGTGATGTAATTTCTTTAAAAACAATGAAGTCTGGAGAAGGACTGATGGGCAATGAATACTGTAAGGATTATGAATGAATTGAAACCTTTTCATAATCTGCATAAAGTTTCTGGGAAGAAGCATGTGAACATATTTATCTTCTCATCTATGAAATTAATATTTTTTGATTGTAATCAGAATTGCTTTCAATTTATCATCCAGTTCATCTCATATTAAAAAGTAATAATAAAAGACAGAAAACAAATCCTGTCCATTTTGATTACAATCTCACACTATTAAAGCACAATATTTTGTGACAAAGGAAAATAACTAGGGCTTCTAATACCATACAAATTTCAAATCAGTACACATTTGTCATCCATAAACTATTGATACCCTCATAAAGATGAACTTTATAACTCTCAGGTGCAATGCTGTACACCGTGTAGCAAGCTAGTGTGTTGAATAAACGATTCTTACAGGTTAAAAAAGCTTCTCATGATAAAATCTTGGTGCTAGTACATCATGATTGTAAGATGCTCTATGATTAGGAATTTGGGGCATGAGAACCGTAAATCTCAGTAAAAGGTGCTGTGCTTATTTCAAGATGTATAATGTTGCTCAAAGTGAAGTAGTAAAATGCTGTCCCATCTTAAAAAAATCTCAACAGTCCCTAGGCCAGACAACCTGGAGTTTTTGCAACCTGAAGACCGGAGAGTCAGGTATTACTTGTTCTGAGTCTGGTTTTATCCTGTTCAATTTATTTTTCTGTGTTTCTTTCTTTGAGGTTAGCCTATTTCATTAGTTGGTCTTCCTCCGTCTCTTGCATTCCTTTTCTGCTTATGTGTTGTTTAAGGTGATTTAATTTATTCAGCAGAAGCTGTTCACCCTATTATTTGTTTTGGTTTGAGTTCAGTCTAGATTTACTTATGCTAACTTTTGCTCACACCATCTGAAGGATAGTTGGTCTACAACTTAATGCTTATATTTTAGCAAGCTCAATTATTTGAATTATTTTCTCATCACACTATTTTTTGGAGCTTTACTTTAGAATTTAAACTTATTTTCTTGTAAAAATTGAGGCTGATTTTTTTTTCATATTTTGCAATTTCATCCACTTCATGATTGTAAGATATCAGGGAATGGAAAAGAAATCAATTGTCATCGTGCTGGTAAACCAGATAAGCATATTCTCATACACATAAGGAAAAAGTAAACAAAGAAGATGAAAATAAATTACAATTTACCTATGAATTTGTTATTGAGAGCTTCTCTTTGCAATTCTTTCCTTTTATAGTCAATAAAATGTAGGATTTTGCGGTTTGGATTTGTTTTGTTGAAAGTTCAAATTATTGTTCAATTTAAACAGGCTAATAAATACTACCTTCATATGTTCCAAGGTTTGAAACTCCTCTCATTCGACATGGCCAGTGAACCCATTTGGCATAAGAAAATACTATTTGTTACATTTCTCAAGCATAAAACTTGGTTTGTGTTTCTTCTGATCTGAAAGATAGGAACTTGCTCTTACAAAGTAAGCATTGAGATTTTTGTCTCTGCTAGAAAAAATTTGCAGGAATAACCCAACTGTTAATACGTTTTTACATAATATCATTCTTGTATTGACTAACCCTTAATACTGTTGTCATGTGTGTAGCAACTGAGTCCAAGTATTGAACATTTATGCATAATTGCTTGTTTCCTTTACCTTTCCCATTTTATCTTCCTTAATGTTAACTTATGTTTTTATTTTTTCCTGCTATTTCTACAAAATCCTCCCAGCATTATCACTTTCTAGAAGTTTTTTCTGGTATCAGAATTACTGCTAAATGCTTTGAGAGTGGAACTGTCTCAAAAGAATTTTGTGTATTAATTATATATTCCCTTGTATGTATATTACACAAAGAATGTAATATTAGAACAAATTTAATGTTTAATTTCAATGCACTGAAAACATAGCAAGAAATGAATGCAGGTTTGTATTATTTTCTACTTTGCATACCTTGGCATTGTTTGTTGGTTCAATCCTGCTGTTTTAAAGAAGTCTAGGTGGATCCAAAATCATAGCTATTTATAATTCAGTTTGACTTGCAGTGCATTTTTCAATTTGCCAGCTGGCAGTTGATTTCTGCAATCCAGCTAAGAAATTCTCTGTTGATGGCAATATAATTGTGCCCATGCATTTTTTTTCCACATAAAAGTTACTAATGAAAAACAGTGATGCAACAGAACACCTAAGCATGTCACAGGTGTTGAAATCACAATACATACATATAGTAAAGCATACATTTCTGCTAACACATGCATTTTTCAGTGCAAAGAAGGACTTGCTTTCTGAAAAATGTTCTTTCTCCATGTCATACTGAGGTTTCTCTGCTGCTCAGCCAGCACAGTGTGCAAGCTTGTGGCTCTCTGGCCCCCTGGGGCCCCGCTGGTTTGGTCCCTGGCGGTACTCAGCAGTGCACAAATGTGCACGCTGTGTTGCCAATTGTAGGCCAACACCCCCAAGCAGAAGGGAGGGAAGGTGGCACACAGCTGCACTCCCTGGACCTGCACAGCCCGCCTGGTCCACTGGCAGCTTCAAACCGTGGCATAACAATCAAGCTGAATGCTTAAGTAAATTAGATTACTTACTCAATTTGACAAGATATTTATATGCTCAAATTGTGGTAGGATTAACTGTCAATATGCTGTTCATACAGAAAATGTCAGGTCCCTGAGAGTATTTATGGGCCTCGGTGGCACAAAGCGGCCTTCCCAGGGGCCCTCCTCCCAGGCCCATGGTCCTGGAGCCCATGTCAGCCCCCCCGGGTCCTCAGTCCTGCCCCCGTGACACAATAGGTGTTGGTCTCCAGATCTGCCACCGCCAGGCCTGGCCTAGCCACAGACAACCTGCAGGTTGGCATCCTGGGTCCATCCCTGTCCCCACAGCCCTGCCTGGCTCTCCCAGGGCTGTCCCCTCCCCAGGCCTGATCCCGCCTGTCACCCACCAGCTGATAGCCCAGCAGGGCTCAGCCCCCACCCCAGGGAGCAGCCGCCCTCGCTGCACTGCCAGCAGGGCTGTAGGTGTATGGGGAGATGAAACCAGCACCATCTATAATTACACAGAAAGGGCTTCATTTAGTTTAGGTTTTGTGCTCTTTTTTAAACATTTTTATCTCATGATAACTTTTTATTAAAAAATATTTCTTTTTTGGACTGTTATATTCTGTCTGGCTTAGAGCCAAATCTCACAAAGGCCACAAGTGTTGGAGACCCGCCATGTTATGGCGCTAACACCAGTGTCTTGAGGAACAGGATTAATCATGCAGGCAATTAGCTGATTAAAGAGGTGCAATTTCCTTAGACTGTCAGTGTACCTTATTTTTCTCAGAATATCTGATTTAAGGTCTTCTGATGCTACAAGATTTAGGAACCAGCCATGGAAATAATTTGGACTATATGAAACTTATTTACTATTGTGTAAACGCAGCTGGCACCCAGGCTGTACCTTTGGTACACCACTGCCATGTCATTTAAGATAAGAAAAATGTAGTTGTAGAAAAGGGACTCTTTCCAAATATGCTTTGTCTGGTAGTTTATATTCTAGCACTGTAACAGAAAAGCTGAAAAACCTTCCAATGTTTGGTCAAATGTAATAACTGCTCCTCCCGCTAACCTTTTGAATTAAGGTAGTACAAATACTGAAGAAGTTGTTATTAAAACTGACTGGGTATGAATGTTAATTAAATATTAATTCATTTCATGAAGGTTTGTTACAATCATTGAAACCTTGTTTTAATGTAACCAATACTGCTGATGGAATGAAAACAAAATTAAATAAGTTACAGAACACATCAACTTGGCAGGAAATTTTAAAATGGGACAGAACTGGAAATGTTCTTCATAAAAGTTCTCTTCAAAACATTGGCTGTTATTGCAAAATCTATACCATGGATGTAAGAACTGTCATTTCAAACAAAAAAAAAAGGTACTTGTAGTCAAATATTCCCTTTATAAAAACGGCAAACATTTTTTTTAAAAAAAAGCTAAATCACCATAGTTTTTTTTAAATTTCAGAGCTATTCAAATAATATATTTTTCTTGCATCAAGATATGATCACATTATATCTTTATTGATTCAGATAATTATTTTTTTCTTTCACTATCACCAGGGGACAAGGTGCTATTTCAATAGATGCTATTTCACTCATATATTCCTAGTTCATATTTAAAACATTATTTCTGTCCTAGTCAGATCATGTAACAGTGAGACAAGTAAAAATTGTAACTTGAATTGAATTAGGGTAAATACATTAACTTAACTTCTCAGAGCTCATTCTAAGAGAAGAGGAGAAAAATCACCCTAGCGATAAAAATACTTATATTTTATGGGGATATTGTAGCAGTACAGTAAGCTACTTCCACTTAACAGACTGTATTAACTGTATTGCAACGTTTTATTATTATTATTATCATCATCATAATTGTTATAATATTATCCACTAATAGACTGAAAGTGTCAGGTACAGCATCCCTTGTTCTCAGCTTCTGTCATTTTTAATTTATGCTGATTGATTTATTTACTGTCATTAAAAAGTATTGCACATTGCAGTTGATTGTAATTAAGATGCATGCATTCTTAATGTAGCTGCTTAACTATGACTGTTTCAAAAATCAATATGACCTCTTAAAGAATATGGGCTATTTGTTATTCACTGTAGAAATGTGTATTGCTGCAAGTGTGCATGTGTTCAGCTAAGATAGGCTTCTAAAAATATTAGATGTGCAGCTAAAATTTTATCAGAGATCTTTTGCTTGTAGACGATTGTCCTTCCATCAATTGAGAATCTGTTGTTTTGCCATTACAAAAGTTTACTTGCATTTTGAGCTAACAATTACCCAAATACAGCAATATCAGGAATGGGATATCATTGCAGCGGACCATGTGTTCAATAGGAAATTCTTTCTTAGTAAAATTATCTTATCTATGAGTATCATTGCTGAAAATCTTTCAGACAGATATGTTATTGTTCATAGGCAACCTTTCCGAGACTGCAAAGGCAAATATGGACCTAACTGTAAGTATTTTTTCACATTTCATCTTTAAAGTTAGAGTCAGTTGCAGAAGTATTCGTGGAAACCTTTAGTAACAATGAATTAAATGTCAGTGTTGCAATATACTTAAACAAAACCAAGACTTTATATCATTGCAGCCTTTCTTTACCAAGTAACTTAGTGGTTTTTTTATGGTCTTTATTAAAGATAATAAACAAAACAACTAATAGTAAGTCTACAAGTCTTTGTTTTCCCTAAAACATGAGGGTTCGAGACCAACATTTTCTTAAGGAAAAAGAACGCTAGATCACTAGAGATGATCTACTCAAATTTAGAACTGTGTTTTTTTAAAAAAACAGTATATATTATATCTATATATATAGTTATACTAAGTTATACTCGTTATACTAGTTACATATACCTATATATACACACTAGTTATATATATAATATATATATATATTATATGTACTAGTTATATATATTATATACCAGTTATACTAAGAGGATATATACATATGCTTTTAGAGGAATATTTGCTTAAAATTGGGTCTGAGTAGTTAGGTCACTTAGAGGTGAAATGATCAAAGCACAGAAAGAAATGCAGTTTGTACTCCAAGAGAACAGTAACGTACTACACATCAGAATATGACAGGTGGATTTAGAATGTCTTTATCAAAGAAAAGGGAGTAAGTTCTTCACTTCCCTTTTCCACGGTCTTTCGTTTTCTCCAAAATTTGTTACTTGCCTATACAACATTACAGAATAATGACTGTTACCCACCATAAAAAAAAAGACTTGTTTCTCTTTCTTTCTGGATGAAGTAAAATGTCACAATCACTCAGTTTTGTTAAAAAGTGTTCAAAACTTAATCTGGGAAGTTTATCATGGTATACAATACTGGACTGGAAAAGACAAAGTAGTTGTCATTTCTGTTCAAATGTATGTGCATCAGCAGTGAAGTTCAAAAAGTTGTGTTCATCAGTCAGTCAGTAAGAATACTGCCACTGTAGAAAAATTGTTTAAGCATGATCATATAAGTAAATTGTAGAAACTGATGGGTTTGCTCCCTTACAAAGTTAGGAATATGCATTCAGCAAAATTTAGAGAATTTAAATATGAGGTTTAATACTTTTAATAAGAGTTTTATTATTTGCATAAGGATTGCACTGAAGAAAGAAGTTCAGCTGACCATTTCACTTATTTCATTTAATTTTTATGTTTGTGTACATAGATGCATTTTGGGTTTCCATTTAACTGGATTTTAATACATACGTAATAAAAGGTATTGATTATAATGAGAGAGAAAACGGCTTTGCAAATAAAGGATTCTTGATTCTCTTATCCCAAGAGATATACACCCATCTGTTACTACACAAATAAAGGAAAACAAGTACAGAGTTAATGCTCTGAAAAACTTGTCAATTTGTTGTACCGTGAAAAGTGGTTGTAAAAAAAGAAAAAAGAATTGTCTGCACATGATAATGTGATACTGATGATAAACAATGATAACTGATAAGGACTTTGTGTCATTTACATTATAAGTATATAGATTAGCAAAACATGTCCCTTAAATTTGTACATGTAACACATGTTTCCACACACGGTAAATATGCTTTCTATTAACAACTATGCAATTAATACGTCCATCCAGACTGCTAAGGTAATGTGTTATAAGAGTTTTCCTCTAGTGGAAAATTCTGAGGTTACTTTAAGCAATTAGTCTATATTTGCTGAATCATATTTTCACACAATTTCAGTGTAGTTTCAGTATTTTCCTGGGGTTTTTACATGGCTTTCAGTTAGCCCTTGTGTCATGCAGAAAAGCAGTAAACCTAGTTGGTGTCTTTAATCCATTGTACTTTGATATTCATTCTCTTTGGCTCCTTAAGAGCTAGTATGCATGATAGAATTTCTCCATAGGTCATGGTTTTCCCACCTAAGTAGAAGAAACTCTTCCTCTGGGAGGTGTAGAGAATTAAAATGTCATATGTCAAGTGGAGTCTTTCCTGAAAGCTTTGCCTGTCTTGTTTTACAGTGCCTGTTGAGTTCCACACTAGTCAAAATTACAAGTAAAGACCAGCTTATAGTAATTAGAGATATGTCGGGAGCACTACTTCAGGTACAATTAAAACATCTAAGTCCTTCCAAACTGTAGGATGTTATTACATATTCAACTCTTTATCCATTCCCTTGAGAGAAATAATACTGGAATAGCCATGATTGGCTCACCTAGTGAGTAGGACCAAATGAATTTGAGACTGCTCAGCCTGCAGACAATAATACACCCTAAAGCTGTTTACAATTACCATTTCTCCACAAGGATCCAGGGACTGTAGTGGTAAAGAAGGAGTATGTAGTTAAAGCTAAAAGTAGAAGTGATTTTTCTAATTTAGTGGAGCTGTTGATATACTTAAGAATTAAATGAGTATTTGAATGCTCACCTTAGTAGGAGCCATTCCCCGGTGCAGCTGCAGAACTGTGCCATGGTGCAGAATATGTGTAGTCATTTGTGTGGTCATTTCTGTGGAGCCCTAACCCTTAGTGACGGCCATCCTTTCTGAAGTTGTATTGCGGGTAGTTCTGAGGGACAGAAAACCTCTTCAGAGAAAAATCGCATATCAGATGATAAACGCTGTATATTAATTTTTATTTTTAGTTCCTTTTTAGTCAGTTATGTAAATGATGAAGAGCTTAACTCTCCTGAATTATCAGCTTTCAGTATGCTGAACAGAGTTATAGTTTGCCCTCATTTTAAATCGTTATTAATGTGTTTATGACATTGAAAATGGGTTACTTCACTAAATGCATCATTACAATTCAGTGTAACATACTTCTGTTTTCAGTGTTACATAAAGAAAAAAAAAAACTGACAGAAGGGTTATAAACAGGCACTATTACTGGCAGCCTATTTTACAAATGAACAAGTTACAGTTTTAGAAGAGTAGAATTTGTGCCAGAAAAACAGATTTTGATAACTGAGCCTGTCAGGAACACCCTGAAGGTCAGCATATCTGTGGATGAGACCTGCTGTAGAGCAAACAATTTACTGGATGATTCAGCAACATTTCTCAAGGAGTGTATCATTCATCATTGTTATAACAACTGAGAGGCAAAAATATGATTAATTTCTTTTACTATTTTGAAGATTTGGGAAGCATACATCAATTTCTTTGTTGATCAGATAACTCATTTCTGAAACAGATCTAAATCCAAAACCCCAAGCATTTAATAGGAATGTAATTTTTAAATTGCCTGCCAATTTGATTTACATTTCTTGTTTGTTGTTTCATAATGCAGTGTATTTCTAACATTCCTCATGTGGCCATTGATTATATAGAAACTGAATAAATTGTATCGTGTAAACTGTATAAAAGCAGTGCGTATCTGTTAGCAAGTGTACGGTTTGCAAAGCACAGCTCAATTTGCCATTTGCCCCATTTTACTGTCAACCAGTTTTTGACAGTGACATACGTACATAAATGTGGTGTTGGTAAGTCTATGGAAGACAGACTGCGCTAGGGCCAGGAGAAGCACACTACTGATAAACCCAAATGTCTTTAGGAATAAAATAACCATTTTAATGCTCTATGCTTTTATTGGGCATGTTGATGTCTTCTGATTGTCTAACTGTTGTGTGGCAGTATTTTGCTTTTCAAAAGATATGCCCCCTTTATTAACAACGTAGAGTTTTTCCTCTAAATTTTTTGTGTCCCTTTCACACAGCCCTCAGACAAGGTGGCTCTCCAGTATTATTATGAATAATACTCCAGTATCAGTAATGAGTAACTAATGCATATGTGGAGTATACATTAAACTCTTTCTTTTGTAGTCCCCCCATTTTTAATGTTTGGTCTCTGTGCATCTGTTGCTATTGTATTAGTGATGCCCAGATACTGTGTTCTCCACAATCAGCTTTTGTTCATAGTGGCAAACGTGATTGAGAGGCAAAGATACCTTGTCTCTTAAAGGTCATACTGAACAAAAGATGTTTACATACAATGGATTGTGTATTCTGTTTTGCTGTACTGCAATGGATTGGATGTTCACATGCTGCTGCTGTGTACAGGGAGCAAGGAATCATACCTGGGATGAGGAGCTGCTGGGTGGCACAGGTGACCACGAGCTGACAGAATGGGTCCAGGTTGCTCTATACACACCTAGACATACAACTGGCTCCCAGCATGAAGAATAGAAAGAAACACACTCAAAAGGATTTACAGAGAAAAACTTGTGAGATTTGCAGCAATAAAGATGACCATCATAATTTAAGACATGCTAAGCAAGTCTAAAAGGATGAAGTGTGCAAAAGTGGGATTTAGTTGCAAGACCCTTCTATGCTGCCATTGCCAGCAGAATTGAGCTTCCCTACTTATAAAGTCCATTGTTTTATTTTGAAATTGAATTAAACTCAGCTTTAGGATTTAGAACCCTGGTTTTTTGGTTTTGGTGTGTTCATAGAATGGAGAAAAGGTGTTAACAGGGTCAGCTGAAATGCTGGCCAATTCATGTGCAGTCTCAAGATAAATGTAGGTAATCATACAACTATGTTTTTTATGGTTTTAATAATGTGTATTATATGAAAATGTATGTTTTCTGATCTTAGATTTAAAATCTGCTTGGTTTAACAAACTTTAGCAACAAAAAGGTTTTTATTTGGAGGAGGACAAATCTAATTCCCACTTGGGCCTGTTCACAGAATGGAAACACTTAATTTTTGTGATAAAATTATAGGCTACGTGCAGACAGTATCTGCAAACAAAGTTCTAACAGTATTCTTTGTTAGGTCTGTGTTCACTGCTTCAAGATCAGTTTCTAGAAGATTACTGAAGTTTTCGTTTCTTCTTTTCCTTACCTTCACTGTGTAACTTTGTAGTCTTCTTCAGAGTCTGGGCGTGGGAAGTTTTTTATTTCATTTCTAAGAATTTGTTGCAATTTTTGTTAGTACCCCATAAGGAAGTTTTTATTATTTTTACATACCAAAACCCAACTTTAAACATCAGTTATTCAATTTATAAGGAAAAGATAATTCTAAAACCTAGGAATTTGATGAAAAAGTAATTTTGTAATTAGGCTGCAGGGGAGATTAAAACTGAGATTTGCATTAGAGCTGACAATTTGGCAAGCAGATTTGATATAACAGAAAACATGACCTGAATCCATCACAAAGAATTAAGAAACTATAAATGATTCACTTATGTCCTTCATGTTTCCAATCTAATGGCTAAACAAAATTGTATTATTAACAGACATGTCTTTATGACTCTAAATTTGTTAGGGGAAGCATAAATTATATGTAGCTACTATATGTACTATTTGTTTAATAAAAGTCTTCCAAAAGAGAAATAGAAATTAAATTGTTTCAGAATAAGTATGAGCAAATGTAATCTTAATTTTGAAACATTTATTTTGGTTATTTAGCATATTTAGATACTTACCTGTAGGACTTGCATGAACAGAAGTACTTCTGAATAGGCATACTTTCAATCATGTTTTCAATCACGAATTCAACATATTTTCTGGTCACAATAGACTGAGGAAGTATCTTCAAGGTAGCCATAGCTACTTAACTTCAAAACACCCCAGGGCCTGAGCCATCCTCTTGTCTTTATGCACCTAGCAGTCCCCAAAAAAACAAAAAAGGAGAAGCTAAAATGCACAGTTAAGGACATGCATAAATCTAAATCACTTCTATTTGACTATTTGTTTCTTAAATCAAAATTAAAACAACTAGGAAGAAAGTTATGTCTAAATAAAAAAAACAGCTTTCATTTTATACAGAATGTATTTCAAAGTGGCGTTCAGTGTTTCACATCTAATATCTTCTTATAAAGCACTTATGAAAATGTATAAACTCTTTTAAGTACCACTGGGTTGTAGGACAGCTGTTTATGAACTTAAAATCTATTAAAAATTCAAATCTTTCCCATGTGAATAATAAACCACATGACAATTACAGAAGTACAACATAGGCAATAAGCAATGACTCTTTGCCTCATTATTTACCATTCGTGTTGTACAAAATCAGTTACAGCTCATATAATGTCATTTAATTTCATTAAAATTAAGTATAAAACTTGGTATTACCATATCTATCCTATTAAATATTTTACCCTGAAGGTTTACAAATCTCTCTAACTAGTGGCTGGTGTCTGCTACTTCATGCATTGTGGTTTTTTGAAAGGAAAAAAGCCCAACTACTCATTTCAACCTTTTTGTAATTAGTTTGGACATGTGGTGAATGCATGACAAAAAATACCCCATTCAGTAATTTTTATTTCTTTTTTTACAGTCTAAATGAGTGGATTAATACTGAACCACTTTTATTAATGTAAAAGTTAATGTTGGAAAAATGGCTATCAATAATTTGTGGCTGTACTTTTAAAATCTCAGACTACAGCCCAAGTTTTTGATTTTCTATAAATTTCATGGTATACTTGCAAAGATTAAGGAGATTTTAGGAAAGAATAGGTAATATAAATAAAAACATTTTCATAGGAAAAAACCAAACCAAAACAAAAAACAACCGAAAGAAAAATGGATGCCATTCAAATTTATTAACCTCTACGTAGCATACTGGCTCTACTACTGGCTGGAAATGAAATGTGCCTGTATTCTCCTTATAGGTAGGGATAATTATAAATATCAAAGGAAAATGTTTATCACCCTGAAATGGAGGGTTGTTTTCCTAATTAACTAAAAGGTGTCATTAATTGTAGCACACCAGGTATGTGTACTGCCACCGGATATAAGAAAGTAGAAGTTTCCAGCCCAAAGCATTGAACAACTAAAAGAGAATGCGCAGCTCTGTTGGCTCAGCTGTGTAAATCGAAGATAGTTCTTTATTTTATTCTTAATAAATCTAAATTTTGATCGACTCCAGGGGGTGGGGGTGGGAATTTTCCACCCATGGGTAGGTACTAAGCAGTCAAAAATTCTCTGAAAAATACCTTTTGAAGAGATACTTATTGAGAACTGACAACCTGATCTGTGGTTCAGGCATAACATTTCAGGCACAGGAATTTTTAGCACAGGCTTTTCTAATTAAGACACACATGCTTTTTGTTTGCTTTTCAGGCTCTGAGTCTTCAGTTCCTGGTGAAAGACCACCTTCTTATGGTCAGTATGATGGTAAGAGCAGAGCTCTCAGGCAGAGGAAGAGCATGAAAATGTTCAGGTTAACAGTAACAGCAAAAATAATCCAGTACTTTTAAATATTTTCAACTTTTAGTAACAGGACTCCCCTGTACTGAAATCAAATGTACTCTATGAAGTGATCCCTGGATGAAGGTATTACACCCACACAAATTATTTATGTAATCTGTGAGCCTTGAGTCAAATGTAAATTTCATAGTATTACATCTCTTTATAAGCCTTGAGATATTTATTAGAAATTATTCCTTGCTTAACAATTTTATTGCTTCTTAAAGGAAGTTTGTTCTTGATTCAGTGCATAAACCTGTTTTCCATATTGCACAAAAAATAGTGTACTCGGAACTAAAGCCTGTTGAATGACTTTTAATACATTTATATTGTTAGTTTGTCTGAAAAACCATTATTAATATGCTTTTCAGAATCTTGCAAATATTTAGGATGACAGAAAAAAAAAAAGAAGCCAAGCTATTTGAAAATACTAACACCAAACAAAAATATAAACCCAAGATTTTTAAGGAAAATGTAGAAAATCATGCTGTAGAAATAACCACCATTTAATATTTGCTACATTATCTTATTCTATTAGTCCTGTTTTTGCAAAATATTACAAATATTGTTTTATATTTTTGTAGAAATATAAAATGGTAGAGAAATACAAATATTGTCTTAATTTTAAGTGGTTTAGCTTCATTAAGCAATCTTTTTTCAGTCATATTAAGTAATGAGAGGTTTTGCTATACCTTTTGTTATTAAAGGAGAAGCTTTCATAACTAATACTTTAAATTTTGCAACAGTTGCTGTTATCATTTTTACATCATATTAATACAATTAAATAAAATGTCCATAGTAATGTTATAATTCTCCCAAGCACTCTCCCAGAGGGCACAACCAGCCCTCCTTTAATTTCAATACTTTTACCAAGATACATATTTCCATTTCATGCACAATTATACATTGATTTTTGCTTGGAGTTTGTAGTACTGCCTAGAGTTAAAGTCGGCTAGTGTTTTCTGCTTTATGTTTCTGTCAGATGTTTATAACTTTATCATATACTAACAGTTCAGGTTGAAAATTTCTGCGCAAGCTGCTTCTATTTTGGGGGGAAGATCTGATAAAACATTTAATTATTTCTAAAGAAGAGATTAGGTGAAATCCTGGGAAGGAGCCTGAAGTCTGCCAAAAGAAATTGCACTGTAAAGGAATTATCTTTTTTTGGATTTGGAGGGTTTTTTTCCTAACCCATGGAAAGTTAACTATACCTTAGGCCAAACTTAGCTTCTGGAAAGTCTCATCCTTAGCTAACCTGGCTATCTTTTTTGACCTATGAATTCTGTAGGAATTCCAACAGATCAGTCAGACGGGGTGATGTGATGACGGCTAAACAAACTGGGAAGAAGACCCACTGTATTCTCAGACCGCTGAATAAAACTACTTTGGAAAACACTGGAGAGAATAAAGCAAAACCTGTGCAGGCAGTAGGGCAGAGTGGTGGATACAGCATCTGAGAGCAGGGCAGGTGTGGGAGCGCAGACCTGGGGAGGAGGAAGAGAGGAAAAGCAGAGTAGAAGCATGCAAAACACTGAATGGAGCCTGCGTGTGCCCTTCCAGCTACAACGGCATCACTACACTTTAGCAAAAGGGATGGACTTACAGTGAGGTGAGTTTTTATTTTCTGTAAATAATTTTAACACTCATTTTATCACGTATTTAAATTGAAGAGCCAAGGGAACTCACAAGAATAGATATGCTGAAGTGTACACATCTTTTTCAGTTCTTTTTCAGTAACAACATTTAGAAAGTAAAAAGACAAGAAGGAAAGACTGCATCACCAAATAGATATTTAGTTCTTACAACAAAAATCAAGGTTGTAAACGATCCAAATAATTTTGAAGAATGCATTGCTTTCATGCTTTCATGTGAATGTTGATATAGGTCTTCCTTTCTCTCCCTCAAGATCTCCAAAGATTAGTCAATATAAATCTGAGATTAACAGTTATAAATATGATGAATCTTAAATGGGAAAGCAACTAGATAACTAGGGAAGGCTTTTGGTGTCTAGGGAGAGAAAGGAATCTGTCTGTCAGCTTGCTAATACACTCTTGCGGGGGCCAGTCTGTACCGAGACATTTCTGGGAGCATTTCACTGCAGAACCAGTCTTTCAGTTCTTACATTTGGCCTGTTACCTCCCAGTACTGGCCAATTCTGTTTATGTGTAGGATATTTAGGTCATCTAATTTTCAGTCACAATTTATCTCTAAACTGAAACCTGAAAAGCTAATGGTGCATACAACTGAATGGCATGTTAATGATGAAATGAATTTAACTGGCAATTAAGGCACTGACATTTGTGAATAGCAACTAGTTTTCTAGAAGTACTCGGATACCATTTCCTGAAAGGGAAAAACTCCGCAGTGTTATCTCTCTAGTTCACTTACTAGGACAAATATAAGTTTTACAGTTCTTAAGTGGAATCAGTTTATGGCGTCGCTGAAAGTCTTCTACCAAAAGTCAGCATATATCCCCTGGATAGGAAGGCTATTGATTATTACTTCTGGTCTGTGAAATAGCTGGCCAGTTTCTTTCTTTTAGAACTTTCTTTTTGCTGTTTATCCTACCTGATCTATTCAGTGTTGAAGAGACATTACTAAGATCTATTGTTGGATTTGTGTTCTATTATAAACTGCAAGACGATATAGTAAATTCCCAAAAGACTCCTAGTAGAGTTTTTCCCTAGTAATTTTTTTTATAAATATCATTCTCAGGATATTTTCAAGCAACTGTGAAGGGAGGAAGAAATTCAAAGTGAAATATGTTGATAACAAGTTTTTAAGTTGTACTGTCTCTTAAGGTACCTTAATATATTGCCCATGTTACTAAGCATATGAATGTACAGAGATCTCTTGCATTGCTCTGCTGCTATTTCTTACCATAGTATCAAAACTTTAGTACATTTGTAAGTCCCTTTCTCACTTTACTGAGCACACATACTGGTTTTACGAATTTATTTATCAGTTTATTGTTAGCCCAGCTCCCTTTTATAAAGGAACTGTCAGCTCTATCACAAGAAATGCTCCTTCAAATCAGCTTTATTTTTCAATCTGCCAGTGTTTTAGAATGCCAAGTAAGAACTTTTCATTTTTTTTTTCTTTTCCCCCTTCTCCTGACAAAACGTAAAACATGAAGGCCCTTTTGCCCATCATATATTTTATTTATCTAGGCGGCTGTATAGTATGCATCCTGTGACAAATGCACCTGTCATCTATTCAAATGATAGCAGCCCTGAGGCTAGTGGTACTTTGCAGTTCGACAAGGTGTGCATAAAAGTGTCTCTTCCATCACCACAAAGTCCATGAATATTATTCTTTTTCAGTGCGGAATATTTATTTGAATGCCATTTCCAAAAAGCTACTGAAATACAGTGGTATTTTTGGAATTTGACAACAGAGAGTTTGCTTTTTACTGGGGGTAAAAATAATAATTTTCCTTCATCCATAAAACATGGGAAACTGAGGAACAGAAATGTTAAGTCATCTGCCCTCAAAGTCAAGTGATATCAGACTAGAATACTATTCTGCTCATGTTTTTCACCCTCTAGTGACCTGACCAGACTAGTTGCAGAAGAATTATATCCTTGAGATCAAAGGTTAGCAAATTTAGTTCTTGAAGTAAAAGTCTGTTGGAGGGATTCTGCTTTTGGCTTTTACCTTGGAGAGAGATCTTGGCTTCCTTTAAATCATAATATGATACTAATTCTTTTTTATTCACAATACTTACTAGTTTATTTTTAAAAGTACGTTTTAGAATATGTACTCATCTAAGCAAGAAGAGGATATTTTAAAGGTAGAAAAGGGAATTACAAGGAATTGAAGGGCTTTGACTCTCGTATATCTTTGGTAATATTGCCTTTTATACTTCATGCATTCATCTTTTATTCTTTGGTTCAACATGACTTGTAATGATGCAATTACCTAGCAGCGTAAGGTGCAATACTTGAAAATATAGGGTTACAAAAATGGCTCCATTTAATGATTAGATTAAAGCTGATTTAAAAAAAAAATATCTGTGTTTTAATATCCTGTAAGAGCAATTAAAATCTGTATTAACATTAGCCCTGGCAGACAGAGTTTCAGAATTATTTCTCGTCCACATTAATGAGCCTTTATTATAGAAACCCTGAGGTATTTTATATCTCACATGGAAGAATATAATTAGACACAAATTGATAGGCCTGTGCCTGGTACAAAATTAGAATTTATAACAGATGATTCTGAACCTGTTGTCTGCCTAGTTTTACCCCTAGCAAATGCATCTGCAAGCACTGTAACTAATCCCCTAAAATAATCTGTAACCAATCTGCACAACATTTCCCATTTCCTGATATACAAATCATTACAGAGTCATCCAGGTGCCATTCTTTCACAGCTTTACTAAACACTATTGAACACCTAATGACCTTGACAAAATTAGCTGCATTGGAGTTGTGAGTGCTAATCTACTTCATCTTAGTGGTGATGCTGTGTAGCAAAGCAAGATTTTGAGTAATGAAGAACCATAAAACCCATTTGGTTGAGTATATTTTCCTAGCCCCCTTTTGTTTGGTTCCTGTTGCCTTACATATTCTTTTTTAATTGTGTAGAATTTGTCACACATCAGTTAAATCATTTTGTGCTTATTATGGTGTAGTATTCAACTCAATTTCCTTCCTGAGAATAAAAATAGTATAAGACAACAATGCATTCTCTTACATATGTCTGAGTTATAGGTAGAAGTAAAATTATGAATCTACTAAAATAAAGTTCTTGAAGTGTCTGGAAAATACAAATTGCCATTAGCTAAAAGGACTAATAGTACTCACACGAGTTTATTTTGGGAGCTGTATGGTATAACTAACAGGAAACACTGAATGCTGGTAGATACAAATCTTAACCTCTTCCTGAAACAGTAGTTCGTGGGAAAAATTATTCATGCCCGCCTTGAAAATATAACCCAGGACTGATAAATCTTCATACCTCGTTAGTTTCTGTGATACTCTGAGAACAGAGGAATGAGTATGGATAAAATGTTAGGTGCAAAAAAATGGCTTTCATCTCTTTATTCATTCTCCTTCTAAACTGTCAAATTGTGATCCAGATGAAAAGATTATGTTAAATATTTGAATGCTTTCCCTACTCTAGAAAGCAATTTGAGTGCTTGGATCTGAATTTCAAATTCTTAGTCTTATAAGGTATAGGAACAGGAATTCAAGAGAAATCACTTTCTCAAAAATTTTCCTCCAGAAACACAGTTTTCTCATAAAATTCTATTCAGTTGAATTCTCTCTAACATGGCTTTTGAGATCTCGGTACTTGCTTATAGTCTACTTGACAGCACTGTTAGCAAAAAATGCTGTTCTGAACTTCCTATAATGAATTTGACATCCTAGCAAAGGCTCCAAAAGGGGGAAGCAAATGCAACTGCAGGCAGCATGGACTTTGGAGTACATTTCTCCACAGGCTTTGAGAAGGGCAAGAGAGATACAATGCTGTATGTCTGCTACAAATGGTATTTCTAGACTGAAGTATATTAAAAAAAAATATCTAATAAGCTACCTTTTTTTCAGTTGTGTACTGTATGTAGTATGTAGGCAAGCAGAGAAAGGAAGAGGCAGACATATGGCACATCTGTCAGACAGATGGGCAAATTAATGGTGATATTTCTGCTACAGTACTGCTACATGCTGAATGAACAGATAGTGCAGTATTTTGTTGACTGTTTAAATGTACTTTAAAGATAGCTCTAAGAAATGTTCATCGTTTTTGCCTAAAATTCAGAAGTTTTTCCTCACCTTACAGTTTCATAGAATCACAATATCATAGAATTGTTGAGGTTGGAAAAGACCTTTAAGGTCATCGAGTCCAACCATTAACCCAGCACTGCCAAGTCCACCACTACATTGTGTCCCTAAGTGCCACATCTACACGTCTTTTAAATACCTCCAGGGATAGTGACTCAACTAGTTCTCTGGGGAGCCTGTTCCAATGCTTGACTTTCCTTTTAAGACCGTGTAAAAAGAGCTGATGGTAATTCAGTGTGATATTTTCACATAATGCTGTAAGTGGGAAGTACTCAGAACAGGAGTGTTTATTTGAAAATAAGTTTCCCTGAAGCCTCCTCTGGTTTTTTTTTTTTCTTCTTCTTTTCTCTTGAGACAAAAGCACACAATAGACTCAAACTTGAGATCCTGCTAGAAGAAAAGTAGCATTTTAATGGTATTATGTGCTACTCTTTCAGCAAGTCATGGGTGAAATATTATTAAGTTTAAAACCAAAAGTGTGCATTTGTAGACTAACATTATATATGTGTTTCACAGGAACAATAAAAATCCTATAAACCTTTCTCAGACTTTTTCTTCTGTTTGTTCTGGATAAAGCAGAGCTCATGCTCCACAATAATCACAGAAGATAAGGTTGTCAAACAACTAGCATGACATTTCAGTTCATGTTTAAATAATTAAATATACAGTTTTCTGTTCATTTTTACTACAATTTATTTTTATCTTAACAATATGAAAAACAGTAGATAAAATTGCAAGTTTTCAAACCTAGTTGTATATTTTTTAAAGTATTACAGAGTAGATTTTTTTTCACATATTTTCAATGTTTTTAATGTAGGGCAGCAGCAGGATAAAATCAGTCATTTGTCATTGAGCTTTAAATCTCAAACATAAAAAGCTTTTTTTTTTTCCCTCACCCCAAAAGTGAGTGGGATTTAGCATCCTGATGGAAATTCTGGGACCTAATCCCAGCTATAGTCTCTAGAATATTTCAAATGAAAAATTATACTTAAACCACACATTCAGCAATCACTTGTTCTTGATCACATTCAGTTTAAAAAATAAATATTGACAGTTTAGTGTCAACGTACCTCACATGAAGAGTTTTATTGATTATTTTTCTTATTGTTATTACTGTCTCACTGATATTTGGTAGCAAAAAATAAAATACATGCAACAGCCTTCATAAAGTTTTCATCCTGATCCCAGCTATATAAACAAATATGAAGTTAGATGGAACATTCGAGTATAAGCTGATTTTCACTGACCATTAATAATTACAGTGTAATACCTACAATGTAAAAAGTGTAGTAGAAGAATTAACAGTGCTAAAAATTCATTTATTTAGCCCAGCTGATGAAATGAAGTAAAATATTTATGAGAAATAAAGTAGATTTCCTGCTTCAGTGTTTACTCTCGTTTGCCGAAATAAACTCCTATTCCCTTCAGACATAGTGACATTTCTGCCTAAACTGAAGCTATTGATTTTTGATTTAAAGTTTATGTAATGTCCAAATATTTTAAGATTGACTGGAAAGTCAATACTAAGAACAACTTAAGTCCAATATGTACCTTACAAATATCCCTATTTATTAAATCATCAAATATTAATAGCTAGACTTAACTTTTTAAAATTTATCTGAAGATCTCTTTTGATTAGCTCTTTTAATGACTATTAACTTCATATGTGTAAACAGAAACACAGATAGATCGAAAATAATGAAAATAGGACTATCTTCTACTTGTAAGACTAGATACATCATGACCATACCTGACATTGAATCCATACCATGGAAAAAAAAAATACTGTGAGAAAATTAAAAGGTCTCATATTTATTCATACAATGCAATATGTTCCTTTTCTCTGGTTTGAATTCTACATCATTTAATTTGAATTCCTGTTCAAGGAACACAAGAGATACAAAGCACCACAAAATATAATGTAAACACATTTTTAATCACAACAACTGTAATTTCACTGGAAGGGCAAAATCATTGAGTACTCATTGAGACCATGAACCTCCTTGTTCAACACCAGCCCTGTTAGATAAGAAATATTTATGAAGATGAGAATAAATAATATGAGTAAAAGGGACTTTAGGAAAATTTTGGAACAAGTGTATATACCCTCATACATGAAATGTGAGATAACGTTAATTTTCTATTCATTACAGAGAGCTAGTGTCTTACCAGCTAAGCTGGCAACATTGAGGGGAACTTGGTTTATACAGAATTAGGATGTTTTTTCGCAGTGTCAGAAAGATCAGGAATCTTTTCCTGCCCCATGTTTGGTTACACTTTCCAATAATTCTGACTTTGATGAGGCAGTTCTGGAGGACAGGGTTGTCTTGAAGTAGGGGAGATGGGCAAATGTGATAAGCGTAGGCCTTTCAGAGTGTTGCTTGCTATGTTCTCTCCAATAGTAGGGTTTTTTAATTCATATTAATCTTTTTGTTTTTCCTTGTGCTTCTGAATTGCCATATTCTATTTAATACTCGAATATTTACAAGTCCTAAACAATGAGTCTTAAACCCCCTGGCCTACAGCTTTTAGAAAGTTTTTAGATAAAGTTTCCATTGATAATGACTACAGCTATAATACTATAATGCACATATTCTGTAAAGTATGTATTGGCTTGGTACCACATGAGATTGCAAGACACTCAAATGATATAAAATTAATGTGACACTGAGACATACTGAATGGATTGGAAAGAAGACAACTGACAAGTCTCAATATGAAAAGGGATTGCTGAGCAGGTGTGCTTCATAGGTCTCAAGGGGACTGTCTCTTCTGTAACATGTTTCTGTTATACAAAACTGAAAATCACTATTGAAATTTCCTGGTGCACGGCTTGGAAATGGTAAATAAAGAAAAGGCTTGATTGTGAATGCATGTGATCTCAGTAATAACGGACAAAGGTAGCCTGTAAATTGTTTATGTCCTAGATACAGGAAGCAGCTCCATAAAGCCCATATTTGAGTATGTCTTGTGCCCATCAAATTTCATATTCCTTCCTTAAAGCTATTTTATATGTCCCATGGTTAAGTTTCAGTTTTCCAATTTTTTCTCCATACCAGGTCTTCCCATATGACTCTTTCACACTGAGGTATGACCTTTCAGTATATCCTTTCAACAAGAATCTCCACTTCTTCTCAGCTGGCACAAGAAAAATGTCAGCTTTCAGAAAAAGCATTTTAGCTATGCAGTGTAGCTAAGTTGCATAGCTGGATTGGAACAAAGATCCTACAAGACTGGCAGTTTCTTTTCCTTCCAGCTGTTCTGTGTTCCAAAAGGGACTTAAATGTTCTAGTGATCCAGCTATCTATCAAATATTCACGTTATTTGAAAAACAATCTTTGTAAAAAAGTGAATGTATTTCTCAATCCTGACACTCAGGGTAAACTCAGGACTAACGTACCTAGTACTGCAGAAATATAAATAGTTTCAAGTAAAGTAGAGAACTGAGAGATTCTATCAGCTGCTGGTGGTAGCTGAAAATTGCGGTCAACATTATTTAAGTGAAGGAATGTTTTGGCAGAAATTTTAGAGGAATAAAGATACTCAAGAGCAGGTATTTGGGTATGAAACAATTCTAGACACAGATAGGAACGTGGCCTTCTGTAGTTTTTCACAAGGTACATTGATGCCACTAGACAAAATACAGAATTGTTGCAAGGAGAGAGACTTAATTTCTTCTGTTAATATATTACCCTTCATGCGGTGCTGCTATACTTCTAGTCTTTTCATAAGAAGGAAAATTTAAAGGTAGACTTGTGTGAAGGAGTTTGAATTTGTACAGGTATGAGTCCATGATTATCAGTGGAAATAAGACAGCCAAAGCATCTCGTAACTCCATTTTGAATTCTGGAATGGAGAGAAATGGAGTCAGACTTTTGGAGGCAGAAGTAAATGTCTTGACCCTCTCCAATGCTTAATTTCTGGAATGGAGAGAAATGGAGTCAGACTTTTGGAGGCAGAAGTAAATGTCTTGACCCTCTCCAATGCTTAATAATTCTAAGTAGGTAGTTATAATATAGTTTTACCGTTTACAGTTGTTTATCAAAATAGGACATACAACCCCCAGAGAGCCATATCTTTGTACAGTTAGATGATATTTTACAGAGGAGTTCCATATGCAAATCCAATATACTTAACCCAAAGTAAGAGGAACAGCAGTACTATAATTATATGGAGTCAGTTAAAAAATATCTAATTTCACAATAGTTCCAGAACAGCAAAAACAAGCATTGCCACTAAAACAACAAGGCAGTTAATTGGAGGAGTTCTCAGTAATTTGTTTATCACTGTAAGAGTTCAGGTACCTGGACTCAGAGTAAATTCAGTCATGACTGTGGGAAAAATGCCTATTTATTACTGTCTCCCTTTTGCTTTTGTGTGAAAAGTGGTTTTTTTCTCTCTTTCCACCTTATTAAAAGCCTTTCATCTCCTAAAATCAATGAAGTTATCAGCTGGGAATTGTTTGGCTTAACTCAGGGGTTCTTTATAAGTTTTGCACAAAGTCTTTTGTATGTTACCTTCTTAAAATTCATTTCATTTCTTTTGATCAGATAATCTTTTTGCCTGGAATAATTTTTTAACTGTTAGACAGATGGATAGACAGATACAAATACACAGACAGATAAACATGCATAAACAGCTCTCTAAACAAAACACTAGGCAATAGGTGACCTGTGCCAAAAAGATCTTGCCTTTCCCTTTCTGCCCATTGAAATATCCTCAGTTTTCCCACCTTCCCAGTACTCTCACTGGCAAAATGACAGCATGTACCATGACCAGGGTAGAGGCTGCATGCAGGCAGCTGACCAGTATTTTTATGTGGGCTGATGGCTTAAGATCCACTTATATTCCTTCACTGCAAAGACTAGTTTGTACCTCCTACTCGTTACTGCTTGTAACCACTGACTTCTATAAAACTTGTAGGACCTTTGTGCCTCTGAGATGTCTTCTTTTCTAATTTCTATTTTTTTTTTAATATTGGTGAATATTTCAAAGTTATTTAGAGGATAGAGCCAATAAATATACTTTTGTTTTCTTAGGAAGTTAAGATAAAAATAATTAAACAAATACACAAAGCAGCAATCATTTTTTTCCCAAGGATACCATACTGTGTGCTGGGTTGAGATATTAGCAGTCTGAACAACAATTGAATTGATATGTTGAGTGTATGGTATAAGGTAAACGAAAGCAATAAATAAAGCAAAGACCAGTTTTGCTGGGGGAAGAAAAGGAGAAAGAAGAAAGAGATTTTTGTAAAATTTTGGCAAATGTTGGAGACAGGAAAGCAGTTTGTGCAGAAGATAGTAATTAAAACAATTACTAATGAAGATCAAATTAAAGATTTAGAGAGCAGTGAAGACAATCTTGCATTTGGACAATCTTAAACTGAAAAAAACCCAGACACCAATGAATGGTGACTGAATGAAAAAGGACGTTAGGCCACCAAGTCAGTGAAGAAAGAGGAATAATAGGCAATGGAAGGAAGGTAGATAATGGTTTAGAAAGAAGAAAAAGATAAGTGTATAGTAAATGTAAAAGGCTAGACAAATGTGTTTGGAGAAAACCTTATATTTCAAGCATTTTTTGGTCGTTTTTGTTTATTTTTTATATTTTTAAATGTGTATGTGCTGGACTTGAAGCTCTTATGCATCAAGACATTTTGTTTTCTCAGAGCCTCAGGATGTCCTCTTTAACTCTGGTTAGTGATTATTAACACTGACACTATTGTCATGCTAATTGGAAAGTCAGATTTTAAGCCCGAGTACTTAAAGAACCTTTGGCACTTTTTATGTAATTCTTCTCAAGCAATTTACTTGAGAAAATCAACAATGTTTAAATGTCTTTATACTAGACATGGTTTGAGTAAAGTAAGTTTCCATCTCATCTTCTGGTTTTAGAGAGGTGAGCTTTGTGGTGACTGTTTACAGAAGGCTGTTCTTTAAATAGAAAGTACACAAGTAAATATTAAGGAGAAACAGTAACTTAAACATGAGGTAACTTAAGCAAGAGCCATTCTGACTTTGATTCTGTATAGAGGCAAAAAATACTCATGTCTTGCTAGGATTTGACAGTGACATGGTGTTAGGTATTAGTTAAATCACTTGGGGGAAAAACATGTCTATATCTCATTAACAGCAAAGGTAAAGCCACAATGTCCTTCCTTACCCTCTTTTGAGCTCTATCTGTATTGGTGCTTTAGAACTCTGAATTACTGAAGGTACAGAGGAATTATTTTGTGTTTCTTCATAAAGCATGACTGAAATGCTTTACAGTATAGAAATAATATAACTGGACTTTTGCAATTCAAGAGCATGAACTGATAAACCTAAATCAACCTTACCTAATGTCATGTAGGATGTCCAGATACCAAGAACCTGGGTCAGGAACACTGAGGATGTTTGGAGACAGACACCTGTGTGTCTCATTTGCACTACTATAGTGAATACACATGCAACTGTTTTTTTTTATTAGATAATGCTATCCGCACTAATGAAAGGGGAAGAGATTGTAGATCTGTGCTGCAAACCATATCTGCAAATGCCACATAGTATATTGCGTCCTTAAGAGTGGGACAAAATGTATCAGTAATCCTTTCTATGATTCCTAAGTGCAGTACTCTGAATTCATTGTAATATTTACCATACAACCCTACAATCTGTTACATTGTCACACTCTTTGTCAAACAATAAGTATGTATTGTACACTAATGATAATACATCTTTCCTAATTTATTACCTCTCATTGCTGCTGTTCTCCCATAGCCTTTAAAATGCAATATATCAGACAGGCTATATCTCTTTCATTCTACTAAGTCGGAAAATGTAGAGTGCCTTTACCTTTTTATTTCTCATAAATTTTATTTGTTTTCTTCTTTTTTCATTCTGTTGTTATCTGGATTTTACAGTGAATATAAAAGCCGGTATGGAGTTCCACAACCAGTGCCAGACAGCTTGCAGTATTTTTTGTTTCCAGAATGTCTGGTTATTGCAAACAGGGATATTCTAGGACCTGATTAATAAAAAGTGAATGCCAACTAAGGAAACCTCTTTTTTTCATCTTACTGAAACCTCCAATTTATGAGATTTGCATACAGAGATTTTGATTGAGTAGATATTTGAGTCTTTTTCTCCTTTATATAATTTCTGTATTCAAATAAGGCAAAGCCCTGAAAGAAGAAATCATGTTTGAAGCAAAGAAGGGACTATGGTTAATGAGAGAAAGGAGCAAGCACAAGGTAGTAGTGAGCAGAATAAGTGGATTTCTGTCAGAGGTTTTACAAGCACTGAGTTTCTGTGAGCAACCAGTGATTCTTATTGCAATGGAGCTGGTATACTGTCAGTTATCATTACTAATAAAAAGCATTATAAATTACTTGGCGGAAGTACAGATTCTGTATTACTAAAGTGAATGGGAGCACATATCAATTTCTTAACATAACATATAATTCTGGATGCACAATGCAGAAAAGTTATTTTTTCTCCTGTTATTTTTGGAGAAGGACTGTGGGTACCCTATATGCCATTTAAACATTTTATATCTTTAATTTGTCATAGGCTGGTGTAGAGGTAGGATCAAAGAGGACACGTTCCTTAGTTTTTCTGCTAGTGTTCTTCCAGGCACTGTGTAAAATAGAAGAATTTCATAGTTTGTATTAATTATGAGTCCAGTTAGGCTGCTATCACCACTATGACATTCAAATAATACATAAAATTATTGCATCAATAGTATTTATAAGGTCAGGCATGTCACAGTTATATTTTTATTAAAATTAAAGACATCACTGCTGTAGGGTAATAAGTTTCTAGACTGCTTATTGAAATCTAAGGCATAGATGAATGTGGTCTATGGTACTTAAACTGGAAATAGAATCTTCACATTAGGATTAGAAGAATGCTTTTCCTGATTACCCTAAATATTACCAAATCTATCAATACAACACCATTAGTCGGAAATATTTGATTATGCCTTGTAAGATAGTTATTGCAACAGCTCTTTCATATAGTGTATGAAGACATACAAATCAGTTCTGAAGTTCCATCAGTAGTTTTGGACTGCCCAAATTAACATGCCAACGAAGTGAGTTTATGTTAATGACTTGACACAGTAAGGTATAATATGTACATGTTTTTTCTAGAAGACTTCTATGGTTCTGTACAGACGAATATTTGCCTTAACTTGAAAGTATAATTGTATTTTTAAATTTATAAATGTATTTTTAAATCTATTATAATTGGGAAAACACATTTGAGCAGAGAATGAAAATTAATTTAAGTGAGGGCTGTGAGTTTCTTTATTTTTTACTTTTCATGGGTAAAGCTGTAAGGACTTCTGTCATGACAAACAGTCAGCCTTTTTCCACTTTTTTCTTAGCATATATGTAACTCTTATAGTTCCTGGTGTAATTTACTTATACCAGTGAAATATATACAAATATTAAAATTCTATTAAATTAATAAAATATTAAAATTACTAATCCTAGTGTTGTAAAACAGCTGTATAATCTATTCCTTTATCAACAAAATTGACCTGAGGTGTATTTGTACCAATGCTTAAACCAAAGATTGCATAGCTGTAAATATACAATTTTTCCACTTTTACTAGAAAACTATCCAGCTCAATACCATGGTCCCAGTTTAGGATTTCAAGCCTAATAGTGAGAAATGCACTTGGAAGTTAATTACAAAGGTGTAAAAGCAACTGAATGCAAAATTAAGTGGTTTCTCAGAGGACAGCTGGGCTTTAAAGACTCCTATTTCCTCCTAGAACAGGATCATTGATAAATGTAGGGTTGCCTCTCTTCATTGCACCTCAGGTATGAGGTTATGATGACACTGAGTTACTCAGAGCACATATTAACTTTAATATCTGACTGTGAAACTGTTGCTGGTTTTGAGGCTAAGATAGGTCACTGAGGAAGCAGGATCTGCAAACAGAAATACTTCTGAAAATTGCAGGCTAGGTTACACTAATGCTGTCACATAGGCTACATAATAAATTGAATCCATATTTATTTGTTTATTTGCTTTGCTTTTCAACTTTTGCTACGTATTTTCCAATTTCAATTCAGTTAGTGGGCCGACATGGAAGTAGTTTAACCTTAATTGCTTGGTTTTGTTTCCATCACAGGAGTCTGTTGCTTTTCAGTGTGGCTGCTGATTTACAAGCACTAAGCAAGAAGTTGTTATACCACTAATAGTTCTCAAATGAAAAAAAAAAAAAGCCTAAAAACATACCAAATTACTTTTCAAACATACCAAATTACTTTTCAACAATGGGTTGCATTTCTACATCTTCTAATTTAATGTTTGAACAAAGTTACAATCAGAAAATGGAATTACTATCCTGAACTGAGAAAGATAAAATCAATACTTGTAACAGTTATTGCTAACCATGTAGTGCTTATAGATTTAAATATAGAAACAGTTTATTCTGTGGTATTTATCAGTGTTAGATCCAAGAGACTTCCACAAACAGGAAAACAGTGGGTGACTGACAATAAAACCACAGATATCTGATGTTTTGTAATTGTTGATGTGGTTAAACAAGTAAGTTAATTGTAAAATAGAGAAATAAAAAAATAAGTGCAAATAAAAATAAGAAGCCCCATCTAATATTTCTGTGCTTGGTTCCCTAAGGGAGCTTTAACTTATAAACACACTAAATCCATCCACTGCAGTTCAGGGTATATAATCATTGTTCAAACTTTTTATATAGTTGTATGAAACGATGACAGGAAACGTATTTCCCAAGTAGAGACTCTCTCTCTCTAAATGTATTTAGTAAAATACATTTTGCTAAAAAGAGGCTTGCTTGATTTTAAAAAGCATAAGGTTAAAAAGCAGCTATTATATTCTGCATTGTGTAAAAATGCAAATACAATGTGCTGAATACAGTAGGTAACATCCTGGCACAGCTTTCACTGACTTCATCAGTTTTGATGTTGAGAATTTTGTTAGTGGCTCTAATCAGATGATTCACATTATTGCTCTCTGTAGCAATAACACAGAGTACAGGAGATAACCAAATCTGGCATAGAGGCAAGCTATATTTACTGTTGGTATGTCTCTGCATTTAGCACTTTGCTATAATGGCTTGATCATTAGGTCATAATGATCTGAATTAAAAAATCCCTGTAAATGGCCTTGTGCACAACTTTCAATACAGTTTAAGTGACAGTGCCTTACTTTTGGGGTTTGTCACAGAAAGAAGAAAACTTACTGTAAATAATTAAGAGAATCACAGATTAAAGGATGATTAAACTCTACTTGCAAGGTGGAGAATGACTTTCCACAGGGGCATGTAGTGATAGGACAAGGGGGAATGGCTTGGCTTTAAACTGAAAGAGGGTAGTTTTAGATTAGATGTTATGAAGAAATTCTTCCCTGTGAGGGCGGCGCTGGCAGAGGCTGCCCAGAGCAGCTGTGGGTGCCCCATCCCTGGGGGTGCTCAGGGCCAGGCTGGACGGGGCTGGGGGCAACCTGGGCTGGTGGGCTGTGTCCCTGCCCCTGGCAGGGGGTTGGGGCTAGATGGTCTTTAAGGTGCCTTCCAACCCAAACCATTCTATGATTCTCTCTCCAGAACTATTTTCCTGCAAATAAAACTCAGTATTAAAAATTCTAGGAAAGGTGCCTACAGAGAGGTGTAAGCTCTCTGTCTGTTAACCTCCACCAGCAGCCAGAGAGCACTGCCCAACTCAGCTCCCTTAGGGACCTCCCTGCTGTATGTGTTTGTGTACATGTGTGCATGCGTGTGTGTGTGTGTAGCAGTCAATTAGAAACAGGTGAAAATGCAGATTTTCCAGTAAACAGGTATCATAAGACTGCCTAACTAGAAGGTAGATCTTCAGACAAGAAGCAAATTCCTCTTTGAGTCTTAGAACATTGTCCTTTTATCATGCTCAACATTATAATATGAAAAGCTCTCTTAGGACTGAACATGTGGTACCACACTATTTAACACCATTACATCACCAGGTGAGCCCATGTATCTTTTTACTCACAAAAGACTCATGCTTTCAACTACTGTCCAGTTTATTCACTGACGTAGCTACCCTATATTTTATTTTAGAGAAATTGTCTAAGAAGGAAAAAAAAAAGAGATGTGGAAGACACAATAATATTTAGAATATTAGTGGTTTTGGTAAGAGAAATCAAGAAATTTTTACTTCCTGGAATTACTCAGGGAAAAAAATTAACAGCTACTGAATACAAACATGTTACAAACTATATCAATTGTGTAAGTACCAACAGAGTTAAAAAGAATTTCCACAAGAAAAACAAAAGAAGGCAGCTTCATTTAAAACAAAAATGTTTTATCGGCTACTGATACATATGTAAGCTGCAAAATACTGATCATGGTCCAAAACCTTCTGGCATCTTACGGGTAGAGTATTCTTTTAGGGATATAGATAATAATCTCTGTTCTTTTATCTTATTTCTGCAGTGGTGCCCCAGAGTCATATTAAAAGTTTACAGAATACTACTGGACTTTCCGATTGCATGATCGGTTTGAAATCCATCTTACGTTACCTTTGATATTTCTTTCTGTAGTGTTTGTACAAAGCACTGAAGCAAGAGATGATTGTTTTGTTTTCCAGTATTTATTCCAGTATTATTCAGCTAAGCAGTGTTCAGTGCAGTTAGCTTGAGATTATACCCTTCATGATAATAAAAGCAGTAAAATTTATCTCAGGCAGACTAGATCCTTTAAATTATTTAAATAAATAGATATGATCAATTTTCAAGCAAATCCACTGAAGTAAATAAATAAAGTGAAACTGAAATTAAAACAAAAAGTAGTAACCTTATTGTAGTTCTATTGATTATAGAGTTATATTAAGGATTTACATTAAAGTAGAATATTAAAGTGGACTGATTTTTATCATTATTGATTTTAAAAAACTGAAGAAAATATTTCATCGATGTTGGCTAGAACTCTGTATACAAGACAATAAAGGCCAACATTAAATAAAAGCTGGGGCATTGACCAGTGCATAAATATATACAAGCTTCTTTGTTCCTATGGGAATCAGTAAAGTCATCTGTATTATTTGGTATTTCTTAGATATAAATAATGTTTTAGCCATATGAAAACATAATGCTAAGACTACCAAGAAATAGTAAAACAGTAAAATACACAAGTTAAATGAGAAAATTAATATATTCCTGGATGGGTCTTTGAAATGGGAGTTAAGAATAGTGTAACATTTGACATTAAAATTGCATGATGAATTAGGTTAATTAACTGGAAAAGTTAGTAATCTCCAGAGCCCTATAGCTTTGGGAAAGGGAGACGACAAAGAACATCTGAAAAAAGTACAACTCTTTATTCATGCAGATGTCCCAATGGAGCCAATAGGGAGAGTTCCATGCTTGGGCTGATTTTCCAAGACTACCCCATATTATTGTTATTGTTATTATGGATGACGGTGATGATGATTATGTACGAAAAACCTCTCAGCTATTTTTTTTCATTCATATTTTAATTCACAGCAGTTCTAACATGAAGTTAGATTATGTGTAGGAACAGTTTTGTAGTCTATTCTTCCCAGGAACATGTAGTCAATTTTGTGTTTAACCCTACCAATATCTTTGAATACTGCTGTCTGAAGTGTGCTGATATTTTTAGCAGGTTGTTTTAATGTAATGAACAAAATGTCTTGTACATCTATTTTGATGAATAATTTTGTTTTCAAATGCCATAGGAATCTAAAAAAGAAACCCATAAAATTTTGTGACATAAACACATAACCTTCTATTTTCATTTCACTAATAGAAAGGAGAATTAGAATCATAACTTTTCCAGCCTGGAAGATTTTTAACAAAGCATTATTGTTGAGCCATCAGAGTGTGGTTATTCGAAATGGAAACATTAGTTTTATTCTTAAAAAAAATCAATAAAATAACCATCCACATTCACTTCAGTTTTCAGTGCAACATTAGTAAGGATCATAAAAAAGGCATTTAACTTCAAATGAAGAAAGAATTTGGGCAGTGATGATGATGTGGAGTAATGTATATGAACACAGCCTGGCAAAATTATCTTAGCAGTATTTGAAGGGAATAGTTTTTCTACTTCATATTGCACTGGATCTACCTGATTTTTCTAGCTGTTTACCTGCGGCAGCTGACAAGCCAAGCCACATTTGCACAGCATTTTGGCAGAAATAAATAAATTGGACTTGCTAGCTGTTGCATAGTCTACTGGAGTCAGCCCATCCCTCTGAAGTGAGATTTATAGAACAAATCCAAATACACTGGTGGTCCTTGATCCACAGTGGCTTTGCTGCACAAGTGTGCTGTCTCTTGATGACATGGTGGATGAATGATATCTGGGAGGCACCTGCACCAGCGGCAATGGCACGTGTACCACAAAGCAAGGCTCTGCCATCCCCACTTGGTGATGGTGTAGAGGGTACTGCTGCCGTACCAGCCAGCAGGCCTTGGTCACATCATGGTAGAGAGGCTTTTGCACCATGTAGACCATGTACTCTTTTAAACTCCTGATCATGCTGCACAATGGAGCAGGCATATTGTGAATTTTTAGATTCTTCTTTCTGGTGGGTTGTCCTTGGTTGGCTGTCAAGCTCCTACCCAGCTGCTCTCGCACTTTCCCTCCTCAACAGCACAGAAGGAGAAAATACCATGAAAAAGCTTGTGGGTGAAGATAAAGACAAGGATATCACTTACCAATGGCCGCCATGGGCAAAAAGAGTCCAGGGAAATACCTGCTCTTCTGTGGTGTCTCCACAGGCTGCAAGAGAGCGGCTGCTCCAGGCACAGAACCCCTGCCTCCCCTGGCTTTGCTGTTCCCAGGGCCATTTCTCACACTTTTCCTCTCACACGTCCCTGCCAGGCAGCGTTTCATCCTCTCTCAAGTACATTTTCCCAGAGGTGCCAGCAGCCCCCTGATGCGGCCGTGGCCCGCCCGTGGAGGGCTCCTTGCACAGCCAGCTGCGGCACCTGACCTCCCCTCACAGCAGCCTGTGGCGGGGGGCAGCCTGCGGCACCCCCCTGCCCAAACCGGACCCCTGTACCCTATCAGGTCAGCATCAGACCTTGCACGTGTTCCTGACAGTGTCAGCACCCACTGCCTGGAGCTTTGCAGAAGGTCTTAGAGGTAAGTAAGGCTCTCTGGCGTGCCTGGCATTGAGAAGTGTGCCTGTGTCTTCAGCCATCAGTGGCTTCCCATCTGCCATGCCACAAACCCAGCCTCCAATAAAAAGGTCAGGAGCCTTGATAAACTAAGAAGCTCAGCCCTCGGCTCCCTGCCTGCCATGCTGCCCATAGGCACAGCGGACATTCGTCCTGACAGAGCTGCAGGACCCGTCTCTGTGTGACACGGCCGAGGCACTATGCCCTGTGTGAGCAGCTGCCAGCGGCCGCGGCCAACATGGCTCCCCACAGCAGGCAGGGGCTCCACAGTGCCCAGCACCGCACAGAAATGCTGGGAATGACATGGGACAGCTTCACCCGGGGCCTGGGGACATGGCCAAAGCTGCGGTGTGGGAGGCATGGCTTACGGAGCCATCTGTCCCTCAGGGGGGCTCGTGGGGCAGGACCACCAGCCTGGCCTGGTTAGCAGCCATGGCCTCGCTGCCAGGGCCTGGCTGGCTGCCTCCCAGAATCAGACTCGATTACAAACCAACACGGTATGTGCAGTGAGGGATTTGGGCTGACATACAAGTTCAAAACTGAGCTAACATGACAGCATGGACTGTGGGGCTGTTGAATCGCGTTTCGAGGTGGCCAGAGAGCCTTTGGCCTGTTTCATTAAATGTAAATTGACTCAAATGCACTCTGAGTGAAGCAGTGCAATTCTTGGCAGGCCGCAGTTTGTCTCAGCTGTTATTGAATCCCTGGCCCTCAGCTAGAATAATTATCTTCTCAGGATGATTTTTTTAAAAAAGGAAGGATATAGGTACTATTACAGGAAATGTTGTATATCAGGGGCCCCGTTCTGCTGAAACTGTGGAAGAAATTAGGAAAAGAGACTTTCCTGTGCTAATAAATACTATAATTAAATAGGCTTTGTAGCTGGGAATATCCAAGTGGAAACTTTAAATTTATTTTGGTTTTACGTATGTTACATGAAAAAAGAACCACTAGTATGTATTGCAGTAGTAACACATTTTTACTTGTAATAAGTTATTTAAAAAAATCATTGAGGTTTTACAGCGACATGAGTAATACTGTTATAAAGTTCTTTGTGAAAACTAAGTACTTTTGAAAGAACAGAAGGGAGAGAGTAAGCACATATTAATATCGATGTTTTACTCAAATCTATTTTTGTTAGCAAGTCATAAGAAATGAATTGCTGTGAAACATTGGAAGTTACAAACACTAGCAAGCAAGTAGGTTATTAATTGTATTTATTGGGGTGGAGAGATATTATGGGCAATAAACAACAAAGGTTTTCATCCATAAAGAATACATTGAGCTGCCTCCAAAGTGATTTAGTTAATTGATCTAAAAGAAGGTTGATTCATGATTAGCAAAAGGACAAATAAATCTCAATTTAAAGCTCTCGGAACGCATTCGCTCAATAAACTGCATCAAGAAACACAACTAAAACAGCTGTTAAGAAAGTCTGAGACCTTTCCTGCGTGATGAAAGCACAGTAATATTGAAATGCTTTGACTTTCCTTTTTTTTAATTTGAAACTGATTTTGTTTATATGAACCTTTGATTCTATCTACACAAAATATTTACCTGTTGTGTTTGTGTAGTGAAAATAATCTTTATTTTTATTTTACTTTACAGCTGTGGCATTTAGAGATTGTCCAGTAAGTACAGAAGGACAGATTTCCCACTGTTGAAGCTCACGAAGGCTGCACAAGGGAGAATCTGGCTGTGAAATGGCGGGTGAAGCACTATCAGCTGTCTGATCCGCTTCTTCTGGCCCAGGTCAGGCTGGACCATTTACATAATGGATCCAAGTCTCAGTATGGCATGGCAGATTTGGGGAAAGGTCCTTTGCAGATTTTCTAATTGCAAAAAATATCATATCACACAACTGTAATTTGATGTAAATGATCTAACAATAGGTTCTTGCTAGAGTGTCTGGGACTTGCTTGTTTCCTTCCCTGCTCCTTCAGCCACTCTCTGTGTCCTTCCTGAACAATAAGTGTGAAGGTTCCCATTGTCCTACCTTTGTTACTTTGCTCTCCTTTTCGTGGCTACTTACAAAACCAAGGAAGTGAAATGTGTAAAATGGAATCTTATTCACAGCAGCTATTGAAACAGAATTACTCACTAAGGAATGGAACCAAGGAGAAAATGGCCCCAAAGCATTGTAAACTGTAGGATACTTTCCACTGGAGCCTCTAGAATTCTAAACAACAGCAGGCAAGAGATAGACATTGAAAAAGTAGCAGACTGAGACATGTCCTTAAATGCATTTTTCAGTGTCTTTAATGAGGATCTGTGCACCTAGAGAATAGCACGTCTCCTTTAATTTCCCCTGAGGCTAACGCTCCTTTTCTTCTTCTGCTGCTGCTCTTTCTATTTATCTAATTTTGCATTTGCTGAGTGGTGTTCTTGTGACATCAAGAAGAACGCGGTTTCCTTTTGGATATTTTAAAAACACAGTTTTAAGTTTCCACTTGAAATTTGAACTGCTTAAGTTATACGTATCCACAGTCAGCCTCTATTCTGGTATGCAGAAACCTGTTTTCTTTCATGTAAACCACATATAAACACTTTGAGAAAGGAACAGAAAAACAATGGAGAGGGAAGCCTGAAGTAAAAATATTTATATTTATACACAGAAATGGTTATTTATGTTCTGAGGGTTTTGTTGCCAGAGAATAAGGATGAAGATGAAATCTCCTAGGACTTAGCTTGTCCAGTGCCTGATGGTAGAGAAATTGCCCTACCTATTTTCAAAATTACAAAATGTAGTACATTTATTACTCATATAGATGCTGTAAGGTTTCAGCAGTAGGTTATAAAATATGTTGAGCTCTTCCACATAATGAAGATATAATTTTTGTAATACAGAATTCTTATAATGAATGGACTTTGACAATACAGGCACATTTGTGTGGCATCTTTTATAATACAGAGAAGTTTAGAATATTATGTAACTATTATTTGTTTTGAAATGTGGATGATATTTTGACTACTTATGAGGCTAATCAATTATAATTCTACTAGTTGATAACACCTTTTACCTACTACATCTAATGAGCTGCTATATAATCTCCAGATTTGCAAGTCCCGTCTCATAGGACCATGGGTTTCTGAGTATGATATTTACATGCAAATAAATCTTTTTACATTCAGCATTGAAATGAAGGTTTCCTGACAACAGAATTCTAGAAAATGCTTTCAGGACCTTAAACATGTTGTCACATATTGCATATTTGGACTTCTACATGTAGGAGATGGTGCTCAGTCATTTAACGCACAGTATGTTTATATATAGTATTGTTCTGAGGAGGTATTTATTACTGTTCCTAAATACTGGCTGTGACTAAGACTGTGGTTTAAATTTCAGACCAAGAACATAAGGAGTGTCAAAGTTTGGGAGTCTGAGGCTGCTGTTTCCTGGAATAGGGGGACTTGTGATCACCCTGTGTCTCAAGAGTCCAGTGCTGTCACGGAGCAGTGGCAAAATAGAGGTGGGTCTGTTTCATTCACATCCTTCACATTTTGTTGCATTGCAGTGTAATTAGAAGGTCTGTTGTTAGAAGTGTGTCTCAGTGTTTTCTGTTCTTATGAAGATGTAGAAGGGTTTTATAAGTAACAATAGCTTAAGCTTATCTGTTCCTCAGTAAAAAGGTGATTGTGTCGTATTTACATGCTGTTAAACAGCAAATTCATGCACAGTTCTGCAATTTTGAATTCATAGCAATTTCAAAATTAAAGGTGATTACTTGGCTTTCACTTTGTGTTGTTACCAACTGGAAATCTATACATATATTTATGATACGCGCTTGCCAGTACCACTACTAAATACATTATCAGAATTCCCTATTAGATACTTCACTACATCTGCATCTGCATGATGAGAATCAAAAAATGCTATTAAACTTCCAATTATCTTGGCTATTCAAAAGTTGGTCTGGGGGTAAGAATGAATGTATACTGGAATGACCTGTGAAGACAATAGAAATATGCTGAATTTTATGCCATACCCTAAATCAAGCTACCTGCATGAACCCTTGTGTGCAATTTATTAAGTATTGTTTGCTGAATTCTACACTTTCTTGCATTTTTTAAACTAATTTTGTCAATTAAGGTTGTTAATTATTTAATTACACCTTAATCTATGTAAATCTGTTGAATATTCCTGATCTTCACATTCTTAAATTACTTGCAGTCCAAACTGAAATGGTATAGCATATACTATACTATATATAGAGACTATATTAGGAGATTTAGACTGTATATCATACATAAGTTTAGTTTAATTACATTCCTTAGGAGATGTGTCCCTTGCATAAATTTTAGCAGTTTCGCCAGGATGTGTTGGACTCTTGAGCTCACTGTGATTGTCTTTTCTCCTGAAGAGAAACAGTGCCATCTACAGACTCAATTCTTAATTTTTTAAAAAAGCAACCTATTTCATTCTAAAAAGTTACAGAAAGATTCTGGATTTGAAAATAATCCAGTATTTACATTTTTCATAAATTGTATATAAAGTAGCACTTTAAATAACAGATGACACTTACTGATAACATCTTTTAAATAAAAGGATGCCATTTGTGACAGTATAAATGCTTATTTCATTAAGTTTAATGACAGAGAAAAGCAATCAATATTTAATATCAGTTAATTTTCATTTGAGTTTACATGAAAGTAAAGGATGTCCAGCTGTAATTACTTCACAGGAAAACTGAAAAGAGCTATGTCATTTTCTTGACTTTATTTAAAAAGGGCTTTATTGAAAGAGCTACTAAAAGGAGGGTAATAGTATTTTACACTTCTTTATCCTACACCCAGGGGATAACTTCTCCTGTTCACCAGTAATTCTGATACTGTTAACAGGCTCTGTGGAAGATTATCGTATAACTTGATGTTCTGTTACAACAGTAACCTTTAGTCACTGTTGGAAATGTGTTGTACATTGACAAGTATTCAATCATAATGTATTAACAGAATGGAAAAAAAAATATACTTTCTTCACTAATTAAATATAGCTGGTAACTATGTTATATGCTGTTGAGTTCGTGTGACAGTATCTTAGGTATCAAAGTATCTAGGGTATTAATGCACTCCAGGGGCATGGAGGTAACTCCCAGTCAAGTCAGCTGAAAATGAGGACACAGGCATTTCCATTCCCTTTGCAACTTGCACGTTTTAATCAAGCTAATGCAACAATTACTTAGGCTACATCTTGACAGCACAGTAGGTAGCCTTCCTGGTGACTTACTCAGTTCTGTGCCTCCCTCTGCACCTCCAGTCCAATGTACCTTGCAGAGCTCTTAGATAGGTTTACATCCGAGAGGATGGTATGTCTCTAATTCCTGTGCCAATATGGATTCAGTCTTCTGACTAGCATGCTATGTTCAAGGAAAAAAGTTTTGATCTCTTTCAATTTATGCCAAGAATTGGAAAATAATAAGTTTTTTAGAACATTTTTAATGATTAAAGAGGCAATTTTAAGAGAAGTAGCAGATACTAAAAAATTAAGATATTACATTTGGGAATGAACATTTAGATAATAAATTTATGTTGAGACTTAGCTACATGGTGGTATAAATAATGCATAAGAAATACACTTGATACAAGTGAGACTGCTCAAGTGTGCAAAATTAAGTGTTCATAGTATGTATACCAAAAAGAGATGAGAATATGTTTTCATAAATAAACTTTACCAAGTGAATTCTGGAAAAGTTTGAAGATGATTTACTGGGTTAGATGTGAGTTTCAGCAAATAATTGATTATATAAAATATTGCAAACAAAATAATTTTGCTTTTGGGAAGTGATTTAAAGCCAGTAATCAACACTGAAGAAAGGTTTCTCACGGTAGAATGTGCGGGATTATTTTCATCACTAGGATCAGATGAAACATGGCTCAAAAAAGGACATAGAAAAGGATTCCAACAGGAAGTGTCATCATTCTCATTATAATGCTATAGACTGCTATAGTACCATACCATAAAGATGAAGAGTATAATTATGGTAACTATACACTTTTTGCTTTCCACTGCCAAACAGATTCTTTCACAGCCATCTGACTTCTACTTTCTTACCCTGCATTGTTCTAGTACTGTTGATCTGCACCTGGAAAACCCCTTATGAATTGACCGTAGGTGATATCAGCAGTACACACTGCCTGGGAGACCAGAATAAGCAAGCAGATTCATGGGTCACTTAACTGCACACAGCGGTCTCTGCAGGGACTCTTTTACCAACTGTAGTAGAGTCAGAGGAGAGCACAGTCAGAAAGCAAACTTCTTGGTAACTTAGCGTTAGACTTGTTACTCATCTGGGTGGTAAAACAGGAATGGGGGAAAAAAAGCAACAAACCTGCTCCTGACAAAGCTATGCATTAGAATGAGTAGAGCAGCTGATGTCTGTGTAAAACTGAAAAACTGGTGACAGAAAAAGACTTTCCCTAGGGTTTCCTCTTGCTGCTCAGTCAAGTTCTGTTTTCTCTCCAGAGAGCAATTTGTGACCTCCTCTTATACCTATCCATTATAAATATATACAGTCCTAGAGGAACTGAATTGCTCAAAGCCACAATTAGCTTTCTGTGAGGTTCTCATAGTAGAAGACAGCAAGGTCATCACCTCAGTCCCCCCACTACCAAAATGAAAAAGTAAAAAAAAACCAACACACTCATATTGCCTAGAGTTAAAAACTTGCTTTATGTGCAGTAGCTTGAATTTTCTATGCTGATTATGTCCACATACTAAATCCACATTTCAAATGTTTATACACTATATTCTGGTTTTCTAGTGCTGCCTGATTTCTATAGTGGGAAATGCATGACCTACAAGGCAGCAGGTCAAGAGGGAATGATGAAGGGCTTAATTACTTCCCCCAGCTAGCATCAAACTGCCAATTAAAAGCAGCTGCTGTGAAAACCTAATGCCCAGAGGGCAGCAAGGGAAGAAGTTTCTTTGGAGGATTTGGATTTGCCATGGGAAAAATGTATGGAGAAAGACTGTTGATGGTGAGGTGAGCATTAAAATGCTTGGCTGTCAGAGAATAACTTTGTTAATTTAAGATGGGGATGTTGTAAGTGGCTGGTAATATTAAGAATTTTCTGTGAGGTAGTAATTGTTTGATGATTTATTGCATTTGCACTGAAGTGACTGCCAATATTTTTCCCTATTATCGATTTTTATAATCCCTATGTCTTAAATTTCCTTACACTTATATTAGGATGGGAATGAGAATAGAGAACATATGATGAAATAACTAGCTGTCTGTAAAGAACAAACCTTCATTTATACTTCAGTGAATCATTTCAGTAACTACATAACTGATTAAAAAAAAGTGAAAGTGTCTGGTTGAAAAAGAAGTAGTATAGTAGCTGAGTGCTGTTCTCTGTCCTATAACGGAACCAAAATCTTGTATCTGATGACTTACGGTTTTTGTCTTGAGACAGCAATAACTAAGGTGAGGCTGTCTGCAGCCCCATTAATGCTGTGTCAATGATTTCAAGTCCTGTGAGATGTTTCTACCTTAATCTCTGCAGCACATTGCCTGTACTTTACTTGGTTTAAAATATCAAATGACTTAAAGTCACCTGACCATTAAAAATAAGGGAGGTGTATTTAATGTGATTGTTCAGCTGACAACTGTATCAAGTTGTCTTCTCGAATTCATATAGAGATTTGAGGTGCTATACTCTATCAGAAATGGCTATTAATAAACATTAGTTAGTTTGATGATTATGAATAGTGTTACCAAGCAATTAAAACTTAATTGACCATTAAATAAAGTCCACTTACTGTAAAGTATCACTATCTGAGTTTGAAAAACAACCTTAACAATATTGTTTTTACGAAGCATTATTTGGCTTGTGGTTTCTGGTTTAAAAGAACAAGAGAAGGTATCTTCTGTGGAAGCTTAGGGAGTTTATTGGCAGCTAAAACTATTTTATTACAGAGGGTGAGGTTATTTTAGGCACTTTGGGACCCATACTCTGTTTTCCACCTTAGATGTAGTTTTAGGGCTTATCTCGTTTTGAACACCTCAGCGTTTGATATGGAAATGAAGCTGGCAGGCCTTAGCATTACAGTTCAAAATTTATATGCTCAAGTCCTTGTCTCAGCTGAACTCAAAAAAAAACCTGGATCCCAAATTGTTTTCATAGAAGTTATCTAATACACAAATTTGCCTTCTAAACTGGAGTGGAAGCACATGGGGTTTGACTGGTACAAAGGGCACTGCACCAAAGCAAATATAAAGCTTTCCTTTCTCTGGCAAGTTAGTTACCACACAGTATCAGTTGGCTTCACCTTACATGAGGTATAGCAGCAGTCGGTTGCAGTGTGATACCACTGTGATCTTGTCTTTCTTCTCTCCACCTTCCATTTTTATAAAAGACTGGTAAAACACTCAGTGGTTAGGCATTTACTTGAGGAGAGGCTTAGCATGTACAGAATGGAGAGGGAAAGGCTCTTTGATCTTGAAAACTTGAGGGTGTTGGATGAAAGCTTTAAGGTAAACATAAGCATAAACCCTCTGCTGTATAGGATACCTGATAGCCAAGCTTTCAAGGAACATTTCTTTTGTAGAGCATCTCTTGGAACATGCAATAGGATTGTTTTCCTAGGAAGCCACTAACTGGTCTTTTCTCCTCTGATTACCCTGTTTCAAATACATTATCTTCTTCAACAATAAATGTTTACTGAGTTGACTAGTAGGATAGCAAAACTTAAATTGCCATAGTATTGATTAAACCATCCTCATTTTCCCTGCCGTTCAAGGAAATAGCATGCTCTCACTGCTACTGACTTTATTCTGCATGCAGATAATACTCCAAAGCAAGGTTTGGATTGCAGATTAATTGACTTCTTGGTTGTAATAGATGTTATGGCACGTATAGAGAGCTTTACAAATAGCACTCCTTTCCTGTTGCGTATTTCAGAGAGGCTGCTGTGCTCTTGCAGACATGTATTGACTGCATTGGGTCTCAGAATCAGTAAGTTCTTGTTTTGCTTGTTGAAGGAGCACAGTAATAGGTTCTGGCACATTCCTCTCAATTACTGGGTTTTAGATGTAGTATGTGAATATTTCAAATTTTCACTTGAAACTTGTGCTGTTACTGTTTTGAGTCTTCTGTAGTATAAACACCTCCAGAAAATTGAATGTATTCCATTGATTGCAGCAATATTATTATCTGGTGATGTTGGGTGGAGCAACTTGCATCAGTATGGGCTGTCTGAGATAATGGAGGGGATTATTGTGCAGCTGCCAAGCAATTCTGTTCACTTTTTAATTACTTTTCTGAACAGAAAGAACATGTCTTTTCTTTTTCCCAGAGTATGTTTAATATTTGTTTTATGATAGCTGAATAAACTGGGTATTCTCTCTGCTTATAAAGGTTATTAACATTGTTTGATATGTATTACTATCCTAATTGCATTCTTTCATCTCTTAAATATTTAGTTTTCTGAAACTCATTGGAGAGAAGGTCCCTATCCCATTGAATCAGGTGCCATTATTTTTACTGTGGGAACATTGCAGGCCAAGGCAGAGTCTTTGGAGTAAGGGAATGATAATGCACTTGGGTTGCTAGAGCCCTCGGAAGTTTGCAGCTGGTACTACTGAGGGTGAGATCAGGATGTCTGGGTGTGATGGGACCTTTAAGAGGACCTGGGAAGATCCTCTTTCAGAATGATCTCCCAAAGAGATTAGCAACTAATCTAAATTAAAGCAAGCAACCACGAAATAATAGCTTTCATTTTAGAGTATGAGCTAGCATAATTGGTTTTTAGTGGCAACTAGAAGTCAATAGGTAAGACAAAATATAAGTAACAATGTTTTGAATCTTGATTTATACCAGCCCTTGAAAAGACCCTTCCCCTCAGCTCAAGTTCACTCGGTTCAATGGGTTTCTGGCTTAGGCTGCTCAGCCCCCTTTGACCCCAAGGAAGAGGCCTTTTTTTTCTCTTATCTTTTAAGGCCCCCTCCTTTCCACAATCTTTTGCCTCAAGCTGTAGGCAACCCCACCTTCTTGCCCTGACTTTCCTCTCCTAGAAGAGACATACACATTGGACAAAAGACATCAAACATGCTGTCCATCACACTGAGGCTTGTTACCACAGCTGATGGGGAAGCACAGCATCTGTCCTTCCCCTGTTCTGTCTCCCACTCATAAATTTGGCATAAGCCTCGCGCTCTTCCTTAACTTTTCCATAAGATTGTGAACCTCTCTGGTTTTGGGATAATTAAATTTGTCAAAAGTGTTGACAGGCCCCAGATGGTTTCTGCCCTCTTAACCTGACCTTTGCAACTGTCTGCATTAAATTTCTTTTGCAATAATGCCTGTGTAGACAAAACCATACTCTCCTTCCAAAACCTGGAGATATTTTGCTTTTCTCTTTATTATTCCCAGTTAGCCAGATATTTCAAAAGTAGTTGCTCATAAATTTTAGAAGGTAATTGATTCTATTTTTTTGTTCTTTAAAGTTTGTCAATAAATGTAACCACTGAGTTGTATTGCTCTGTTTGTTCCCTCAATTTACTTCCAAAAGATAACTTATGCTATCACTGATTTCTAAGGGTGAAACTGGTCCACATAAAGATAATGGCAATTATGGTGTTTGCTCAAGTATGGCTGAGATTTCATCTTCATTGTTGAACTGTGGAAGTGCTATTATATCGTTTTGTTACTGGCGGCGAGTTAAAAACTTTTTTGTAGAGAGGGTTCGAAACAGTTTCTAACAAATATTACCAGTCTGAAGAAGAATTCCATGAAAATTAATTGAAGATTATGAAGATAATTTACCATAAGATTAAAATGAGATTACCAGATTATTGTTAGAAGCAGATGCAGCTTCATTTTGAATGGCTTTTTCGGTATAGGGACTGGGAGCATGGGTGATAGGAATGCATTGAGGCTGTAAATCTTCCTTACCTTAGGAAATGGATACATTTCCTAATTTGTCAAATAATCTTATGGTTTAAAGATAAGGTCTGTTATAAATGTAGAAGTCAACATACTGCTGCTCCTTCCAAGTGCTAAGATACTGAAGTCAGTATTACATTGGAAATACAAAATAAAACACACTTGATTTCATTCTACCTTTTTACTACTTTTCATTAAAACAGAGGAACATATTTGAGATCTAATTTGTTAATTCCTATAAGTACCACGATTTGGCTTCGGTGGTTATGTTTGGGTTTTTTTAGCAACACTAAGATAAGCTTTTGATTAGTTATCAGACTAACACTTGACTAGTTGTACCTGAGGAATGATCAAGGACACCTGTGCACTGAGAGACTTCTCTGAGCAGTTGGTTAGTGATCTGTTGTTCAAAAAATGTGCTCTATTTTTTTAATATAAACAACTGCACTTGATTTTTGTTTCCCTGTGAAGCCCACGCAGCCTTAAGTCATTAACCAAGCTTCTGGTAAAAGAAATAATAATCAAAATGAATGGTTACTTTGGGTAGTGGATTCCAAATTTTTAAAATGAACTATGTGTTGTAATGACTTTTATATCATATATTGATATAAAATTAATCAAGTTTATGTCTCCTGTCAGTACTCAGCTATAATAAATGACAGGCTGTTGTGGTGCCAAACCATCCAAGAAATTATTTGCTATAGGCTTTGTCAGAAATCTGCTGACATTCAATGTGTTCTTGACTGTGGCTCAGATACAAAATTCCAGCTTTGTGTCATATATGCATGAGTTCTTCTTTCAGGCCATTTTGGCTTTCTGCAGCTGTTAAAAGGTCAGAGGTAATCAGATAAGCCAGTAGGATGCTATCTGTCACTATAATTGACTTGAGCCATCATACATAGGAAATCATGCTGAATATCAATACTGACATTTAAAGTGATGGTATAGTGGTTGTATTATTACAAATGCATCCCATATTTAGCTACAGCAGATCCTGGGTTTTTTTTTCCTGTGCAGAAACAAGTGCTGTAAGGTATTAAATTTTTATGTTTTCTTATCTGGTAAGAATCATCTCAACTATCCAGAAATTATGTTCCCAGAATGATGTGATTGAGTTCCTCCAGTTTTGAAACATTGCTGTGCACGATTTATTTTATTTTCTGATGCATAATGGAAGTATTAGCAAAATGTAACTTGTGCAGCTGGCATTTTTAATGTTTCTGCCAATCAGAAAATGAATAAAGCAGCCAAAACTTGTTTTCCATAACACTGTTAAAATTTTGTCATACATCTAATGGAGTTGACACCAGGTATTCATGTCTCTCGATACTTGGTGAACATTTCATTGCTTGAAACTTATTTTGAAGTAACAAGTCAGGGTTCTGATAGCAATTCTGTATGTTCTCCTCCCGCGTAGTTTAAGTGTGTACAAAATGTCATGTATACCTGTATTTTAGCTGCAGAGACATTATTTATTATTATTATTACTTAATGTTCTTATGTAATCTTTAGTACAGATAAGCTGCAGGGAGGATATTGCCTGAGATTCTATAGATATATCTAGCTGAAATGCAAGTCTTAAGAGATCCTTTTAATTTATATGTATACACACAAAAATTTAGCAGGGAATATTTACTTTCCATTTTGCAAAGTATCCTAAGAAGGTATTTGATTAGCACATGAAGTGCTTTTAGAACTGGAAAACTGTAAAGACACTTGCATCAAGTGGTGTACACTACACTTCTGTTCTACTGGGGAAACAATCTTCCAATTAGTAAAGCAGATCTTTCAATGTGATTATTAACCTAAAATTATAATAAACCCACGCAATATACTCACATCCTCTATTATTATTTTTATTTAAGGAAGAAAACAAAAACTCTATCCTATGTCTACCACATCCAGGAAAAGTTATTCTGTAACTCTTAGTTCTTCCTAACTGTAAATGATACAAACCAGATTGTATATTCTTTCTTTCCAAATTTCATTTTAATAGTGATAAATGAAAATAAGTCATTGGGATGGCTGCAAGTTGCCACTACTTAAGCTAGTTCTTATATTTATAAGTACAATACTAAATTACTAGAAAAAGAAAAGTTTTTTGGTACAAGACAAAAAATATTTTATTTGAAAGACTGCATTGTCCCTTAGTAAAATCGAATATTATCAAGATAAGAGAGGTTCATCACATTCTTGGATCATGCAGAAGACCTTTCTAAGGCTAAACTGATATACTAATGGTATTAAAATTAAGCAAACTCTTCTTTTGTGCTACAGTTTCTGCTATTAATGTTTTATTTTGCCTTAGTATAATAGCCAATATCTTTAGTGACAGATCGGGAACTGAACTAGATAAACTAGGATTGAAAAGTACAGCTTGAACTAGTTGATTCTTGTAGCTGGGGATAAGAACGTATTTCTGTCTCCTGTGAAAAGAGAACATGGATGGGGAGATACAGCATCCATTTGCTATTAGGTTGCATGAACAATGTGAAACCAGCTGATGTCTGGTAAGGAAATAGCCCCTTGACTGTTAGAATAAATGAAATTTAAAAAAAAAATAAATCTAAAGGCATTCATAGTTGTGCTGAAAGGATGATATGTCAGCACTTCAGGAAGCAAACGCCAGTTATTTACTGATGCAAGTTAAAATATCATCACTGATTTCTATATGAGGCCACTATACCATATTATTACTTTGTTGCTTGAAAGGTAAAAATATACTTATATATTACATGGTATTTTCACACTTGCTAAAGAAAATCTGGACAATGTCTTAAAAAAGTCTTGGGGGTGGTGTTTTATATTTTTAATAAAATCAACTCAGCTGTTGTGAACTTCCATTAGAATCAAAGAAAAGTTTTATTTTAAAAAAATTAAATAAAACATATATATGAAGTTTTAATATTTCTTTAATACTTCATTAGAAGCAAATACGTTAGAAACATTTGGCTCACTGATGGTATATATGTTGTGTTAAATCAAACGCTGCTGGTATGGTAAGAAGCATGTTATATGTTATTTAAGATGTTGTTTGTTCTATTGGTTATACCACTAGGAGCTCCTAACTGTGTGACCTACCAAATTAGATAAGATGGGAGTGGTGTTGGGTGAGAGTGAGGTACAGATTAAAAGCATTTGCAAGACTCACTTCAGAAAACTCACTGCATTTCCTTTTAATGTTGGATTTGCTCTGTATATTTTCATGCTATTGAGCACTGTTGATGAAAGGAACATCTTAAGCATCAGATTCCAAAATTTTAAACCAAAAGCTGTATTTGAGCAAGTTCTCTAGTCAAACGTTTCAATATGAAGTTTATTTTCCGCTCTACTCTGCCGCAATAATGTGCCTAATAAGGTTTTGTAGCAGTCCTCATAATCTTGACACTTAGTGAAATACACTTCTAAGATATGCTGCTTTAACAGAAGGACGAAAGGTTGCTGGCAGAAGTATTGATGCTGTCACAATGTTGTTGCACTGTGTGCAATCTGATCTTCATAAAATCTTGGTTATCAGAAAGTGAACGGCCGGACTGTTACCCCGGTGTTACCACAGCACACTTCCTAGGTGAATGTGGGTTATTTGCTGTGCCAGCACTCGTCAGTCCTGGAATTGTCTTCTGTCCTTTAGCCTTTCTTCAAGGAAAAGCAAACTCTTTACATCCCCTTTGTCCATTTAATGTGAACACAATTTCACATTAAATAAAAAAAACACCCATATTTTATTATTATGACTCTTATTAGTTTACTAATTAAAAATTATGTCAAAACATTTGCTAACTTATACTGAATTGCATATGCAATTTAGAATGACTACAGTGTATGACCATGTGGATCTGAACATGTGTGACAGGCGCAGCAAATTGCATGCTGGGGTCAGTTTGATTGCAAGATAATTCATAGAACAGGGAGCAATGAAATGTTTGAGAACTAAACCACTGGGTAATTTAGGGATTTCATTCACTATTGTGATGAATAAGTGCTGTTCTTATTTCCATACAAAAATGTTGATTTGTCTGTGAGTGCAATAGACACATGTCCTTTCAGAATGTATCAGCTTATTCCCCGTAAGTAAATTAAATATTGGATTTTCATGGTTTGCTATAGTAATCAATTCTTAAACCTGAATTATATGCAGGACATGTAAGCAATTCTAGCACTCTGGGCACAAACATCTACTGCTTTCACTGTTAAGTGCTGCTCACTCATAAAACATCAAATCATACCATTTATTTAAAAAAAAATATTAGCTATTGTTCCATGAAGCTAATTTTATATAAATATTTCAGCAAAGCAGTTAAGAATTCTCATATGAAACATAAATCTAAGCTGAAACAAATCGAACAAAATTTCAAATAATTGTTACCAACAGTGAAAATACATGCTCTTTAAGGAGTCATTAAAGTAGCATGTCTCAGAATCTAGCCTAAGTATATTTATTTAGTTAGTTAGTTATTGGTCTGGAGCAATGACATGGTTATCCAGTACTGAAAATGACCTATCTTTTAAGGATGCACTCAATGAGCCGTGGTTCACAAGAACAGGAAACTAGTTAAACTGAAATAAAAAGTTGCTCATTTTCTCATGGGGAATGGCTTTCCAGCTCTTCTAATTTATCATTCAAACTTCCTTTCGTCATTATCAAGGTGTATTGACTCTCTCTATATAATTTTATTTATACATCCTGCAGTATGAAGTTCATCAGTGTAAGACCTGCATGTTTTGATGGTGGCCTTTATCTTCCCTTTATTAGTTTTGCATTATTTTTCTGGGAGATCGACCATATTGCAAGTGATAATAAAGTTCAGTGTGTGTCACTTAAATTTTAGGGACCATTTTTTCTTTTATTACATGACATTGCAACTACTTCTAAGTATCTCATTCCTATTTATGCAAGGCTTCTACCCTCTTACTTCAAATTGGAAAAGACTCGCCAGTATAATTTAAGTACCTCACTAATTAATCCCTAGGTAAAATGGGGTTCAGCCCATAGTATTTAGCTGGCACTATAAGAGCAGCCATCAGCTATATGATCTGTATGGTTTTTTGCTGTATTCTCTGAAAATGAGAATTGTCTGTATTCGGAGAATGTGAATAGTGATTCTGTACAGCACTTCTTCATGTCTCATTATGCCTCAGAAACTACATTTGGGGCTGGCTGCTGAACTAATGTAAGTCAGCCAGGTTAAGTGCAGTCAGATGGGAGTAGGCACTGGCTTTCAAACATATATCTCCCCAGATGTGTGTCTTACGGCTTTACGACAAGAAGTGAGATACTAACTTTACTAGACACAGGGCTAAACTCATTCCAAATTTTTTTCCTGTATGTTTTCTTTTTCCCTCTGGCAAAGATTAATTTGAAGATTTTTCTATGTAACTTTGTAGTTCTGACCAGACTTGTAACACCTTCACTTGAACAACTAGTCTGATGTACTCATTCCTGTTCATCTGCTTTCTACTTCTGGGGTGGCTTAATACATCTGAAGTCTGTTGAAATTGCAGTTTTCCATCCACGGTTCTTTTAGGAGGCCCCTAACGTTAAATGCTTTGACTACATTGAAGAATTGGTTTGGAAGTGTTAGTTAGTATGAATTGGAGACAAATAAAATATCTAGAAATCTATGATCTCTATATAATCTTGACTGTAACTTGACAGTGAAAATAGTAAAGGGCCACAGACTGAAAAACACGTAGCGATATCTTTGCTGGTCAGTATTATTTTGTCTTTGCAGGAAACAAAATAATAAGGCAGTTATCGAAATGGTTCAAATGTAGACTTTGCGACATAATTTTTTTAAATACAGTTATATTCGAATGTGCCATCAGTAATGCTTGAACCTCAGTGAGCTGAGCCTCATCACACTGGCCCAGTGTATGTTCTGACATACGGCAGTGGCCTCCAAATATAGTCCAGGACACTTTAAGTTAATAGACTTTTTTAGAAACAAATAAGCATTGTTCCGATTACGCATGTCTGGAGAAGGAAGATAGGAGGTGCTGCCTCAATAGGCTTTTGCCTGGATCAGTTGAAGCTGTTTGCAGGAATGTGGAAATACTAATACTGCAGGGTACTGATTAGACTGGGCTTGGATAATGGTGCGCTTCTTCACAATGACTGAATAAAATTGGATGGAATCCCATATTTGATAAGGGCACGCTCTTATTTTCCTGGGTTTTTTGAGTTATTTTCATGTTTTATTTCAAGCTTTTTTCCCTAAATATTAGCCCTGAAAAAAGCTGATAGATAAAATGGTGTACCAGTTAGTGAATCAACATGCTGATAGGCAGTAAGAGCCAGAGCCAATCTGTGTGAGACATACCAATAAAAGACACTGATAAATTCATAATGAAAATTCAGCGAGAGACATGACATAACAGAAGGTTGTGGAGACAATTATGTGCGGTGCTTTATAGCGTCATCTTTTCATCTGGAAACCTAGCTATGGTTAGAAATACTAAAAATAAACCCCGCCACACCAAGCTCCTCTCATCAAGGGTACTCACTTAAACACACAGGTAAAACTTTGAGTTTTGTATTACCTTGGCCTTGTTTAGTGTCTAATGCAGAATGAGTTGTGGTGGGGAGAGGCAACAGAAGTGGTATGAGTTGGAGGAGGCAAAGGAGAAGTGTAGCTTTGAGTGTGCAGAATATCCCTTCACCAATGATGAAAGCTGCTGAAGTTGAACCAGGCACGAATGGGTAACATGGAGCATGAGGAAAGGGTGGGAGTTTGGTTGAGTGGTGCTGATATAACGCCCTTCTGCACTAAGCTACGGGCATCGAAACATCTTAGTTGTCCCATATCAATAGGTTATTTAAAATCTGGCAGACTTCGGATTAATCTCCCTTACTTTTTTTAAAAAAAATGTTGAATATATTTTATAGAAAAGTGATGAAGATTACAAAAGTATTAAGCTTTGAAGTTCCATAGCATATAATTATATTGCTGCTTTAAAATAACTGTTAATTTAATTTGTGACCTCTGCCTCCTTAGCTTCATTTGCTTTCCTGTACCATTCTTTCCCAGGCAGCTCAGGAACGTAGTGTTTGTCTGAGGCCTTTGTATGAGACTTGCAATATGCAGAAGCAGCATGGGCTGGGGAGACACTGTCAACCAAAGACTGAGGAGTGAAGGAACAGTAGGGGCTCTGCGGCTGATTTAGAGTAGGTGATGGTTTCTTGAATCATCCCTTTGCCACTAATAAACTAATTGAATACATAGGTTAGAGAAGTCCTCCTTAGAACACAAAAAAAGCTGCTGCTCGAAGTATTATTTAAATATTCTTTGTCAATAAAGGCTTTAAAAGATCAGCAGATACATTATATTCATTACCGTCTTGCAGAAAGTCTTATTTCTTTATGGGAAAGAATACAAATGTTGACTGGCTGCATCAAAAGGATTCCTACCTTAAAACAAACAAACAACAAAAAAACCCCACCAAACTACCACAAGTAGGGCTGTGTGGTGTGGGCATTTTTGTTTGGGTTTTCGGTTGTTGTTGTTTGTTGGTTGGTTTGTTTTTTTAAATAAGTACATGTTTCCAGATGGACTCAGTCGTGAAAGTTCTTCCTAAATGCTTAGATCCTCCTCAGCTGCCAGAAAAACAAAGTTTAAGTATTTTTTTGTTGTCGCTGTCCTATCAGGCATGTGTGTTATATCACGTGCTGCCACTCTCAAGTGGAAGTTAGTAATTAAGTAAAACAACATTAAGAAATACAACATTAATTTATACTTCATTGCTATTAGAAGTAGTTAAATAATCAATGTGTCTATTAAGTGTCTAGTACTGGAAATAGTGAATAAATATTGTCTAAGTTTCTTATGTTTCTGGGTATATTTAATCCGTATTTTCTGAGATATTATAAATTTGTGTGCTTATCCAGAGACAGATAAATATCTGAAGGAAGCAGTAACTAGGTCTAGTTCTACAGATCAGTCACATAAAATTAAAGTCAAATACATAGTTTGGGGTCTAAGATTGATTAATTTTAAATAATTACTTTTCATTAGAATTTTGTAATTGTTTCTTTAATGAGAAAAAAATATGATACAATATTTTCTGTCTTGTAAATTCCTTGGAGGTTCAGTGCATACATGAAACTTGTGAACAGATTCTGACTATCAGTTATCACTGTAGTAAAGGAACCACTGTTTGATAAAGAATCAGTGTTAAACTCAGTAGATGAAATCAAACTCGGTTCAGAATCTAACAAATATTATCTGAGCACTTTGAGTCAGACATAGCATTTGTGTCCCTAGTCATCTGTGTTGTCTGTATTTGTATGAGGTACCGTTATTAAGCTATGACTTAATTTTATGTTCTGAGCTAAATTTTAGGTTAGAGGCAAATCAAAACTGATGTCTAGTTTCAGATGTCATTATACTGAAATAATGAGGTTTTGACCTTAAATGAAAGAAATGTCATGGGATCAGCTGACTGCAATGTGACTTTTTTTTTTCCACACACACCCCCTTCCCTATCATGGATTACAGAGAGTTCTCAAGAATTCATCATAAATCCAACCTATAACAAAAATTCAGTCCTTTTTTTTTTTTTTGTTATTTTCTGACAGGTAATTCTTAAATGTAAGTCTTGAGATGGTATTTTGACTGTTCTTTGAAATGTGAAGTTTTCATATTTTTCTTTTTGACTTGCCTTTAAGACTGTGCATAAAAGTGTACCTTGCAGTGTAATTGGTGGTGGCCCTGTCAAGAAAAAGGACAGTTGTCCCTTACCTCTTGAAGCAGGGGAAAAAGCATCGCTATCAGTTTGTACTTCAGCCACTATAGCCACTCCAGAGAATATTAGCATAGTACTTTTACATCAGCAAGATGCATGTTGTTTGGTCTATTACCTTCTACTTATTTACAGCTAACAAGACATGTTTGAGAACTCTGTTTAGAGCCTGCTTTGAATTACTGTAACTGACTAAAACCAAATATCCATATATAACAATATAAGTTGTTGGGTGCATTCTCGGTTCCTTAAGTCTTCTGAGCCACAAGTCAGGATTCTGAAATAATGAGGCTGCCATCAGAATTTTGCAATGCTCTCTTGATGTATACTGCAACCAGAATGCCCGTTCACCATTTGTATTTGATGTGTAAATGTTTGATATGCAGAAAACATTTTCAGTATTCACTAAAAGCACTTATAGTGTAAAGATGATGTTATATAGCTATAATAAATAGCATGTCTAAGTTTAGTAAAAGGCTTTAAAGTACTTAAAACTCAAACCATTTTTCCTCTGACTACTTTACCCTTTAAGTTGATACACAATTTGCATCAGAGCTTTTGCAAACCCTCCTCATTAGTGATTTGCATACTAAATACGGTTTTAAATGAGTATGCATTTGTCCTTTGTTATTCTGTTACCAATTTAATAAGCAAAGGGAGAAGTTCAATAGTATCCTGCATCTTGCATTTCAAAAGTTCTTTGGTATACATCTTATCTAATTTAAATTTTATTCAGATGGAATACTAAAAATGATAGATTAAGTTTACCCCTCAACCTCACCTTCTTCTAACCTCTCAAAAAGAGCAAAACATACTCTCAGCCTTTAAATTCATGAGTCTTTTTCTTTCTTTTCTCTCTCCCTCCCATGAGAAAATAGGAAGCAGGGAGGAAAATAAACGTGTTAGAATGAAATAAACCTCCATGACCGAAACTGATGTGGTGATACATTAGAACCCCAAACTGGAGTAGAGTCATTGAACTATTTCTTGAGTGGTGCAACTATTTCCTATGCTTTTTCTTGGTGCTTGTCACAAAGGTACAATCCAGTAGTAGATAATATGCCCAAGGTCACTGTAGCAAAAAAGTAGTTCCTGAAAACCTTTATTTCAACTTTGTTTCTTCAGTGTATTATGGAGATCTGAAGCCAAATTTGTTGAAGTATTCCTACCAGAAATAAGGAAGAATTGATTTTATTACACAGTAAGTGTAGAAAGGACCTTGAACACAGTTTATAACTTATCTCCCATGCTCAATACAGATGAATGCAAACTGGAATATATATAAAATGAAACGGAGCAATCTTATGCAAGAAGTCTAGACACCAATGATTTCTTTAGCCTTGTAAGATATGACTGCTTCTCCTGAATACCACAAAAGCTCAGAATAAATGTTACTGATGAAATAAGAAAAATAAGTGGATTTTCTGTATACAGAATCTCACTAGAAACCAAAAGATATGTCTAATTGATTAGTAGTAAGGTTCTAGACCCTTTCACTTGAATAAGTGAGAACAAAAATACAATCACCTTTCTGTTGATCTGTGGTCAAATGGATGATGCTATTTTATAAGGGAGTAAGGAACTAGATTAGATATATTTTATTTCCATGGATTTTCACTATATCACTTTCCAGGGAAAGATATCAGTGATATTTTACTGTCACAAAGGATCTTTAATAGGACAAGGTTTGTAGGCAGAGCTACTGTCTTTTATTATACCAATTGATATAACTGAAGTGGGGAGGGAAATGAAATATTAAAATCAAATGCAGACATCTCCAGCATAAACAGTGCTCTGTTGGATATTGGATGGAGGTAAACCAGCATATTCCAGTGCTAAATGTAAGTTGAGACTAATTGTTAGGCCACTCCTGAAAGAAAAGTAGTAAGAACAGGTGAACCATAGGAAATTATGCTGATTACCGGGAGAAGGGGATAAATGTACATTTGATGGGATTTTTGAAAACTAGAATGAATGACTCGGAGAAGATTTCTTTGAAGGTATAATCTTCTACTGACTCTTCAATGATTTTCTTTTTTTTTCTGTATTGATCTATACAAGTCCCAGCTATGTGGAAATCAAGAATGTCAAATAATGTGAATTTTATTTTTTGATTGAAATGCAATTGCATTATGTCTCTTTAAAAAATGTCCTCTGCTCTCCTAGAAAATTTAGTAGTTGCATAAACATCTTTCAATTATTTGGATAACAAAACTTTCCTCAAAGAAAGAATTTGACCATATGTTATAATTTTGGTGATGTATTTTGAATGTTATAATGAAGGCAGGTGCGATTGTTCATGGATTAGAAAAATTACAGTTTGTGGGTTCTCATATTTTAAATTGGCCATATTGGTTTTCCAAAAACAAAGAAAACCACCCTATGATTAAGGATATTTGGAGGGGTCATGACTAATATTTTTATTATTATTATTATTTCCAATCCATGTGAAGAAATTTACTTGTGTCTCACATGCATAATATGTGTAAAATTAGTTAATAATTCTTCATACTTCCTCACTTCTTCCATATGGAAATAATTACACAGCAACATGATTAGAAGTCATGCTGACAAATTCCATTTTACTTTCACCAACATCTGCCAGCAGGTGACTGAGTCTTGGGTGGGCAGGGGTGGGGAGAGTTTTCTTTGTAAACAATTTGGGTTGACTCCCTACCTGCCCCCCCAAAAAAAATCCACCAAAAAAAGAGAGAGAAAAAATTTGAGTTAAAGTAGAGCTAACTGTTGGTTCAAAATATATTCAGAAATTAAACACTGGAGAAGAAAAAGGACTAATGAATCTGTGATGTTGAAGAACATAAAATTAAAGAAAAAAATGTTTTAGCCTGTAAAGCAGAATTTTAAAATTAATCAAGAATAAATATCTTAAAAGCAGTAATGACCTAAGTAAGGGCTCAACTAGAAGGAAAGGTCAGTAAAGTATATGAAATGGATTATATGGTATGGTTACCTGTTATAACAAAGGATTGCTTTCAATGATATGTGTCTAGAAGGATCTACTTACAGTCCTAAAAGGTTCACGTCTGAAACTATAATCTCTGTTAGAGCATAATGATCTAGTCCAGCCAGGAAATGAAGAGCTTCATTATAAACTCTAGTACCAGGTTTATTGCCTTGGATTACAGCTGTTACATGCATAGTCATTAGTAAGGCAATGCTGGACTGTAAGTTCTTGGATGCCTACCGGAATTAACTGTTTGGCTATCCTTTAAATATGCCTAAGGGACATGTATGTATCTTTGGTTGTCGTTTCTAATAAGATTCTACTAATTATGGGAATGTACTTCCCTCCCTGTAAAAAGTTAGGTATCTTATTACAGTAAATGCTAAAACTGGAACACCTAGCAGTCAATCCTGTCTCGATCTCACAAGATGACTTTTTAAAAGCCAGGGAGAGAAGTATGAAGTCCTTTTGATAGTAGAGCCCCAGCAGGCAGGGAACTGCTTTTCAGACTTTGATTTGCCAGCCAGTAAAAGTTTTCCAGTGGAGAAGAGTAACTTTGTGTAAGGAAAATAAAGCTACTGTCATCAGGACTGGTTCTTAAAAACCTTTCATCATGAAAACAATTTCTCTAGACTCTGCAGGTTGTGTACCCTGGCACTAGTTCTTATTAGCTCTTAAAACTGAATCTTGTATACCTCGTTTCCTACCAACCAGAAATAAGCTTGAAGCATGTGAGTGTTCAAGTAATCTGAAATCAAACTCTTCCAATCTTTCCTGTTGAGGTTATACAGCTAGCAAATCTGAAAAAAAAAAACCCTAAAAATATATAAAAAAAAAATCTTTTGCCTAATGACCTGAGCATGCAGGCTTGACTGAGGTTCAGTTTCCTGGTTCAATTAATGTTTAGAACACACCTCAGAAGTCCTGTCACTGTAACTTTCTTATTCTTCTCTAAATACATTTTCCTTCCTTCTAACCATTAAATCATTCTTCTGTTTCATCTAATATTTCCCACTTCACTTATTTCTTGCTGTAAAGATACAGAGAAGAGTGCAAACAAACACATTTTTAAACTGAGGATCAAGACAATTAATTTCATGTGATTTATGGTAGAGGGTAGGGAAAAATACAGCAAGCTGTAAGAATTAGGAAGGTCATGTGGCAAGGATCTCAAGCAATGCTACTGCATAAGCAGGAGTCACGAAGAAACTGTGCTAATGATTTTGAATAATGCTAAGTGTTTTTTCACATAGAACTTGGTTTCCCTTTAGTTATCATGTACAGAAATAGGAATTGATGTTCCTTCTCACTGGAAGCTAGTAAAGGTAATGTTGCTCTCATTTTCAGGGAAGAGAAAGAGCAGCTCACACTATACAGCCAAAGAACTGGGGCATGGTGCATTGAGGAGAAAAATGAAGTGACATTCTTAGTGAGAGAAATTGTGGAAATAAAAGATATTGAAATTAAATTTTTATTAAATTATCCCTTAATTTTTTTCAATGCACTCATATAGTTTACTTGGCTTTTTTTTTTTTTTAATGCCTTATTTATTTAAACATTACTTATATACTGGAATGTAATGCAATATTGCCATCTAGTGAAAGGATGAAAAATATCTGGTCAAATTTGATCCTTTGATGCATAAAAGCATAAGCATGGCACTTACAAATTAACACTTCTAAACTTTGGGACTGTGCAACTTTGATAAACCAGTACTGATAAGAACTTGTAACTTGTGGTTTAGTTCTGGGGGTTTTTTTATTTGTTTTGGGGTTTTTTGTTGCGTTTGGCTTGGGGTTTGTTTGTTTGTTTTTTTTTTTTTTTTTTAATGTTTACTATGCACATTGCCACAGAATTTGCATGGAAGTGGGGGCTGGGGTATGTTATTCAAGGTGAAACTATTATGTTTATATAACTTCTTATACGGCTGAATTATCTGATAATTTTGTGTCATGGCTCATGAATGTATTCCTGGTACTGGCTGGTACAGGAGAAATGAAAAAATCAAATGATGCCACCTAATAGGTGTGCTGGACAAACAAATGTTGATGATTTAAAATATGTTCTCCTCTAAAGGCATACTATGCTCCCATTGGTTATTTACAAACTATTTAATGCAGCTTTAGTATAGCCACATACTGTGGTAAAACAGATTTACAACATCTGTTGAGTTTTAAACTTTCATTGCAAATCACAATGCCTGGTTTAGAATCAAACCACCACCTCTGGTTAATAATTTTAAGGTGTGTTTTCGTATATTATCTATTTCTATGGAAATTATTTTTATAACATAATTGTACCACCAAAGTGTTTCATCATCCTTACTTGTCTTTAATATAGCATTGTGGCTGGAGGGCAGTTATTAGTTTTCCAAACAGGTAACAGGCACTCAGTGCCACTATTGTACAGAGCCAGGGGAAACCGTGAATTTTCCACAAGACTTATTCAGTGGAATTATTTTCTACTCTTCTAAATATTTTTCACCCTTCTGTATTTCCTGCATAACTGTTTGTATTGTGCTATCTGCTAAATCTTCTGTGTGGTTTCAGTATAATTCCATGACAACACATTCATAAAGATTTCCACACTCGTATTTTAGAAGGGCTCCAAAAATTAAAAATGTCTTGCAATTATTTACCAGGATTTTTTTTTCTTTGTTGTTGTTGTTCATAAGGAATTAGCTCGTTTGATAAAACTATGGATCTGCCCACAACAATGTTACAACTGAGTCACCCTGAAAGTTTGTGTCTCAAACAGATGAAGCCCACTTCAGGTCTGGGGCTCCTAATGTGTGTTCCCATTGGGTTCTTTTGTTGTGGAAAAGTTGCTTAATCTTTGTATGTTACTCAAAGTGTTCAGTGAGAATCATGTTTGTTTCCATATGTTAGGAAGAGCCTGCAAATGTCAGACGATGTTTATACAACACTTAGAAAATCTAAAGATCATTTAATTAAGTATGGAGAGACTACACGCAAGGGAATTGCCAAATCCAATGACTGAGCCTTGCAGTCTAGCCTTAATTTTGTATTCTTATGATGTTACACAGTCAGATTGACCAGTTTTATATATTTTTTCTTTTTTTTTTTTTTTTTTGGGGGGGGGGGTATGGTACAGTATGGTCCTGACCTTGCATGGTTTTGGTTTTTTTTAACTCCAGTAACAAAATACTAACCAGGCAATATACAGCTCACTGTTACCCCAGCAATTTACTACAACAGGGAATACAGCAAGTAGTAACATGAGAGAAAGTGCATTCCTGGGGATTTTTTTTCAGTGCAAATCACTGAAGCTTTGTCGTCTTTATCACCACCTACAGCTGTAACCACTGTTGCCTTCAGCTGAGAAAGGCCTTTCGCTGCACTCTGTAGATACATTTGTACTGATGCAGAGGCCATAATACAAAATTTCTCTTAAATGTAGTAAGAGAAAGTGGAAGCCAAGTAAAACTTAAATTATAAGAGTAATATCATTAATTGTGTAAACAACATAAGTTGAATAATTGACAAGTTTGTGGTACGGTAGTGTAACATTCCCCTTCCTCGCTTCTCTGGGATTTCAGTCTTAGATAATTAGTTTACTGATCTCTTATAAAGTATGGTACTACTAGCTTAAATCTCAGTTGAAACATAGTGGGCTTGCAGGCATGTAAATCTTTTACTTATAGTTCTGTCTCTCAAGTACACAGTTTTGAGATGGTCTAAACAAATACAGTAAATTTAATGTCCTATGAATACTAGATCTTACAAGTACATTAATGTAGTAAAAGGATGTTTTTTCTTTTTTTTTTTTTTCTCCCTGAATGAATAAAAGGAGTCTGATATGCATCAGGTATGAAGATTTGTATATTTATGTAAAGAATTAACTTCTTTGTAAAAAAGATTCTACTTGAAAAATTACATTAGTTCCCTAGTACAAAGACCACATCATATAATCCATATGTTGAAGCATTCCTTCCTTCTTAAGATGATTCTTTTTTGCCAGAGGTACTAATATTTTGAGTCTGGATTTTATAAAAGTTTTCAAAATAATCTATAATAACAATGATAAATCACACATATTATCATGAGAAAAGACAAATCAGCTGTAATAACCATCACTTTTCTGAAGCACTGATTTTTTTCTAAAATTATGACTTCGTGTTAAGAAGTGAAGATGTCATTTCTTGAATTACATTGCATATGTTTGCAGTGTTTTTTAATGTGAATTTAAAAATACTACAATTTGTTTAGATAAAATGTTTTTGCAAAAGCTCAAACAATTTTTGTCAGATGCTGACCTCAATTGCAAAAGACATTTTCAATTAAGGAAAACGTTTATATAGTTAGCAAGCTGTCATTCAGTAAAACTCATTTTTTTAATTAAACAGATGGTGATAACAAAGAAATTAATGAACACATACTTGCTTGCCTGCTATCCTAATTTGCATTTTTAAATTATTCAGGTTATGCAGCAATTAAGCTTTAATTGCTTTTAGACAAATGAATATCTCAGAATGAATGACAAATTATGATGAAATTGTCTAAGAAGCATGTTGTATTCTACTGCTCATGCTATTTTATTTTGTGACAATTTTAGAAGCCTAAATGTGAGAACAGAACATTGCTATGCAGATTTACTGGGCTGTTTCTTTGTTCCATATGCAGCACATCGTCATGCCACTGGTCTGCGCAGATAAGATAAATGTAAGATGCAATATTCATATGACTTTCAAAAGTGCGTTACTGCAAAAGCATGTGTTAGGAGATGGGCTGGCCTTTCCAGTCCGCTCTTCAAGGTGGCATAGGTGACAACATGACATGTGATCGTCACAACTCTTCCTGTTAGGTTTCTGCTACTTGATTTATAATACTTGAGAAAATATATAATTTATAAGAAATTGCAGCAACCTGTTTTATAGAGAGAGTGCACAAAAAGCCTCATTTATATGATTTAAGACAGGGAACTCATACAGTGTCATGCTTAGCCTGGGTCCAAAGAAATTCTATGCCCTTGTTTGATTCTTTCTCTCATGTGTGACAACCTGCTCTTTTTATTTCTTTTTCTTTTTTTTTTTTTTTTTTTTTTTTTTTTTTTTTTTAGATTCTGCTTCCTTTTCCAGTTTTTTTATTTTTATTTTATTTATTTCTGGAACACTTCTTTGGCTGTTAGTCATTCATTGCACCACACACAAGCTGAAAGGCAGGCGTTCCTGGAGCAGCTACACTGGCTGTGATCACGCATCATATGGTACCATGGTAGCTGCTCTCTCCAATACATTTCTATTGGTGAAACCAGCCAAGTGTCCACCTTGGCATCAGTGGGTATGAGCTCGCTACAGCTGGGGGAAAACAGACTATATTTTAGCTTTTTGTGCTCTAAATATGGCAAATTGGTGTTTTTTTTACACTAAGTTTACAAGTGTTATAGTTTAACTGGTAGAAGGCAAATGTGTGAATGTTATGAAAAATGTTATGATTGTTACATAACCCTGACTAAAAGGAGGAGATCTGACAGCATGTGACATAATATAAACTTTCCAAGTACTTTATTTTGTATTTTAATCAGACTTTTAAACAGTCTAGATGACAATCTTAAAAGCAAAACTGGAGAAGTGTCTCGATATATTTAGTATAGACTGTATCTAAAACAGTACTTAAAGCCTTCATCTTATCTACCTATAAGCACTTAAATGGGGCACAAATCTAGGAAAGCTATTCGCCTCAGGGTTTCGTTATATTCAGTGAAGAGAGGCTTGAGCTGAGCTGGTCAATCCAGTTTCAAGTAAAATGGGACTGCCTGATAGCTGTTTCTTGCTGATTACAGGACCATAAAGCTGAATGAATCAACACTGGATTTCTGTTGGAATAAATCTCATATGTAACCATATCAACAGGACAGCTGTCTAAAGATACAGAAATAATAAGGTGCTGGTTTAGGCCTGTGATTCTGATGGAGCATGATAGCTGCCAGAGGGGTAACAACTTAGAAAATGTGATAACCTGTATAAATCGGGCTACCTTAGCCTGGACAGCAGAGCAGCGTAAAAGGACTTGCAAATTGCCACTTGCAAAAAAATTGTATTGACAAGACCAATTTTGCATTTATTCTCTGTATGCCAAATGTAGGATAAGAATCAATCTCTTTAATCAGGGCAGATAGTGAAAAAGAAAGGAAAAAAATGTTGTTAACACAGACATAGAAGTGTTTTCATCCCTGACAAAAGTTTAGTAGTGCCTAAAGCCAAAATTAGGCTTTTGTCGTCCATTAACGTCAATAACATTTAGAGTAAATTTCTGTTGTGCAGATTCACAATATTAGATGTATCAGGAAAACTTAGTCTAGTATTTTAAATGATTAATGGTCACAGTTTGTGTGGCAAATTCCCATTCAAGTCAGAGAGAACTGAAGAGGAAAAAAAATTTCAACTGTTGATTTAGCTGCTTCTTTAAAAAGATCTAATAAACATGAAAAAAACCTGGCCTTGCTATCAATAAAAAACAAATCATTAATAACAGCATGGTAAGATAGATATATTCTCTGATATTTCATCTTTAATACGTATTCTTGCTTTATTGGAGAGATCTTATTTCATGCATCTCTTTTCCTGGGAATAGATGTTCCTTGCCTATCTTTGATTTTCATATTATTTTTCTTTACTTGAAGATCTTGAAGTAGGATACATAAAGTAATTTCATGAAGGCAAAAGTCTTTATCAATTTATTTCAATTAGTGTAATACTACTGTTTTCTCACCATCCTTTGTCAATACATGTACCCAAATATTTATACACGTGCCCCTGTGTAGGACATAAATATTAATTTACTTTCTTCCCTTAGCCACCCTTATCCAGAATGATGTACGATAGTATCATCTAATCAGAAAAAGAGAAAAAGATCCCCTTTTAGACAGCCACTTACGTCTTTTAATGGTTTTATGTGACAGATGACAGAGGGTGTGTTAGGCTGGTGGGTAAACAAAAGAATTTACTTAGAATTTATTTCTGTTTGCACAGTTCCCCACAAGGTGTTATGGCATCTATTGTTTCGACCTTGAAACTTTTGCAGCCATATATTTATTTAGGAGCTGTCTAGGAAAACAGGAAATAGCCTTTTTACAGTATATTAGCACAATTTCCTATTGTTAGCATGAGCATACAAGGTTATTACAGGTTATGTGGTGAAACTACTGCACTTGAAAACTCTTGCTCTTTACAAGAGAACGATTATTTTTTCCTCCCTCATATTGATATAAGAAAAATACATTTGCTATATTTTGATTCTAGACATTGACAACTGTTGAGTCAGTATAGGCATATTCAAGCTGCATAATTAGAACAACTATGTAAAGTTAGTGTCTTTTTATTTCTTTAAACAATTTATGAGAACATTGTATTTTAACTACTGAATATTTTGATTTTAAAATACTATAACAGGCCTTACAACATGGGATTAGAAACAGAAGATTTCCTTCTCTTTCCAAATGAGTTATTTAGTCATGGATTTAGATTTTTTTTTTTCCTGCATTGACTACATAGGGATAAATACAACAGTCCTGATGAATGATCCTGCCCAGACTGTAGACATTAGTAAGGAAGCTCTTCTAAGAGTCAGGAGATAGGGTCTGAAGTCTCTGTTTTTTGGATTCATCAAGGTTTCGCACAAGGTCTCCTATCACTGTTTCTTCTTACCAGGCCAAGTCTTATTGTCTGTGATTGCATTTCTTATAAACACCTTTTGCAGTGCGGCATCATAAAGTGAGGTTTGGCATTTGTCAGTATGCCCAAGCCTTGCCTTTATGAATCTAGCCTCAAAAGCATTTGGACATCTCAGTGATGTTATGCACAGAAATTATTCTCAAGATCTGGTCTAAGCCTGTGAAGATACACTAGCCTGATTCTTGTGTCAGATACTGCGTCAGGTATGTCTGTCGTAGCTCATTATTTCCTACACAAAGCCGCATGAAGGGCCTTGTTACTTGTTTTATGAGCTAGCTTTGTTTGACATTAAGGAGCCTTAAAAATTAATTGCTTGATTACTACCCCCACCCCCCAGGAAGTCCTACATATTCTTTATGTATAAAACTTTAATAGAAGTATTATACTCGTAAAGTAACCACTACTTTATTTTTGGTATATTTTTTTTTCCCTAATAACATGTATTTATTAAATTACCAGTGCCTAAAATGGGCTTGTAGGACATCTCAGAATAGTGAACAAATGCTGCCGCTTTTCAGAATGTGAACTCAAAGATGCTTAGGTTAAATGATGGCATTTCTTAACGTCTCTTTTTATCACAGGAAATAATTACATCTTGATATTGACAGCTAAAGTAGCTCCATACCTCTTACAGATCCTTAGTAAAAGAAATTCCAGTAAATTGTTTCCCAGATATTTTAGAATCTTTGAATGCAATAAAGCTAGTATATATGATTTATGTGAGATCCAAATTAAATATTTGTATTAAATTAAGCTCTTATTTTTAGCTGGATAGATGTTCTATATTAAAATTACAGAGGCTTAATGTTCAGGAATATGACTGAATTAACAAAATAAGAAATGCAAAATAAATTATTAGATTTTGGTTTTCATTGGTTTGAGGGAAACCACCTCATAAATCTTATAGAAAGATAAATGACTTACCTAGATAAATAAAGAAAAAAGGTTGTCTGAGCCATAATGAATATTTTAATATCAGCAATTCATTATGGCTCAAACACATGTTGCCTTTAATACAAGTGCGTGATCTTGAATATTATTAAGGTTTAAACAAATTTAAATGTGACAAGCACAAGATTAAACGTGGCACATAAATGAGTTTAAACAGCTAATTAAGTTTTGTTGGTCCATCCTATCTTTGACAGATATGTAATAGCAGCAATACTAATTAGAGAAACCATAGTACCAAACAGATATGACTTTTATTATGGAACTACGGTTTTGCACCACACATTTACACAGGAGGCACATAACCCTGTCTGAGATATTTTACAAACTAAAAAAAATCCTGTGTGATATCATTTTACAGTGAACATAATTTTGTATGAAATATGTTTCATCTCCTTAAAAACGTGAGATTTGATCTTAGTTCTAGAAAAGATTGCAGACACATTGTTTACCTAACTGTTCAAATCTGATCTTTGTTTAAAGTAAGATTTCTTTTTCCACTACATATTTTTGACTTCACAATACTGAATATGATCATTAAGATTAGTTATTATTTATGATGCTGATTTAAAAAAAAATATTAGTTTAGAGCCTGTGTTTTCAAAAGGGCATCAGGTATGATTAAACAACCACATATATATATACAATTGATACGGCAACGTACATTGTTGACGGTAATGTCAATTGGCATTAATGCTTGGTTACCCATTCAAAGAAATAGTTGTCAACTGGTATTTATAGTTAAAACCAGAAATTACTTCACTGGGTAATAATAGAAAAGAATGGGAAATACAAAAATATGGTTTAAAAAGAAAAATGAAGTGGTGATAAGGGTGACCCAAGTAAAAGCAAGTAAAATCTGATCCATTTTAAAGAAAACATTTCTAAAACTTGTATTATCCCTCTTATTATAGTTGTCCAACTTAAAATAGTGCAACATTTAATAAAATAAATCTAAATCCAGAAATGTTGTCAGTAGGTGGTGTCCTGTATCCCAGGCCCATTTCAGACCAGGAGACATTAAGGTGGGATCCCTTAGCCTTACGTTCCACCACCAAACACACATGCAATAGTTGACAACTGTTGATCAAATTTCATATAGTCTTACTCTCAGCTCCTGAGGTCAGTTCCCTTCACCCTGCTGTTTTAACACGGGAGTGGTCTACAGCTTTTAATTCATTATTAACCATGGGTGTGGGGGTTAGGGTTTCAGTATTTTTTTTAAGGCTTGGACTAATCTCAGGGTCAGTCATCTTCATCTGTCTGACAATAAATTATTTGTGAATCTCTGTACTTTTCTTAAGATAAAAGACAAATTATGGACTGATTGTTGTTTATGCTAACCCCTGTGCTGTGACAAGGACCTTTAACAGGAATTCACAAGTTTCTGATTGTATTTTATTTGCCAGTGGCCAAAATGAGGTAAGGTTCTAATACCTGGCTTCCGGTGTTTGATAGAAAATCCATGGGTTTTACTGCTTCCAGCTCACTTCATCTTTAGTCACAATACTTTAGGGTTCTACCTTGAGCCAGTAGTTCTTTGATAATGCTGTTTATAGGCGATGCTATCCCTGTTTCTGCATTTTGGGAGTCTCTGCTCAGTGCAGAATTGGGCAGTGGCTCTGCTAGCTTAGCTGGGTATGGTAGCTTAAAGTTTCCCAATCTGATGTCAGGAAGAAGAAAATGGTGTAGGAGCACTTTTTTACAAACAAAAATTCAAAATGGTTATGCATTTGTTGTCAGAAGAAAAATTTCAATATTAAGTTAATAAAACAATATCTCTATTTTCTGACTCTGGGAGAAGAAATTGAGTGTAGTCAGGAATTGTGAAACTTTTGGGTGGTTTTTCTTTTAGGTTGGCTTAGGTGTCTTAATTTTAGGGTGCTGAATTTTATAGACCCAAATGAATACATGTCATTATGGAAATGATTATAGTTTATTCAGCCATGGTATTTGTAGGTTTTATAAAGGTTATTCTATCCCATCAGATACTTTAACAGGAACACTAAGAATATTTTCTTATACTACCTATTTAAATAAAGAATAGCTCTGGTTAAATTATTGCTAGGGTTTGTCCTGGTTTCAGCTGGAATAGAGTTAATTTTCTTCTTCGTAGTTAGTATAGAGCTGGAGCTTTAGGGTAAGCAAGTCAGGTTAGCATCCACTTTCAGTTGAGTGAGAATTAAAGAAGCCATTCAACCATCAGGTGCCAAATATAGGGAATTAAATTTCTTAATTAATCCATAATCAGCTAATAGGAACCGAGTTTTTCAAAGGCATGGAGCAAAAATATAGATACGCTTATACTGGATCGGATGAAGGGTGGGTGCTACTAGCATTAAATAGTCCTTTTGGTCTTTACCAAAGAGAAGGGTGTAAGGAAACGGCCTGACTGACCAGAATACTTGTATTTCACAGAGCTACCAATATGTGAAGAATTGCCTTCCCAAGTAAGTGAGTTTTTCTTGGAGTTTTTTTGTACTTTTATTCCTCCCCCAGCTGCCAATTGCTTGATATTAGTGCTTTGCTTACCTCTTTTTCCCAACCTGGTCTGATTAAGACTGGGTGTTTAAAGCCTACATTCCATAAATATTAAGATAAAAGTAAATCTGTTTTTTCACTCATTTTGAGAGATTGGTAAAAAACTACTAATTTAATCATGATACAGGCACCGTATTACTGTTACAGAATTGAGATGCTTTCCTCTGTAGCCAGGAGCAACATCTGTCAACACTGGAATGTTCCAGCTTGGCATAGGGAAAAGTTACAATTCTACAATTCAGGGACAAAAAACCAAAGTAATTGAATATATCTTAAGCAGGGAATTCTGTTCTCTGGCAGAAGAGAGGGGGAGATGAATTTGAGACTTCTGTCTCATTGTCTAATCAAGCTTCAGTCTTAAAAGACTCAATAAGTAAAGCCTGAACCATCATCACTGGAACAAAAGGATGGTAGCTGAAACAATCACATTAACATCTATCAAATCCTTGGACAAAAATTGACTATCTGACACAAAGCTACACAGGTTAGTGAATGAGCAGATGCCATGGAATGAGAGATTGATGCCTCAATGATAGCCTGAAGTCTGACTAATAATCCAGAACCAATTTGTCACACATGCCAACTCTTAAGTATTGGTTAAGCCCTGAGAAAACAGCTTGCATGTCACCACCTCACAGTGTTTGTTTTAGCTGTATTGTTGTAAGCAGCTATTCCCAATGCTCTTTTTAAACTTCTGTTCCTACTGCTTCCTTTCATCCTGTAAGTGAATTTATTAATCTAAGAGTAAGACCTATTTCCTCCAAAAAAGAAATATAGGTGCAACTATGTACAAACATTTTAAAATCTTGAATTTCAGTAAGCTTTGGAGAATAGTGCTGTACTTCTAATGTTTTCAGGTACTCAGAAGATCCAGATTCCTATTTTAACTACCTTTTATATTTCATGACATCAAAATCTTATCACATGAGATTTTCATCTTTTAGTTCCAGACTATGAAATAGAAAATAGTAAGGATCAGAGAAGATCCATCATTCTCTTCTATCTCCTACTCGTCAGAGTGACTAGGTCAGGTAAGGGGAAAGAAACTTCTCTGCTTTCAGAGGTGTAGTGATTTATTTGTAGCTTTTACTATACTGTACAGGTCTTCCCTATTTTTCAATTCACTTCCTGTCCTGTGTTGTTTCTTTGCTAAAGCAACTTTAGGAACTTAGAAGAGGAAAGATTTTTACAATTTCTCTAAACAGTGAATACGATAATTCTTAGCAAAGCATTCATTAAAGTGTAGCTCTTGAGTGCTATGTGCTATTTTTGATAAGACATCAGGATAGTAATTCTTATGTATTACTATTGCCTTAATATATTAAGTTAATAAAAAAAAATAATCTTCAACACATGCACAGAAATATGCAGCGAGATGATCTTCTAATGCAATTTTCTCCTAGGAAGCTGATTTAATAAAGTCAGAAAATCCATGCCTTCTAATGGTATTCTATTAATCTTCATTGAAAAGTTATGTTTTCTATTAATTATATTAGTTTAAAATGTAATTTTGAGTTGATAAATGGTGATATTTGCAACTATTGTTGACATCAGTTTTAAAAAAAATCTGGAGCCCCCAGCACAGGATTCCAGATTTCTGTACTCTTTACCTAATCAGTAGATAATGATACTTGGTAGATAATAGAACTTGGAAGAGGGAAAAAAGACGGGAAAAAGAAATAATCTTAAAAGAGTTCATTCATTTAAAAGCAATGATTCAAAACCTCTGCTACATCTCTATAGTAGAAAGATCCTTTGAAAAAAGAGACAGGTTGTCTGTTACTGGAAATAGCCTTAGTTCTGTTGTCTGAAGCCATCACAATTTATAATGCTTGCAAAAGAACTGAAAAATGGACTGTTACTATGTTGTGTGTCTGAGTGTTGAATGTTATCCATGTCTGTTGTTAAGTGGAATTATTAGATTTGATTATGTTAGTGGAAATGTAGAATATTAGCACTGAAGCTATTAAAATCAGGTTATTGATAAAGTTGCTATCAGGTTATTGATAAAGTCGATTTAACCCTGGCTTATACGGCTTGTGCTGAACCATATATTACTTCCCATGTGATTCCTACAACACACTAAATATGAGTTCTTTCTTGTGGGATCTGAAACACTGGTGCTGTTAATCCACTGTTACTTTTCTGAAGGAACAGAATGCTACTGTGTTCTTTGAAGTTTGTGCTTTCACTGGGTGAGACATTTACCATGAATAATTCATTTGACAGATTTTACCCCTTTAACTGTTCAATTATTGATCACAGAATGAAAATCCTCCAATGTACTAATTATTTTAAATGATTTGTGAATTATTATGGATATATTTTGCCTACAGATTGTGGGGATTGTTATGAATATTCAAAACCTTAAGTGTGAGTTGCATAAATCATGTGGGATTGATTCTTTTTCTTAAGACGACTTATACTGTAACAAAGGATATGACCTGAATTACACATTGACAATTCACATAATTGTGTAGCTACGCTGTGTGACATTGCAGTTAACAAACTTAACTATTTGGCCTAAATCTCACTTTTAAACAGTATTACCACTAATAACTCAATTGCTATAGTGTGCTTAGGAAGTGAGAAAATACAGAAAAAAACCCTGCTTACTTTGAACTTCTCTGCCGGGAAATTACTGTAATTAAATGCAAGATCTCATGAAAGGGGAAGGTGATCTTATTATACAAAATCTTTAGGTAAGTTGATTTTATTCACTCTGTACTTTACGTGGATGAACCCACAAGCACCAGCATGGTGTGTGTGTATGAGCAGTCTAGCAAGGATAATTTGTTCCCAACACAGCAGACAAGGCATACCAGCGGCAAGTGCTGCCTGTCTTTTCAGTTCCTCTTTGCTGGCTACAACAAACTAATGTTTGGGCAGATATTTAGATCCCATTGGAGTCATCATTTGTGATGGGTAGTCTTTTGCCTCTGAACTTGCTTACTTCACCTTCCATGAATCTGAGGGCAGGCTCCTACACACTGTCTGGTTTCCCCTCGTTTAAATAGGTGTTTGAATGATATCATCACCTTCTGTGTTGAGGAGCCTTTTTGACATCCTCCCTGTGCCTTCCATTCTGCTGGTGGGAAAAAGGGGGCCATGACGTAGGAACACCTTTAATGTTATTTCTGACAATGATGTCACAGTAGTGGTGTCCTAGGAGCAGTGTCCTTCATTACTATTATTATAAGTTGTTCTGATAACTGCTTATTCTGCTGTTTTCTTCTGGTGCTTAAACCTTGGCTTTCCACTCATGCTTCATCCACACCAGCTCTGGTATTTGTTAAAAATCTCTACATGTAGATCAGTGTTTGCAGAAATGCCTCTAGTGTTTGCTTCCGTCAGCATGACAGTAACATGTCATTGACCTATTCAGAGCATGTTAGTATGAACACACTTCTTCTGCCAGGTGTGTCTAAGGATACCTGACACGCAGCTTATGAGTTAATAGCTTTAGTGGGTTTGCATGGTAGGTTTTTGGGGGGGAGCTTTTGTGAGGAGATGCCAAAGCTTCCTCCATGTCTAATGGAGCTAGTGCCAGGCAGCTCCGAGATGGACCCTTTGTTGGCCAAGGCGACCCCATCAGTGACGGTGGTAGCACACCCCCCCCCAGGCCAGGGCAGGTAGAGGCAGGAGGGCTCCAGGTGCCAGAGCAGAGGCTCCCCTCCCAACCTGTGGGGATCCCCTGGCCGGGGCGGGCTGTGCCCGCAGGAGGCCATGACCCGTGGGCAGCAGCACTGGGGCAGCTCCTGGCAGGGCCTGTGGCCCCGTGGGGAGGAGACCGGGCTGGGGACCCCCCTGGGGCTGGCTGGGCCTGGGGGGTGGGCCCACGGGGAGACCCCCCTGGGAGCAGGCAGAGGGTGAGGAGCCTCCTGCCAAAGGGGAAGAAGTGACCATAACCCCCCTTCCCCTGCACTGCTCAGGGGGAGGGGATAGAGGAATTAGGAATTAAATTAATCCCGGGAGGGAGGGAGGGAGGGGTGGGGTGGAGGTGTTTTTTCTGATTTGAGTGGTAATAAATTAACATAATTTCCCCAAGTCAAGTCGCTTTTCTCATGACAGTAATTGCAGGGTGCTCTCCCTGCCCTTATCTCAAGACATGAGCCCTGTGTTAGACTTTTCTCCCCCTGCCCAGCTGAGGCAGGGGGTGGGTGATAGAGCACCCTTGGTGGGCGCTGGCACCCAGCCAGCCAAAGCACCACACAGCTGCATTTCTGTCAGTGCTGTGTTTTCCTGGGGTGGGGGTGTGGGGAACCAAAAACTTAATAAGTGGCAATAGTTGAAACCTGCACCTTTGCCAGATTGAGCGGTGTGAATGCCTGAAAAACAGAACAGAAAATCATTTCATTGAAGAAGAATGAAGAGTTCATGAATCTGTCTTGTCAAATAATTTTTCTTTCGGAGACATCTGACATTTTCTTTTGTTTATCTCCATTTACAATTTCAGTATCTGAAATGTTTCTCTCTCAAGACAAATACCTTTTAGTCCAAGCTAGGACTTCATATCGAGAATGCTTTCAGATACATATGAGAGGGAGAATTAAATGTCATAGTTCGGGGGGGTGGGGGAGGATTCAGATGAGGGAAAGCAGTAGCCTCTTCTAGAGGGAAAACTGGCATCTGTGCCCAACAGAGGAGCTCATCTCTGTACTGACAAGGCTTCAAGGTTAAGGCATCAAGCTCTTTCTGAAGTACCCACAGTTAATGGTTTAAGATAGCCATGTGGATACCTGTCATAACCTCTGAAGTTAAATCTCCTTTACCTGTTCTGCATACTTCTACTTTTTTTTTTTTTTTTTTTTTTTTTGGTAGACCTGATGCATTTCATTAGCTATTTCAGAATAAGAGGAAACCTATCTCTGTATCAGCTATGTCCTATGTTTGAACTGTTCATTGTTTTATTCTAGGAAGTATATGGATAAAAAGTACAGTCAGATAGGAAAAAGAAACTAGAATTTGAAATGAATGAAAAATACTGCTTCATAACAGATTCTCTATTACACATTGAAGACATATGAAACGGTTTGCATAATGTATGACCTTTTATTTACCTTATAGCTGTGACATTATAGTCTTCAGACCTCTCAAATTTCCCTTGCAGTATCAATGGTATCAAATGTGATTCACTTTAGAAATTACTCTTCTTTTCTTTCTTTTTTTTTTTTTCTTTTTTCTGAATGTAGAACATACAGAATGGACAACAAGATATGCAGGTGTTGGGAAATGTTCACAAATTAAATCAGTGTCAATTAAATCTTCAGAATCTGTTAAATAATTGGGACAGGTCATAAAGCTCAGGCTGAATAGGAAGAGACCTTATCTAACAAGTAAGTCTTGGTTATATACTACCTATGGTTTGAACCAAAATTTTAAATTTCTGCATTTACTTCAACTGAAATTTTACATTTAATGTCAGTCCTTGCATCTGAAAGAAGCTGGAGACACTTTCAAATTACCTTATGAAAAATAAATGACAGGAAGCTAACTAGATAATATGTAATTTGCCAATTATGTATGGAGGGGAAAGGGAACCTTAGTATTTTCTCCTTGATTGTATTTCTATTTTCCTGGAAGTAGACTTGACTGAATACAAGCAGATGATTTAATCTGCAAAGTAAAAAGTATTTTCTTCCATAGAAATAGAGGTTGGGATTTGGTCTTCAGCCTGAAGTCTAGTTTTTAAACTGTTAAACAAACAATAGAATGAAAAGCAAGGTGTGTCAGGTCATGAGCCTGACCCTATATTACTCATATTTACTAATATTTAACAATCAGTGTCATAGTTATATAATAGAGCACAAGTTTAGTCTAAATATCAACATGGAAACAATAAAAAGCGCACTCTCCCTCTCCCTCTCCCTCTCCCTCTCCCTCTCCCTCTCCCTCTCCCTCTCCCTCTCCCTCTCCCTCTCCCTCTCCCTCTCCCTCTCCCTCTCCCTCTCCCTCTCCCTCTCCCTCTCCCTCTCCCTCTCCCTCTCCCTCTCCCTCTCCCTCTCCCTCTCCCTCTCCCTCTCCCTCTCCCTCTCCCTCTCCCTCTCCCTCTCCCTCTCCCTCTCCCTCTCCCGAAGCTGCATCTAAGTCTACTCTTCTAAGATCACAAAATGTGTTCTCTTTTCTGCACCAGCCCTGTCATGACTGTGGACACCTTCTTTGCTGTCTCTGTCGCTAAACATATTTAGAAAGAGAATAATGAGATTTAAGTAAATAAAAGATCTCAGCTAAGACTCTCTATAAACTTCAGTGAGAGATAACAAAACTTACCTGGCACAACAGCTTTGAAATATGAATCAAAGCACTTGCAATTGGGGACAAAATTATCATACTCGATTAAAGACTATCTATAGCAAAACATAGCTCAATCAAGGAGAAACATTTCCATTTTTTTATTGCATGCACATTGAGTTTCCCTTTAGGCTCCAGAGGCTCTGCTGTTTGTTATATTGCCTGATGCAGAGAAAAGACTGAGTTGCATTAAAAATTACAGCTTGAAAAAAACCAACCAGCACACAGATGTCCTTGGAAAACTTCAGTATTATTTAACTCAAATATCGTCATGGTAGTGCACTGGGGGGGTTGACCATGGCTGGACACCCGATGCCCGCCAAAACTCCTCTATCACTCCCCCTCCTTAGCTGGGCAGGGGCGAGAAAATGTAACGGAAGGCTCGTGGGTCAAGGTAAGGACAGGGAGAGCGCCTAGCCGTTACTGTCACAGGCAAAAGAGGCTTGACTTGGGGAAATAATTTATTACCAATCAAATCAGAAGAGGATAATGAGAAATACAAACTAAACCTTAAAACACATTCCTCCTAGCCCTCCCTTCTTCCTGGGCTTAACTTCTACTACTAATTTGTTCTCCCTCCTCCCTTGCAGTGGCGCAGGGGGACGGGGAATGGGGCTGCTGCTCTCCCACCGCCATGCTCCGCTCTCCAGCTGAAGCTGCTGTTGCACAACTTCCCCCCCTTCTTAAACCCATCACCCCAGAGGCGCTGCCACGGTCACTGATGGGCTCTGCCTTGGCCAGTGGTGGGTCCATCTTGGAGCCGGCTGGCATGGGCTCCATTGGATATGAGAGAAGCTTCTGGCAGCTTCTCACAAAAGCCACTCCTGTAGCTGCCGGGCTACCAGAAGCTCACCGCACAAACCCAGTTCATGTTCCAATTTGCATTGCTGTCAGAGTTCAGTGCCATGTTTCTTCACTTCTGATGTATGCTGAATGTTACAGCTAAGTGTTTACATGTCCTTTTCACTTTTTGCTTTGTTCCCCATCAAATATTTACAGCTTAAGAAAAGCAAATTTACTATAAACAAACACAGAAAAATAAAGCTGGTTAAAAAATACTTTCAGCAAATAATGCCACAAAGTGTGGTCCAGAAACTGACAATCGATCTTAGGCACCAGTTTCACTGACAGCAGATTTAAAATGTCAAAGTGCAAACACCATTTGAAAACTAATTGGGTGCCCATTTTTGTAGCTCCCCGGACTGCAAGAGAATTTTGCACCCTCTTGGCTGCTTTGGTTTCTTGACCTCTTCAACCTTGAAAGATAGCTGTAGTTCATGCAACTTTTTAAATCCTTATTTAGAACTCTGAAGGGTTCAATGTGTTTTGAGAGCACTCAACAGAGATGTGGTCCTAAATATTGCTGATATGGACACAGGAAATGATAAAGTAAAAGAAATGTACTTTTGCTGTCCTCATGTTGTCATATAGCCTTATCAACTTTACACAGTCAAGTAGTTCTGTTCATTTCTACCCAGGAATTGTTATTTAATGCTAAGCAAAGTTGTTTGTTTTTTTTTTTTTTTAAATAAAATTGCAGTACCTTTGCATAGCATTTCTGCTTTCTCTGTTCTCTTCTTGCTGGCTGTATGGTTGCAAGCAGCATAAACATGTCTGATGACTCACAACCCTACCTAGTGTGGGCTTTGCCCTGAGTTTATTTCAGGAAAGAATCCTCTGTTGCCAGTCTTCTGGGAGGTGGTGCAAAGCACATCAAAAAGATGTCAGATACTGATTGCACTTAGCAGTACAGTCTTCATAGTACTGCTAGCTTTGTGGAAATGTTTTTTGTTGTTACTTTTCTGAGACAAGCTGAAAGCATCCTGTCCTTCAGTGATAGGGCAAAGCTTCTTCAAAAGGCTGACAGAAACTCCAGTTGAAACCTATACCAGTGCATCCCTAAAAAAACTCGCCTCTTCCCTGGGTATGCACAACCACACTATTAAGGGGATAGTTTGACCTGTTTTAATACCGCATCTATTTTCTGGCTAGGAACTAGTTACATGTGTGTTTAATTTAGTATTTCATTTAGCATTTACATTTTATGTTGTGCAATTGTTTACTTGGATCGATTGAAAAAAAAACCCTTAGATTTAACAAATTGCTAAGGTGTAGAAAACAAGGCTTGTTCACAAATAGTGAAAATGTAACCGATGGCCCACTGACACCTATTGAAAATTTTTTTCTTGCCCTGCTTGGACTTTGATTCAGTACGATATACTGAAGACATAACTTTATAGCCCTCCCAATGTATTAAGAGAGAGGGCTTATGAAAATATAGTTCTTAAATAAAAACAACTTTCCAGCTTCCAGCTGTTTGTGAAATAGTTGCAAACAACTTTCCTGCTCTTTTTTTTTTAAATAAAAAAATCCTGGTTTTAAGTTATTACCCATTCTTTGGCATACTTCTAAACCCAGTTTTATTAGGGTTATTATTAACAGCAGCAGCAGCAACTATAAATTGAGACCTTTTCCAAGGTATTTAATGTACAGTGTCTATAGAGGTGCTGGTTGGTTGTTTTTAAAAGAAAAAAAAAAAAACAAACCCAAAACATATTGCTGGTGATAAGGAGCATGCAAACTATTAATTGCTTTTGACACAAAGTGACACAAGCACCTTTGATATATAATTGGGGAGCAATGCAGTTTAACAAGTTCTAATTTCTAGTGCAGCTGGAAGACAATAAAGAGAAAGCATGAGAACAAATTAAATGGTATATAGGTCAATCATTCTATTAGCAGTCTTCAGGGAACACATATCTAATTTACATAATTGTATTTCTGCTGCAACCAGACGTACTGCTGTGCTAATACGTGTTCTTGGTGAGTCTATAAAAACACCAAAGATGGCCTTTCCTACATTAAAGCATGAAAAACTAGGATTACAGGAGCAAATACATTATTAATTTTATCTAATCAGTATTTCAAGGTTAACTTGACCCAATCTACAAAGGGCCCAGCAGCTGCACAGGTAGCTGTTTGTTGAATATTTTCCCTTAAAGCAGAGATTAAGTTCTTACATCTTTCACACTTACATGTAAATAAACCAAATTACCAACTTTTTGTTTTAAGTTCCTGAGAAGATGGTAGTTCTTTGTGCGTCTCCTCTGCTAAATTCAAGCGTCCTGAATTTGGGAAAGTTGGTTGGAGTTAACCTGTTAGCCACACTTTCAAAATTGCACAGAAAAGCTCAAAGACTGAGGACTTTACAAGCAAAAATAGTGTATTTCTGTCATGTTCTGTGTTCCCAAGCAAAGGCAGCAATTTGCCCTATACTATATCTTACTATAGAAGCTACTAGTTAAAGCTACAGACAGATGTCTGTGACTAAAAGCCACTCAAGCAGAGAGGTAATAGTCAAAAGCAAGTATATGAGCAAAAGAGGAAGACTGAGTGGCGCTGCTGCTTTCCTGGCTTTTCCGTTAAACAGCTTTATGTTAATTTACCCCAAGTACTATATTAACATATCTCAGTTTTCAGCTCTTTTTCTTATATCTGATCCCATCTTCTCAGACTTGTGCTTTAACCTCAGTGTATTGGATAGAGTTTCTATGTGCAAGACAAGTACTTCATGCTGGAATGCATAACTTCAGCTGTAAACTTGAAGAAAATGTATTAAGATAAAATACAATATATTCTTAAATTTAAATTAATAAGGGACTACAGTCATACTGTAACAAAGCATACAAAAGAAAAAAAGGTATGGTCCCGTCATCTTTTTTGATTTCAGAAAAAAGTAGTGTAAAACACAATATAAAACACTCCAGTAATTCTCAAAATAAAGACAGGAAATTGAGCTTTTGATTCAGACAGAGCAATTATCAGGACTTAACATAAATCATATTCTCTAATAAATCTCAGCAACTGCTTTTCTAGAGACTTATTTGAAATCATTGCCAAGATATTGAGTCCATGCACTTATGTTCATAAATAAGAGAAATACGTGTTGCAAATGTATTCAATGGAGTACTACTGAATGAAGCTTTACTGGATTTCATGTAATTACCACAGAGGTGAATCAACGCAAGAATTATGTTAGCTACAGTTCTCTCCAATTGGAATTGTGTTCTGGAATTTCAAATAACTTATGGCTTGGTTTAGTGGCTTATGTTTTGTAGTATAGACTGACTGTGAAAAATGAAGAAAATTGTTTTGTGTTTGATAGACAAGTTCAACTCCAGGTATCTTTTCCAGACAAAGCTGAGCATACGTTCTGCAGTATTTATCAAACAGATAATTTCATTTTTTGAAAATTAAGGATGGTTATGTAACAAGACAATGAATGGGGCAGATTTAAGAGTCGTGCCTTGAACAGTGGTTCTCTTTTGGTTGCTGGTTTCCACCTTAACATAAGCTGAATGCTGGCTGATCTCTGTGCAAACAGTTGAATGTGAACTTGCTGTTCACTATCCTGAGGGCTGGGCAGGGCCATGAAGAGTTCCCATTCATAGGCTAAACTGGAAACGTGCACTTCGGTTAGAACCATCTTTCCTTTGAAGTTGAAATAGCCATTAAAATTATTTTAATAAGTTATCAGAAGTTGTTGCTTTAAAGATAAAAATAACACTGGCTACCCAAATAGTGCAAATGGGGATTTTTATCCCCAGTAGAGTTTTCCATGTGAAACTAAACTAGTGTGCTATGTTAGGATACCAACTAAATTGAAATCCTAATGACCAGAAAAATAGGCTGGAACAGAAATACTGGACTGTAAGTATGTTACTAGTATATGTTTGTATGATCCTAATTGCTTTCAACTTAAGATGAGCAAAAAGGAGCTTCTGGGTTTCGTTTTTAAGGTATCGCTCTGAAAAAAACTGCATAGCTACAGTCATTTTTATTTTGTGCATTTTAGGGAAAAACAAACAAACCCCAAAAAAACAACAAAACACAAGAGGGAAGCTGAAGTTTCAAAGTGGCATGAAAGAGACAGATGCTTTCTTCTGTATGTACTTCTAGTGTAGAAAAATAAGCTAAAATCAAAACTTTCTAAGGGATTGAGAAAAATATTACCTAGGGAAGGTTTAGTGTTTTATGAAATTCATGGGGATTTATTACTGTCTGAGATCTTTTCAAAGGTTGTCATCATTATTACAGCTCTTTCTTTTATGCAGATATGTAAAATTTTAATAAGTTGAAAGTACAGTTGAATGGCTGCTGCCAGGTGCTACAAGTACAGATGATATGAGGTCACATCTAACTAGTATTTTTGTTCTAGAGTAGGATTGCCCTTTTGAAGCAATCTTTCAGAGTGTTCCGACTTACCATGCTTTAACATCCATCACGATGTAGTCTCAGGAAAAAAACCCAAATTCCTTTTGCCTGAAACTAGACTGAAAAAAAATGTCTAAATATCTCATAATGTGCTCCAGCCGCTAATGGGAGCTGAACTAGAGTTAGTCCAAGCTGAACAAAAATCCACAAAGTAAAATCCACAGGTCCTTTCTCCATTTCCTTACACGTATCCACATTTATTGCTCCACACTTATTAACAGATTTATAGTTCATGTATGTGCACTGGATTAGTCCAAATTAAAAATGTGTTTTGGCAGTGAATTTCCCAATCATCCCTACTTTGCTTAAACTGGTTTCTTTATATGTACTTTAATATTCAGTCAACAGGACAAATAGAATATTGCAATACAATGGAAATAAAATACCTATCTAAATTATATCACAGAAGTATGCCAGAGTAAAACCCTTAAATTGTGTATGATGTGGACATCAAGTCTTTAGCACTGATAGATTTGCTGCTCTCTATCCCGTCTGATTAAACATAGACACAGCCAAGCAAAACTGAAAATAGACCTTTGCAAACTTTGTATGTTGCAGCAACCCAATGCATTTGTTTACAGATTTTAAATTTGAATCTAACATTTTATTTCCTCAGTTAACTATATAATGTAGAAACAATATGCTCATCTTCATACTTTTTCTATCTAAGGAAATGAGAGAGCACAGAGATTTTTTTTTTCTTTTTGAAGAACTTGCTTGAAGTAAGCACATGGGTAATGTCCTGGTGTGTAAGCAAGACCCAGAAACTGTACATCTGAACTTTTTCCTTCTCTCTTGATCTCCTCTGCTTTGTTAATTTGTTAAGTATTTGGAAATGTATCTGTTTTTCTTCTTGTGTTTATAGTTTAAATAGGGGTTTGGTGGTGGAGGGGGTGCGTAGGGGGTACAACAAGGCAGCAGCACAGTGACCACAGCAGCAACCACCAGGCTGTATTACCTCTTCCCTTTGTATCTCGTACATCTGTTGCTGGTATGTTTGCAAGATCTGTGCGTGTCAGTTCTGTTTCCCCACTCCTAAGCTATGGGCATCCAATATGCAAAGTATAGGCAACCTTAAAAAAAAAAATAGATATACTTTTACCATTTCTTCTTTTGTTTCTAATTGAAACTAAAATTTTTCATTTGTAGTAAAAAAAAAAAAAAAAAAGAAATTGAAATTCATGCAGCTTTAGTAGTAGCTAAAATAAAAATTAAGGTCGTATCACTGCCACAGCATTCTGCTTGTTTATTTAGGTTGCATACTTGATCAATTAAAACCAGAGCAGATTCTTCAAAAAAATAAGGTGATACCGGATTCCAGGTGTTTCCAGACCATTTCTTTCAAACACAAAGTCCAAACTGTTTGGGAGCAGCCATCTGTTACCAAGATGATCAGTACAGGAAGAGAACTAAGCTCATTCTCCTAAATGGCATGTGTTCATTCAGAACACTTGATCCTTTTAACTTTGGCAAGCCACATTTCTTCCTAGTATTTTCTTTGATTTCCATGAATACTTAAGCCTTGCAGCATTTTGTCCACTGGTGATGTTTTCATGGCAATATTTGCCACTACCTAAGTGTCTAAAAAATAGGAAATACTACTTTTTTTTTTTTTCTTCTGTAAGGCTGGTAGTTGTGTGTTGGGCTTTTTTCCCCATATAGCTTGCTTGCTTATGAGGATAAAGCATTGTATTTCGATGTTTAAACATGGCTACTTAATATTAAGTGACATCTGTCATAGGTAATGCTGCAGATAGTGTACACAGCAATTAATAGCGTACTTTTTGTTCTTTGTATTGTTTTTGTCTCTGTATTCATTGTTAGTGGGAAGGTATCCTTAGCCTCTTAAGAGCTTTTTTTAAAGTAGTAGATAAAATTCTAGACTGGTTCTTTTTTTTTCTTAATTTAGTTTTATTCCATTCTCTGATTAGCAATATACATGGCCTTAACGTAACTCAGTAATAAAATCTCTAAATCTCATGAAGTCATGACTAAACAAATTACATAATTAGCAACAGCATCCACAAAGAATTAAACAATATTATCTAATATCTATGTGCCTGAAGCAGTGGCTGGACAGCCTGGCTTACAAAAGCAGACAGGGAATGCTTTCCCAAACAGAGCATCTCATTGAAATTTACTTCTACAACAGTGTTCATAGACAAACGTGCTTGTGGCAGCCTGATGCAACCAAAAGCTTTTCCAAGCTTTTTCACAGTGCAGCAGCATCAAGGGCTGGATAGGAGGAACTGCAAAAGGACTTTACAAGTTTCCCGCTGACAAGACAAAACATGGCAGAACCTGGTGTAGGTTAATGTAAAGGTATGGTATGCATAGAGGAAAACACTTATGAACTTAGTGTAGAAAGCAGACTTAGGGTCATGGTAATAAGAACATAAGCTCAATAGCCTGACTGAATAGCAGTCAGAAAAGCAAACAACAAAAATATATTCAACAGAAATTGAAAGTGTAACCAAAAATACTGTGTCCATATGGGAATAACAGTTTGCTAAATATCTTTAAGAATACACAAAGTTCTGGTACTACCTGTGTCTTGAGGTGGTAGAACTGGAAAAAAATGCTGGCAGAGTAAGGCAACAGGAATACTCAGTGGTCTGGCATAGTCTCTTTGGACTAGTATCTTGAATGATCTATTCAGATAAATAGAAATCTGAAATTTTTCTGGTATTTGGCTTCTCTTGCTTAAAATACTTTATTTTCTCTTTGTAAAATCAACTGTGGAGACATACTCAAAAGGGTAATAGAGTGGAATCTTTATCCCAATATTTAATCTTATTTTAAACCAATTCCAGAAGCATTTATTTTAAAGAAACAAATTCATGTAATAAATGGCACTTTAAGTGCCTACCCCACAACCCTGTGCTCCACTATTTACTTATTATGATTAGTGAGCTACTTTGGTGGTTCTCCCCTTTACAACTGCAACTTCTGATAAGTATAATAAATGATTTCTAATTAAGGACTAGCAGAACTCATGACAAGAGAAATCTCTGTCAATTTATTAAAACAAAGTCTCTCTACCCTGGAATAAACAGTGTAGAACATTAAAATTGTGTTAGGAGTGTATGCTTAATTAAACTTAAATTAGCTATGTAATTTTTTATAATTTAATAGGTATGATTTTTCTTTTTTTAATAGTTTTCAATTCTGTATTTGTAGAAAGGACAGACTTTCAGCAAGCTCCAGTATTCCAAATCTGATTAATTTTAACAGCTGAGTTGGAGTTTTATTATTTTATTCATTATTATTCATTCATTATCATTAGCATATAAAGAGGAAATTAGTATAACACAAATCTCGTTTGTTGTAATATGTAATAGACAGCAAAATGACTACATTGAACTGGAATGATTGGGATTTAAACCTTTGTCATTTATGAGTAACTCCAAACATCTGGATTCAAAAAATCCGGTCTGTTGGTTTAATTTGTGGGAAAGCAATAAGTCTTGTAAATGATCATCATCACCTGAAGTACTTTGCAGAATAAAGCATGGTGCCAAGAATCTGTCCTCTGAGAAGTGATGAGTTCAGTCTCAACCAAAAAGACACAGAGAAACTGCTATGTTGAGTCATGATGCTTTAAAAGACAGTATTTTCATTAGATGAAAAATAACTGAATTTAAATTCAGATTTCTGGTTTACTGCTCGTTTTGGGAAAGTTATTGTTAATAAAAATAGACTACAGTGATCATAAGCACTGATTATGATTTATCTCTTCACTTAATCAAATTCCGAGCGAAGTCTGGTGTTAATTTCTGTGGTATAATCTAGGAAGTTTACTCTTTGGGATCTAGCTTTTCTTGATGAAATGATGTTAAATAGTGTATCTGATAGCATGAATTGTTTTACATACAGTTTTTCCTTCAAAAGAACATTTAATCAAAAAAGATGATAGCATATAATTCACTTAATGTATACATATCTGTAATTTAAAGGAGTGTTTTCTGAAGTGATATTTCTTTTGGAAAAGTCATCACATTGATTTTTTTCAATCTATAATGAGTGTTCCAGTGAATTTGAAACCTATACTGCATGCAACAGGTTGGAGGCATGGATATTTTTTTTTTCTTTTCATAGTCGTAGTGTGATACAGCATGCATTTGAGATACGCTGAAGGTCAGAGCTGGTTTTTTGTGGTGGTACTCATCATTGGTAATAGTCCTAGAGTCAGTAATGTGACAACATTTGATGCATTGGGAAAATCAGTATTGGACATAAGTATTTTTCCCAGTATGTTCATTTGGATACTTTTCCAGAAGCAGCCTGGAGCTTACATTTCCATTTTCAGAAGCCACAGTCCCCATTGGATGTATATGTTCCTCTTGAATCTCTAGTCTTAAATTCTAGCTAGCTGAAAGCAAATTCAAATGCAGAGTTGCTGACAAAGTGCTACCTATCTGAATTAATGCAGGTACCTATGACCAATTTTTCCAGTGTATCATGCATGCTCTTCTGTTTTTAAGATTGTGGATACAGGTTTGAGAATAAACAACTGGATTCATATCTAATGAAATGCTCTGTAGAGAATAATTCTGAACATAGGGAAAAAAAGCTGTGAATGACAAGTGAAGGAGATAGATCAAACACAATGGACAGGAATGGAACCAAATGAAATGACGGAAAAACACCCGTTCATCAATCTATCATGTTAGCTCTAAATTGCTAGAGAAAAACATGGGTAATCACAGAAATGATAGCAACAGGACCTTTCTGACTCAAAATTCAAGTGGAAATAGTCTGCCTTTAGCTTTTAGCACACCATTAGTATGACTTCATCTTCAGCCACCTGATTTTGCTTCTTCATGGCCTTCTGTATCAGACTCCCTGCCAAAAAGCAATGTACCTTCCAAATTTCAGGTTCTTTATTATATGTTTTAAAGCCTGAAATCATTGTTACAGCAAAATACAAATGAAATAGCAAGGAACTGTACTTGTGTGCCTGGACAGCAGTTTTACCAGCTCTTTTTCTGGGAAGTAAATTATCACTCCTATTTTTTTGTAACTATCACTGACCTTAGCTGAGGCAATAAGCTTCTGTTTTGTTTTGTTTTGTTTTGTTGTTTGTTTTTTTTGTTGTTTTTTTTTTTTTTTTTGTCTGAGCCATGTATGTCTAATTGCATATGGGTTATATTTATTCTCCCATCATATGAAAGGCTGTTTCTCATTAATGTTAATGAGGCACATGCACTTATCTGGAGAATAGACCACTAATTCATTTTATGAGTCAAAGTTTCCTTTAACATACCAAACAGTTATCTCCTCTTAGAAACAGGTGAGGACATTTTGATTTTTGCAAATTATCTAATCATTTCTAAATTAAGCAGTAATGTCTAAAATCTTTACTAATAAGCAATTAGTTTAAATTTACTGAGTTTTTTTGCAGTACTTGTATTAAGACGTGTCTATGCACAAAAGAGGATAGAGTTTCTTTCAGTGGCAAGAGAATTTCCAGACATAAAATCTCTTCCTTGCTTTCATGTTTGAGCCTTCCAAACTTCAGGCTACTCCTCCCTTTTCACCAGCATGTTAAGAAGTACTGCCAAAATCTGCAGTACTCCTGGGATTCACCTCAATACAGTTTTTTACAGTTCAGGCAGGAACAAGGACAAATCACTTCCCTTTCTGAAATTTTCCCAGAGTATACTATTTCATTAAGCATTACATGCACATTTGTTGCTTTACTATTTTGAGTATTTTAAATCCATTATAATGTTTTGCCTTTCCCATGAGTGAGTTTTTGCATGAGTGGATGCAAAAAGAGCCCCTTAGGAGACCCTGTACGACTCTCATCTCCTTGTCAGCAGGAACTGGCTTCTTATGAAAGTGCAAATAGGATTAAAGCAGAATGCTCCAAGAAAAATGTCCGCCTCTTCACTGAATTTAAATTATTTTGTCCTATTTCTAAGATGAATGTGTACAGCTGTAGGAACAAGTGCTCTACCATGTCTAGAAATACATTCGGTGAAAAATTATGGTTCCTAACACAAAATACAAACTTCCAGACATATAGAACAACAACAACAAAAAAAAAAGTGAGAAAGCTGCTCTGACAAAAAACTATTCTCTCCTAATATCTATCATAATACAAGGAGGTAACTAGTAGAAATGGGGGAAAGAGATTTATGAAGTATAAATGTTAGGTTAAGAACAATTGGCTGTAATCTGGCCATTAATAAATGTAGTTTGGCTGACTGACACAGTGGTCTTTAAGTAGAAATAGAGTGGAGAAAAAGCTACCTTAAGTTACAGCTGAAGTTCATTAAAGGGATTCTACAGCATCTTTGACTAAGATATTAGCAGAATAATCAAACTTTTGTGTCAGGAGCAGATCTGTGGAGAAAAACAGGTAGTGTGAATCTCCTTATATATGTTTCAGAGGACCTTTGTCGATAGTCAAGTCTGAATACTGTAGTCAGTAGTAGAAGCGCATCTTTCAGTTTAGTTTCCTTTGAAAAGAGTATACAGTGTGGGAAGTACGTAAACACACCCAGGTTTTTGACCTGGAATGTGCTTTTATGCATGAACTTGGTAAATAGGTAATTTTCTTACCTGTAGGATTTTGTAGAGATGTACATACAGATGTAGGAATAATACAGTTAACATGGAAAGGGTAAAAATATTGTAATAGTCAAATTGTATAATCTATTAGATGACTTTTATTACAGAGAAGATAAGAAATGAAAAAATATGAAAGTCAAAAATACAATTGCATAATGACTCTCTTATATTGATGTTTCTGCCTATGATTGTTGATCAAGATACTGTCTTGTTTTAATTAGAAGATAGGTTGATAATATGTCAGTGAAACGATTGATTATCAGTCCTTCACAATATTTCACTTTTCTTTTACTAATTTGAAGATCACTATTGTAGTGTAATAGCTTCAATATAACTTGGAAAAAACGGGTTATTCAAGCTATTATTGTACAATTTTTCTGTCATCACAGAAACCTTAGAAGGTTATATGCTGTATTGTTAACCTTTGTTTTTTTTAAATGTTAGGGGGTTTCCCCGGTGCCTTTATTAAGCAGCTATTTGATCTTCAGTGACTTCCACTGATTTTTGTTTTAATTATATCTTTTGATATAAATATATATTAGAAATATATAAGATTCAGGGAATGGTCATGAAAATGGAATGAAAATCCTTCTATGGGGAGAAATCAAGGAAGTACTATAAAAAGACAAGTAAGAGAAAGCGAAGTTTTGGTTTCTGTTGTACTTTCTAAACATAAGGAAAAGACCCATTAAAGTAATGTAAAATTTTAAAATTTTAAACTGTATTTGGCTGGAATAAAAATATCAGGAAGGTAGCTTTAGAACTCTTGAAAGGGGGCTAAATAAGGATAGCTAAATTGTGTAACCCTTACACTGGTAAGCACTACCAAGAATCTCCCTGCAGTGAAATACTGGTTGTCTGTATATGTCTTCTATTATGTTCAAAGATTTTTTTTCTGAAGGCATGTTTGTTTATTAGCGGTAATTACACTATCTTAATTTAGAATGTGGCTTCCTTCTCCAAAACTGTGACTCAGTGCAGTATCTCATTTAAGACAGTTGGGAGCAGAATCAGGGTCTCTGCTGTTGGGATCCAAATCTTGTTTTTAAAGCTGCAATCACTGCCACTTGGAAAGGAATGTGAAACCCAAATAAATAGAATTTTAGAGTCTGTCTGCTCTGTACTGTCATTCTTGTACTAGTCTGTAATTTAATGAAGCTTTTTTGCTAGTCAGAAAACTGTAAACAAAAGTGCCTGCATTCATGTTCACAGCATCTTTCTCCTCTTTCAAACTCTAGTAGTGCTCAAGGGAGGATTGATGTCTTAGAATACTTGGCACCTGGATATTTTAGTAGATTTTCCTTAATTTTCTTTTCTTTAACCCTTTCTCTTTGAGAGAAATCTTGCTTACAACACAACCTGGGACTGACTGTGCTTTGCCTGCCAGTTTCATGTCGTGCTTTTGAAATGTAACATATGAAAGACTGGTGTAATTCCACACTGTAAAACCTCAAGATGCTGACACTTCCTTAGATATATCCTTCCAGGTTAGTTAGAAATATATGCAGGGATAAGAAATGCAGACAATTTTTGTGTCATCAGTGAGACTGAAGGTGTGTGTCAGCCTGAAATTAGTTTTGCTGAAGGTGTTTTCAATGTTAGTCCTGAATAGATATTGCTAATGCCCGTTAGACAGTTCAGCACAGTGAACTCCAGTGAGCACTCAGAAGAGCAGTTGTCACCTCCCCTGGAAGCATTTCAACACATAGGTTGAAGCTGGTGAGAGCTAGTTTATTTTATTGCAGATCTGTTGTTCTATCTGTATAATTGTCACCTATCTAGTAAGACAGTCCTGGTCTCTCATGGGGCATGTTATTTCTGGAAAGAGGAGAAACACCAAAAAAATCTTCTAGATTTTTTTTTTCTTGGAAAAATCTAGGCCCAGGTTAAATCAGAGATTTATTCTGAAGGCAGGCATGGATTTGAATATAATACACAGAACTATAAATGTAAATTTTCCATTCTGAACAGGAATGATAAAGATACATCCAGTATCTGTTTATCCAAGACCTGACAAAAGGAAGTGTACAAATTATCAAGGAAAGCTGATTTACAGTTTTTTACTTTATACTGTCAGTATTGTTTGTATTCATTTATGCCTCTTTCTGGTCATATTTTCACACCCCTTTTCACATATGGTACCATATATATTTTTTTATAGTAGCATTGTTAACACAACCGCAATCTGTTCAGTTGGCGGAATTGTTGGGTGAGAGCACACATGTGTGGTGAACCTCCATTTCCGTTTATTTTTCTTGTTACAGCAAAGTAATTCTCCCTAGTCAAACAGAGTTAATAGAAAAATAAGAGAGAATGACTGCTTAGTATGTGCCAATTTACACATAATTTCTTCTTGATGTTGACTCTGTCTACAGAGTAAACATCTGTCACATTACAAGCTAAGTAAAATATATTCTGTTTTTTTCTTTATCTTATGTTTTACCTCTGTAATTTCACCCATTATGTGCTCTAATAGTTAGTAAAGGTATTCATGGAAGGGTCTGACCATCTGTGGTCATATACCATAACTATAACATAATAATATCAAGGAGGGGAAGACTTACAAGTGTGTACTGTAGCATACTTGTAGTTAATACCAACGCTGAATAGCCATTCTTAGTACATATTTCTGATAGGGCTATTCTTTACAAAAATCTTAGTTTTCAAGGAAGTAGCATCTGATATTTGTATACTGACTTCTCTCACAGAAACAGTCTATTTACCTGTTCTTGGATTTGGATTTCGTTCCCAGACAATACTAAAACTCTAAGAATTTACTTAAAAGCTCTGCACAGCTTTTGGAATTCAGAAGAGATAGCACGTGTACTTGAAAACAGCAGAACATTGCAAGGATACATTTCTTCAATATCTAATGAGTTTGTTGCTACATTATTTTGAAGTAGAAAACTTTATTTAAGTCACTTCATTACTTTTAATCAGTCTTCCATGCCTGAAAATATTCTAGCACTGAACATAGGACATGTGAGAGTTAAAATCAACATCTGGAGAAAGTTATTTTCTCCTAGGTACAATAGTATATGCTGACTCACAAGATTTCCAACTTATATATTTGTTCTAAGGTCGTTTGGTTTTCCCCCATGGATCTGACTATTGTAATTTCAACAGAGGAGAAAATTTTTGTTTCAATGGAAAATAAACTATGTCTAGTCATATTTTTTGGACTGCTAGAAGATTCTGTAAAGAAAATAAATCAGTGTACAGAGCTAAAGATAGGTGGTCAGAAGGAATAGTCTTGCAGCTTATCACATGAGTTTTATAACATGGATATCTTTACTTAGGTATTAAAAGAAAGTGATAGTAAACTGTCATGGATGATACTGTCATATATCACATTACCTGAAGGCCATATTCTGAACACAATAGTTACATGTCATTCCACTGTTAAGGAAGAACACTACACACAGAACACTAGTGTTTAGTGTAATTGTAAAGAGAGAATACTACAAAGTTCTCACTAAACATAATCCAAAGCTGTAGGACGATGAGATAATACAGGTGCTATAGCAAGTGACAGTATTGCAGTTACTTGTACTTAACAGAAAAATTTAAGATCTGACCCTTGCTATGATGTCATCTGAACCAGCAAACATTTACTGTGGTTTGGACAGGCAGCTAGCAGAAACACATTGCAGATTTTAATATGTTGAGGTTCGTTAAGTTGATTGTGTCAATTTGTTAAAGTGCCAAGTAATGATTTTACAGGTAATTAGACTTTAACAGGCAGAAAAAAATTTATGTCCTTCTTGTTTTTATGATGTATGTAATGATAGATATACTATCATACAAGCTGTTGGTTTTAGGTACACAACATTTCTTAATGTCCTAAACCAAATGAAATATTACATGTCAGGAACTGATCAGTGACTGTATAAAACACATTAGTAGCTTTTCTTCTTTTACCTACTTTTAATCGAAGCTCATTCATCATGTCATACAAAGATGGAATGTCTTAGGTTATTCTTGCTGCATGGAGAAATGGCAGTGAACCTTTAAGGTCAAGTGGAGAAGACAATAGTTATAGGTTATTACAATTGTTTTTCTATAGCTGATCCTCACACTGCCATAGTAGATTTTGTTTGGTTTACTTCTCAGCATGTGAATGCACAGCGAATAGGGAAACACAGACCTCAGCACTCAGTTTGAAAAGGAGTCTGTGGTTTAGTTTAACTGTGTTTCCATGGCAGTTTGTCTATTTGCTGTTTTCTAGCCTTTGTGTACCAAAATCACAAAAAAAAACAGAGGTATTTTTTTAAAGAATAGCATTTATGGTGGCAATAACAATTAACGTCTGTTTCTGTTACTGTTCTCACAGTTGCACATCCTAGGTGGTGATTACAGCTCCCTTCTTAAGTCTAGAAATCAAACTAATAGTGATTTTTAGCCAGTATTAACCGAGTAAGACATCTGCATGTAGAGATTCCTTTGCAGTTTCTCCTGGACCCAGGAATATTAGCTCACAAAAAATGTAGTGTGGAAATTGGCCAGTGGTTACTCTTTTGTGCAACAGTTCAGACTTTGAGGTTAATTAAAGATGGTGCAATAAGCCTGCTTCAGCTTTCAGCTGTGTTACTATTTTTTCCTGCAGGAAGACAACACGAGGAGACAGTATAGATGGTCCATACATTTTTGATTGCATAGACAAAATCAGTTTTTTGTTATGTTCAGCTTTTAATAGCATACAGCTTCCTGTCAATCAGCTCCATTGTTAGTTGAATTGATTATTACTAAAATGTGAAGCTGTAGTCTGCATGATGCTGCCTGTTGTCTGACACTTCAGAAATTAGTTGTTGACTTCAGTGAATTCTTACATGTAATTACAGTTTTGCTATTCATGACGATATAGTTAAAAATGCGTCACACTATTGGAAGAGCTATTTTAAGTGCTGAATAACTGAATGATAATTTATCTTTGGCCAAAAGTAAGTAAAAATATCATCTAGGTGCCCTCTCTGTGACAGCTACAAGAAGAGAAGCTCACTTTTTCCATTGTGAAAATCAGAAGACACAGTAGATCTTTACCTGAGCCTGGAAAAAATAGTCCAACAGTTAGTCTACAAAAGGAAAAAAACAAAACAAAACGGACTTTTTTGTGTTTCATCCCTGAATGGATCTGCTGCTTTGCTAGAATACTTTGGCTCTCATCTCTTTACAGGAGCCTAATTTAGTGGTGCTCTACTGTTAAGCTGGAATAAAGTGGTAAGCAGTCCTTGCGCTTTTTTAGTAGAGTCAGTTTTAGAAAAAAACTTCTACTGATGTCCAGTTATAAAGGTAGCACTGCTCAGAGTGAAATTGGTTTTAACATATTTTAACTAAACCAGTGAAAAATAAATGTGATTTAGGTCAATTTCAGCTTCATCTTGTCTGTTTCCAGTTACAAACCAGTGTGAGCTGAGCTGTGGCACTAGTCAGGGGCATTGGTTGTTCATTTTTAATGAAAAATCAGAGCCTATTCTATATTGGATATTAAGTAAACATGTACAAAAATTGGGTTTCATTACCTGCTTTGAAAAATTGGGGATTTCAGCTGCTCTTACTTTTACATAAACAAATTTCTCTGAGGCTACACTATCATACAGCTCTTTCAGCAAATAAGAACTGCATTAAGATCTTCAGTCCACTTTAACAAGGAGATACATCAAAAATTACAGAAATAACTGAAAAAAGTGTAAACTTTTATTACAACAGGTGATGGAAGCATTGTTATTATTCATAATTCTGAAATAGAAGCAAATGTATGATAAGTTGATTGTGAATAGTAGTTGAGGAATTTTTTGTCTTCATTACTCTAAATCTGGACGCTACTTTTGTCTGCAGGAAAGGACTTACAATCCCCATTAGGAAAAAAGTCTGCAATTTTTGCCATGTGTGCTTAAATGTACTAATTCATTTGTAGTGCATTTTAAATTTTAAAATGCACAAAAAGAACATAACTGCAGAATTTTTATTAGAGTTCCATTATGAGTAATTATCTCTGAGATTATAGCCTACAGCTAAATTCTACAACTAAATATTAGTCAAGTCTTTTTAAACATGTTATCTTTACTGTTTTGAGGCTACTCAAGTGAGTCTGTCTCCCTCTTAGTGAGAATAATGTTACTTTGCTTTTGATCATGCCTCATCTGGATGTTACATGATTATACTATGAAACCAAAATGAACGGCATTATTAGCTGTGATCACAGCAGAAGATTAAGAGGTTTTATGTACTGTGGTGAAGACTTTGTAAATATTGTAGTTAGATCCCTGCATGCATTCACAAATAATGGGTGGGACTGCCTATAGCCATGCTCTTCATTTAGTTGTCAAGCAATTCTTAAGTTTAAAAATATCAGTTGTTCGGCACTAGATAAAATCCTTGGACTACATGAATTACGTTCTGCTGTAACTAATACTGTGTCATTCATAAAGTAAAATGTATTATCTGGAGCAATTAGAGAAATATCCATCATTGAAAGTGTGGTTACAATCTACATCCTTGGAGATATTCAAAGCTTAGCTGGACATGGCCCTGAACTTGGTCTAGCTTTAAATCTAACTGAAAGTGTACCTGCTTTAAGCGAGTGCAGGACCACTTCCAATCTAAAGTATTCTCCCATCATAAATCAGTAAAACCAAAATTATTCCCATGAAGTTGTTGGACAGATGCTAATGTCCACCAAAAATGTTGTTTATTTAAATGTAAAGTTATTTTTCACTAACGTCTTCCACACTCCCCTGCCGCTAAATATCACTAATGACGTAAATTACTTCTGGGGTTATTTGAAAGGTCTTTTAGATATCTAGATTTTAAAAATGAGAGTAACTTACTGTTGCCTTAGAAATGTAAATTTTTTTGGTGTAAAATTTAAAAAAATAATTATCTTATTCCAAATTAATCCAGCTCAAACAGCTTATTTTGACTCCAGTATCATTTACAGCATTAGCAGGATCCCTAAAATGACCTGCTGTCACCAAATGAAACTGAAATACACTGTTACATTTACTTTTACATTTATCTGTACTATTAGTCTGTGGTGAGTTGACAATTTCAAATGGCAGTTCTGAAAGGCTGCTTCTTTTAATTACTCATGATTCATGAGAATGCTACATCAAGATGGTTTAGTTTAAAACAAAACAAAATGAAAAAAGCCAAACGAGCTACAGCCATTTCCTGATTATTGGTGTACCTATAATGTTTTCCTGTCTAGTTTATCATGCACAAATTACATTTTCTCATGATGATAAATTTAATTTATAAAACAAGTAGGTTCAATATTCTAGTCTATTTATACTATTAATGCTTTAACAACATTAAAACACTTAATATCTGGACTGCTATGTACCAAAGATATTAACTTCCTCATGTAAATCATTATTTATTTTTCTTCCCAAACATTGAAAACCAATCTTTGTTAGGTTGTCGTCTGGTTTCATTTCTTTTTCTTTTATCCAGCCACAAAAAAATAATTCATAGTTCTGTAACTTCACATTATTCAACTATGTGAAATATACATCTGCTTAAGATGACAAAAGAGAAACTGCTTTGAGTAGTTACATTGAGATAAAGAATTCTTTTCTAGTCATAAATTGTTATATTTAAATGAGTAAGTGCTTGGACAATTACTTTTGTAACTTAGAATCTCCGATATCCAGAGCCATCAGGTACTGCTGCAGTTCGTTGTGTGTCTCAATTCATTTGTAAACGTTACAATATCTGTAGGGTAAGATAGATAAATAGATGTATTTGACACAGGGCCAAATGCTATCATCCACTTGTAGGAGTCAAGAACTATCTGCTTGTAGCCCTCACCAGCCAGCTGGAAACTCAGTGTGGCCCTTCCACTCACTAACATGGAAATTGGGTCTACATCAGAATGACAAAATATAATGTTTCAATAAAGTCACCAAGTCAGACGCTAGGATCTTGGTTTTTTTTTTTTTTTAAACGAAATGATTGAGAGACTTGGCATAAGCTGGTGTTGACTGTTATTAGGTTCTTATCAAGGTGATTGCTTCTGCAAGTTGGAATTTGAGGACAAAAGCCTTAACTTTTCATAATTAAGAAATAATTTCAAAATCCTGAAAGAAAATGGTAATTTTATATACTTGGTGGTATGGAGCACAAAGAATCTTCAAATGACAATAATCTCTTACAATATTCAAGATGCGCTGAGAATCAGTACACCAGATGCCTCTAAGAGCCACAGGCTGCTTTTCAAAGTCAATTTAGTAGAAAAGAGTTAAAAAATAAAGTAAAAGCCTGCTGCATTTGGTCACAGTGCAGCCAGACAGCAAAATGTAAGGAGACTGTGATATCTTGCTTTAATTTATGGCTTTTAAGTTTAATGGTTTTGTGAATGTGTATTTAACATTTTGCTAGAATATAAAGTGTTCCAATACCTTTTCTTGCATATTTGACCTTTGGGCTAACAATGAAGCATTGCTGAATCGTGAACTCACTGACTTTATCTGACAGGTCTGACTTATTTTCTCCTTCAATATTCTTTTCCTCTAGTTGTTACAAATTGTTGCATGTCCTGGGAATGTCTGGGTTCCTGGCGTTTAGATTTTAATCAGTTCCTTCTCCCTTTTTCTGACAGCACCATTAAGGGAAGACATTCTTCTACCTTTCAGTTAATGCTACCCTTTATAAGTGTTCTTTGTGTACTGAATGGGGAAAAAAATGATCTGGGTTTTCATTTAAGCTGACGCTTCAGGATGTGTTGCTGCTTGTACACTCATGCCATTAGACCCACATTGTCACAGATAGGCCAGCGCTCTTTGGCGTGAAGTTTAATTTGTAAATTGGCACACACAGGGACTTGCATTTCTTTCTCTTTTGGGAAGATCAAAGAATATATAGATACATTTTTATGATTTATAGTAGAATATTTTATGTTCTATTTCTTGAAGTATTTTAAGAGGGTTTGCTCACTAACAGTTAATCTTGCTCTTTATCATATCCGCAGAACAAGGCCTTTCTTTAAACACAATGCACTCAAATATGCTATGCTTGTACGATGCAAGTCGTACAAAACTTTATTATTTTACTAAGGATATCATCTATTTATTTTAAATTTTAAATTTAAGAAATCTACAGTTCATAGAAATCCAAATGTGTAGAAAGTAATTTTTTTAAAAATCCTCTGATTTACCCATATTTTCATACTATTCTACTCAAGTTCAGCCTTTGCTTGCTATTCTTAATAGTTAAAATATTTAGTGAAATAGATAGCACCCAAGTGTATTTCCTGCAATTAATTTCTGATTCTACAATAATTAAGACAGTTGAGGAAGGAGGAGGAAATGGACTTAATGACAAAAGCTTTTCTTCACAGCACATTTCTTGATAGGGAATGTTTTAATGTGCTGACAGATATACAATTGTAACAGCTACTATTATTTGAGTTGCTTTTATACATGCATAATGTACTCATGTTCTATTTTATGTGATATAAAACTCAAATGTTAACTGGAGACTGTGGAGTGTGGGGAAGGCTCATGTCAATTATACCATAATCAGCAAGCATTGTCGTACGCTCCGGCACGCACAGAGCACAGCATAATGTATTCTGTGGCGTGAATAAACTCCAAGAAGCTGTGATTATTTGCAGAGTGCTATAGCTGCATCAACTTTCACTCCACAATTAGGGTTTTATTTTTCTAATTCCATGGCATAATTGACAGTAAAAGGTATTAGGAATTAGTAATGTGTTATAGGAAATTAAGAGAAAGAAGCACAAGCCAGTATTTCTACAGTAATTGTAAAAGGTCAGAAGAACCTTTAACAGTGGATTCTACTCATAGGCAGAAGCTCTGTGCATATAAATGGAAATGTTATAAAATGTGGAGGAAAAGCATGTTTTAGTCAGGAAGTAAATTGCTTGATAATTGGAAGATTCACTGAGTAAACAGCAGGGAAAATACTTTCTGGGAAAAAAACATACGTGCCTATTTATAGTCATTTTTCAAAGTCATCACATAAAAGAAAGCTATAGGTACAAGAAACTTCCATATCCAGCAGAAATGGCTGTTACTACCTCTAGCAAAACTGTGGTTTAGAATGGGGTTTTATGTCTACTTTAGAAAGATTTTTTTTTTCCCTAAGCTTCGGGTTTCTGAGTGGCATTGATTCTGTATGGTTACACCAACAACGCTGAAAACATGATCAGAGAATAATCTTGTGATCTGGTGCTTTGATGTTTGAGATGCCTGACTTTCCTTCGTGTAGGACTTGTGCAGTCTTGACTTCAGCTAAAACTTATAGTCGAGGCTGAGAGTTTTGTTTCCTTCAACCCCAATGTAACAACCTGCAGCTGTGTGTCTTTGCTAAATCTCCCAGAAAGGGTTGCTAAAGGAATTATGGTTCATAGTCCCCATGCTATGCTCTAAGGATTTGTCACTGGTTCCCATTAAAGAGAAAAGAAGGATAGGCAAGGGAGTAATCTGAAAAGGGATTGCTGGAAGAGTGGGAAGAAAAGGTAGGGCTAAAACTGAAGAATAATGTCCAGAATCCCAGAGATTATTTTCTGTGTTTTGATTTTAATTTGTGAATTGTTCTTGACTTTGTAGTTGTTATGCAATTACCAGAGGCACTTCAAAAGTTCAACAATTTTAAATTTTCTGCATTTTCCCTGTCTATATAGAGAGTCACTGCATATTCAGAGAGAAACCAGAACAGCTCAGAAAGCAGTATAATGATTTCTTCATAGAAATTCTTAAAGATAACTAGTTTCAGAGTTAAGCAAATTAGAAATTATCTTCTGGATTGCCTACTGAATGTGAAATAGGTTGATCTTAAGCATGTCATGTCAGTAAAATCACCGTGATTATAGCTCTTACTAACTGACTGCATGTTTGGTCAAATTAGTTACTTGTTAAATTTGACGGAAATTAACATCAAACTCTGACACACTCAGTACAAGAGGAAAGCTAACTCCCAGAAAGGTGTCCACATGCTGACTGCATCTCATAGGCAAGTTCTTCATGTGAAGTTTAAGGTCTGATCCACTGTTCAATGCACCTTCAGCAATTTATGATCACAATGGAGCCAATCTGAATTTATTAGAAGTAAATGTGAATGACCAGGTTATCTACTCACTGAGTATGTGATCATCTCAATTCACTGAACCATCTTTCTAGTTCAGTGGCCTTGTAGGCAGATGCCAAAGAACTTCTACTGCTTGTCATGGTGCCAGCAGCACTGATGCTACGGCAACTGTTAAACGATTGTGCATGTTTAAAACTAGAAGAAGTTTTAAGTTATTTTGAAGAATTGAGGCTTTTTGCCTCAGAATGCTAAAAGAGAAAGCAGAGAAATCCTGTCCTCTATTCAATATTTCAAGGTAATTAGATATGATAAATGAAAACAGGGAAATACTCATTTACAAGAAGATACTCAGAGGAAGCAACTGCTTAGGTGCAGCGGCATGAGGAGTAGAACAAGAACAGTAATGTGAGTAGGCTTTTGAGGTTCAGACTATTCAATATTTTTGAAAATTACAATATCAATTTCCTGCTATTAAAGGTAGCTAGGATTGTTGCCACACAGCATTCTACAAGAAATTGTCTGGAATAAGTAATTCTCTGTTTATCACTTGCTAATAAAATAGACATTTAAATAATTAGAGAACACCCTGTCTCAAGAAAAAATCTAAATAGGCATCAGATATCTGTTAAATTTGTTGAGAGAAAGGCAAGAGATGATACATTCAGAGACTATTGTAAATATTTCATTTTGTAGCTATTCCTATTGCTAGAATTTTAGAAAACTTAGGGCTTTGTTATAAAAAAAATGTAATGAACTGAAGAGTTTGTATACATGACAAATGTGTACATCAGAACTACTACAATGAAAGAAAGCTTGATTCCAATGTTTAGTTGTCACTTGAGACCACGTGTAAATCTGCATATGGGAGCAAGGTGTGTACTGACCAGGAAATGAAAAATATCCTCTTTTAAATATGGTCGTCATGTCTGACTGAGAGTGAGTTATGGTATAACCAGGGGATTTCAACTAAAAGCATGAAGTCACTGTATCAGCTAAAGCACATTAAAGTTCTTCACGGAGTAAGGGCAAGCAGTAATCCCCATAAGAGCGCTTCCAAAGTACTGCAACATCCATTACTTTATAGCAGTCTCACTTCCTTAAAAACAGATTTATAAAGTGAAATATCATTTCCTTATGTAATTCTTTTTTAATAGAGTCTGTAACAGTCATCTCCTAACAAGTCACACTTTCAGCGTAATTAACAAGTAACCTTATTTAGCATGTAACTATTGCAAACCTGCTGTATTAAATCCAGTTTATGATATGTGCTTTTCTGAAAATGAAGGTGGAGATGTACGGGTTGTATAACCATAGAAACATAGGGCCGAGAGAAATCTCCAGAATCATTTATGCCAAAACTCTTAGAGTACCACGTAGACCTCAGTATTTGCCCAGCCTCTTTTCAAAACCTTTTGCAGATTATGCTGCAGCTGGCCTGTGGATAGCTCCTTTAGAAAAGAGTGTGCTATATCTGGAAAGCATCTCAAAATGATTGGGTGGGTACATTCCTGGAGGGAGTCTTTGTTACAATGTTTAAAAACAATTGCTTTTTTTCATCTGAGTCGTATATTAACCAAAGCATGTTAAAACTATTAAATCAGGCATTTACTAAAAAGCCCTCAGAATTAGTTTAAAAATTGAGTAATTAGACCCATGCTGCGATGACATTACTTTTCTGATATTATTTCCAACTGAAGCCCAGTTTCACTGCAGTACTTTCATTAGTTGCTGGATGTAAATTAACTGAGAAAGAATGCCGCATGTTTTCAATTATATTTTAATGGAAAAGAACAAGTTATTTTCTTTTAGAGTGTAAGAGTTAGTGGTAGAATATGTAGTATGCATAAAATTGGCTTTGCAATGATTTTCATTTGCAGAAGATTGGTTTGCAATAATTTATCTTTGTGAAGGGCTTATAATCAACTAGAACTCAGATTTACATAAGATTACAGTTATTTTTAAAAATACCTGTAATACAAAGTACAGCATAGTACCTTTTGATGAGCACTATTAGCTGGATTCTGTGACTTGAATGGGAGTTGGAAAAAGCTTCTAATGAGAAAGGTACTATAAAAACAAATTAACTGGTGCCAATGACTGACAGCAGCTAAAAGACCTTCCATCTTAAATATGTCTACTTTGGTACCGTGTGAAGTACTGAAAGATGAAACAGTTAAATTGTGTGAATGTTCAAATCAAAAAAGCCAAACTCCTCAAGAATGCTAATGAAAAATAACTAAATACCAGAAATACTTATGACTTTTTAGCTGTAGAAGGAGTTTTAAATAAGTAAAGGAACTTATTGTGCAGATCAGAAATAGTGATTACTTTCTCTGAATTTTGTTTTATTTATCAATAAGCATTAAACACCTGTTTCTGTGGATTTTCTTGATTAGATTATGAGGTTTCCTGTTTCAATGTGATTTACTCTGTGTGAATATATAAAACTTCAGATCATTCATTCTGGAGCTTTTCATGCAATATATAGAAAATTTGAGGTATTTTCTGAGAAAACTGCAACTTTGCACCCAGTTCATGTAGACTGCCATGACACATCCTGTGTTTTGCAGATGCAAGACACTATCACTGAAACATGTTACTATGAAATAAAGGATTTTCATTTAGTTGGGATTTCAGCCACCTTCCCATTCAAATTTAAGGATAGATCAATACACATCATCATTAAGTCCATTCTCTCTGTATACAGTAACTGGGTCACACGAGAGAAACTAATATAACAAGGCTGAATTCAGAGTGATATACTTCGATTACAAAAATCTGAAAATATTGGAAATCCTAAACAGCTCTGTCCTCTGGACCCTTGCAGCATTCTACTGGGCTCAAGTACGATGGCTGCTGACTCAATGCAGCATAATCATTGTTCCGTCCCTTTTCTGTACCCATAGTATACCTACAATACAGGAGCTAGATGAGATTTGGAGTTAGGCAAGCACTGAAAAACGATTCATCCTCAGCCTGTATCTACCTTGATTTTGATAGGTCTCTAGCATTTCATAATGATTTATTGAATTTCACTGCCAGCACTGGAATGTACAAGATTCCTGCAAGTAGGAGGCTGGCTGGTGGGTCTGTAAAATTTGACAGCATTGCATGCAGATGCTTTTTTCCATCCTGCAGCTGCAGGTTGCATTAGCACAGACGTGTTCTTACTTGCTGGCACAATAAATACAAGGCTCAGTGAAGCAGACCGAGTTGTACCACATGGGGATGACTCGCTGGCTGCTTGCCCTAGCTCCCTACTGCTCAGGAAAAGGATACGCTGTTCTGATCTGGTTTTCCTGCTCATGTTCCATCATGACGTCCAATGTGACCGTGTGCATCACGGCAGTGACACTGAACCTGCATTTTTATTCTGCTTACTAGTCCTGATTAGCACCCCACAGCTGCACAGATGGTGCTCTGGGCAACAGCTCCAAAGTGCAAGGCCATCACCTAAACTCATGCTAGTCATGTTTAAGCTTGTTAAAAGCATGCTACTGTGGGATAAAATGAGCCTCAGAAACAAAGTATCTTTAAAATAACAAACAAAGTAAAAAGTAAAAAGGTGTCCTGGTTTAACCCCAGCAAGCAACTAAGGACCACACAGTTGCTTGCTCACTCCCCCCCTCCCCTGCTGGGATGGGGAGGAGAATTGGATAAAGGTAAACCCTGTGGGTTAAGAACAATTAAATAGTTGAAATAAAGTAATAATAATACATCATTTCAATAGCACTAATAATAACAATTTTAATAAAGAGGAGAGAGGGAGAGAGAGGAATACAACCCAAAGGGAAAAAAAAGGAGTGGTGCACAATAGAGTGGCCCACCACCTGCTGACCGATGCCCAGCCAGCCCCCCAGCAGTGACCGGCTGCTCCGAGACAGCTTCCCCCTGGTTTATATACTGACCATAACATTCTGTGGTATGGAATATCCCTTTAGCTAGTTGGGGTCACCATACTCTCTCCCAGCTTCTTGTGCACCTCCTCATTGGCAGAGCATGGGAAACTTGAAAAGCCGTTGATTTAGGGTAAGCCCTACTTAGCAACAACTAAAACAATGGTGTCTTATCAACATTATTCTCATAATAAATCCAAAACACAGTACTGCACCAGCCACCAAGAGGAAAATTAACTCTATCCCAGCCAAAACCAGGGCAGCAGGTTTTAATTATTTTGTAGCTTTTATACTATTCTGAATTGTGTTTTCATTCTGATCAAGAATTTTATAATACAAGCAGAAACAGAATGAGTTTTGGTGATGATCCAGACTGTAGATGTAGTCAAAGGCCGTCTCTGACAGGCATCATGGAGGCATTTATCTTAAGCAGATTGTATGGTGAATTGTTTTAGCCAAAATGCAGTGGCTTCATTCTCAGATGCTAATGATCCCCCTTTTGTCCCAAGAATTTTCTGTCTAGTTCTAGGGATTAGTCACCTCTGCACCCTCATAGTCTGTTCTAATGAGAAAAAATCCTCAAAGGTTTATGCCACCTCCTACTTTCTGATTGCATTCGCCAATTACCTCCCGGCTCTTCATTGAAGATAATTCTGACTTCCTTTGCAGGCTCTGCTGAAATGTATAATTATGTCCTAAATAGATGTTTAATGCACATAAAGCATATTCAGGATTGAAAAGGAAACTCAAGTAAAAACTGGAATCGCATTTTAATATCAATTTTATTCTGATTAAGAAAAGGGATGATGGACACTATATTCCATTAAGAATAACCAGTTCCTGTAGTCGCCTTTTGTCTCATTTTGAGCTCTTTCTTGCTTTAGTGGTTTCAGATTTACATGTTGCTTTTAACACAATGCTCTCTACATATTCACTATATTATTTTATATATATTTTTATATATAGTACAAGGTTCAGTTGTGTACTACAAGGAGTTCACTGGATTGTTACTAATAAATATTATTAATTAATAATAGGGGCACTAGCTTCATGTGACCTCTTTTCCAGCAGTTATCACCTCTTGTTTCTCTATTTCTTTATGTTGGCAATGTTTATAATCCTTTCCAGTAGGTAGCTTCAGAAGTTTGGAAATGCTTTTTCACTCTAACATAGTCAAATGGAAATACTGCCATTTAAAATGAATTGTGCATTCTCCATCCAGAAACTGTGTCCTACCACTTGACTTAATGGTGAATAGTGTTTGCTGTGATTATCCAATGACCAGCAAAAGAAAAAAGAAAGAAAATTGCAGCAGTTGCTGACTCAGGAGAGGATCACTGAAATATGCAGGGAGTTGTAGCTACCTTTTACTTTACTGTAGCCTTTGTGTTAAAATATTAAGGGATAATAAATTATCAGCCTTTAAATAAGGTTGCCAGATTAAGTACTGTTGTTGGCGCTCATACAGGTGCTGGGGAGCAGGCAGATTGACCTGGGAAGAGCATCATCCTGTATGTGTAGGGGGAAAGGGTTTCCCCTGCAGAATGAAGTGGGAATGGCAGAGTTTAATAGCTGCAGCATCAGAAAAGACAAAGATGATATTTCTTTAATTTGGAGAAATATTAGATGTCAAAATAGAAGTATGACATTGGTCATTTACTGAAGCTGGGAATCTAGTTGTTTTAAGGGTAAAATAACAAGACTTACTTGCTCAAAATATAACTAGGAAAAAGCTTCTGATTTCAGGACAAGAAGAAATAAATCCGAGTACTGCAGAGGTTTAAAACCAAAGAAAAGACTGACAAAAAACATTTCATTTTTGAAATCTTTTTGATAACTTCAGTGGGTTTGGGACTTACCTGGGAAGGTCTTATAACTAAAAATATTCACACCATTTCTTTTTTTCTTTTTGGCAGACATGTTTCTGTAATGAAGAACTATCCTAGATAAAGAGGGAAAAAAAAACAAACCACAAAAAACGGAGGGGGGAGGTAGCTGTTTTTTCCAGTGGCGAAGTAGCAAAATGAAATATGGACATTTGTGTGTGTGTGTGTGTGAGTGTGTTAACATGCAGACATACACATCACCATTAAAAATAACTTTTTAACATTTCTGTTGTGCAGCAGCTGTTGCTATTGGAGAAATTATTCCAATACTCTGCCTGTTACGAGGCTAGTATATTGGAAAAGTCCATGTGTTTAGTAGTAATGTGCTGTTTTAACATTAGCCTCTTTAGCATAGCTTTATCAGAGAAACAAAGGCAGGTTTGGGCTTCTCCTTGCTATTCCACTAGCTTCTGGACCTGTATTTTTGGGCTTCTGAGTGTCCACCACCCCGCTGAATGTGGGTTAATGTGCTCAGTGTCAACTGCTGCTCTTCCCGCAGCTGGTTCCCTGCCCACCTTCCCTCCTGCCAGCCCTCCCAGCCGCACGGCTGCTCCTGCTGCACGGTATGCTGAGGTATGGTACCTGCTCACTTCCAACATGGGAGATGCATGAAGTCAATCTGGCACAGATGAAGATGAGTTTCTCTTTCTATCTTGGCAGCATAGCTTCTGTCCTGTGGCAGCTGCAACATTTCTTTGCATTAAGCAACAAAATATTGCTGGTTTTGAAACTCCATAGAAAGGTGTGAGTGCTGAAGTACACCAACAGTCTAAATATCCAAATAAGAGCTGAGGAAGGGAGCTGAAGGTAAATCTTTCTTTGCAAACCTATTATACAACAAAATTTGCAGTGTTGAACTCTTATAAGAATGGCCTGAACTAACCTGTTCCATTTTTTTTTTTCAAATCATTTAAAAACAAACAGAGATTAAATCATTTCATTATGCCATTATTCAGTAACTTGCTTTGAGGAAACCTCATTCCCTGAAGTTACCCAGAGTGAATATCTGTGATTTTTGTTAGAGGTAAAAAAAGTATCTAGTCAAACTTCAGGGATGGAAAAAGATGATTGCTGATAATAACCTTGTCTAGTTCCCTGTCAACACTCAAGTATTTCATCAGAAACTTACTTACTAGAGTTTTGTTAGGTCCAACTTTAAATAACTCAATGGATCACCTTCCCTCATGGATTTTTGAGGAAGAAAAACTGCAGAAAGTTTAACATACCCTTTCTGTCTCATGTCTTTAAATATATGGACTATGGGCTATAAATATTTCCCAGCTTGAAAAGACTTTCAAACAATTCCCCTGTTGCTATTCCCCTCTGTATTGATTGTTATTTGAGCATTTTAAGTGAGTTCAGTATTTTCTTTCATGGTGATCTTTCCTGCTCCCTCACAGTGTTTTTTGCAGTTTTTCCCTGTGCGTGTTGGTGTTTGTTTGGGGTTTTTTTATTTGTGTGATACTTAATTGTTTATATTCATCATACAAATTTACCTTACAATTACTGAAGAAAATTCTTCTATAATCCTTCTCTATAAGCATCAACATTATAATTATTTCTCTCAATATTTTTAATAGGAATGCAGATTTGCATTCATTTATGTGTATATACTGGTAAATGAGGGTGTTTGGAAGAAATTTTAAAAGCTAATTAAATATCACTGATTTGGTCCCTTCTAAACGGACATACCTTTCCTTTCATGTTTTTATTATGAATTTACATAGTAACAGTGCCTAGAGCTGAGCCCTGAAAATAGAAGCAATTTGGGGAAAATGTTTCCACTGTTAGTTTTCCAAATAAAAATGAATAGCCATACTTCTACTTAGTTGTCAGTTGTCTGTCAATTTACTCCAGTCAGTTACCCCAGTAACTTACCAGTAGGAATAGTGTTCTGCACAGTACCACTGAGACCAACCATATCTCATTTCAGCTGATTTGGAGCCTTCACCTAGCTTGTTTCTTGATAATTTGCCTGTTCTGCTTCTTAGAGAAGGGCAGCTTCTGCTTAAACGTGTTTGTGTAGGTGAATTGTCACCCCTGTGAGATCTCAGTTTCCTCGTTTCCGTTAACCCTCCTTCCTGACTTAAACAGGTTGTACTTTTGTTTGCTGCCTCTTAGATCCAGGTGTCAGAGACTCTGAAACTTGATTTCTTAATGAAGACCACAATATTGAAAGTCAGATTCTCTAATTGGTCACATATCTGTTTAAAGACAGTGAAAATGGGACTGCATCATGAGGGCAAATTTGAAACATATGTGTGTGCATCAACTTCATAGCAGCAACCATCTAAGAACAATCCCAATGATGGTTTTATACCCTGAAATTCGTTATAAGTAACGTGAGATTATTTTGTGGAACTATAAAGCAGCCTTGCCTTTAGGGATACTTATTTATGTTTGTGAGTGTGTGTCATATATCTCATTTTGTGTATATAGACGTAATCGAGTAAAGACTTTTGAATCAGAATTTGAATAATTCTGTAGTCATCACCTTTCCTTATGGAAGAGAATTCTGTGCTGTAAGTCTGACTCTGTGAAATGTCTTGCTTTCATGGTTGTAACTAATTTTTGTAGGTAAATCTGTGGAAAGAGGAACTGAATCTGCTTGAAACTTTGGAGATACCGGTTATTAAGAAATCTTGAACTAAATACTGTTAGAGTAAACACTTCTGTGGTTGCACAGTACTTTGCCTTGCTGAAAGGGCCAAGTTTTTTAGTGCTTGTTCATATTACCTTTTTGTTGCAATACCCTTTATAGTTGAGCTTTAGTACAATCTTCACTCTGAGTGATAGAGAAAATGGATGTGTTTTGTTACCGTTCCTACTTGGCCATCAAGTAACAGCAGAGAGCACAAAGGTGCCCTCCAGTTATTAGATCATTCTGTTGCTTTCTGATAGATAGTCTGAGTAATGGTGGTAGGTTCTGAGAGCTCATTTTATCTGTACTTACATCTTGCCTTGATCCACTGAGGCAGCAGTTATTCAATTCGAGAGCCAATTTTGGCTTAATATTGAGAAAAACTTAAAAGGATTACATGTGCTTTTTACCTAATAGAGAGCTGGGGGATGGGTGTTGATGGAGCGCTACTGGTGCTCTGGTCTCAACAAATCTATCCCTTGCTTCCTGATTGCTAATTGTCTGAAACAATGAACAGTAAATTGCTTTTGTTTCTCTCACTATTTCTTGGTATTGGAACAGGAATGATTTATGAACCACAGTGTATAACACTATGGAGAAAATACCTGCAGAAAAGTCCTTTTGCTATTGTTCCTTTGGCCTGTGCTAAGGCAATGGTGATGCGGCTGTGGTCTCGGGGTCTATCATGCCCTGTCCTGCTAATGAATAGCTCTAGCTGAATCAAGCTAACAGTGGTATTGCTCTTTTTTAATTATTATTTCTGCAATAAATACTTTAAATAAGTAACAAAAAGAATGATCAGGAGTGGTAAAAGTGAAGGTCTTTTGATTCAGTAGAAATACAACATATAATCTATCAAAGAATATGAAAATTGGGTTTTGAGTGCAGACAATAACATTCACCTCTCTCTCCAACTTGAAAAAATTACACAAAAGACAGCAACAGGAATAAGGAGAACAAAGTAGAAAGAATCCCAGTACCAGATAAAAAAATCTGAAGTCTTATTAAAAGCAAAAGCTGTCATTTTATCACTGTTGCCATCTTTTTACTAAATATTTTAGTATTCTAGCTTATGCCACCATCTACTGGACACCAGATGAAAGTGTTCAGCTCACTCGCACAGATTCATTGTTAAAACTCCAAAATCTCTTAAGAAATGTTACAATGTCCATAAGGTTTTCACACAGATGTCTGCTCTTTACCTGTGCTTTAGGAATAGATTTTTAAAATGTCATTTTGCATTGACAGAAAAGTGAAAATTGAAACACATGATAGAAATTGTTCCTTGATCAGGCAAAGGCTTTTGAGAACTTCAACCACTAATACTCCCGATGCGCTTTGGAAGCTGGCAACTGTCACTTATTGCTAGAAACTTTGATGCAAATGCTAGAAGTTTTAATTGATGTCCTGAGTGTGTATTGTAGGTTCTCTGTTGCACTTGCTCCGTTGATAACTCATGGAATTATTTTTCCTTGGCATGAATTCACATACCGCACGTGCCACATCTAAAGAATAGTGTTCTAGTGTTAGCAATCTATTTTACCCTTACCTTCTGTTTTTTCAACAAAATGAAATAGAGAAGTGCCAAAACATATATCTTAGGATGCCAAGCCTTTAGAAAAATTTCTGCAGAATTTACAATCAGTTACTATGAATTTGTGGTTTTGGCAAGCATTTTCACTCACTGCATATGAGAAATTGGATGATACAGTACTGAGTTCTGCATGACTAGGGAGGGGATTAGGTAATTCTGCTGATGTATGGCTGTATTTCTTGTGAGCTCTGAAGCTTACATACACACACTCCCCCCGCCCCGCCCCCACCCCCCCTCCAAAGCAAATATAAGTGCCTGTGATGTGATGTCACTTCATCCTTTTGACTGGTAACCTAAAGAGACTTCCCCAGCTCTGGCTGTTGCTGCCTTTCCTTTTCCTCCCCCTTCCAGAGACAGACCTTCCTTTCCAGAAGGAGAAGCAGAATACAACCGGTAGTCCAGCCTTCTGGAAAATCTCTATCACCAAAGCAGTTTATCACTTTAAAATGTTGGCCAGAATAAGGTAGGGATTGTGTCAGGAATTTCTTTGTAAAAAATGTCCTCCTGCCCTGCCTTTTCATGGGTTCAGCATGACCAGAGAGTGTTCTTTCCCCAGGCGCCAGTCCTGGGTGCTATTTCTCTCTGTGCACAGCCTGCAACGTTTGTGCTGTAGGCTCTGATGTTCCCAAAGGCTCAGAGTTTACTCACTAGGCTTCAGTTTGAAACAAACCCTTCCTTCTGCATAGGAGGATGCGAGCCACTTTACAGCACTCATTTGAGTTCAAGAGTGGGTTAAATTGTCACTATAGACAGAACCACTCTGACTTCAGAAGACCCCTTGAACTTAAGTCAGTAATTCATTAAAGGAAATGGAAGCCTTTATTACAGACTTTAATTTCCATGTTGCTAAAACCACAAATGAGTATGTGAGAATCCATTCACTACTATGCATGAGTAGCTCATTCGCCTCTCTCAGCTCCATCCCTTGGCCTGTGCCCTGGCAATTTATAAAGTGACGGCAGTGCACAAGCCTGTTATCACTGTGGCAGGCTCCCCATAATAGTTTCTATAGTGATAACTTCAGGGCTCCATGGTAATGGACACAGCCAATTAATTTCCTGTCTATCCTTTTTCCTTACATAGCTTTACTAATGCCAAAACTAAATGTCAAGTAGGAAAATCTTCTGTTTTGTCCCTCTAGCCTAGAAACAGTAGATAAGCAAAAAATCTAAGCCAAACATTACATCTCCAGAGATTTCACATATGACTAATTACAATTTGGAAGCATATATGCTTTTAATTAAGCTCTGTTTTTTAACAGACAGTAAATACAAAGGACTGCAGTGGTAAGTACCCTCAGGATGTCAGGCTGTGAATTCGACTCTAGAAGTTGATCTGATAAGAGGGGGGGAGTATTTTCTCCCTGCTGTCTTTTGCAGGCTTTACTTGAGGAAGAAAGTAATCTGGTGTCAGGTGTTTAAAGGGCTGGAAGATATTTCTGCAGTCACACACCTCACTAGCAATTTGTCCTATGGTGAATGCCTATGAAGATTTGGCATGATAATGTCCTATCCAGTAGCAATTTTGAGATTTTGCAGTGGGAAATCAAACCAGTCTGATGCTGAGCTGGATTTGTAGCGAAATTGTTATTTCCTGTGATAACTGCTATTGCTTCCTATTTGTCATTCACCAGGTTTGTACATACATCACTCTGACAGGTGCTCTTTACGGCAGTGTTTCTGGAACTAGGTCAAGGAGGTTGATACGTAATTTGTGCTTGGAAGACCAGAAAGCATGATAATGGGATGGGAGGTGATTTTGAGTGGTTCTGTCCAACAGTTCATTGATCTACTGGTGTGGATTATGATACGGCGTTTTCACAGGCACCAAGCTGCCAGCCCCACATACAATGTTTTTGTAAAAAAAGGAAAAAAGGACTGGTCACTGATTCATGACTCAAAAATAATGTCTCTTTTTTTTTTTTTTTTTTTTTTTTTTAAACTTTCTTTCTAAGAAAATGGGATAGAGAATATAAAAGGTTGCAGGTTTTTTAATCCCTGGGTTAAGTTCAAGGATATTTTCTGAAAAAGTCATCATGATATACTGAAAAAAATATCTTGCTTCATTGCTATGAATTTTAGCACTCATTATGGCTGCAATAAAAATAGAGATATCACAAAGCACATGAAAATAGTGTTAATGACCCTTAACAGGAATCTGCACTGTAAAGTTGATCAGGATCTGTGGGTGATTTGCGTATAAGTGATAGTCAATAATAAGATAATTGTTCACTAATGATTTTGGAATTAAATTAGTAGTATTCACACAATTAAAGTTGTAAGTACGCAGTTGATTAAGTAGGATCAGTCTGCAAAGCCCTTCTATTTAAAAGGATCAGATTTGAAGAACGAAGTCTTTCATCAAATGATTAGTCGGATCATTTGGAATGGCAGCACAGTTGACTGAAACGTGCAGTTACAAGCAATGAAAGGTAGGAGAGATTTCAAAGCTGATAGCTACTCCTCAAGCACTGCCTTGCCTCTAGGACTGCCCAGTGGCCGGTTATGCTGGCTTTGTTTACAGACCACCTTCATCTGCTGTCATCTTGGCCTTCACCCCAGCGAATCCTCGGGTGAATACACATGGCTCCCCTAAAACTTCAGGAACTGATCTCCAGCCCTCAGGGAAGATGGTTAGGGCATCCTGCAGTTAAATGATATGGGCCTAAAAGAAGCTATTATTTATAACCTATGCAGAAGCACCATCTGATCGTGCTTATTCATAGGAAAGTCAATGAAGGAGAAATTTACCGGCCTGCCTCCTCTCGCAGGGATAGCCATCAACTTGGGCAGCGAGTTTTAACTGCTTGCAAAAACATCCTCATCTTTTCTATTTTCTTTTCCCTTCTCACATCGTAGTACAGGCTGTGAATGAGAAACGTTAGAGGTCAGCAGATGATCTTACATGTGTATCAATATCTTGTACTGAGAGTGACTAAAATTCAGAATGATTCTTGAAGTTCAAAGTAGCAGATAGTAATTTTTTGCTCTTCACATCTGGCTTTTTTATTTTGTTTTCTTTCATTGGCTGATACTGACTTGAAGTGATTTACCAAGCAAGTTAGGCAAAACAGCCTTGAAATGCTGCTAATTAATTTCTAAATACGTAAAGAATGTGGTTAAAACTATGCAAATAAATATAAAGAAACATTTCATGACTATTTTATTTTGTCTTTTATACTGAATTTTTGTTCCTGATGGACCTCTTGACAATAGAAAAGCACAACATTCTCAGAACCCTCCGAGAGGCTCACAGCATGCAGGAATAGATTGCTTAGTGGAGGAGAACCAGTACTTGTTCAGTCATTGTCATGTGTCATCCTTCTGTCGGGAGCCTCAGAGTTCAGGCGTGCTCCCCAGCTCCATTGCAACATGCCAAAAGGTGACAGGGTGTTTGTTGAAGACGCTTATTCCTCTTTGGAGCCCTTTGATACATGTTTCCCAAATGTCTTTGCAAATCTTTGGGAAGCGTGTCTTGATTTACCCAGTATGTGGTTTATAAAAACTTAAGCCTAGAAAACTGTTAAGCAAATCAACAGACAAGTTTTAAGGATGCCCCCCTCTGTAAGAATTGCGTGCCTTGCTGCATGATAGAATAATTCATGCTCATCTCTATCACCTGACAAGTTTTAAGATTTAAAATACAGATTTATTTAAAATGGGGGTTTGTGATAATGAAACAACGTTAAAGAAGATAAAATGCATTAACAGACTAGACTTGAAGACTCTGTGGCTGCTTTCACATCTCAGTCTATTTGCACTCACCTTACTGCAGGTTAAACTCAAACCTTCTCTCAGATTTCTAGTGTTCAAAGCAGCTGCTGCTTCCTCCTTCAACAGAAAAGCAAGAGCACAAGCAAAGACCTTCTTTTAAGCTGCCCTGACCTGGAATGCACCAGGCTCTCTGACTTCCCAGCTACAAAAGCCGCCTCCCTCTTTCCTCCAGATCTCCATCTCAGGAAGGAGCCATGTCCTTGCCCCGTCTTCCAGGAGGTCTTTGATTACCATGTCCAGTGCATGGTTTGCTTAACATATCCAGGTTCTAGGAAGGTGGGGTTGCTTTTTCTGGGTTTTTTTTCCTTCTCTTTTACAAATTTTCAGAAATACCTTGGTAGAATGTCATAGTAACACCATCGCAACAAAGTCTTCTCACTACCACCTCTCATCAAAGATGAGTTCATAACCATTGAATTTTTTGAGAGATGTCTTTTCTCTCCTCTGCATGCTTTTAAATATATTGCATACCTTGAAGGATCCTTACGTATGGGCTAGTGAGGCTGTCATAAACATGGAAGTGCAAATGTGTGTGGTGTCATGGAAATGGTCACAAAAAAGAAATCTTATTCTGTTTTGGTTAAAAATCTTGATTTCTTTTAAGACAAATTAAGGTAGTTTGCTAATTATCTCATACTGTATAGTTGGAAAAAAGAAACAAATCCATAAGTTTGGGGTTGTTTTTTATTTTTTTTTTCTATTTGCTTAGTGAAGGCTTAAGCTTTTATGGAAGAGAAATGGAAAACTTCTAAATGCTAAGAATTTCCTTGCCTACCAGTTTAGATTGTTTAAAGAATCGGAATTAAACTTTTAATACAAAAAAATTCGTAGTGCAGTAAACTATCTGTGACCAAAGAAGCCAATCACTTTAAAATGTAAAGGAAAACTAAAACAAATTATCTGGCATATGTTTGTATTTTACCTAAGGAGAGCTTTATTTTAGTAAGTGTGTCTGAAAGTACAGGGAGTATTGAGCACATATAAATCTAGATATAAATTCAGAATCATTGGTACTGGGTACACATCATATACTTAACTGCCTTGAAAAGATAACACAAACTAGTTCAAATTCTTGTATGTAGGTAATGTACTACTTTAATGATCTATTAATTTCCAGAATTACTTGCATTTACAGCAAAATATATTGGAAAGAAACCCTATGTCATCTTAATGACATACCTTTTGCTGTCAGAAGAGCTGGGCAGCCACCTCCTTCCCCAGCCACCCAAAGGGAAGTTTTGAAGTGGTTTATAAAATGAAGTAGTTCTATTACTTTTAAAATATTTTATAAAATTGGAATGAAAAATATTTTGATATTCAGCATACTCAAAATTATGTTATTCTACTCATAGCATGGCCTTGAATGTGTTTTGTACTTTACCTGGCAGATAAACTGCATCAGTAAATAGATTGTTAAGTAAAGCTTTATAAAGTAAGTATGGTCTAGCACAGGATAATACTGAGCAGGTGCAAAACTGATGGGCACTATTACCTGCTCTGTTGTTCACTGTTAAAATAGAAGGAAAGACAATAACAGCATCTGGCTTGTGCCTGCTTCTGTTCATTATTTTTCATTAGCAATGTGCACAATAGAATAAAACAATATGAAATGTAGTATCTCGTACATACATCTTGTTTTCCCCCAGAAATCTGTTTTGCAATCACTGGGGAGGGCACACTAGTTTAGATACCCTGACATGGGCTTAGGTTGAACCCAGTTGAGCTGTTCTATATGCTAAATATGTTAAATGCACACCACCACACTTCAGCAGAATTAATCAGTGAAAAACAGACAGTTGGGGAACAATTGGCCAAGTAGTTTTTGGTGGTTCTCCACCCCACCACTGCACCCACCAGGAAATGATCTAGAGATTATTTTGTTTGACAAACTGACCATGAGTCAGTAATATCTCTGTACTGGGGAAAGTAATATTTTATAACTGGACTTGTAACAGACCTGTAAGATTTAGCATTTCTGAGGCAGATTATAAAGCCTTACTTATCTTTCATTTTCAGGGAAGGTGCCTTACATTTGGAATAAATCCAGGGGGGAGCAGGAGTCATTAAATACCTAGAAAATATGATCTACATCATAAAATTGAAGTAATTTGGAAATTAAAATGGAGAAGCCTGAAAGGGCGATGCAAGATGCAACAGATTTCAGACACCTAAATAATTGCTAATGTAAAAACAACGTGGTAATCTCTTCGTTGTGCCCAGATAAGCTAAATTTTACCTTGAGTTTTAACACTACGGGTTCAGACAATAGGGAAAACTCCCTAACCGTATAACTCTGGCAATAGTTTTGCCTGGGGAAATTGATTTCAATGTAGAAGACTTCTGAAAACATGTTAATAATGGGCCAAAGTAACCTGCTTTAGACAAATTAAGTAATTCCGTAACATTTGCACATCATATTTTTTTTATTTTTTTTCTCTCCTTGATTTCATATCTGGCATAAGTAGTATTGTGGTGCAGTTCAAAATGTAGCATTGATGTTTCACCAGAATTATTGAGATAAACATTTTTTTGAAACTTCCTTTCAGAGTAATAATTACTCTATCACCATTAACTACTTTTTACAATTTCCCCTGAACAAGTATCCCCATCTGTTATGGCCATTGCCTGCCAGCTTACCTTGATCTCTTCGACTGGTTGTTTTCTCTGGAACACCCATATTTGCCCTTTCCAAATTCTGGAAAAAAATTGTTATCCTCAATTATTACATCTTTTCCAGGTGCACTTTTATTAGAAATTTATTTTTTTATGTGTTTAGAATAATTCTTGACAAATAAGAATGCAAATTCTGTTGCACATGTTATTTTTTTAACCATCTTCTAAGTACATTTATATACGTCTGTTTTTATTTGTGTCTGTAAAGTGACAATGCCACAAAACCATGATTTATTTGTACGTATTTTCACTTGAGATATTATAATCTAATAAAACCTTCAGAACTGTTGTAATTAGAAGTAATCAAATGTTTAAGTTTCAATGTTAATAAAAACTTTTCCACTTTATCACCAGGAGTTCAAGATTCATGGTTATCCTACTAGCAGAATCATCGTTCCCTAGAAGAAAAGCTTCAGAAATTATTATGAAGGAATCGAAGGGCATATTCTGAATAAGGTAAGTGGAATGAATGAACCTCTCTCAAAATTTGGTGATCAGAAACCATTTTATTATATCCAAGATATATAGCATAATGCATATCAGAACAGAACATAAATTCCTTTGACATAAAATTATACTGTTTAATGAAAACAAGCTACAGATGGATGGAAACTTCTACTGAATGCTCTGTCAGTCCCTAAGAATAGTTGGCAACAATAAATATGGAGAAAAAATGAAGATCTTTCTACTCAATTTTACACATCATTTACTGTACCTGTACTGATTTCGTTTAAAAAAATACCCATTTTCCAATGTCACATGCAGTGTTTTGGAGGAAAAGTTAGCCTGGAAGTTGTTGGAGCTGTTCAAAGTGAGCAGCTTGGTCAGTACTGGGCCCACTAAATCAACAGGCTATTCTTTCCAGTGCAGCTGTATACTTTTTTCATGAGAATAGCTCAATTTTGACCAGACTATTTATTACAGGAAACATGTGGAAACTTTCTGTTTCATAAAGCAACTCAGTAAATACACTTAATTTTATTTGTTACACAGAGAAAGACTTACCAGTGAGAGAGCTTGTGCCCAATGTGGTGTACGTTGTGCTATAACAGTGAACAAGCAAGGCAAAATAAGTATGCTATACAGAAATGCCAAGCAGTTTTTGAGTACATAAAGTACATTTTTGTGTATCTGTGTTATCTTGCTTTAATAGTCAAAATTTTAACAAAACTTAATGCTCTGTTACAGCTACTAGAACTACTCACCTACTAGTTCTGAGAGTGCTTCAGGTATAGTCCTAAATATAATTCTCTATTTATAGTGTAGCTGATTGAATACTATTATGGGGGAAGGAAAGACAAAAATCTGACTTTGATATGTTTGCATTTTTTCAGAGCCATAACATTGCATATACAATGAGTATATTCTATTTTTTATATAGACTGGGTAGACTAAGGACTCAAATATAAAAAAAGCAGTTTTACAAAGCAGCTAAATACATTTCAGCTAAAATCAGACATTTAGAATATTTTAATATTGGAATCATCTCAATTTTTAACTTTTTTTGTATCTTAAGGCCAAAATGTCTGAAAAAAAAAAAAGTTTTGCAGAGAAGTCTGTTTTAATCTGGATAGATACTGATCACATTTATTATGTGCACGCATATGTTAGTTTTCATAGAAATGTTTGAAGCTTTTATGAAATGTTGATGTTTGTACTTCAACTCCTTGATACAGTTTTATTATTCTTAAAATTCCAGTAATGCCAAATTTATGTGCATGTCAGTACATATTTTATGAAATTGTTGAGTAGTCTTGTGATCCTGAACTTGAGATAAACCCTCTGCCATGTCTGTCTTTGTGTGGACATGTGGGTCAATAATTAGCGAAAACAAAATAAAACTGTTACTGACAGGTGGGCTTTGAAAAACTATCTTTGCGATGCATATTAACTTCTCTAGAGATATCACCACTGATTCATAGAGGTTTTGTTACCATTAAAAAACATTTGCTTGAAGCCCTAGAGAATTTCTTATACCTTGGCTTTGTCAGGTTGGAAAATATATTTACATATAACATTTATTTGAAGCTTTAGAAAGCTGAGCAAGATAAAACATTCCGTTGGATTTAGGTTGTTTTCTGTTTGTGGATTAGATTTTTGATTTCTGTAGTACATTGCTGGGGAGTAGGGGGACAAAAGTTCAGGGTTTTTTTTTATAATTATTCACTTCTTCACAATGTCTTCCTTTTTAAAAAAATAGCATGACTATGATTTAGGCTTCCTAAAAACCTTTTAGAAAAAATAAATGATTACTGAATTACCTTTACCATTTAATGACTGGAGTCTGTTAATATCTTGCAATCTAAAATTTAAATCACAACAAAACATTTCAAACATTCTGAAAGCAGAAGTGACTTTTAGGTCCCCTCTCTGTATAGATCATCCCTCTAGTCACAACACCCTGCTACAGACACAGATCTGCTACAGAGGTTTCTTATATCTTATCTGCTGTAACTTTGAAGTTTTTTACCACTCAGCATTTTCTCAGACTTTCTCTATCCCCTGTTTTTTCCCCTCTTCATTCTTCTGTATCATTTTGCAAGTGAATAACTTTGAAAGCTGAAAAAATTATTATTTTTCTTGATCCAAAAAGTTTGGTTTAAGGTTGTTGGGTTATTTTTTAAAAATTAGAAAAATGCATATGAAAATTTGTTCATATGAATGATGGAAAAATACTGAATGAATAAATGATGGATTTTAGTTCAAAATTACATTTACACATTGTATTTACAGCATAAGGCTCTTGGGCAGAAAATATTACATGATACTCATCTGATTTTGTACATCAATCTGTGTTAATCATGCCTGTCAATGTCAAGATTCTTGGTAGATTTATATTGCTAAGAAAGGAACAGTGTAACTCCATCAGTTTTGCCTTTCATAGCAATTTCTACACTGAAATTTAAAGCTGCTTATTCAGTTTCATTAAAGAAGAATTATCAATATGCAGTTCAACAGCGGACTGAAACAGCTATTTCAAAGCGTGGTCATTTCTGTGACTTTACAAAAATATACCATGAACTAGGAAAGCGCTAGCCGAGCACTCAGATTTTGACTGCATTGTAATTTATGCCAATAGAAGGTCTGCATTAGCATAGCTGAGCTACTGCTGAGTGCTAAGGTCAGTTGTGCATTTCATACTTCAGCTGCAGAGCAAGAATTTTATTGCTTTCCATAGTCATGGTGCAGTGAAAAAGGTGCTTTATGATGTCACAGACAATTAATTGAGGTACATTACCTAGAAACTAAAAAGGTCACACGTGGAACATAATTGACACCTCATAACCCCTATTAATGATTACAGAAATGCAAATTAGTACTTTTCAGTTTCCAACGAGTAGCATAATTCTTCTCCAGCTTTGAATTATGTTTCCATTTGCTTACAATCTTTACTCTTTAAAATGTTTAATTTACCTTTTTTTAGAAAAGTAACCTCAGTCTACATTAAAAATTGCACTTGATATAAATTATACTATTCATAAAAAGTCTATTAAGCTGCAATTATATTTCTGTGTAATAGGCATAGAGTAAGAGAAAGAACTGATATAAATATACGAATAACACACTTAACGCTTCAGTAACCTCTCTTTAAGGCTACGTGTGCTATTACCTTTTCTGTTTCATGGCGTTACCGAAAATTGTAGCCACCCAGTGATGGCTGAGGAAGCCCATGCTAGTTTACTGCAGCTCTGGGTGCATGGGGTTTTTTTCCTCCTAACATGCACACTATGTTACTCAAGGGTGCACATTCTGTACAGTAGAATACTTGCATATTCATAGTACATTATATATCTGTTTTCATTTACACACAGTACTGGTTGGTTGCAAGTTTCTCACTTCTAATGGAAATTAGTACGCATCCTCAGATTGCACTACTGAAGCTTTTTACTAACTACGCATGCTCTCCAAGCAGGGTTGTGTCCTCTTTCAGGTGTGTGTGGGCGCTATTTGAATTGGAGGTCGAGATCTCCCATTACCACAGTTACCTTTATCCTACTTTAAACTAATTTTCAGTGGGCTGCAACACCTTAGCTTGTCTCGTCTTGCCGCCAGAACTTTCTCACTTGGAGGCTGCTTTCTGCATAATTTAGGTAACCGTGTTCTTTTCCCCATCTGTTCTTTGCTTCCCAGGCTGACTCCCTTCATTAGAAGTCCTTTCATTCATCAGTTTTGATAGCTGTAGAGGGTGGGTCAGCTTGATGTAAACTTTGTGCATGTATTTGTTTAACATATAGATAAACACTAAATCAGAGTTTGATAATTCAGGAGTTCAGGCAACAATGGGATTTCAGAAAAATATTTGCCCTTCCTTGTGAAGACAAACTCAACAATCTCACAATATTTCATGTACATAAGTATAAATTATAGTTTTATTTAAAAGCTGTTGTGCTTTTCTTATTGTTGTGTACAAAAGGTGCAATCCTAACACAGAAGGATGGGGAGGCATTAGGAGTTAGCCACTAAACTTGCTCCGGTTTTGTATGGGCAGTTTTCTATGGCCACCTAGAAAGGTTAGTACATTAGGGGTCAGATCTGCCAATTTTATTATAGCTGATGTTACAGCAATTTTGTACTTTCTGGAGCTTGCATTAATACCTGTAGCATCATAGCCTGGCATCATGATATGACATCATTGAACTGTGAGAGTTTCTTTCCTTGTAGGCTGTAACATCTTCAGTGTTGACCAAGACCAAAGAAACATTTGGTGAAGTGTGGAAATTCTTTAAAATAGGGGGTTTTAATGCAGTAACAGGATACTTCATGTCACAGACTTTCAAAGTAGACAAATTTGAAATGAGATCAGGTTTTTCAGGCACATGGCTATACAACACAGAAGGTTTTTCTTATGTATTTCCAAGAGGATGGTGAAGCACTGGAATAGGTTGCCCAGAGTGGCTGCGTCATCTCCATCCTTGCAGATATTCAAAACCTGGCTGGACACAGCAACCTGCTGTAGTTGACGCAGCCATGAGCAGGAAAGCAAACTCCAAAGGTCTCTTTCAACCTCAGTGCTCCCCTGTGATTTCCCCCCCCCCCCCCCCCCCCACTCCTGGACAGCCTGCATAGGACACAAATATCACCTTTCTTAATGTTTGTTTCATTGATTATACAGACCTGTATCTGCCACTAACCAGTACGAGCTAACAAATTAAGGTTTCAGCCTGCCTTGGGCCAGTTTGCCTGATACTTTTTTGTGTCTTTCATAGACAGCACAAGTGTGGCTCCTTTTCTCTTGCATTCCCACTGATGTCATTAGGTTGCAGCAGACCAAAATGTCCCCAGACACCTTTGTTATGGGCCTGTTGGCTCTGCAGACATAGTAAAACAAATGTAAAGACCAATGTGGCCTTTTTCGAACTTTCCTAATTTTTCCAAGTGCCCCTAAGGACTGATCATCCATGTCCAGCTGTCCATCCTGATCTGTGCAACCAGTAATTAAAGGCTTTGGATTACAGATTCCCCAAATTATTGGCAGAATTTAACAAAACAAGCTTTTTTATTTAAAAAGACACATATGTACTACTTATGTCTGTATATTGAAGTGCACTTAACTCTTTTGGGGCAGTGGTTTGCCTCTTTGTTAAGCAAAGAGGCTCATTGCACCAAGTCTTCAGCTGTTGGGAACTGATACAGCTACACTCAGCCTGAATAACCAGCAATACTGAGAAACTCCCTAATTGTGACTGTAAAGATAATCTTTAGCACTTTCTGACCTTTTCAGATTTTTACCTTGCAGAAATGTTTTAGAATGAGGCCATTGATTTATTTGCTTTTCCCAGATGACTGGTATGTTGATTTATAAAGTCATTTGATGGAAGAATTTTTCTCTAAGGATGTCTAAAACAGTGTTGTGCTAGAAACAATTTATTGTTTTGAGCTTCAAAAATTGCATGTATATCTAACAGTTTAAAGCAGGTAGCCATCTTATAATAGAGTTTATAGTTTTCCTTGGTGGCTATCTATCTTATGATGCAGCCTGAATGTTGAAGATGAATGGTGCAGAACCCTCAACCTCGATTGTTGGTAAATAGTGCAGAACACCACCATGGCTCATTTCGCATTTGATTCATTGTGTTGTTCTTTCCCCCTTATTTAAAAGCCATGAGAACATCTTCTTTTGTCCCTTCCTGCTGTTTAAGACCACAAAGACTGTATGCTTGTACTGTACAATGTAGGAGCATGGTAGTGGTGAAGACAACTGAAGAATTTCATTAAAAGAACTTGAGATTTTTGAAGTTCTGACATTCCTACTTTCTTGTGGCACTAATCGTTCTTCTTTTCTCTTTTCAAAACAAAAGGCTACTGAAGCCCAGTGGCTATTCCAGCTCTTAACAGGTATATAAATAAATAAATAAATAAATAAATAAATAAATAAATAAATAAATAAATAAATAAATAAATATAGCAGGCTTAGAATCATAGCCCAGTGTCATAGTAATACTTTTCCAGTTAACAGGTAACTGAAAAGTAATTTCATTTAGTAAACATGAGAAAGATTTCATGGCAGTTTGAATTTATTCAATTATATAATCATCATTATACTGAAAGTCAGTCCAAATAAATAAATATGCGGTAGAAAGAACCACTTTTTCTTAAAAATTTCCTAATAAGCTTATCAAGTTTTAATATGAGTTATCTTCCCAACCAAATTCTGTTCTTCATTAGCATTTTTCATGGATGAGTGATTTAGGGTTGCTCAAAGAATCACGGTCAAATGGATTAGCAAAAGTAGTTAATGTGAATTTGTAAAAGTTCAGCTTAACCATGTTGGATGGCAAGGTTCACTCTGTCACTTACTAACTGGAGGAAACATAGAAAGGCAAACGGACCTAGAATCAAGTTAGGATGATTTACACCAGAGACCAGAAATGCAACAGGCTAAGGGAGACCCTCCCAGTGAGTCAGGAGGTTCAGGTAGACCCCTTTACTTTCTACACTACTAAGGGAGCTTAGGTGCGGCTAGGTCCAATCTTACTCTCAGACTTGGACAACAGTTTATGTCTAAAGGAGTTAACTGCATGGATTTCATTAGTATTAATTTAGCCTGCTGTCTCTCACTTAAGAAGGATCTGTTGTGCATAAGGGGTCTCTCTGCATTGGGTGAGGAAGGATCTCTTGGTCTCAGGTAAGGAATGTCGATCCTTGAGAGGCATCCCAGCCGAAGGGGAGAATCACTGGCACACAGCCCAGTTGCAATTTCAAGAAAGCTTGAATTCAACTCATTGAAAGAGCTGTCATTGATAAAAATGTCTCTCTGCCTTGAGGAGAAACCACGAGGGGCATCCCAGCCCAAGGGGAGATCACTGCCCTGCAGCCGTGCCATGGCAAGCAGGGAGACCTCAGGGAAGACCCACGAGGCTGTCATATTTATGGGACTAAGTGGTTGTCTCAGTCGGGTTGGATACAGTGGCAAGGTACGCGTGAGACTCCTTGTACCCACAGCTTGCTCTGTTCCTTCATCGAGGAGTCCCAAGCCCCACCCACCATCCATGCCTTAACGGCAAGGCCAGCGCTCCAAGCCCATGTGTGTCAACGTGCGGTGTCCCTGCTCTTCTGCCGGTTACCTGGAGGGGTCCTTGGTACAGCTCAGGCCTTTACCTCCTTGGGAGCCTGTACCAAACTTCTGCTAGTCTGGTTAAGGGGATCAAGTGCATCCACCACAGCATTTTGAGTAAATGGCCACCCCTTCTCTCCCCCAAAGAAATAGGAGTCCACTGTGAAATTACCATACCCAGACAGTACTTGCCTTTTTTAAGGGCTGCATGCATCTATTTTTTCCCACTAACATCATTTCCTGCTGTTAAATCTGTTATTATTGAGACACATAAGAAGCTTTTAAACTTTTAAAACCCCTAAAAGTAATGGATATGTGGTCAGGGATATGCTGTATCTGTTTCTTTCATTTAAAATGCTGCTTCAGACCTGTTTCAAACTTTCTGTACAACCGAAACCTCAGTTTCTCCTGTGTTCAAATACAGTTTTTTCCTCTTTCTTCCTTTACACTATCAACAAAACAGTCTGCTGTTTGTGGTAGTTTTTTCAAGCTGAAATTAAGTTACTGATGTTGTAATTCAATACCATATTAAAAAAATTATTTTCTTTGTAAAAATAACTGGAAGTACCATTACAGATATACTGGCTAGACTGTGTGACTTCCTGAGATCTCACCTGAGGGAAGATAAAAATAAAATTTGTCTGTACTGAATTACAAGACTATTGTGCATGCCACTAGACAGAGGTGAAATGCCAGGAGTTTCAAGTTGTAGGGAGTTTTAAAGATACAACATTTAACGCAATACAAACTTTTCCTAAAAGTGAGATGCAAGCAAACCCAAAGTCATTCATTCAGAAGGATTACAGAATATATTGAGTGTTTTCTTGCTTTTATTGAATGGTTTCAGACATAGAGTTTATCTCATCTTGAATGATCAATTATTCTAGTATTAGCTAATAAAAGATTAGAAGTCAAAAGGTATATCGTATTTTTGTTTGTTGATTCTTCTCAGATAATTAATTTGCTTGTTTGCTCATGTTTAATCCTTGTTAGCTCTCCACAGTGAGACTGTTACACTTTTCTATTCCTTTGGCACAGTTTCAGAGGACAGTAATCTTAATTTAGGAATTTACACCTATACAAAGTTTTTGAGATCCACCACTTTTTTTTTTTTTTTTCTAAAACAGGTTTTATTCTCCACACTTTTTGGGGGGCTCGATATGGGTAGAAAAGCTGATGACTGATTGTGAGAAGTAATATACATCTTTACATCTTTTAATCTCTAGTAATGTCACTTCCTATGAAAACTCTGGAGGGGAGAAATTCCTTAAGTCAAAGAAAATATCTTAATCAGAATATAAAGAAACTAACTTTAAAAACATCAGAGAACTGAACTATAGCATCTAATTATCCATTTTTCAAAATTTAAAAACATATTTATATTTCTCTTACACATACATACAGAAACTATGACACAATATATTTAGCTCAAAAGGGTGTTTAAAATTCAGTAGAGGGGGAGGAAATCATAGTAATGTTGCCAATATAAAATACTGTGGTAGGAAATAGAGTAAAGAGTCATGGTAGAGTGTAAAATGTGCCATGTAGTCACTGACATATACTGTAATATGTATAGGTATGTATATACACATTATACAGGTAATTTATCACCTGGAGTCCATTTTTTTCAGTTCATTAAGTTTGCTTTATTGGTTCCTCCCTTTTTCTTTCAGCCTCATCTCACATACACATCGTTATTTTCAACAATCTCATTACGTGGTCTCTAATAAAAAGTGTAGGTCTTTTAACACTGCTGTTGGACGAGTGGCTGTGTTGCCTTAATTTCTCATGTTTGGGCAGAAAGGCTGGCTAGGGGCAGCAGACCTCATCATGGTAACATAACTCAATTTCTATGAGGCAAAGTCTAGAAAATGCCACCAAATACACACAGTTTGGGTATGTATTTGGTACATGCCCATTTTAAGGATGCTTTTCTTTAGTCCTTGGTTTCAGTCCAGTTAGAAAGTTCTACACTGGATGAGCTCTGCTTGTTTCAGTTTATGGTTCCAAAGCACCAATATGAAAGTAATATCTCAAGTTTTCCTAAGTTAAGGTGAAATTTCAGTAAGATACTACATTTACATATTTTCATTGTGTGATAACAGAAATTACAGCTATTTGTCTAAAGAATTAGCCCGCACCCCACAGAAGGACTACACAAGACCTCAGTCGTCATGACCTGGGTTCATAATCATAGAAACTAAAAAACCCTCTCCTGTTCTTAGCTAATCTATACAGAAATACATAACTTTTTACAGAAATAAAGGTGACAAATTTTAGTATTGGTTACAATTAGCACCAACAATCTACCTATACCTCAAATTGGAAAGGTGAGCCACAGACCTACTTAGGTATGGGAGCAGAGTTTTGGTCTATAATCAGTTCCAGTCACAGTCATAACGAGTTTATGTAGAGATGAGGCTGGCAGTAGGCTGCCAAAAAAGTAAAAATATCACCACATTAGAATACATGTCTTCCAGGTATTTTAGTTTAAAATTAAGTTATTGTTTTATGAAGTGCATCTGTACTTTTTGTCGGTCATGAAACTTAGAAAATAAAATCTGTTTACCAGAAAGCTAAGGCATGGTATGATATACATAACAGAGATTTATTTCTCCATGAACCATAGAGCTTGAATTTATTTCACTTAACAGCAGTTTGTAACAGAAGAGCAAATGAACTTGTAACAGTGGAAAAGAGAAACTTTTAAAACACTGTACAGAAGATACTTTTTAATTTGCAAATCACTTTTAGACTCTCACAAGCCCTTTAAGTCTGGATTCTAGCAACATGTAAGTTTTAAAAAAGTGCTTTCAACTGTTGCTTTTAAGAAGTTGTTTTCTATTTCCCTTTGGAGGCATTACATCTATCATATTGTACTGTTTATTCACTCATTGGGCTCAAGTGCAGTTTCCTCTGGAAACCTATAACTAGCATCTGAAAAACAAGTTAGTCTCATGCTCAAATCAACAGCTTGTAACTAGCAATCAATATCTATGCACAACTACAAAATCCTGCCTTTAGCCTCTTACAAGCGCCTCCTCTCAAATGAGAATTTGAGAATGAAAAGTGTGACTCTACAGGACATTTAGAGCCAAATAGATAATAGTTTGATTCCTAGTTAACTTTTTACTTCTTTAAAACATGCTGCAGTGGTCAATGCATCAATGGCTGTGTGTGGTATACTGGGCTCATTATAAATTCTTTGGCTGTATGTCTGTTAATGTCGTTAATGCTTTAATGCCGACCATTCGGAGATGACATGAACCTGTACTACATGGAAAAAAGTGGGTTGTCCCCATAGTTACTATGAGGGAAAATAAGTGATCAGACTACATAAAGACATTTCAAGGTTGTTTCCCTGGGAAGGTTTTGTTTTAAACAATACTAAAAAAAATGCTATATAAATAAATTATGGGACTATAAACCTTTCAAGATAGTGACAATTATTGAATCAGTTTCCAAACAATATTCCTGAAATAACTGTGGCAAAAGTTTACTTTCATCTCTAGCTACAGTACCTTTATGACAAGATGCCAACATATGTAATATAACTTGCGTTACATCTGTCTCTTGAGGGTTGAACAAACTTGACAGTCCTGAGAGAATTATAAGGGCTTTATGATGACAACCTAGTGAGGAAAAAAAGAAAAAAAGAAAAAAAGAAAAAAAAAAAAGGAGAAAAAAATGTTTGACTGTGAACAAAAGAGAACAAATACAAGGAGATAACAGACAAAGTATATGTAAAGTGAAATTCATAGAGACTGATGTTTAAAATTTAAGAAAATTTTATCCTATTTTGGTTTTTGTTGTTTTTTAATCACTTTTTGGGTTTTGTTGATTTTTAACCAAGAATGAGTTCAGGCCCCTAAATCCTCTGTGGCTAAAATAAAATAAAAACCTTCTTTGTGTTTAATCGCTATGAATTTTAACTCCTTTGTTATTTCATGCTAGATAATTGAAATAGGAATATATATGAAATTTTCATCTCTAAGATACTAAATATAGATTGAAACAGATTCCAAACACCACATTGGTTTCTGATCTGACAAAAATATCTAGTTGGCAGGAAGGAAACAGGAAAAAAGTCAGTGACGAATACTCTTGAATACTCTTATAGCTTCATTGACTCTCCTCTGCTTCATGGTCCTTTTACTTCAGTGTAGTAAATCATCAAATGAGATTTTTATATTGTATTTTTCTGTATTTAAAAGATGAAATAGAGTTCAAGAGATTCCTCAGAGTTCTTCTAATCTATTCCCTCTAGAGTTTGGAGGGGGGAGGGAACCTGCTCTTTAGTGTCTGTTTTGGCTCCTGACCTATTCTCTCCAATCTTTCTCATTTTTATAGAATATTGTTAACGAAGTGTGTATAATGTTGCCTGGGAAAAACATGCCACAGTGATTTTTCTTTATTTTTAAAGTGTGTTTGATTCCATCTAGCAGCTGCAGGCCTCCTTTTTCACAAAAGAATCTGATTACTGACTGTGATTAAAATGAATTTCTCTTTATATGATGAACTGTTTTTCCCAACTGTGAATCTAACAAGCACATGTTTTTCTGAGTATCACTGTTATACTTGAAGTTGTAAAGACACAATCATCACAAGACTTTTTATTTACTATTGTTCAATACAAACAGTGTAGAGTGAAAGAAAATAATGAGGTCTTTGATAATCAATTCTTATCAGAAATGTCTTGGGCAGAATGTGGTTTTTCAATTATCATCAGTTGTTCGGTAGCTGTACGCATTGGCTTTTTTTTTCATCTAGAAGTGCTGATTTTATCTTTATTTTAAGAAAGATTAACTTACATTTGAATGCTTGAAATTAAAACTGTTCCTATTTGGACTGCTTTCTTGACAACTGGCATTATTTTGTCTTCCATGATTTTACATGTAAGCACTGTCATACAACTATTGAGCTAAATCTTTAGAAGGAAAAACTCCAAGGTAAGAAAAACAGGCAGCTGGCATGCAGAGGTTTGGGGAATTTGAGGGCAGGACTTTTGTTTTTAAGGAGTCTGTGAGAATAGAGAAGCAGGTAATGGGTAGAATAACCTAGGCATTCTCTAGGAAAATGATGCTTCCAAATTTTGAAAGAAATTGGAACAAAGTTGCTGGTTGGTTATGGGAGGAGGGGAGAGGGATGAAAAGACAGCCACCGAGACTGCCAATGTAAACAGTTGCATTGAAATATTAGCGCTAGCTTTTAAAAGGGACCAGTTGGAGAATGAGCAGTTTGAAAAGATAAAGTGTTGAATCCATTTGGATCTTTGGATCTCTTTCCAACTCTACAGCTTGCACCCCAGAAATAAAGACCTTTGGCATTTCTTTTGCTCCACAGCTGTAATTATTGAGGCAATGTCTTTGAGGGGAGGCGAAGGTGTCCTAAAAAGCAAAAGCAAGTTTTGCCATATAATAATGGTGGTTCATAATAGATTATTAATACATTTATGGTGTTTTAACTTGCCCAGATAGAGTATAGTCAAAAATCTCTGAGCTTGGACTTATCTTGAGTTGACAGAACAAGTCATTCGGTAATGAACAGTTATCTCTTTGATGTATGGCAGGGGGAAGGGTAGTTTTCAGGTGGTGTTATATGTAATTTTCCCCAACATATTTTAAATTTATTTGTAATTACAGCTGTGTTATATACTGTATAAAGGTGATAAACTGGTCTCTGTTTCCTGAAAGAAATAATTAATAAGCTGTATTTTTTTAAAATGTTGTACTTCAGAACCTCTTTCTGAATTCCAGAAGCAATGTCATCAAGTTGTACCTTAGTTCCAGGTAATAAGGATAAATAATTTGTATATATATAAAAGCAAGTTGCAGCTCAGTAGTTTTACAGAGAGGCGAGATGAGATGAGACTGCTGGAAAATCCTGGAAAAGCTACATCCAGTCTCTGGGAACAGTATCTCTGTTCACTGCTACAGAGAAGAGATGATGCCCTGCTTTATACCCTATTGAAAAAACCATTAGGATTATGTGAAGTTTCCTTATCTTTCACGTAAAGCACATTGTGTTCACCTTTGTCCCTTTTTCATGATTCTCCTAGTATGGAAAATGGGGAAACAGAAGAAAACACATTTCGTATTGTACTTAGGTTCTTAATATCTCTGAACTTTCTTGCTTAGAAAACATGTCTCTTCTAAAAGACAGGGATATATAGATGACAGCCCGTCTCAGGAACTGCATCTCCAATGTTAAGCCTGGGTCAGGTCAGGGCACGGCTGTGTGGGCTGGCTAGCTAGCTGGGGTGGGCTAATGGGCCGGGGGCAAAATAAAGGCTCCTCTTCATCAGCCCGTCCATATGCCATTGGCTTTTCATATTGAGCCTTTGCAACTACAGAAATGGTTTTCGTGATATGTACTCAGAAAAATGCAAACCAAGCAACTTTTCCAGTGTGCCAAAACCACCGGAGTGGCACCGGGCCAGGGATGCCAACTGGTGCCTTGGAAATGTTCACAAAAGGTGCTTTGCTGTTTCTTGTAACTTTGATTCCAAATTTGCTTTTAAAAGGTCTGTGTGTTTGTGCACATGGTGAAAGTGTAGGAATGGAAAACAGTTTTACTAAAAACTGTAGTCGTCCCTGGAGATTACAAAGTAGGGAAGTGTTTATTGACAGTCAAAGGAAAAATGCTACTATGAAGTAGCCTCATACTCGCTTATAAAGGCCAGAATTATCTAAAAATTGTTGCCTAGCACCATCTTCTGAGCACAGCCTGTACTGCAAACTGTCAGTCCTGAGCTGTCTGCATCACTGTGCACTCCACAGGACAAAACCCCAGTGCTCAGTACCTGCCTGTCAGGCACTACATCATGAGCAAATTTATCCAGTTTGCTGAGCTAGAGGGCTCACATTATTAAGAACTACTTATTATTAAGAATGTGTTTAACAGATTCATGTCTTCCCTAATTAAAAACTTTACTGACAGCCATCAAGTAACTCTAAGGAAATCCACAATGAGAAAATCCTCTGTAGGAAATGCAGTATCTGCCACACTGTTGATAAAAAGATCTCACGTTACTGCACAGGTTGAAGAAATACTGACATTGTTTCTATAAGCTTTGAACGTAGGCTACCCAGTCCTTCTGGGTAGCTTCTTCAATTCTAAGACATCTAGCACAGATCAGTTAAGATTGTGGTTTAGCAAAAATGTTTTATGCAAGAAATGAAAACTTATACTATATTTTTGTCTGCTATTTTTTTCGGGGTTTCAGTATTGCTCTTAATATTAATTACTATAATTAAAAATAAAAAAATAGCCCAAAATAGTTTCTGGGCTATATAATTGGCAATATATTATAGGGGTGTTGCAATATTTTTGTAATAACTGATTTTGCAATAGAATAGAGAGATGCTTATGATGCTTGAAAATTTGAAAATTACATGGCCAAAGAGCAGCAGTTTTAAAAGTGAGACAAAAATTGAGGAGGTTATAGAAAAACAAGAGAAATAAAAAACAGAAAGTACCTACAAGAAAGGTACCTCTGTTGGCCTCATAAACATCAAAACTGAAAACAATACGCCTATGAATTTGTAAAGTTCAGAAGAAAAGTACATTTCTGGAAGAAGAGAGAAAACCTAGTTAAAGATGAAAGCCTTACAAGTGTGTTTTTTTGATAATATATGTATATATCAGTCATATAACTGTTCTAAAGGATGCTTCACTCTCAAAGGAAGGAGATCAGAGGACATTTCAGTTTCAGATGACTGCAGTTAAAGTTAGATAGCATTCTTTTGATTGTTGTGACTTTTAGTAGTTATTGTAATTTACTGGAATTTACTCAACTTCTGTTGTGAAATTTATTCAGGAAAAGGGACAGTCTCCTTCTACCGAGTTTATCTATAGAATAGAAGGTAAAGCAATAATCTGCTAACAGAATGCCAGTCTGTCATCTGACAGTTCAAAGGCACTCCCATTTGTTATTGTTTCTGTGTATCAAGCTTGATTGGGTTTGGGTGGTTTTTTTAATATATATTTTTTTCTGCCTACATTTAAAGAAGGAGACAATGTGAGAGTCTGCCTCTCCAATGGGTCAGGGAATGCCACTTAAATTACAGGCACAAGAAGAGATAACGGACAGTAAATATAAGATGGAGAAAATCCTGCCTTGAAAAGCCAAAATTCTTAGTCACCTAGCTGATCTTTTGGGTTTGTATCCAAATGCACAGGGTCTTGCCCAAAACTAGCCTATTCTTCATACCCACTCCCTGTTCTTCAACACTTTTTGTAACTTTGAAAATGCAGAAATAGTTTGGGTTAAACTTCAGTGTGTTTTCTGTAAATTGAGACTTTTTTGACATTGAGTTTGATTGAAACAGATTCATTTTCTCAACGAAAAGGACAAGTGGAATGGAAAATGTCTTGTTTTAAACTTCCTGCTGCAGTAACATGCAAACACTTTCAGATGTAGTTTTTCTATTAAGTATAAAATATTAATCTATATTCAAAATACTGTATTTAAAAGATCATTCCTGGACAGTCTTACCCAAATAAGTTGCCCAAGCAAAAAGTGGGGGATATATTTTCTTCTTAGTCATATATGGTTGGCTTGTTAAAATCTGGATAGTGTGAAGTTAGTGTCGTCCTCTTCGGAACGCTCCATAAATATGATTATTCATGCACAAGAGAATAGAGTTTTTAGGTTTTTTTGCATATGTAGAATTGTGATGGAGGAAAAAAAAGTCCTCTGGGAGGTGGGAATGAGCAAGAAAAGGTGTGTAACCTTTAATGACTCCATGTGCGAACGGTGCAGCAGAGCTTTAATGAAGAGAGAGACATGATAGTGGTGAAGATACATAGAGATATCATAATGGTTAAGCTCAGCCTTCAGTCTTGCGCAGAATTGCTTTCACAGGGGCAGTGGTATCCTTGCTTCCCATAGATCACATTATAAAAATACAGTTGCTGGTCCATTTCATGTAAAGATTATCACCCAGTCTAAAGAAGAGTAAGGTGCTTTAAGGGCCAGAGCTTAAAAAGAAAGAAAACACAATGATTTGGGCAAAAAAAAAAAGAAAAGAAAAAAGAAATAGCACAAATAATAATCATTCTGCCAGTGAAAGTCCTGATGAAAAGCACTGAGCAGTCCAAGGTCAGAGATAAGAGAGGATGGCTCCCTCCCACGCCCTGCTGGCGAGCCAGCTGGACGTGCAGCTGTCAGAGCACCTAACAAGCAAAGATGCTACTTAACTATTGCACCTACTCATGTTTGGAGAAACAGAGGAAATGTGAAGGGATGACACCTCATCAGAGAATATCTCTAGTGTTTCCTTTCACCTAATAATGTCTAAACATCTCCAAATTCTCTCCAGTTTGCTTTTCTTCTCTCTTCCTGTTAGGTGTCCAGTTTCCTTTTGTGAATTGCTGGTTTCCTTTCACATGAATTTTCACTGCTGCACAAATAATGTGGAAGAAAAAAACCCCTAAACCAAACTTTAGTACTAAAAACACTGAGGTACTGCTTTCTCTAGAAAATTAAATTGTGCTATTTTATTGCTTAAATTCAAGTACCAGCTCAAATTTTATTTTGATGCTTTCTAACACTTAAGATTTTAGTCTCATGGTAATTCTTGTTATGTCATCCTAAAATCAATTATTTAAAAATCAATTCCAGATGTGAGTGTGTAATATTCCTCTTATTCTTTGCAATTTGAAATGAACTTTCATATCAATAGCTCCAAACGGGGTTGCCAGCCTGTGCACGACCTGATTCCGAGCTGTACAGAAGCACATATAAGTATCTTGGAAAGAAATGGAAACTTCATTACTCCTGATTTCCATGGCACCTTAACAGCAGATCTCTCAGTACCACCTCTTCAGACAGAGATTGAAGCTTGAGTTTTCACTCAAGGAGAGGAACATGTAGAATTAGTTGTCCACATGTAGTTTTAAAATCCATTGTTCCTCAGGCTGACCACTTTATAAGGTTGCATTCAGATTGCCCTCTGACTTCTCTGCTTCCTACCCTTCCCATCTTTTCCCATTTCCCCTTACCCATATTTATCTTCGTGGTATTTCTATAACAAGATACAATCTTAAACTTAGAATTTAAAAAGTGTAATAGTTACCACAGCCTTGCCGTAGGAATTAGTAGACCATCTCATCACACAACACGCATATGCAAATATTCACATACTCTGCCTCCGAGGTTGTGGTTCATGGTAGGGAGATTTGTCAAGCTGATAAATGTAGCTGCATGGTGCCAGCTAAAAGAATGCAACAATTTTTCTTTCTTACACTATGTTTTAAATAAGCAAACCTCTTGACACAATTTCTTCATAGAACAGTAAAGAAATACATAAAGTGTAATTTTCTTCTAATACTCTTTTTGAGACTATATTAAACTGGAAATGGTAGTATATTTAAAGATAACTTTAAGAGGATTGCTTCTATCTAGATGTTTATTCTAGGTGTCTCATGCCTTGTTTACTGATAAAGCATTTCATAAAAATTGCAAGCTGAAGGAGGGGACAAAGGCAGGGGAATTCTGTCATCTCTGCAGTTCTAACCTTTGCAAGCCATGCAGCTCTCAAAGGCTGGCCCTGTGTGTTTGCATTACAGTACTCACCCACAGCTGCTGTTCTTCAAAACTCACCTCTTCTGTGCTCAAGCCTTTATTTTCTTTCATTACTGTAGACTTGATTAGGTTTTTAGATATGGCTTTAGATTTTGTAAACCACACAGCTAAGGCCCCACGCCTGCTTTCTCTCACTTGAGGCTGTGTGCCACCTTTTACCCCAAGCAAATTTCAAATTCCGTGCAGAGGCTTTATGAGGAAGACCCTTTGCTACTGGCAGTTTACCAGTGTTTACTCTGATGTGCCTCTTGCACTTACGTTCCACATTGTTTGTATAATTTGTATTTTAGAGTTTTAAAAACGGGCATTCAATATTGGTGCTTTCCAAACAAGTGAAATAAGCAAGGTCATACTGGTTGCAGGAAATGGTGATGCGCTGTTATAGAAGAACATGAGAAAAGTGTGATTTAGAGCCTGAATGATGAGAGTAGTGACCCTCTTCCTCTGATCCACACAGGTCTTTATTTATATAAAAAAAGCATACATGGCTGTTGCACAACCAAAGCAGGGATGGACATGAATAGGGAAAAAATGTCAGTATTTTTATTTATAATGTTTAAAAGTACATATTTGATGCAAAAGATGTTCTATGTAGGTGGTGAGGCAGGCTCCCTATAGGACAGGGGAAGAGAGAGAGAAAATTAGCATCTGCTTCATACTCACAAATGTTTTACCATGCAGATTCACTGCCAAGCCTGGTAGTACACCCCCTTGCATTTGCTTCAGATTATTGATTTGGTGGGAAATAAAAATAACTTCCTCTGATGTGAATTCTCTAACCCATGGTCTCTAAACCATAGCTGGTTTAGGGTTTGTTTCCCACTTGCTTGTATCTTTCTGTTGTTTTGTGATGATAGGGTGGTGTTTGATTTGGTTTGGGTGGTTTGGTTTTGGGGGGGTCCCCTCCACAGAAATGCACACAAAATGAAAACAGTCATGCAATAAAGCTTGTTTCTGGCCCACCAAGCTAGCAAGGGATTTCTGTGTTGGTCTAGAAATTCACAACTAAATGAAGGTAGTTCTTAGCTGATACACTGGTTTTGTTGCATGGTAGCCTCATGTAATGTCCCCAGAAGAAATCATATTAAACTGTACCATGCTCTCAGCCTTCTGAAGGCGATCAGCTCAGGTTTGTCAAAGGCCGGGGGGGAGGGGCAGCACCTTTCGTAGAAAGGGCACCCTGACATGACAGTATTGGTAACTATTTGTGACTCTAAGAAAGAAAAAAAAAATGAACTTCCTCTAAAACCAAGTGCTAGAAGGAAGGTAAATTTTTGTTTATGTGGACCAGATGCAGTAAGGGCTCTAAGACAGGATTTTTTGTTCTTTTAGAGTACAAGAATGGGATTGATACTGCTGTGTTTTCTATTCCTGAAAAAACCACAAAGTTGTTAAAATATAGTCTAAACTTTCTTAGCAGAGAAATTAAAGTTTATTTGAATGTAGCATGCTATATATAAACATAATTGATTTTTAAAGTTAAAAACATTTTTCTTTTATAAATATGCTTATGAGATTTCATCTTTAGAAGCATTCAATAGGATTAATACTATAATTTTTTTTTAAAAATAGCATATTGCTGAATTCTGAAAACACAGTATTCTATGAGGAAAGTTAGTCTATATGTTCAGGGAATTTTCATCTCTGTCCTGAATTTTCTGATACTGACAAAACAACAACATAACAAACACCTAAGCAGATACTCTTCAAATATTGTGCTTTACAGCATGGAATATCTTACATACATTCTTTTTCTAAAATACACTTTCAGCATTTGAAATTATATAAAAGAACCCGAACAAATGAATGCAAAACAAATCAAAACCCTCATTAGAAACTGGCACACAAAAAGAAAATATCATGCATGTGGAATACTTTGTGCTGTTTTCAGGTGATTCTTTTCCCGTTCTTGATTCTTAGCATTCCATTTGTTTCAAATAAAACATAAACGTGCTTATATAAATGGTAAATAACATTACACAGTGGATGTGGGTTTTTTCTTATCATATTTCTACTGTACATGAGAGAAAGCTGGTAATCTTCAGCTGAGGTCAAAGACTGTCATATCAATATGATATAAAAATTTCATTTTGTAAGTTATATTCAAGGAGTGTAATTATATAATTGTTTTAAAATGTATATTATGGTGATTATCGCAAGAATAGTCAAATTACTTGAACGCATACTGACAGATGGTTAGTGGGCAAAGACAAATCCATGAATAAGCTGACACACTGATCAGAATTGAAATATCACCTATCTATGCACTGTGAAAATGATTGCAAATTATATTAGCATTGTGTTTTGACAAAACAGATTTCTTGCTGTTGGCACATACTTAGTAACATAAAGATACCTTAGCCCTACTGTTTCTTAACTTGCACTATTCCATTTAACATACTGCTAAAAGTGGGTATTCTGTCACAGTACTAGTAATACTGGCGGTTGAATAGCAACCACATTCTATGCTTCTTCGATTTGATTGTAAAATTTATTTAGTATTTTATTTTCTGAATATAGAAATGAAGTTACTTCTGCAGAGACTATTCTGTTGCCAGTGATATTTATGGACAAATATTTCCTTTTGTGTAGTTTTCTGTTGAAGGTGTTTCTCTTTTATTTATTTTCATTTGCTTAAAATATAAAAGCTCTTTTTATAAATGTCAGTGTTCCTGCCAACATAGAAAAGAAAAAAGTTTATGAAATCTTATACACCCGTTTATCACTTTACTACTGCATTTTATAAATAACAGATACAATTTTGTAACAAACTGGAACCATTTAAACATATTATTGAATTGTTATGTATTAAGCATAGTAAAATAATTCACTTATGCAAAACTCTCTGATTTTTGTAATGCAGGAAGACACTTTTGTGCTCTAATAGCATAATGGCTTAGAGATAAGTACTCTTTATCACGGAGGGCTGCTAAGATGCGTATAGTCTGTACTGCTTTTGGGAAAGGTTTCTTATCTTCCTGACTCAGTCTTCACGAAACTCCACGCAGTTTAGTTTCACAATATTTATAATCTCAGGGCAACTTCACAACTACAACACATGCTCCAGCTCTCCCAATATTGACAGGAACTTCCTATAAAAAGGAAAAAAAACAAAAGGAAAAGAAAGAGGAAACTTTTAAAGTATATTCCTATGGATAGGACTAGAAGAAGTTATTTGAAGGTTTAAAGGAAAGCAATTTGTTTATTTAAATTAATCTACTGCTAAAAAAGTTAGATTTAATTAGGGCTCTAAAAACAGTTTTGTTTTTTGGGGAAAAGGCTTTAGCAGCCATTGAGAATTGCAGCAGTGCAGGCTGCTGCTGTTACTCCTAAGTTTTGTAAAAAACCTACACATCCCATGTTCCAATCCCACGGACTGTGTAGCTACAAAAGGATCTTGACAGTTTTAAATATTTCCTCTTAGTCTCCGCTGCGGTGGTCATAAACACGAAAACTGGAAAGTGCCTCCAGGAGAGGGCATTGCCGGCAAACACGTCAGCTCTAACAGCAAATGTAGGCACTTCAAGCACAAAATGATCGGTGCAACATGACCCCCTTGGCCGTGCACTGCCTCCAGCCTTTAGGCTGAAAAATTCTGTACAGTTATTTCACAGAAAAGGCAACCAATATTTTATAAAACCTGACTACAGTATTACTGCATCCTAATATATCATTTTTTCACAAAACTGGTGATAATTTTGCGAGACAGTAATTTTTGTTTTGCCCACTACAGTAACACAGGGTGGTGGGGGCTGGACGGAGCCCACCGAGCCCAGCCCGCGGCTGCCCCCGGCCCTCCCAGGGCGCCGCACAGCATGGCCACCGGGCGGGTGGGGACGGCCCCAGCGAAGGAGAACAAAGCTCTTCCTCGTGTCCAGAAGGAGCTTCCCGTGTGGCAGTTTGTGCCCGGTGCCCCTTGTCCTGTCGCTGGGCACCACTGCCGGGAGCCTGGCCCCGTCCCCCTGGCCCCCGCCCTGAAGGCCCCTGGTACCTGTTGGTCAGACCCCCCTCAGCCGCCTCCTCTCCCGGCTGGACAGGCCCAGCTCTCCCAGCCCTCCCTCACCGGGGAGATGCTCCAGCCCCTCATCATCTTCCCAGCCCCGCGCTGGCCCCTCCCAGCAGCTCCCTGGCTCTCCTCAACTGGGGAGCCCAGCACTGGGCCCAGCACCCCAGATGTGCCTCACCAGGGCAGAGCAGGGGGCAGGATCCCCTCCCTCGACCCGCTGGCCACGCTCCTCCCGAGGCACCCAGGGTCCCACTGGCCGCCTGGTCACACTGCTGGCCCATGGGCAACTGGCTGCCCACCAGAGCTCCCAGGTCCCTCTCCGCAGAGCTGCCCCCCAGCAGGGCAGCCACAGCCCATACTGGTGCGTGGGGCTGCCCATCCCCCACCCCCCAGGGGCAGGACCCTACACTCACCTTTGTGGAACTTCATGAGGTTCCTCTGCCCAACCCTCCAGCCTGCCCAGGTCTCGCTGAATGGCAGTGCAGCCTCTGAGGTGTCAGCCGCTCCCAGCTCTGTACCATCAGCAAACCTGCCCAGGGTGCTCTCTGTCCCTCATCCAGGTCACTGACAAACTGAACAGGACTGGACCCAGCACAGACCCCTGGGGAGCACCGCAAGCTCCAGGCCTTCAGGTAGTTCACAGCCCTCTGAGCTCTGCCATCCAGCCGGGTCTCAGCCCACCTCACTGCCCACTCACCTAACCCACACTGCCTGGGCTTACCTGCGAGGATGTTGTGGGAGAATGTCAAAAGCCTTGCTGAGGTTAAGGTAAACAACATCCACCACTCTCCCCTCACCCCCTGTCCCATTATTCAGATAGAATTCTTCCTGTCTGCAGGAAAAAATCCTATTATTTGTTAGGCAATTCTTCCTATTACCTCTGTCCACTCGTTATTTTGAGCATCGTAGGACTCCACGGTATCCAGGTACGTATGGCCGTCATAGCCCCCAACAGCATATAATCTGTCCCCCAGAGGACAGATTCCAACAGCATCCCGAGGTACACTCAAGGGGGCCACTGTTGTCCAGGCATCTGTTTTAGGATCATACCTAGGATATTTTACGATCAAAATTAGAAAAATACATTTTAGAAATATATTTCATCTTTGAATTGCTGATATTTGTTTTATTTTCTGTTGTATTGTAGTTCTATTTACACCATGAACTAGTATAGTTACAAGTAATGGGATTAAATATTCAATGTAGCCACTAGAGGGGTCTTCAAGCACATGAAAAATGCCCATATTTTCACTTTTTTATTACAGTCTCTCTATTTCTATCAGATTAAACAACTAATACAGTTTAAAACATAAAATAATGCTGGAGGGAATGATAGCATGGCCACCAATTGACTCAGCAGTTAATTTCAGTATATCCTTCTTTCTCCATTAAGATTTTTTGTTTTCTCTTTTTTGCCAGGACTCATGAGTTCAGAAAATTTCACTGTAGAAGTTAAATATTTCATATAGGTGATGAAAGTTTATAATGCAAAATGTATGGCAGCATTTTACATCAGTGTTGATTTCATTTCGATACGTATTCAGTCAACTTCCAATATAAATTCAAGTGAATTCCAGGGTAGTTCCCACTGTACGCCATCTAACTGAGAACAAAACTTAGCCATTGTTATTCACAACAAGGAGTTGAATACTGGCTCAGTTTCCCTTTCTTGCCCCCAAAGCACACAAGGGTGTCACTATGGGTGCCCAGGGCCCATTGAAGAGCCCGAGTTGCCCCCACTCATCGTGTTCCCCTCTCACCCAGGGCTCAAGTGTTCTCTTCTCCTTCTACACTGTGCCACATGCCACACAGTGGCAAAGCAACATTTGACACACGACACTTTCTGAAAAAGAAATGTCCAGAATTTGCATTTTCTTAAGAACTGTGCTTATCAGTGGAGAATACAGAAATGGGATTAAATAAGGATCAGATAAACAGTATTTTCATTTAAAAAAGGTAATTACTTTGAGAAATGGATATAAAACCAGGATTTCACTGCTTACACTCTGTGCTACCAAAATCATTAGGCCAACGTATTAATGCACTATTTAGTTCTAAAGTGTGAATTCAAGCTAAAGTAGTTTTCTTCAGTGTGCCTTTACTTTTTTTTTTTTATTTTTGCTTGCAAAATCAGACCCATGGCGTATGTTTTAGCCTGACTTCCTATAGCAACATAGTTTCTTACAGAAACAAGTTTAGCCTGACTTCCTATAGCAACATAGTTTCTTACAGAAACAAGGCTCTTTCTATCAGTTTTCTCCATCAGAAAATGCCTGTGTAGTTACTACTCCTGTTTGATATTCTTCTGTGAATTGTTTGGTATTCTTATGTGAATATCCTGTGATATTTCTTATATTTTTAACCTTTTGGCCAATATCAGCCAAATCATTGGAGGAAGAAACAACTGGGAAGTATTTAGTTCCTACCACCTATGACACAAGTAGCCCAAACCTGGGGTTTGGCACTTGAAAAATCAAAAGGCCACATACTGAATTTGTTTTACTTGTCTTTACTTGGCTCCTGGGCAGCTCAAACAGAAGGGAGAGCGGAAGGAGTTTGACTGTGAGGGTTAATTGTTTTGTTATCACAAGAGTATTGGAAATGTATTGGAAAAATATTATTTCAAAAAGTATATGTATTACAAACATACATTCCAATTGTGAAGAGATTTCCCTTGCTGCTATAAATTATTTTGTACTTCCTTCCTGGAAGGTAAAACAAAAAGGGAAGAAAAAAATTCCTTACCTTTCTACACAGTCGGAAAGCCGAGAGCAGTGGTTGGAAGCAGGTGCATCGTGACCTCCCACAGCATATAAAAACCCATTGTACGTTGCAACACCAACACCACCTCTTCTCTTGGACATCGAAGCACATATACTCCACTTGTTTGTGTGCGGATCGAAACATTCCATGGATTTTAAGCAGGAGCTCCCATCTCGACCACCAACAGCATACAGTCTGGGATAATAACCCACAAGCAGACCAACAATTTCAGTGTGTGCCAGTTGATCAGGTCCCTTTCAAACCCTGGCTATTACTTACTGCCATGAAATTGAATTTATTTAGTGCAACTAATTAGAGACCTATGGACTTGTCCAGAGTAAGTCACCTAAAAATATCATTGATTTGTTTTTTGTTGAATTTTGCTTCAGAAGTGCCTGTTTTTCTCCAGTGACTGCAAAAATTTTTAGACCAATCCTGTATAATGTAACTAGAAAATTCTTGACCACTGTTAGAATAATCCTTTTCTGGCTCACTCTTCTGATGTTTGCGAGTGGAAGACAGGAGAGTTCAGTTGTGCAGTTTGTCACTTGACCCATAAAAAGCTTGAGGATTTGATTTGTTTTTTCATGTCATGCCATTAGATACGGACTAGTTGTTTATACAGCTTTCACAGAGAGAGGAAATCATTGTATAGGCAAACAGATCAGTTGGGATTTTTTGTTTTCCATAACATGTGTGGAAACATGGTAGTGTTTCCCACTCTCTAAGGAAAAGAACAAATATACCATTATTGACTAATGTTTTCAATAGACCATTTACTGGTCAAAAAGTGTTGCTCCACAGAAGCTTAAAAGTTTTTTTCTGGTGGAGCTGAATAGAAAAATAATATGGCATGACTTAGGGAAACAGGAAAAGGAGAAGCATTCTGCTTGGATAGACTGTAGTGCTAGCACTGAATGATGGACGTCTGATCTCGGCTTCCCCTGGTATGCCAGAAATTACATCACTAGACTAACAGACATGATTTAAGCCAGGCTGGAGACAGCTTCTATCAGGAGTGATTGAGAACAGAGTCAGGATCAGGCTGGATTTCCTCTCTGACAAAGTGGTTTCCTGCATGTTGCTGTGGAAGGTACCAACAGGAGTTTCTGGTGAAGTTTATGCTGAGAACATTTCCTCTAAGATACAGTGGAGACTTGAACAGGCAGTTCTGCCTCTCTTGGACTTTTGAGTTAACAATTAAAATCATGTCAGTTTTGAATGCAAAACCCCAACCTGTATGTGAAGAGGTTTTGCATTTGCAAATATCTGTTTGCTGACATCCTTGTTTCTGCTTTTTATCTTTCTCTTTCTCTGCAATTTAAGAAGTGAACAAGGAAGCCAGTGATAAAGTTTCAGGATAAATGCAGTTGTCTGCCTGCAACTGTAATATTCCCAGCCCCTACAAACTGTCATTGCTAAGAGCTTTCCACAGATTTAAATAAGAAGCTTGGCTCAAGCCATGCTCTGCAACATAACCTGGGGCCTTTTGCAAGGATTTTGTATTTCCAGCACCAGACTATGTTCCTGAAGAAGGAAAACAGAATTCTGCCAGGCATTCATTTACAAATTGTTCTTCCTCGTGCTGAAATATAACTGCTTTCGAATAGGAATGTACAACAAGGTGTAATGCGCTGTTCACTGCAGGTTACACAGTGGATCAATGTGTGTGCCTGTTCCCATGTTAAAGTGTTTGAGTGGCTTTAGTGTCTTAGGAGGATGTTTAAATAAGTTTTGAAAATCTTATTGGGAAAAACAATGTACAGTGAATGCATGATCTCAGTGTATTTAAGCAATAGATGAAGGGCAGAATAAATCTAGGTAAGATAAGACTTATAGAAGGCTGTTTATTCCATACGCAGAATAAATCTAGGTAAGATAAGACTTATAGAAGGCTGTTTATTCCATATGCAGAATAAATCTAGGTAAGATAAGACTTATAGAAGGAAGGCTATTTATTCCATACCTAATTATTAGACTTGTCTTCCTTTCATTGAACACACCATATACCTTTAGCTTTTTAAAAATTATTCTCGACTGTGAACTTGTATGTTAAAGTTGTAGATGCATGTGGGAGCTGTAAAATGGCAGAGGATTGAGTGTTTCTGTACATGTTCTTTCACATGGTACTTAGACACAGAGATTTTAAAGTTTAAACATAAACTCGGAATATTTTTTTAAAGTAGCTGACCTAATATACCCAGAAGTTATATTCTAGGTAAAATTCTGATATGCATGTAATAACATTTTCAAATTGCTATAACTTAGAAGGGCTGAAATATGTTTAAAGCATGACTGCAAGTTTGAAAACAGTTTACTACACAACAGAGGAAAAGCCTTTCTTATTTTTGTATATTTTTCTTTGTTTTCTTGAGGTGATTAATTACTATAAGATTGAAAAGAAAATTTAAGGAACTATATTTCCAAGGAAGGAAGCAAATGAAAAAAAACAAAGAGAGTTTTTCCTGTTGACTTACTTGCTATTTAATGCTGCAACCCCTACGGTGCTTCTAGGGGTTGACATGCTAGCAACATAATTCCATTGCCGTGCTTGTGGGTCCCATCTTTCTACGGTGTTAAGGTAACTCCATCCATCATGGCCACCAACAGCATACATTGGTCCTTCAAGCATTGCTACTCCTTAAAAGGCAGAATTTGGGACAAATTACAGTATCTAATAATTTCAGTAACCAATATTGTATTAACTTCATACTTTAATTCCCTGTATGCAGAAAAGCCATTTCAGCAGGTATTAAACTATCTAAAAGCTACCTTGTCATCTGGCAGAATAAGCCAAAGATAAAAAAATACTTCATATACAGTCTTCTTCTGAATAAGCATTGTCTTTTGTCAAAAGGTTAGAGGAAAGTTTCTTTAGTTCTGATTTCTTCTTGGAGGACTTTCATCTCTTCCACTTCTGTTGACCTGTTCTGGAGTAAACTTGAGCCCCTAAATGAGAAGCAATGTTGTTCTTTTAAAGAATGGCAAAGGTTGAGCCTGGAAGTGAAAATATTCCCAGACCAACCACATATTCCAAGGCAGCTGAAGTTCTGTAGTCCTGCCAGCGTGGAGCCTGAGCGGGTGGGTAGCTGCCTGTCCTTACTGGCTAAAGCACCATAACATTTCAATGCCTGTAAGGGGAACACCCTTTTGGATAAGAGCTGGGCTTGTATCTGTAGCCCTTGGGGCACAGAGAGTGAACCTGGCTGTCTGCAAAGCTCTGTGTGGCCGTACCCTGTGTCTCTGTCCCCCTCCATAGAGAAGGGCTTTGGTGCTTCCCCTCTGGGGAGCTGCTGCTGCTGCTGTTTGCTTCATTTGTTAGGTAAGGCAAAATGTTTGAATCTGGCTGCTTAAAAGTTTTCTAAATCTGTCTTTTTCAGGCCTAAATATACATGGCCTGATTTTTTCAAAAGCACTAACTCTCCACTAAATCATATGAAGCTAATAGGAGCTGTAAGTGTAAGGCAGCTGTGCAAACCAGGCTGATGCACAGGTAGAAGCCAAACTTTGAGCAATCAGATTTAGCTCTGTGAACTACTTGCTGGGCAAAACTATGCCCCTGCAGTTGGTAATTGTAAAGACTGCAATGAAAATTATTTAATCTGTTTTATCTTCTTTCCCTTTACCACCTACTAGTATTTGCTTTTATAAATTTGACAGGCTAGCTGGTAAAAATGCTACACTATATATACATTCTCCACAAAGCAGTGGAGCAGGTAATATAGGTCACAAAGGTTTGCTGAAAAATTCTGGATCAATCTTTTTCTATTATTCATTAAAATAAGTATATTCTATGTCATTTGAACTTACCAATGATTTCAAGCAATACCTGTTGCTGTAAACTTAAGAGAAGCCAGCTTTTTCGTAAGAACAGTGATATATAAATCATTCAGAAATCATCATATTCCCTTCCTTGCAGTCTCCCCAACTGTAAGCTTATCCTTATCTTTTTTTAGTTCCAGAAATAAATTCTAGATTTCATATTATTCATTCACTGTGAATAATAGAAAGGTTTATTGTGCAGTAATGACCCATAGATACCAAGTCATGGCAGAACTCTGTAAAACTTATAATTACAACATTAACATTAGCGAAGTTGTATTTATTTCCTTACCACAATGGTTTTTTCAGTGTGGGTAGTTCTCTGATCTGATTTTCAGAGGTGCTCGGTACCTATGGGCTTAACTTAAGTCGTAATTTTAAAAAAAGCCAAACTGAAAATAGTTATTGTATCACAAACATATCTCTCGACCATTAAATTGGATAAAGACTAGATAATTTTCACTGTTGCTTATATTTTGAAATGTTCTAAAATTAAAATTAACTCTGGAAGACCAGTGTAAGTTAGGTGAACACTAATACATATCACTGTCATAAAATTATGGCAATAGGCAACTCTGTCTTTGAAAAATATCTACTACAAATATTGCCACGTGTTATCAAATGTTTCAAAAATTATCTCAACTGTAGTTTTGTCAATGAAAACTCATTTGTATGCAATGCAAGCATTTACAAAGAAAGAGCACCTCTTACCTAGGCCATGTCTGTGTGTTGACATAGGAGGCATTATAGTCCAAACTTTGGTGATAGGGTTGAAACATTCAACTATGTTAGAAGTTTTCAGACCATCTCTTCCTCCCACAATATAGAGCTTGTTGTCAATTACTGCAACTCCAAACTGTAATCGTCTACCATTCATAGTACCAATTTGTATCCAACTATTAGTCCTAAGGTCATATTTTTCAATTGTTGTGGTACCTGTAACAACATAATTATGATGAGATGGCCATGAACTGATCAGTACACAGCAGTCGGTAGCTGGTACAACCCAAAACATTATTAAATTGTAAAATTTTGAAATACTGTCTGTGGAGTTTTAACTGTGGCTCCTTGGTAACTTCAACTATGAAACGTGAACCTAGTAGAGAAAGCTTGCATTAACATTAATTGCATGCATATATAATTGTCAAATCTATGAGAATTAACTGGGGGCAAGAAGATGCAGAACTGAATGCCCTCAAAATTTCAATACTGAAAATTTTAGAGATGAATTAAACCTGTTATTTAAATACCATGAGGGTAGGGGGTTTATGGTTTGAGTTTTGGGGTCTTTTTTAATATCCTTATGAATATGGTACCTCACAACGACGTACACTTTAACCATGTTTGTGCTTAAATCATTAGTGATGATCAAAACCAGAAAATGGGTCCAGGTGTCTGTCTTAGGATTTGGGCATGCCTCTTCATGAATAGTTTGGATGTTTTCCTTGTTATGATGAAGACAGGTAGAAGCCTTAGTTGTGTGTGAGTACACATTTGGTTCCCACAGGTAGCTTCCCTGAGCTTCATCTTTGCAGCAGCCTTGCAGTAACTGCTTGTCTGCTGTAATATATAAGCTGTATTTTCAGTTTTTTCAGGTCACTGAAATTCTAGCCATGCTTTTGCTGCAAGTAATCATAAGGCCCTAGATCTGTGCCATTCAAAACTGACACCTTGCCATGCGCTGGCCCCATCGGTCACTCGTCAGCGGTGATTTCTCCGGTGAGAGCTGATTTAGCACAGTGGGGGGATGGCTGAGTAACGGCCAAGGTAGAAGAGGCAATTGCCAGCTGCAGGTACAGAGCACCCTGGAGGTCAGCCTCACTCAGCTGAAGGCAACCAGCTGAGAAAAGGAGCCGAGTTCCTGCCTGTTCCTCCACTGGGATTTGAGAGGAGAGAAGCAGTATTTTGAGAATTACAATAGGCAGTTAGTGGCTAAAGAATGATTTACAGCAGCAAAACCACCATGCGATAAAGCAGAAAAGAAAGGTAGCATCTGGTTTAGAAATCTGTTAGAGATCATGTGGTAGACTTAATGCATTTAGTGAAATATCCTTATATCTTTTCTCTCCTCTAACATGTTTTTCCGGATGCAGAGACTGGGAAAGAAACCAGCAGATCCATCTTCAATAAAAGAAAAAAATTCTTTTTCCCTTCTCCTGTCTTCTTTTATTCTGAGAAACTGCATTTCTTTGACTGTTCTTCCCCTTTTTTTTTTTTAGTCTGTTTGCTCTTCTTTGCTTTGATTCCTTCTCATTTATTCTATGCTAATACGCGACTGCCCCAAAGTTCTCAGCTTCAAAAGAAGTATCTCGCACACTAACTGAAAAACAGGGAAAATACATTAAGGTATACAGCGTGTTCATATATACCCTGTAGGCTGCAATTTTTACAGAGGCTGGAAGGTAGGTTTTTAAAGTTAATGTGGCTTGGGCACATTCACATTTTTCGAAATACCAGCCCAAAAGTAGCTCTTTGATCTTCTTTTGATCACTTGAAGTTGAGATTTGACTTCGTATACCACCTGAGATAAGCACAAAGCCAAACCTGGTGTTCCCTGCCAGTTTTCTTTATCACAGAAAGTGCATTATTGCCAGAGGTGTAAGTTACTCCCTTCTCAGAGCTGTTCTTCCAGTGCATCCCAGGCTCTTAGGTGGTGTTTCCTTTATTTTACAATCCAGCGCAGGCTCAAAGTATGAGTCAGAGCTGTAGAGGACAGCAGGGAGGAGAGGAAGTGCTGTTCTTCTTAACCATCAAAAGGCGAAAGTTCAAACAATTGGCTTCATTCCAAGGTGATCAGTAAAGGGGGCACCAATGGGAAGAGCAGCTGTTGACTGAAACAGCCCTTTGTGCGTAACCTTTACTGAGAAAAACCCATCAGAAAATCTTATTCTTAGTTCAGTCGAAGTTAGCTTAATGATTACCTTGAATTCTTGGTTGTTTTATATAATTCATAGTATTGCTAATTAAACTCTGCTAATTGATACAGTTTAACTTTATTTTGCTAAATTGTCCTAGGAATGCATGTTCTCATGTTGTGATGGCGATGAATGTGTATTTTGCACTTGATTTGATTGCATAGAGATAGTAAAGGTAGCATTGCACGAGCTCTCATATAGGAAAAAACAGTCATCAGCAACTTTTTGCAAACCATGTAATGGATTAGCTTCTTTGTGATTCTATTAAAAGTGAAGTCACACAGCTAAAAGTAATACTGTTCAGCAAGTCGCTAGACTTTAAACTAATTATAATTCTTTGGCTCCAAGCTGTGGGTTTGAAGTTAACATTCCTGTAGAAAATGATTCAATATACTGCCTACTAAATATAATACTGTAATGTGTAAAGCTGTAAGCTGATTGCAGTTGTGAAAATCAAATAATAAAAACTGGAATACATTTAAAACATTTAACTTTCAGCCACAAATCTGAGAAATCCCTGTGTATGAACTCCTGAAAAAAAAGCTGCACGTACTGTAGCACTTGTGAAAAAGTACAAATCTTCCCATCTGAAATTTTACAGTAAGGATTGATAAGCTTTAGCTAAGAACTCTCTATAGTTCAGTAATGCCTTTTGGTTTTATTTTCCTCCTCTTTAAAAATTTTTCCAGCCTTCTAACTTTGTCAAAAAAGAGCACAGGGTTCTAAAACAGCATTAAAAGAATCGTCAAACTGCATGCACAACTACCGACAAAACTTTTTTTAAAATCACCATCTGAATCAAACTTCTTCAGTCTGCACTTCAAGATACATGCATATCATTTACAAACATATGCTTCTTGTAAGAAGAAAGAACATCTAACACATGGGATTGTGTTCTGTGGGGCTTTCCCCCCCACCTTTTTCACCCTGAATCACTGTTTTCCTAACAGAAAACTTTAAATAATTTTCAGATATTCTCTCAGTGTATGTGATACAATTGATTAATACAATTAAATTAATTTCTGAACTTACCTTTAGTGGCATCCATACCTCCTACAGCATAAAGTGCACCCACTGTAGATTTTCTGGGCTTAGTTCGAGGACTCTGCATCATGGACCGTCTTTCTGGTAGAAGATGGTACTTCATAGCCTCCATAAGAAGTTTCTGACACTCCAGGTCGTCTGCAAACATTGGACTATTTTCTAGGTCGGCTAGTAACTAAGAAACAAAAAGTGAGAATCTTTTTTATATAGAAATAATTAAAATTCTATGTACTTTAGTAATTAAAGTATTTGTAGCTACAAATACTCATTTTCAGTTCACCGCTCACTCAAGCTTTGCTGGAAACTCTGCCTTAATGCAAGCAAAACAATATAAAGGTAGGCAAAAAAGTCTTTAAGTATGATGTCTTTGCTTTATTTTTTCAAAAACTTTCTTTTAACCTTCAGAAAAGGTTAAAATTGCAAATGTAGTACTGCACCTTCTGAATGCATATTATTTTGATACCTAATCCAAAGTTGAATATTTGCAGCTTCAGTCATGGAGTTCCATAAAGTAGCTGTAGTGTCCTGACAGTCGTGATTTTCCCATAAGCTTTTCTGATAAGATATATAGATTCTTCTATGACACAGATACAATAGTGTCAGCTTACTGTAAAACAGTTACGCCCATCTCTGATGCTTATTCGATGAAGTGCCTCAGTCTTAAAGGACAAGTAATGTCACCGCTCAGAATAGTCAGCAATAGTCTAGACCTTTTAATTTTTGTCTATACTTTATGGCAATAAAGAAATAAGTATTGTGCTTTATCTGTCCTGCAGTTTGATAAATCTAAACGTCTTTGCACGGTATCTTAAGCTGCTGTGTTATTAGAGGAAAACTACTACTGTTGCCGACCCACACAGGAGCACTGTACTTTTGTAATACCATTAGACTGGTATTTTTGTACAGGTAATTCTGAGTCTAGTAATTACACAGGCATTGTGGGTTGTTGGGGTTTTTTTTCATCTGTTGACAAATAATAAGCATATCTACTGTACAGATTAAAAAAAAAAAAAAGGCAAAAAATGCACCAAAAAACCCCAGCCAAAACCAGAACCTTTCCACAGAATTGTTTTCTCTGTCTAAGCAATGCCTGAGGTGGAGGCAAGCCTTTCAGCTGGTAGTTAAGCTCCCTCTTCGCCCTTCACATCCATACCTGAGGTGGAAGCAGAGGCAGTCTAATATAAGAAAGAAGCATTCCTAGGTCTCGTTGCCGATTTTGCAAATCATGCCTCACCCACATCATTAACGCCTGGAATATGGCTTCTTCATCTGGAACATTGATGTCATCGCTAGACAAGAGCTTTGCAATTTCATTGGCAGGGAGTAAAAGAAATTCCTGGTTTTTAATTACTTCTGTGAAGTGTTCCTAAGAAGAAAATAAAATAAAATATATATATATTTATCAATGCACTGGTCATTTTCACACCTTGAAATAACATTTTCTTAGATCATGTAGGCTTTGCATAAATTTCATTCCTGTTCTGTTCTACAATATAGGGAAATGCAAAATATATTTTAATTATCAATGAATCTCCTTCTACCATTTAAGGCACATTTTGGCTGCTTTTTGCTGTCTTACTCTTGCAGATCTGAAGAATAATGCTCATCTTCACACCACCGTGCCTACAGACATGTTTGTCAGGCTTCTTGTCGGTATGTCCTGTCTTAGGGATTTCTCACTGACAGTTTTGTCCATCATTGTGATCTTAACACTGCAGCTTAATAGAAACACAGTTTGAAGATATGAATGTTAAGAATGCCAAGCAGGCATTCAGTAATCTGTGTAAGTTCTGTTACAATCAGATTCAAAAGTTTTAAGCAAATTACATTGAAACCTTCTGATCCTTTTACAATGAGCTGTGCCGGGTGTTGGCTATATGTCTCCACTCTTAGTAGCAGGTAATAGAGCGAGGGAAATGAAACACACTTTTCTAAAAGTACTTGTCAAGCAGTAGAAAATTGGATGAGTCCCAATAAAGGGGTCTCAGTCTCTAAGCTATTGCTATGATAAAACTCACCAGCTCCAGAAATGTCCACGAAAATTAAATCCCTAGAATCTTTCAAAGAACTATTTTTCATAAAAATAATACATTGTACAGTCAAGTTATAACAATACTAGAATTTATATTAAAATATATTAAGTATGCTTGCTTGTGCTAAATCCAAAGGAAAAAAGAAATGTTAGGAGAGATGGGGGGGTTATGTTACTTGCAAAGAGATGCGTGTAGGAATTAATGTTTGCATTTGAAATACTCATTTCCTTTTATTTATCTGGAAGTAATACATCTTATTTGGGAACAAGATTGAAATAAGGCAGGTGAAGAAATTTTATTAACTGATATTTATATTATTTGTTTTCAGTAGTGTCTTAGATTTCTGTAGGTCCTTTCAAGAGTGCCAAGGATGTAAATATAGAAGTATCAGTGATTAAAGGAGATGTTAACTTTGCTTTGTTACGCATATCCTGCTTTAATATTTTGTGGCATTCAGAGAATAGGGACAGGAAGGCCAGTCCACATTTAGTTACAAATATAGCACAAAATGTTTATCAGAATGAGCTCTATCTGCACAGCAAGACACCAGGCAGGAAACTGTTAATACTTTGCATCAATGGCCAAAGTAATTGAAGGGAAAGGTCTCCATTGTGCTTGTTTTTATTGAATGGATGTGGTGTTTATAGCTGATTGTCTTCTAAAAATATTTTTATACTACTAGTTCATGTGCATGGTCTCTACATTTACAGTACAGATTTATAGTCTTTCCCCTAATGTACACATTTACAAGTGGTTGAGGTTGGCATGCAAGAAAACTGAATGGAGTTTTTATCCTCTTCTACAACACTTGTGTGTGTGTGCATTGTTATAATCTTTTATTCTCCAAAGTTTTTTAATGTTACTTCAAGGGTTTAAAAAAAATTCTTTAAGATTTTTTAAGAGGTGCAGATTTCCTCTTCTGTCTCTAAATTGTCAGCAGCTGCAAACTTGGTGGGTGGGTTTATGACATGCAAGGTCCCCTTGCATTCTGGATCTGTGTTGCACGCAAGATACAGGAGGTGGTTCTATAGAGGTGGAAACGCTGCCGGCTGTTTCAGGAAGAAATAGTGTAAAATCTATATGCACAGTACTGCTGGGTCTCATAGATTCACCTTACTTCACATTAGACAGCTTTTGTAAAGGCCCAACTGTCATTTCTGTAACACACTGTTCTAAAAAATAGTAAAGGTCTAACTCCTGGGGAAAACTGGAGGTTTTCCTGGTTAAAATACCTAAACAAAAAAAGCTCTCTTCTCACCTGACATCATAAAATCATATATCTCACCATACGATTTTATTTCAGTTTTGCGGAAGTTTGGACCATAAATTTTAAAGCTGATGCCCCTGTGCTGGGGCTGGTGGGAGAAATGAGGCAGGAGCAAAGGGGGGAGGTTCCTGGTTTTGGCTGAGTATAAAAAGCTGTGGAGCAGGAAGGACAGCACTATCATACAGAGGCTGAGCGACCTTCTACCTTAAATGCCCTTTTCCAAACTTGAAAATATAAAAAGACTCTAGATCGCTGCTAAGCGAACCATTCATTGGTACGACAGGAAGGAGCACCACCAGTGCGTTCAATCTGCACATGCCACTATCATTTATTTCAGCATGTGGAAGTGTGCAGTCTCTTGCTGGAATGCTTTCAGCATTATGAAGCCTCTAAACTCGTTTCGACATACTACACTAATATTTCAAGCATAAAGCTGCCATGTGTCTCCTAACAAGTAGTTCTTTTTATATCTGTTTAGCTGTAGCAGTTGCTATTCTTTTTGAGTTTAAAGTTGCTATAGCACATCTTGTTGCCCTGAATATTTATCCCTTGATTTAGTTTCACAGCAAGCTATCTTGCCTCTCTGTTTCCCACACTCTGAATATTCATTTCTTGCTTTGAGCCAGAGGAGGATTATGCTTCTGTCAGGGATGTGCTTCTTTTCAGCATTCCAAACCTTTCCCATAAATTCTTTGTTTGGGGTCCTTTTATGTGTGTCTCACCTTAAAATCAGCTTTAGAATTTTCTTTGTGTTGAATCAAAAGCCTAAGAATGGGCGATTGGTGTTTGCATCTTGACATTAGCCATGTTAAGGCCCTATTACATTTTCTGGAAGAAATACATACCCACCATACTGCAAATTTAAGTTCAGTAAGTATGTCCTTCTAAAAGGCAAAACTCAGAAGGGGGAAAAACAGAACTGATTTATTTATTTATTTTCCCCCAAGAGTGCTTTTCTCTCCTTCCAATGCTTCTGTAACAGTCACAGTTCTTAAATTTCCCTTTGGAGACAGAGCTGGGCAGAGATGTCTCTGCATCAGGGACTCGACAGAATTGACCCCGCCAGCACGGGAAGAGCAGCACCACCACAGCAGCCCCGAGTCCCAAAGGCCGTGTGTTTTCCAGGAGAGTGTTCACACTTGCTGTTAGCATTGTCACTGTAAGGCAGTTAGATTGTTCCTCTTACCATAGTGTACATGTGTGCCACCTTCAGGAGCTCCGTGCAGCCCTGAGCATCTCCGAAAGAGCGAATCCCCAGGCAGTTGGATGGGTGGAGCTGCTTCATGAGAAAGTTGCAGCATACCTCAATAACCTGCGAGAGCTGGAGAAGACAAGCTGCAGCTAGCAAACTTTCTATAGTGTCTTCCTTTAACTCTAGAATACCTGTGCAGTTTGCATATAGCGGGGGGGAAAAAAAAAAAGTTTAGGTTTCAGTCATTTTCTTTATATTATTACTTTAAAGCTTCCCACTCCTCAGTTTTTCTCCTCCTCTGTAAAATTTTGAAAAGAAGTGTTCTGTAATGCACAAATTCATTTTCCTTTCTTGCTGAAGGACTCTTTAAACATATATTTTAACAAACTTAAAGGATTTGGTGGATTTTGAATGCAGTGCTTGCGACATTTTTATTGGAGTTCTAATAGTATTAGGTCTGATTTTGCATGAAAAAAAGTAAAATAAAACAAGTGTGATCGGAGAAAAGCCTGTCCTAAAATTCATATATCAATTAATAAAAATATATATCGTAAGTTTATATTACCCACAAGAACTTCAGTATCAAAAGAGAGGAAATGCCAGCAGTGTGTGCAGGAAACCCGATTTCTTCCATTACCGAGTGTTCATAGATAGACTGAAAGGTGTTAATTTAATAAGATCTTCCATTCTTGTCATCTCGCCAGTGGATGGCTCAATTCCCTAGCTGATATGCAGCACTAAGATCCTATTCTGAAAAAGGAACTGTGGGGGTTTTTTATGGCTGCATTTTCCATTTATCATTACAACCACCAGCCGCCTCAGAAACATTAATTTCTTTTCCAGCCTCTTCTGTGAAAGGGTGATACACACCGTCTCCATTTAACACATGGAGAAGGGCGGTATTGAGAGATTACAGTCAAAATTATCATCGGAGTAGAACTGTAGAGGTTTCTTGTCCAAAGTTCACTTCTGATTTATTGCAGCAGAATATGTAAACAATTCTGAAAATTATAGCTCTTATCTCTGAAAGTCACATTTATATTTCATTACCTAGGAAAAAAAGTAGCACTTAGTTTAGAGGCTTAGTTATTATCACATGAAAACCTGTGACAGAGGCAGTGGGAAAATTCTGTTTTCTATAGCAGTCTCCAGCAATCTTACCGTAGCACAATCCCATCTCTTCCTGATGTGCCTTGCTTTGTATCTTAAATAATACTTTCCAGCTTCTGCAAAAAATGTGGAAGGGCTGGCAGGGTGCAGAATAGGGCAATGTTTGGGTTTGGTTCTTACTATACAACTCAGAATAGTTACTGAATGTATATAGCAAAATTGGTACATGCTCCTGCAAATACAGATTGCAATATAATGGCTCAAAGCAAAGAGGGAATCCTGATTTCACAAGCAAACTTATACTATTTCATAGTTTGGCGTTTGCTTTAGTACTGCTGTATATGTTCTTTCATATGGCTTTGCACTAAGTAAACTGAGATGAAATTTAATCAAGAGGGATGATTTTGAGATGTATGTGGATAATAAGTAGCCCACCACCCAGCTCCTTTGCACTTGTACTAATCTATTTCCTCAGGGAATATATTCTATTTCAGTGTCCCAATATCACTGCATTGTAGATGTTCTGCAGCATTCCCTCTCACCCCCTGTATTTATCTCCTTATTTGTACCTCCAAACAGGTTTTATTTTGTGTATAGAAACTTATGCTTCCAATTTGGGTTGCAGATTACTTAGCCTTCTTGAGAATTCTCTATGTGACAGTCCAGATATAAGAAGTCCCTGACCTAGCATGTCAAGAAGTCTCCTATTTTTAAAATTTATGCTAATGCTAATATGGCAAATATAATAGGGTCTTTGCTTTACTTTAATCTTTTTAAAAAACCCCAGTCTTTTAATGCCTTTTAAAGTACTATAAGAACAGCAATAAAGGCCTCTGATACATCTTCCATCCTCCCCGTGTCAGCATCATTCAAAGGCAAACAAGCAATGTCCTGGGTGGGACAGCAGATGACAAGGATCTAGTGAATGTTCTTGCTAAGAGCAGTTAGCTGAGGGGATGGATTATTTACCAATAAATGTTCATAAATTCAGAAAGCTGGTTTTCTGGTCAGTTAAGTGTTGTTACTTCCTGGGAGAGTAATCTTCTCCTTTGGAGATTTGGACCTTTTTGGTCCATTTGGCTTGGTAGGGGAGAAAGTGTTTCGCAGGCTTGTCAGATGCCTGAACGTGCAGACTTCTGCAATGTGCATAACTTTGAATGTTTCTAATTGTAATAGAGACTAATACCCTGGTCACGTTCTACAGCATTTTCCCCTGCTCACTAGAGTGCAGATGAAAGGGATTTCACAGTGCTCTGACTTGGTCTTTTTGGCTCTTTGGTTCAACCATTCCAGATTCAGCCATACAGGGGTAAATATTGAAAACAGGAGAAAACAGACTGGGAAAAAGCTACATATTCTGGTATTAAGGTAAAATATTTAATTTCATTAAGATAAAATCTAATTGTTCAAGAGAACATTAGTACACCTTTTTCAGAATGTGGTGGCACTTTCTCATAGTAAAAGTTGTTCTGCTTGTGGGTGTGATCATATTCCTGTTTTCCTGTGATTATTCCTACTCAAGAGCCTTGAGTGAGCCAAGTTAGTGCCACCCTGGCAGACCATTGCTGTAGCTGCCCGTGGCAGGAAGGTTCATCGGATACTCTTGGGTGTCACTGCATAAGGTGGGCAACAGGCATAATATGTTCTCTTTTTAAAATTCCTGAAATAATTTGTATCTAGAGACAGGTGTCCAGTATTAATGTATATGTTAACTTTTCTGCATATCTTCTAGAATAAATTATATAAAACAATTATATTTTTTCATCCTCTCTAGAGAAAGGTTTACGTTACATATGCATGATTTATGCAGGTATTCATGTATTAGCATGAAAAGGAAGAAGTGACACTTATGTATGCATTGAATAAACTTTATCTGCCCTTACAACAACGCTGTGGGTAATGGAGGAAGAATTACCTGTGTAGGCATAGCGCACCAAAGCCTTCAGCGCATCAGGGTCTACTCCCTCCATCTTGATCTCCTCTTGCTTTGCTTCACGTACATCATTAGTAAACATTGCAGCAAAATAATCAGACACTGCACTGAGAACCAACCTTAAAATAAAAAGTATTTTAGGAGGACTGCAAATTACTTCATATCTCAATAGCAAGCATCAAATTCAGTATTATTATATCATAAATTCTGTGTGCAATGGAAACATTATCTTTAGCATAGGACTCAAATCTTACAGCAGTAGTGTGCAATAAAGTTAAAAGGGTAATTAGTAATCTAATTTTCTCCCATAGTGCTTGTTTGGGCAGATTTTCTTCACTGATCTCACAATAGTTTGACAGCAGCAAGAAGGGAAGACGGACATTATTAAAGGTTCAGGTTTGAATTTCATTCTATTTGAAATAATGAATATGAAACAGTGTTCACATAATTTTATTCTGTTGTTGGTTGATGTCCTAATTATAGTAACCATTCATTCATAAATAAACAGGATAGGCATAACTTGGCCTAGCATTTGGAAATTTCAGGCTTTGAAGCCATGTAAACAATATTGGGCAATGTACCTGTGAGCTGGGATCTTTTGGTCTCCAACAATAAGAAGAACATCACACAGCTGCTTCTGTTGCAGATAATTTTCCATTTTGCGGAAAGTTTGCTCTGCGTGGTTTGTAGACTGGAAATACTCATCGGAGGAGCCATTGGTGTTCATGCCAAGCAGCGAGCTGCTGGTCGTTGACAGCCTGCAAGGGAAACAGGCAGCACACTGAGTGTGGCATTATAAATGCAGGTTACATTCTTCATACAATTTTTCATTAAATGGCAGTACAGAAATATCTAAAATTAACAAGCGCTCATAATCTTGTCTTACTCTGACACCATCTTCCATATTTTCCGTTTGGTATCTGCAGGTTTTCATTTTTAAGGCTGACATCAATGGCAGTTTACTGCAGTTACCTGTAGTTGGTGGTGCTACTGAGTTTTCTGCTTCCTATCAGTTTTGTGTTAAAGATGCACTGTTTGCACAGTGTCGGTGCAATGAATGCAGCCTCTTGATCATTCACCGATAAAAAACATAAAAAAACCCCCTCTTTTCCTGGGATACTAATATCTAAAATATCTTGTGGTATGAAATTTTGGATAATACATGTCTTTAGGTCTTATTTCTGTTTCTCTTCATACTTTGTACATTAAATTACATTACTAAATAGGAATTAATCAGAAGACAACTTGACAAGGACCATATAATTCTAGACAAATTACCAAACTAGAAGGTGATGAAATCAGTACATTATATAGCCTTTAGGATCTGAATGCAAATAATAAAGACAAACTAATTTCTCTGCCTTTTCATGGAAATGTACATTATAAATATATTCCTCCCACTCCAAAATTCTGTTAGCTGTCCCACTTACAAACACCCATGCTGTTTTTTTAAGACATCATTTCTTACTGCCTTTTGATATAGATTATTTTGCAGATCAAAACACCTTTTTGATATTTTCTTAGAAAATTATTTGGGTTTATATTCATATGGTTTTTAGTAAAATAGTAATGTATTTGTTGATATACATGAGTATGATGTCTTGAAAATGCTTCAATCTTCAGCATTATTTTAGTGAAAGGTTTTTTTATAAAAATGTTTCCTCAGTTTAATATCAGGTATCACTAAAAGGTAAAGCATCTTAAATTTCCAAGCCCAGCTAGGAAATAATGGCAGCTACTTGACTTAATCTACTGGTTGTCTTTGATATAGTTAATGCATATTCATAAATGACTAGGAGAGATAAAATCTCATTGAAATTAACATATTACATTTAGCAGAATGTGGGATTACATTCACAACTGAACATCAGTTCAGAAAATATAGAAATAAAAATGGGTAAATCAGGTTGAATGAGCAATATTATCAGAAAAAAGTGATAAATTAGATCTTACATTTTCAAAGATCATACCTCATTAAACAGTTAATCAGAATTCAAGGGAAACAAGTAGAAATCAAATTATAACATAATGTTGAATTGGGACACAGTAGTGTTTTCTGTGTTCTGCAATACGGTACGTCAGCACTTTTCAGAATGGCACAGAACAAAATCATGGTGGGTATAGCTAGCATGTGCCGGGGCTTTTCCAGACATATCTCTTTTTTCTGTCTGAAAATCTATCAAGACGAAGTTTTCTGTATTTCTGTGCTTCATGTATAGACATCCTACAGCCCGTTTGGAATATGGCATCTTTGGGGCACTGGTATGTCAGGAACCTTTAGATCCCCAGTGTATTTGATGCCTTTCCCATGCTCCAGAGTTCCATGTACTCCTTCAGGCCTGGCCCCACCAGGCTCACAGGGTATGGACAATCACTCACAGTCTGAAGAGACACGTTATTTCTGGTATAGGTGTGGTACAGCAGCCCGGAGGTGTATGTATATGTCTCCGGAGAAACAGCAGACCTGGTGCCTCTGAAATCCCCAGGCGCGCTGCGCGTGAGCATAGTGCACACATACTGGTGCACACATGTTTCTGTCTGGGCAAATTGCAAACACATTAAGACATACCAAATCAGTGCAATAAAGTCTTTAGCTTTCTTCTGAAGCTCTTTGTTACAATTTCAAATGCATATTCTTTTCTTTTTTAAAAAAAGAAAAAGGGGCAAATCAAGTTCACCTATAATGTGTATCCTTTGTAGTTTACAGCTTACAAAACTTAATTTGTCTCAGTGAGTTTAATGACTATACTTTTTCATTTGTTTTCCTTCAATGCTTCATTGAAAATGAAGAAACTGCAAAATTGGATTATATGCTCATTAGTTTTGCATCAGCTACTTGATGCCAAATTCATACTCTTTAACGTTCAAGTTTTGCTATTTACCTCTTAAGCTTTCTTTAATGTTTTCCAGTAAAGTATTTTTTCAAAAATATCTTTTTTCAGATTCATTATATCCACTCCAAGTATTGTACTGGAGTATGCATTACATTGCACTTATCTTTGAAGCTTGCAGAAATCATCTAAAATAATACTCAACCATCCCTATTGCAAACACACAGAACTAGTTTCTTGAAATAAATAATTTTCCATAGGGTATTTATGCGTAGAGCAATCATTTTTAAGCTGCAAATATTTACAAAGGGACTTAAAGTCTAATAATTTCCTTCAGTCCTTGGTAATTTTTTCACATTTTCTAGAATGACCTTTAACTGCAGCAGAAATACCACTAACATAATTAAATCTTTCAAAGACAAAGGTCTTTAGAGACTGAAAAATACTGGAAGCAAAAAATAAGTGCTCCATTAAATTTGTTGATATTATAATTGTTGGTTTATCTTCAGCAGCTGATTCAACATGGTAGCTATAGTATATTATGGAAGGGAAAATTAAATTTAAAGAAAAATATTTATGTGTTTTCCTTACTGTACAACTGTCGCTGCAGAGAACTGAAATACTGACCTTCAGAATATAGTACTGGGGATTAGTGAACTAAAGACAGAAATTTAAGTATCTTAAAGAAAGAAGTCAAGAAAAATATCCTTGAGTCTGATGCCTTTTTGTTGAATTATAGTAGGGGATGCTATGTACTGTGGTGCAAAGATGGGCATGCTAGCTGCAAATGTGCTAGTGTGGCTCTGTCTACCTGTCATATCATATTCTATGTGGGGTGGGTTAATGTGTTGAGAACAACACATTAAGAAAACTCAAGGTTCACGTGAACCTACCCAGAGAGGAAGCATGTAGAAGACAGAGAAATACTTCTTTTCTATATGTGTACAGGTTTGAACAAGCAAAATCTGAATATTGAGAAAAAAAAAAAAAGTTTCCAGAGGTGCATTAGCCTTGTGGTGACTAAGGAATTATATTCCCACTCAGTCAGGAGGTAAAATTATCAATGAAGAATTATAATCCCAATTGCTTAATGTCATCTTTGCTTTAGTGCTCGCTAGGATGCTGAGTTGTCTTAACAACTTTAGCATCAGTAATAATGGTTTAATAACATGGCTTAACCTAGAGAGGGCAGAGATAAATCTATATTTAAATGATTCCAAAGTAGCTGAGTTCTATGAATTTCATTTTAGGTAGAAAGCCAGGAGAAATAATTTCAGCGTTCTCCTGTAAGGACAGTGAAAATATGGTACCTTTTTTTAAAAGAAGAAACATGAAATTTTGAAAAAGGAAATATAAACTGAAAAGTTGAAGAAGTAATCAGAAAGCATTAAGCATCTAGACAATAACAAGGAGATAAATATCAGCCAGCACGGCTGTTCAGAACAAATCATGTCATAACAATTTTTATTTTTTTTTTAACAAGGTAACAAAGCTTACTGGGAGAAAAACATTAGTTGTCAGAAGTCATCTTGACTTTTGGATGACTTCTGACACTATTTCACATGACATTTTCAAAATCAAGCTAGGTTGGCATGTTTTAAGTGTAATAAGTATAAAAGATATGAATAACTTGAATAGCTACGCTTGAAATTTATCAGAGATTCACCTTCAAAGGCACACGACATTTGGAATATTCCAGGCAAATTCTGCTTCTGATGCAGCTCCATATTTTTATTACAGACAAGCATATGATAAAAACAGGGCTTAAATATTACATCTATATATGATAGCAAGTCACAAACTTTTGGGGAACAGGATTTAAATTCAGAGACCCATCTCTGTCCTTGTCTTTATTGAACTTCAGGCAAAGACCTGTTAACACATGCGTGTGAGTTGTTACTCGAATGAAGCCAGCTAAGAAATGACGGTTGAGGTAACTGCTAGATTATACTGGACACCAAATAAGCTGTGACTCAAATATGGTGCTGTGGAGGTCAGATTTCATCTTTTCTTTGGTCAGGAGAATTGATGTGATGAGTTTTCTGATTCATTCCAGCCCTACAATTCTTTATGTTTGTTAATTATGTTAAGATTTTTTTGTCTTCATAAAGTACTCTTCATTAATCAGCACAGCACTCTTCATTAACCAGTATATAAAGGATATATCCATTGTCCTTATTATTTAATTAGAACATGACAAAACATAAATGTCATTTATTTACCATGAATGTCCTTTTTAAAATTCAGTATGTGCTTGAAGTGCCTTATTACATGTGCCCATGGCCAAAAAACAGAAAGTAAACCTGATAGTAAGGAAGTTTAGGAGCAGAATGCTGCATGAAAACCAGGTGATAAAATGCAGTATTTTAATTTGATTGTTCTTGATAAACTATTGTTTATATTTTTATGGTGACCACTTCTCTTTTGGTACCTGTTTACCTACTATAATATTTGTAAAATTCAGTTTAATCAAGTAACAATTCAGTTATCTGTGTCTTTTACACCTTTTGATTTTGGATCACCTTACCTCTGCACTGTACATCGCTCCAGCCATCAGTAGCAAACTGGACACCAGTTAGAGACATTTGACATACTAAGGACTTTATCATAGCTGAGGGCACCGATGTGACTTCAGCTCTGTGGTGCGCTGTATGTGCTTCAGCGGTGACAAGGTATCAGACAAAACTGCAACTTCATCAATTCAGTTTGTTTGTGCAGCAATATTTACAATGCAACTCACCTATATTTTTTTTCCCCTCTCATTTGTTTCTGCTTATTCAAGAAAAATGCAGACAGCCCCCACACAGGCAGACTCTTTCCTTTGAGCTCTGACCTGCTGGGCAATGTCGTGGCGTTGGACAGTGAGAGATGCTTTTTTCCTATGCAAAATCATAGGACCACAGCATCTGTTAGAGATAAACCACATCAGTTGGCTGAGATATAAGAAAAATATTTCAGTTAAGAAGCTATTTCTGAACACAGATATAAAGCCGGTGCACCTGTACTAATTGCTTGCTGGTGTAATTATACCATGTCAGTAACTGCCCCAACCTCTGCCTTAAAATTTCTACTGCAGTTGTCTTCTTTGTTATTTATTCTTTGTAAATGTAACAACTAAAGATAGTATTGAATTTTTTAGGGTATGGGTAAAATCTTTGATCCAAAAGAGTATGGAAAATTGTACTATATGTTGATGACTGCTGAGGTAGTAACATTAACATGAGGTAGTGACAGAAAACAGTGGAGAAAAAGGAATAAGCAATTAAAATGTATAATTGTTTAAGTTAATGGAGAGACTGCTGACTTCTAACCTAGCTAAATTGACAATTCCTTTAGAACTTGGAGATCTTGAAACTACCTCTTTTTAATAATTTTTTATTCCTAGTGTTAACACAAACCTGCCACCTTTTTAGTTGGCAAGAGTTAAAATGAATTTTCCCGTTTGGGTTTACAAGTGTAAGTCTTCATATCACCAAACACAGGAGCTTCAGCACGGCACTCGAAGTACTGTAGCTGTTTTGAGTTTTGTTCTTCCCCTTAGACATGATAATATACAGATGAATGCCATTATGATTCATAGCAGGATGAATCTGGGTTATGATATTTTGAATTCTCCTATGAATAGAAAGCACGTATGTGGTGGGGTAATTCCACTGGAAAAGAGGTTGCAGGCAAGTGGCAGAGCCCCTGAGCGCTGTGTACAGTGCTTTATGCTTCATGTCAGCTGTGGCCACATCATGATTTCATGTCACAAAGAGGGGTAGATCCAAACAGTCTCCCCAGTAATCTGTTTTCTTTTGGAAATTGTATATTTATGGTGTTTAACAGAGGAAGTTAATTATAAAATTATTTTCCAGGCACACTGCGGTGCACATTGCTCTTATTGGCATGTGTACTCCCTCAGCTGTTGATCTTTTGTTCCTAGCAAGGCAGTTTGTTGAAAGCTTCGTGCATTCCTTTATTGACATCTTATGTCAACAGTAGAGTTTTATGCTGGCAATTTGCTTTATGCAGGTAATTAAGAAAGGAGTTATTCCTATGCACATAGAAAGCAGTTTCTGTAATTTATTACCATGTAAAAGCACAGTAAGAACTGGTCCAGATCTTCTTTGCTTGCTTTATGGTACTCAGTGAATCGCTTTTAACTGCTGAAGACAAACATTTTAAAAATTCACTATTATGTAAATGCCTATCCAAGAGTCACCATCTATGGGATTTTGTTCCTGAGTTTTGGGGCCCCGTTTTGAAAATTGCTCAGCAATGTATTGCAGACCTATTCACATATTTCAAGAGACATTAAAATTAGGAGTCAACTGGCCTCCACTTCTCTTAAGTCAGAGTGATAGGTTGGGAAAGGCCATGGAGCAAGTCTTATCAGCCTCCGTGGCTTTGCATGCAGCGCCCACTCTGTCTGGCCAGAAGGAATCGAGGCAGCAGTGCAGCTCCACGGGGAGTAAAATCCACAGCTCTGAGGGAGATGCCCAAAGTGCAGTATCCATAGGCTGAACAAAGAGGTTTCTAGAGAGCCAGTTTAAATTGTTGAATTCAATAAAGGGACAATAAAAGGGACAAACACCAGCCAATCTTTCTTCTGATATTTGGTGGTCGTTGGATTACACAGTACAACTAAGGACTTCATCACAGTGACCTGTCAGTGTCAAGATTTGTAATACAGTAGGTGTTTTCCATTTAAGTAATGATTCTTTTCCTGATCCAGACTAATGTGAATATGAAACTTTACTGTAAACATTATAATGGTATGACTTAAGAACACTTATTTCCACAGCATGTGATATTTTCTTAAATACTGGAGCTCTAGTAGTATCTAATCATTCTGGAGACCACACTGCCTGTACGTCCATGAGTACTATTTTATATAACTATTTATATAACTATACAACTATTTATATAACTATATATAACTATACAACTATTTTATTATAATAGTTATATGTCTATATTCAGTCATGAAGTGAGTGTCCCAGACAAATCATTTAAATGAATGCCATTTTAAATTACCAGTCAAAACATCATCCTCCAGGAAAATTAAGACTGTATTCATTTACGTTATGTAATAGAGAATAATAACGAAGTTAAACATTTCAGGTAAAAAGATAGGAGTATGTATGCTACCATATTAAAATTAACCTTTGTTCTGATAATGCCAAACATAGTGGGTGCTGCTTATCTCAAATATCCATGTGCCTTTTTTCTCAAATCATAAACATATTTGAGTTCATTTTTTATTCTTTGTTTGCAGGTATATAATAGCTACCATCTTACTATTCATAAATAGAAAGTTTTAAAGTAGATACTTTGAGATTACAAGTAACTATTGAAAATTAATCTAGAATTAATCAATCTAAAGTCTACCTGCCATTCGTTTATAACTACCTTTATAACTACACAATGTTAAACAGATGCCTTATCAGAATAACGAAATTAGAGAAACTGAATTACAAAAATTGAATATTGCTCTGTAACTATGGTTCATCAGTAATAAAATCAATTTTCATACACTGATAGCAATAGATGTTTTTAAACTAACTTAAAAAGTTTGATTAGGAAATACTAGGTTACATGCTGATGTAGGAAGCAGCAAATTCATAGAAAACAAAGACATTACCCATGATGTTGTTTATATCAGTGATGTTTAGGGCCTCTAGTCATTATTTAGTATACAACAAAAAGCCTATCCTTTCCTCTGAACCGACACGCTTAACCATTAACACACTGATTCAACCATTTCCTGCAGAAGAAGGAAGTATTTCCCTGCATGGTAATATTGTATGTCTGCCACAGTGAATATTGCTATATAACTTATTTTTAAACAAAACCATATTTTAATTAACATCCATTTTTTGTAAGACAAACAAGAAAATCAATACTAAGTCATTATACATTGAAATTTACCATGCAAGATGTGCCATAATGTAGACCATGAGGAATACTTCATTGTTTTTATGAACACAGGCTCCAACAGTACAAGAAGCAATCTGCAGTTGTCACAGCAACGCATGATTTCTAATCTAACATTCGTATTATATGATTATGTTGGAGGGAAACTGAAAGTCATGAAGGAGAAATGCAACAAGGCTGACTAATTCTTGCTCAACTTTCTTGTAGCTAGGGATAATATTGTTAGATATTTTAATAGCATCTTTCTAAAGAACAAAAAACGATGTGACCAGAAGGCATGACATAGCACTATCTCAAGCTGTCATGTACAAAATGAAAAGTAATGACTAAATGCTGGACATGAGCTTGTGGCATTTTTATTTAGAGGACATAGAAAACAAAATACAAGCCAATGGAAAAATTAAATCCAAGCATTACTGTTGCCAGATTAAATTAAATAAATCCATGTTTCTTCATTAAGCACCTTTCAGAAAGACTCCTGTTGGGAGAGATTGTAGGGAAGGCAACCTGCTTTATGCTGTCCCCTTTCACTGTGGTTGGCAAAGAGAGAACAAAGGGGAGCTTGGGAGGTACAAGAATAAGAAAAATGTAAATGTAAAGTGGTTCCATCTCTAGTGAACAGAATTTTGAAAAGCCAGAGTGTAACAGTCTCAATAGCAACTACCCTTGCCCCTATCATTCTGAGCCTTGCAGCTAATTGTATATGGATACTGCTGTGAGGTTTTTTGTAAGACATCTTGATTTATGAAAACACAAACCGCTACCACAGCATCTTCTTTTTTCTACTTCACGAAATGCAAAGGGACTCCATTCTTTTGTTTTCTGGGACCATTTCCTTTTTTGCATCTTTGCCTTTCTACTTTTATCTGTTTAGAATCTAACTAAGCAATAACAAGATTATGTTTCACTTAAATGGAAAAAATATGATAATCCCCACTTCAGCTGAAGTCACCACTTTACATTTCATTTCACTGTACATGACACTTCCCCAGTCATGTAAGATTCTACAAGTTTGTTCCAAAACATCTCCTCACCTGACTCAACTGATCTACTAGATACCTCATTCAAGGCAAAACATTGCTGCAATGGAAAAAAAGGTGTGATTTGTAACCTATTTAGCCAGTGTGCGCCATCATAATTACAGATTTCTTAGAAAAGAGTGAGAGAGAATGTGTATAAAGGTATGGTCAGCCTGACAGACAGGAAGCACATTTGAGAGGTAGACTGAAGTTTTCTACTCCTAAGGTTTTGTTAGCTACATAATTTCACCTGTGGTCAATTCCTCCCTTGTCTTGACTGTGTAATTATACCCTGAGAGGGTTTCCCTCTGTAATAGCCAAATATTTCTGTGTGTTCATAGGTACAGGTATCCTGATACCAAATTATTCTCAGCTAGTTGTTACCTTCTGGTTTTCTGTGTCAGAATACATGACTCAAATCTAGGTCTAGAACAATATTAAAACAACTTAGCCTGCTGTATTCATACCTGGCTCAATCGAGTGGATATTCTTTCAAGTCAGTATAATAAAACCAACATACACTGAATACCTTTCCATATATAGCGGAAGGAATCGTTAATGTTATAAATTATGTACACTATTGCGCTTTATCTCCTGTTTTATCCTTGGTCACTGACTTTCACTTTTTTAATATCTGAGAAATACCTTAGTATTCATTATTATATGATTTTTTGCTAATTTCAGGAACTAATGTCCACTGAACATCTAGCATGCTTGCTGAGAAGAGCAGAGGTTTGAGACAGCAACTTGCAATAATTGCTTGTTAAGGAAACCTCTATTCATGAGTCCATAGTGTCTTTGTAAAAGAGAAGGAGAATTGCCTTTACAACCTTAATAGGTAGGCTTTTGGGTTTACTTTTATTTGACAGTACCAAGTGTATTTAACACTATTTCTGACAACATCTTAAGAAAACCTGTACTCTTGATGCCATTGGTTACTTGGCATTTGTTCTGGCAGATAACAGTGATAACTGCTCCAACAAGCCAGGGTCTGTGTCAATGTCAGCTCACTGTAACTGAATTGGAATAAAACCATGAAATCTAAATAAAAGCAGTATATGAAACCAAAAGAAAAATAAAGAAAGGCTGAAAAGTACAAGTGGAACTGATACAAACTGCAGAAAATATTGCTTACAGTAGTATTATGACAGATTTTTTCCTGGAGTGCCTGTATTCTTCATTATTCTAGGTTGGAGGGAGGCAAAATTGCATTATAATGTGAGCTTACAAAATTTAAAAGATCAATTTTATCACATTTATTCAATAAAATATGTATTACAGCTTTTGCTGAGGTCGTAATACAGCAATAACTATATGAAGCATGCAACAGCATACTACCATAACTAATCTTGATAGAAAACCCAAATATTTCCTTAGATTTGTTTTATGCCTCCTGAAGAAGGAACTGATTATTTAGATTGTTTGTAACCTGCATTGTTTCAGTGAAAACATGTTACAAGATATGCCTTCAAACTATTCACCAAGTCACGTAGTCTCAGTCCGTAGAGGTTTTCAAGCCCTGATAGGATAAAGCCCAGAGCAACCTGGGCTGAACTCACAGCTGACCCTGCTTTGAGCAGAGACTGGGGTGGAGCCCTCCTGAGATTCCTTCTAACCCAGGTTACCCTGTGATCTTATGGTTCTGTGACTCCTGGTGATCAAAAAAACTGGAAAGAAGTAATAGTATAAATAATAAGGATTTCAACTGGAGAGTAAAATCCTTTAAGTAGATTAATGTCAACACTTACCTGTTGCCATCTAAATGTTTTAAGGTTGTCCTGAAAGCATTAATGCTCCCCTCTCTGGAATTATTTTAATGAAGCTTCTCTTTTGGTAAGTTTTACAATTTCTCACAGTTTCCTCTTATAATTAGAGAAAACTTCTATTAGTTGTTTAGTCTTTGTGCAATATCATAACATGGGTTGTACTGCGTTCCTACTGACCATATTTCCACCAGCAAGAAGATCAAATGAGAGTTAATCAAATGTTTTAAATGTAGGTCAGCCTTTCCTGCTCAAATTCTGCTAGACATTGTCTGCTAAACACCCCTTTACTGAATACAATTAATGTTCCCTCCAAATTCAATGTGAAATTTGATGTATTAAATTGCTGCGATGGAGAGACGGGACGCAGCTTGATGCAAGCAAATGTTGATTTATTGTACAGAAACAGGAGTTTATATATAGTTTCAGAACCTGCGTGTTTTAAACAGATTGGTTCTTGAAGCTAAGCATTGCATACTAGGCAATCCCCGACTGGTGGTTAACTACCATCAATTAACAGCAAGGTGTTACCTTTCTTTGGCGCCATCCTTGGTGCCATCCGTCCCCAACTCCCCTATGCTCTCTCAGCATGACTCATCATGTTGTTGTGTCTATTCACACTCCTTGTCCTCCCAGGGTTAGTGACCTACAAGCTCGAGCACATTCCCCTCAGCTAACTGATTGCTATGCATGGTCCTAATTTCCAGCTGGCTCCTGCATTAAGTTGAACAGGCAAAGCTAAAACTGTGTTTATTTTGCTTCTGAGTCAGAACCCTTACTTGCTTGGGTCTTACCTTTATATCTTGCTGCAAGTGTACAGATCATCTTAACATATTGCAAGTCTTTCCTCCAAGTAATCTACATTAGAAATTGGTCTTGCATTTGAAAGAGTTTGTTTGGGGTATAGGAAAACCAGAAATACATCAGTTACAGTTTATACAATTAAAAAGCAACAGATTAAAAGTTTAGGAGCCTAGAAATTAGAAATTTTATATTTTGGCTATGGTATTCTCCAAGATTGTTTTAAAATATGGTTATGATTGAAAGCTACTTATTAGAAAAGGTAAAAATTTGTGGGTTTGAACTTCAGTTGATTCATGAAATATCACAGCAGTAGCCAGTAAAAGTGAAATAACAGCCTCTTCGCTTCATGGCTTGGCTTATGAGGAACAACAAAGGAAGTTCTAGAAACTGTAGAGACTTAAAACAACTTGTGAAAAGTCAAAGATGACGTATCAATCTGATGTATTGTTAAAAATATATAAGGAAATAATTCCAAATGAAGAATAAAAGCTTTAGTAGCATGCTAGTAAATGTGTCAGAGCTTTACTGTTCCATTGAACAAGCCAAACTTTCCTTCCAGTCCTGACTTTGTTCTTTTACTAATTGTGTTAAGTTCAGGTTCAAATTCATTATAACACTAAGAGAAGAAGTATAAGGAAGCTTTAAACAGCTAACTAGTAATTGAGCTACATATTGAATGAGGGAGTAAAAGGCACAGATGAGCTCTACTGCTTTGTGGCATCCCATGGGAGCTTCATGCTGAGCAACTTCATTGGTATATTGTAACACAAAGCCACTCTGTATTTCTTTCATAGACAAATTTGGGATCCTTTAAGTGAATGAAAAAAACAAAAAAACGAAAAAAAAAAAAAAAAAAAGAGATAAAAAATTAGTCCTGACTTACAATCTTGTTCCTTTTGGTGCTTTTCTCACTGCTTCATTGTGTTCTGAGTGAACAGCCTGGCTACTGCACGATCACCAGGCTGTAACTTCCCAGGCAGCTGTCTTACACTGCTTGTAAATCCACTACGACAAGCTATATCAGGAAATGGAGTTGGCTGCACTGCTGGATGATTTTACTAGGTCAAGCATCTCAGACAGAAAGATCAAAAGTCCATCCTAAGCCACTGTACTAGCATGCAGAAGTGGGTTTTGGGGAAGTATAAGTAATGGTGTAGGAGGGAATTTCTGGCTTTACATGTAGTTTTCTGTAAACTGACTGACCAGTGGAGAGACTGGAGGCAGTCTTCTATGAATGTCCTGAGACCATCACAAAAATCATGATGTAGAACAAGCATTTTAATCTTTAAATGTTTTTTACAAGGTATTGTTCTAAAAGATATTTATGTATGTTTGGTTTAAAACTCTTGATATAATCATAGTTCAGTGTTTACATATGTTTTGAATTACACTTCATGACCCAGAAAAGAAGCACACAATTCTCCAGTGTACTGGACAAAATAGTGAACTTTCTGCAGGAAGCTGTGGCTGTGACATCTGAAGTAACTGAAGGATTTCATTACTCCAGTTAAAGCACTCTGTAGCAAGAATCATTTTCTGCCTCTTTACTACCTAGCCTAAACTAAACTTTGGTACTGCTAAGATCCTACAGATCTCTGACCCACTATCTCTTTCTTTCTCTTACATTACCCTCTGGTATGTAAATAACAGTATGGTTCACAAATAGGGAACACTGGCCAGTTTGGGTACTAAAGTTGTTAAAGTTTGGTCAGATCAATATATATCCATTATGAACATAATTTCAAACTGTAGAACACAATATTTTTTTGTTCACAGTCTATCTTTATTCTCTTCTTTATCAGCAAGTATTTTTTGGTGTATTGAATAAATGAAAGTCAAGAACCTTTAGTAGCACATCCATAGATGGGCTTAAGTTTTATCTTTCTGAAAAGTATTTTCTTATAAATCCATTTTCTGTTTTTTTAATAATTTTATTTTATTGAGGGGTTTAAACTACAGGTAATTGTTTAATTGCAAGTAAAACTTCAAGACTTTAGAAGTTTAGTACTCAAAATACTGGTTCCTGGCATACCGTATGGTCCAACAATAAAACTCTGAAAAGCTGCTTCCTGAGCTTGCAGCACGCTCCTGAGACCGGTTATATACCTGTTATGTGACTGCACGTACACATGTCCCCAAGATGTGATTCTGCAAGTATGTGCAGTTCTGTCCTGTGCCGGGCTTACGATTCACACAGTGGAATTCCTGAATTGTTTCAGTGCAGTTGAGGTACCTTGCCTGGACAGACAGTGAGAATGCACTCTCTTTGTAGTGGGGTCCAACACTGGATAGTGGTATACAGTAATTACATGCCATTGCCCAAACTATACGCAAGATCTCTAAAACTGAGAGACTGAAATAATGCAAAATTTGAAAAAGTAATTATTTTTCAATAACTCAAGTCCTGTGTTTTCTAAGTTAGTTGAGATGTTGCTCTTTGAAAAAGAGAAGAAAAGGCAGCGCACATTTTCATGCTCTGGGTCCGGCCCCCTGCCTGCTCAGCAAAGGCAGGCATGTCTCTAGCTGTGGCAGAGGGCAGCTGCCTTCCAGGCTCTCTCCTGCCTGGGCACTGACGAGATACAGGGGCAATGCAGAGGATGCTGTGGCGCTAAAGCCTGCGTGGAGCAGGTTATATGATATGATTTGGCAAGTCGCATCTGCCCCAGGGTCAAATGGTTGGCCAGAAGTAGTGTCACCAGAGCTGGTCGTCTTGTATTTTCACTACGTATATGGTAAAGGCAAATAGATGACTGTCTAAAACGGGAACTTAAATACATCAAAATCTATGGTTTTAATGTTTTAACAAATATCCTCAGTCTGGCGACAGAGATTTTTTAATTGCAAAGCTTTTATCACCGTGGTCATGGCAGAAACAAAAAGAACTAACTTCCACCAAAGACGTACAACGTGCCTAAGAAAAATGGCACAGACATGTTTGTCTGCATGTGTGTGTATGTGCTTCTCTATTCCCTCACAGTCTGAAGCATTCTGAAATGGTATGACATGGAGACGCAGAGCTTTCCTGAGCATCTGTGCTAAATGAACACTGTAAAAGAGGTTTCCCTAGCAACACAAACCATATGTAATAGCTTAAAATAGCTTTTCTCCAACTCCTAGGATTTCTTAGTGGTTTGCTCACAATTTCCATTTAAATCTAGGTATATTTGCCCAGTTCAAAAAGGTTCTTCATTTTCTCAACTTCTATTAAAATGTACAGGCTTTGAAAATGCTCATTTCTTGCAAGAATGCCTCCCTTCCCTTGACTTCTAATTTATCAGGTAAACTGAAGCATAGCCAATCGTGACAGTGGCTGTCCACTTTATCAAATGTATTCCCTTTGTTTGGTGTACAAAATATTGTACTGTAAGTATATTGGTGGTCTCTACTGCTTATTGTAATGGGAAACTTCTAGTTAAAGCAGTAGACTTTGATTTTTGTGATATTATTATAATGAGAAGATAAACCATGCAACTATATAGTATAATGCATCAATCATAACGTACTTGTATTCCACTTTGCATTTTAATAGCAATTTGCAGGCAAATTCTGACACTTGAAAACACTCATCAGTTCTTACTGTGGCCTTAGGAAAATAGGTACCAAATGTTATCTTAACCAGGAATAAACTGTGACAAGAGGCTAAGTAATTTCTCTGAGTTTATATAAGAAGCAAGCAACAAATTGAAGACATAACCCATGGGTATTGATTTCCAGATCCTAATACAACTAGTCATAAAGTCATACATTTAAAAAGTTAGAAGCAGGCTGACAGGTCTTGAAATTGATTACATCAAATGTTAGTATACAGGTAAGATATCTAGAATCTTGTCAAAAAAATTTCAAAATATGTATAGCAAACCTGAAGAATAAACCAGGTATCACACATTGCTTTCCTTTCCAATAAATATATTTGTTTATCCTAAATGGGTTTTAGTTGAGAAAACTACAAAGCAAACTTTTATTCCTCTTCATGTATCCATATATATATACATTCATAAATAAGGCAGCCTCATCCAACTGTAGCACACAGCATGAGAGTACAGCACCTATTTCCTGATAAAACATTTCTAGGCTGTAGTCATTTAGATACCATATCATATATTTCAACCTCAAATGTAGTAATGGCTACAAGGTAGGGTCCTTGAAATACTTTTAGTTGTCCTTCTTGTGACCTGTGAGCAGCAGACTTCTCGTGAAGTATCCTGACTTATTGGATCGAATGGAAACAGTTACTAGAATGAAGGGAAAGATGTTTTACGCTAATAATTATTGAATGGGTAGACTTGTTGCAAAGAGCCAGGCTCTAAGGTCTTGTTCTATCTGTTTTAACTAGCTTTGAGTTGAGTTTTGACTATTAAGCATTTGCTTGGAAAAGGAGGGGAGGGGGCGGACTGGGAGAAGATTTGCTGTCAGCTGTGTGGGAAGCTCTCGTGCCAGGGTAGCTGACGACAGTCACTGAGGTAGAGTCTGATTTCACAGAGGAAATTTTCTTTTAGCTTTGGTTTAGAGATTATGTTTTAAGTCTATGTCCTATACTTACCTTAAGCTCTTTCTGTGAATCCCAACAGTGCTTCAGCTTCATTTTGGTGTTCATTTAGCCTGCATGCCTATAGGTCTGCCATACCCAAGCTATATTCTTATACTTATCATTGGATGTAATCATTCTCTAAATATAGTAACATTTTATTCTAGCAGAATGAAAGGAGCTAAATTAAATTTGTATATATTGGGCTACCTTAGCTGTTTGACTATAACAAACAAATCACATTACTTCTTTAAAAGTGAAAGATTTTAGTAATATTCTTCATTACGGTATTTCAAATAGTTCAAAGCAAACAATTCAGCCACAAAACAACAATGAAAATAAATGGTACATTTCTTAGAGAATACTGTCTAGCTATAACTTTCAAATCAAGCAAACTCTCTCTCCCCCCTTCCCAAGAATGCTCCAACAATCGTACGATTCCCTGTTGATCGTACAATTGCATAAGCTCAGTATGGCTGTAAAAACTGCTCTGCGTCAGTTGCATGTGTTTAATCATCTCCTTAACTTTTTCTGGGGACATTAAGAAGTGATTTTAAGAACAGTAATAACTCTTTAAAAAGTAATTTAACAGCTGTCTTTGCTAAGAGCGAGCTGTATGGAGTGGAAATGAGAAGATAATTGAATCATAAAGAAATTGTTTTGAAATGAATAGAATTGTCCTAGTTTCTTAAATTACTATTAAATGACATTTTTTTCCTTTGCCAGTAATAATTCATCTTTGAAAGCTATACATTTCAAATGTAGGCCTGTGAAATATTATGTGGTTTTAGTAAATCATATTATTTCTCATTATCGCTTTTATGGTGGGGGGTGGGTGGACAGGGTTATACTTGGTGGGGGGTGGGTGGACAGGGTTATACTTGGACATCCAGAGGTCCTTTTCAGCTTAAATTATTCTGTGATTCTATTTATGTAGCTATGAAAAAAAAATCTTATGCATAAATAGCCACTCCTTCCACAGGCTAAATATAAAATTATTTTCAAAATACAAACCTACTTCATTTTTTAATAACTGTTTCAACCAATTTTAATTTCACATGCTATATGCTTTTTCAGGTTCCTCATAAGATGTCTTAATGGAAAAAGCATGAATAAAATCTGCTGATGATGCCTTTGAGACATATTGACTTTAATTCCTGTACCAAGAGCTCTTGTGTGAGGCAACAGCATTTGTTTAGTCAGAATGACTTCTTTGGTCACTGCTCATTACATTCACACATGGCCTAAAAAAGTCGTATCCCTCCTTGTGAATTATCTACTTCTGGGAAAAGGCAATTCTCCTTAGATTTTAATCCTGCATTAGATGCCACTTACTATAACTTCACAAGTTTTCTAGACTTAGCAAACATGAGATACCAAAGGAAAATTTTCTTGGTTACTCTCACCTATCATTTTCCATACAGTCATGAGTGAATTGCTGTAAAATGCTATTAAAATTCAGTTTAACGTCACTAATTATCTCATGTGCTACATGTGCCTTTGCTCAGTTCGTAAGTACAACTAATCTCTGGTAGCAGATGCAGCGTCTCAGGGATGGCAATGGGGTGCTCCCCAGCCATCGTTGCCTAGAACATCGCCCTCAATCCCCTGCTGCAAACTGCGCTTCCACTGCACTAAAGCATTGAAAGGCCACATGAGCTTTCAAGCATCACTTCTGAGAGGAGATCAGCTACAGTATCTTAATAAGCCATTTCAAATGTCTCCAGCTTCAAATCCATATTTTGACCTTTATTTAAAGGTCATCTTTAGAAGACAATTGGTTTTTGCTTGTCCCTGAGGTAGCAGTGAAGCATTTTGGTTATCCACAGCAGACTGGCATAAAATCATCTTTTTAAAATACACTACTGAAGTATATATTGTTGTAAGTATTAAAGAAACCGTAAAATTCTCTACCAGACAGAAACATAATTTCTTCTCCTAGCTCTAGCTTCTTGCAAAATTCTCAGTGTAAAAGTAATACTATTTTTGAACACTTAGAAATGAAAAAGAATACAAAGAGTTAGCAAGAATTTGTCAAGCATAGGATGTCAAAACAAATTTCAGTCCTTCATTGAGAGGTTGCAGAAGGTATTATGGAGAACAGAAAAGAAGTAGTTGGCATTTGAATCTTGGACGTGAGAATATTTTTTGTTACAGTCTCATATCAGATAGTACTAAGTTCAACCTGAACTACTGTTTGAAGTAAACCATTATGAAATGGGTGCAAAACTGGTTTGATACCATTTAAAGGAATTATCGGTCGTTCACTGATAAATAGGAAGCTAAATCAAACTGGGTTCCTAAGGAACTTTGCACTGAACTTTCCACTATGACTTTTCATAAATTTTCTGAAGTATTTGAAGAGAGGAGGAAATAAAGAAAAAGCTTTGCTAGGAACTTTATTACAATTAAAGATCAGGCTGATCCGAGAAGAGCTGCAGTTATATTGGAGCATAGGATCAAAACTGAATATTAAATCAGTAAATTGGAGACATTATCTGTTAAACATAAGATGGAATTTATTTGTGCAAAGTACTATATTTAGGAACAAATGACTGGAAAAATGTACAGATGGTTAGGGAACAGGTCCTTGGTACAGGGTCAGGAGATTCACATGAATCACAAGCTGGGCATTGAGGAACAGCACCATGTTGTTGAAAAAAAAAGAACACCGAGCAGGATAGTCCAGCATATTTTTAGTCAGAATGATATGTAAGTAATCCTGCCCTCTACACTAGAATTGTCAGGCTTTAACCAGAACATACTCAGATCTGACCACAGTACTGCAAGTACGGACAGACATGCTGGAGAAAGTCAGGAGAGCAATGAAAATTAGTTGTCTAGCATTGGACTTCTGAAAAAGAGACTGCAAGAATTGCATCTTTTAGACTTACAGAAGTTTTCAAATATAAATGAGTGCTGTAAAGAAGAATAGTGTGGGAATAAGAAGAATAAGGGGAGTAATATGCTATCTATATCCATAGGGGAAAGATCAAGGAAATAATGAGCTTAAATTGCGCTACAGGTAACCAAGGAAGCACCTAAATACAGTTGATCCAACTTTGTCAAAGAAGGACTGGCATGCCATATGACTTGATGTCCAGTGTTCTTTATTATGTTTGTAAACCTTTTATTTGTTAATGTTAAGATTTTTTAAAGCTTTTTTTCAAAATGTTGGAGGTTTAGTGAAAATTAAATTGGAACAGTTATGTTTTCATTTAAAAATAAAGGCTGATGCTATGTGAGATTAGGAATAATAATTTCTGAACTTTTACCTTAGGCATCAGAGATGGTGCATTAAACTGAATTCTTACTCATGAGGGGAAAATAGTGTCACAATGTACCACTCTGAAAGCAGCGCTTCATCATGTTCTCTGCAAAGGATACAGCGTAGCCCTTCCATTTACTGAATGCATTGTCAGTCATTCTCATGAATCAGTGGTAGGATTCTGCTTATTTGGATACCCAGAACTGTACCCTTAATGCAAAAAACGCTCCCTGACTGGTTTGACTAGTGATTTCATAAAGTAATTTATATGCTTTATTTTCACCAGAAAGTTTATCACATTTTCTTCTTTGGAAATGATCTTTTGTTTTGAAAAATTAAGCAGACATCACTTCAGTGAGTATCTGTTGCAAACTTCAGAGGATGTGATGAATGTAATGGCTGTCCTCAAAAAGTGCTAAGCAGAAGGAAACATGACAGCATGTGTCCTTGATCTGTGCCACATTAGCCAACCAAAAAAATGGCATCATATGTGCAAGAAATTGGGGTCAGGCACCGCACACTGATTTATTCATTTCCACCTGTTTCATATCTCCTGGGATACTGCAACCATTAAAGGGGTATTTTTTTCCTTGTGGTACCTGTATTTCACACTGGAATGTGAACCAAGGCTGTTATGTGCTACCAGAAATAAAAACAGAATTCCAGGAAAAACCCTCATATAGGAGATAATATCTGAAATAGTTATGTATATGTATATGCGTATATATTTATGTCAGAGACAGTAAGGGAAATGGTCTGTCAGCTATTTCCATATGGCTGACAAAAAAAAAAAAAAAAAGATAATCAGAAGAGTTTTCTTGTCTTAAGATGAACTATCAAAATAACTGAACATCATAAACTGTTGCTACAGAAAATTGCCTCAGTTAGGAGGATAATCCTCACAGATATGTTTCCATGTACATCAGTACCAACTGTTTGAATTATGACATCAAAAGATTCTATTAAAATTAATTAGAAGTGTATTTTTTCTCATATGGGAAATTAGAAAGCACATATCTTTAGCAAAACTAAGGTTTGTCAGCCAAACTAGAGTTTGTCAGCAATTTTTCAGCCATATAATTAAAACAATGCGTAAGAGAAAAATGATAAATGGAGTTACATTCAGCATTGAAATATAACTGCCTTTGGTCAACGAGGAAAAGAGGTACACGCATATTTTACCAGCACACATGGTCTTCAATAGTATATTATAGAATCATAACATATCTCCTAATAAACATGCATAAATTGATCTGGAAATATAGCATAATGTTAATAAATACTAGGCATAGGGCTCGTATTGAAAGGTCAATACAGTCATGCCAGTGAGTCTAAATGTTATCAAGGGAAGTCATCAAGGTAATTCAAGATCATAGATCCTTCTTATTAGGAGGTACCTGTGCTTTTTCTGTTTATGTGTGCACAAGTGTGTGTTCACACGTTGCACACAAGAGCAAAGTTTTTTGTCAACTGCCAAACAAAATCTAGCAAATCTCCAAGGTTTTGCTGATGTCTCTGGACCATTGCCAGATCACTTTCTTTGAAGGAAATGGAACTGCTTCAAGGTCTGCCTGATGGAGGACCCTGAACCTCAAAAGATTCCAGACAGTTAGAGGAGATCATAGGCGATCATCAGGTAGCTAAAGTCTGCAAAAATACACAACCATGCCTTCTGAACCAGAAGCAATTCGCAGTTTATTTACCATGCATTGTCTTGGAACTCATTTAAGCTCCTACTTACTTTAAGCCAAACCTAAAATCTTTGAAGGCTTTTGCTCTTCATTTGCTCGGCACACTGATTTAGATTTCTGACATTGCCAGTAATGCCATAAAATTATATAGTGGGAAAAAGAATGTACAAACAAACAAAATCGCTTGGTATTTATGCAGGTTTTAGCTATTTTCTCTGTTTTTCACCTGTGAAAAGGTCCCAGCCCTCATTCAAGGAGGATGGTCAGAATCAGACTAAGTCAGTGAAACATGTGTCGTCCACTGCTCAGCCTTTTTCAAAACTATGGACGCAGCTTCTATAAGCATTTTATAACAGGTCAAGGCCCGTCATTTTAGATGCTTCTAGAAGACTGTTTGGTACCTGTTGAGTATGTTCCCTTAGCCACACTGGATGAGACAGTCCCCAGGCACGGTGGGAGGCTTGACTTAACCTTGTGCCAATAAGCAATGTATTTGTCTGTTTTGCACGTAGCAGTTATGTTTGGCCACATCTTAACTGGCTACTGTTACTACAAAACTAATGAGTGTTGGTCATTTAAGCCCTTGTTTACTTTGTCATGTGTTACAGGACATCATTCAGGAGCAAACTTGTAGGCCAGAAGGGCTCCTTTAGGTCTTGCACTATTTAAAGTACAGGAGTACCAAACAAGATTGAAGAAAGCAGAAACAAGTGTATTGATGATAGTATATTCAGAATGGAACTGTTGTTTGGAACTTTCTTGTTTAGCTTCCTCCTCAATGAACAACCCTTATTTTCATCAAACCCCGGGGTGCTCTGTGTGTATCACTGAAAGCGTTAAGTCCTGAGGTTTCTAGAAAAAGACATCTCAAGTTTTTTTGGGAAAACTAATATTGTTTTCACGTTTCTAAAGTTTTTTTGTAGGAAGCACTAAGGTGCTAGTAGGAATTGTTTTCATAGTCTGCTCAAGACTCTATTCTACCCTCTTCCACTATTTCCAGTGTCCAAGGGACAGGTAGCAGTGCCCTGCTTTAGAGCCCAGCTGCAAGCGGGACCTCTACAGGCACAGATGCACTCACTGGATTAGGGGCAACACTCTGAAGGTGTCATTTCTTTTACAGAATAAAAGGTTCATTTGTATGAGATTCTTTGGTGTCCCCAGGTAAGACTGTGAATGAGCATATGGCTGCAATAATTGTATAGTTTGTTATGCAGCGGCTGTAATGGTGTAAGGAAGTGGACTCTGGGGATGTTGCAAATGCCTGATTTTCAGATGTGTTAATTACTAGCAGATCCCATTGATTACAATTGATTGTGAATATTTAGAACTTCCAAACAAAAATGAGGCCCAAAATGACTTTAAAAGATTATTTGAAATGTTTAAGATTAGGTATTCTGAAGACATGAAAATACATCCAGCAACTAGCTATAGATAGATATTGATATAAGGCTGCTTCTCTTTATTTCTTCTTCTCAATATTTCGTTTCTACTCAGTCAATTAGCATATTAATTCATGTGGCCTGTGCTGGATGCTATAGGGCAAGAGAACAGTGATTTCCTTAATTATTTCTGTTGGTACATATTTAAGAAAATGGAGATATGTGAAGGTGTCTTTAAAAATTTATTTTATTTTATTGAAATAAAATTTTGATTATAGAGAAACTAATAGTCATAAATCATTTTCTAAACAATTTCTAAGAAATTCAGCCTTTTAAGGCATTAAGATAGGTTTTAACCTCAACATGCATAAAAAGCCTTTACTGATAACTTTACAGAAAATGCATTTATTTGAATACAATATTTTATAAAATATGTGCATTTCCATTTATAAGATATGCGCATACGCAAAACTTCTAAAAGCTGTACATTTAAACAGCTCATGAGTAGAACTTAAATCTGAATGAATTTGAAGGCACTAAACATCATGAGGTCTTAGCAGAAAGTTTATATGTAGCTGGAGAAAATGTCATATCTTATTTTAGAAGACAGTGTCTTATTACCTTCCAAACTGAATTGATTACGCTTTTTTTACCACCTTCTTCACCCGATAGAGAATCCTGTTTTGATTATTCAGTGTTCCTTGTTTTCTTCGAATGAAATGGACTTTATTTCTAAGGTGTGCCTAAAATTACTTTATCCCCCCTCCCCACCCCCCAGGAAATTTGTACTGTCATTTAAAATGTTATACTAAGAGTCTGCTTCTTACACATTACAAACCAATACACCAGTAAACATACAGAACTACCACATTCATACCTCACTGATTTTATTGTGTGATAATTTTATGCAGTACATATTGACTACTAGTACTGTTCTCAAAATGACATTTTGAAATACATCTTTCTGTTTAGCCTGCAGATGTTCCCTACACCAGATGTATAACTTGAAGAATAATAACTGCTAAAAATACACAAACTGTCAGCTTTAGTTTTACTGGGAGAAACTATAACTTCAAGTAAGATAGATTTGTTTTTAAATACAATGTAAGAAACCTAAATTATTCCCAAAGACTAATGGCAATCTCAACAAATGGTGCAAATAATCACATTATAAATGCATAATTTGAGTCCAAGGTGGGGTAAAGGTAAGGCAAAATTGTTGCTGTATGAACTAATAACACTGAAATCAGTCTTGAGAAAAAAAAAAACAACAACAAAACCCACAAACAAAACCCCATAACAAAATTAAAAAGCTTGCTTGGTCAAATAAGTGGTATTAACATTTTCTTCTGGGTATTAACACCTTAAAAATAGCTCTTTCATTGTGCTTATATCTTTAAGGTCTCATAGCTGTAATGTTTTTTCGGCTGACCTTGCAGAAAGTATTTTTCTTAGTATACTAAAGAAACTGTGAAAGTGATTCCAAACAAACCTTTTTAAAAAAGCAAGTAATGATGCTTCCTTTCCACTTAGTTCAAGGTTAATTATACTTGTCAAGAAGGCAGTAAAAATAAGCAGTGAGAAATTTGACAGCTCGATGGCAACCACACAGACTGTGCACCTCCAGCTGTTCCCATTTGTCAAAGTTGCACCCATTGATAAAGTCAGAATGAGGACAATATTTTAGAAGGCTCATTTTTTCATTGCATTTCAACATAATAAATCAAGACAAAAAAATTAATATGCTGTAAATTGTAATAGAGAAAATCTGACCAACTGACAGATTTTATTTTTATGGAATAGTTATGTATCTTAAGCAAAGATCAAAATTTCATGACAATGTTCCTGTTCATTTTTTAAATGTGAATGTGTTCCTATTCATTTGAGTGTGGGTGTGTACCTATATAAAGTGAGACTAACGCAGTCAGGAACATTGGTTAAAAAAAAAAAAAAGAAGACAGTTTTAGTGATTAACTTGTATAGAAGTAGGGCTTTCTAAGTGCAGACTTTAAAACTCCTACCTCTCTGCAGATTCATCTGAATTTTCTTCTGTGATCATCTGCAACTCCTGTGTGTTTTTACTTGAATCTTCTTTGACACAGTTTTCCTCTGAGCTTGTTTTGGAAATATCTTCATTTGATCGAAGCTGTTCTATGAGATTTTGTTGATGCCAGGTTTGAATAGATCGGTGGTGCACTGGGGTCGGACCTGGCACGGGTGCCAGTATATTGTGGTGGACAGGACTGCTGTTTTTCTTCAGCCCATTCCTGTCCCGAGAGTGGTTCTTCAACCTGTTCTGAACCGGTGTCCCTCTGTGCTCATATCCTTCCTGCTGATGGCAGCCCCCCGTGCCTGTGGAGCCTTGCGAGGGGTGACTGAACCACCTCCAGCGGAGCCTCAGGATCTGCTTCACATCAAACTCTTTCTTTCCAGATACGGACATTTTTTTCAGGAAAGGAAAAAAAAAAAAAAAAAAAAAAAAGACAAAAGCCTATTCTTTTAGAAAGGAAATAGATTCTTTGTTATCTCTTGTGTTTCAACTCCTCTTCTTAAGAAAAGACAACAAAAGAACAAATACCGGTAGCTCTCTCCCTCTCTCTTCTGATTAATATACTGCAAGCTCTTCAAGCCGATGCTAAGCTGCTGCTAACTGTATAGGTGGGAATCCATACTGACAGGATGATGAGGTCAGACCTTAAACAAGTAAATCAGCTTAGCACAGGAAAGCAGCAACCATAACACTACCCAGCTGCTAGGCTTACACACTCACAGCACTATAGCACAGCTCTCTAATATATAACCGAGCCTCACATGATCCTAAGGGATCCGAAGCTGCAAGTTAAGATGCAGGAAAGCACATACAAATAAAGTGACAAGACTTTCTATCTCACGAGGTTTTCCATCAAGCCTGCTAACAAGCAATGCTGCATTTCACAGAAGATTTACAGAGAATTCTTTTACAGTTGTCTTACGGAGATTTTTGGTAACGATTCACTGTGAAACTATCCTGCAGTTCGTGTGTTTCCTTAAGCTGTTTGCATTTGTTTATCTTGCTGTGTAAAATTCCTACAAATGGCCTCAGTGTGGTAGCACTTACCTAAAGGAAAGAGGCAGCATTAGAATACACTGTGCAGAACTGTATGTATTTTCTCACCTACAGATAAATTTCTTGATATAATTACAGGAGTATGAGAACAGAGGGAGGAAGCTCATGAAAATCAGAGATGTGCTCCCTGAACGACTGTATCTGTGGAAAACACAGTGTTTCCTGGCTAAGTGCCTGTGTAAACACCCTCTGCCATCCTGCTCTTAATTTCTCACGGATGGTGAAATGAGTGGGGGTTGGGGTTTTTTTTCATTTTTTTTAGAAAACACCTTTCTTTTGATAGTGTACACTGTAACATGTTTTCAACAAATTTAATAGATTAAATATATCCAATGCCATCCATTCATTAATAGGCAGGATCATGAGAACTGTTCCCTGTGTGCTTTGATACAATGTACACAGAATGTTTTCGTGTGCAAATTGAAAATAATCAAGGACTGGATTATTTTTTCTTATGTTATATTCTGCACAGTTTGCTACTGATGATCTATACAAGATCATGTAAGCATTGTGCAGAAATAAAAAAGGCTGTAACACAGAGTCAGTAAAACAGGATTCACAACTATATGAGGGTACCCCTTTCCAATACATCTTACATCTCCTCTTCAGACCTTCCCATTTTAACCTCCTTTTTCTCTCTCTGTATTGTCATTTTTTCTTCTTTTTTTCCTAAACTCTACTGATGGGATGTTGAATCTTCAAATACTAAAGCCTGCTTTGCTTTTTTTTTTTTTTTTTTGTTTGGCTGCATACAATGCAAACAGAGAAATAATGAAGTACAGTTTCGAAAAGAAAAAGCAAAATGAGGGGACAGGACTGAGAAATCATCCACCTTCATACTGGGCTGTCAAGCTCCTGTCCTGTTCCTGGTATTCAAGCAAATGATATGCAGTATCATGGACTGGATGTATGTGAGAGAAATTACAGGACAAGTGAAGAGCAGTAAAATAGTTGAAAGGTATTATACTATTTAGATACATAGAGGGACAGAAAAGACCGTACAAAGAAAACCTATGAGGAATGGCTGGAAAAGGCAGAAAGGAAGGAGCTGAGGAAAGATATTTGACAGACCTAGCCAATGCATGTTTATTGCTATATAGAGCATTGAGGCTGAGCTATGGCAATAAAATGTACATTAGTATGTGGCTTTGATAGTAGGATAAATGTCTATGACAGACAGAAAAGAAAAACTTGGTTGCAGGTAAAGAGCCTTTTCTTATAGGAAAAAATAAAGTATTAGTGGGAGCTAAAATGCAAGCCCCAGCAAGCCTTACTGCAGTGCTTTGGCGTAATTGCTCCTGTCGCTGACCTTGGTCCTCTGCTACAGGCTACTGTTCTTGCAGCAGTTGTTGGAACCTGTGTGTGCCCTGGCTGCTTCAGTTAAAAGTCACGCGTGACATCCAGCAAAGGCTGCCTTATGCTCAGGCACCAGGCTCAGGGTCCCAGCAGCTCTGCTGCAAGAACCACCCTGCTCTGCCGCTGCCCTTCCCAGTGCTGGGATTTACACAAGAGCAAAGACTGCCACACTGTCATGCATGGCCATCCCAAATCAGTGCAGCTTCCCTATAAAAGTAATACTCTGTTTAGCAGTGCTTCATTAAGATGGATTGGATTCTGTAATATTTACTTGAGAATGAAATAGAAGAAGGATTGCTGTGTTAGAATATCAGGCTGTTAAGTGTTCTTAAAGGAACATATTTTTAAAAGACTTCATTTTCTGTGTTATTGGAATGGGTAGAAACTAGAAAACTTGTTCAACTTCTAAGACGTTATATTAAGAAGAGGTATATAAAGGCCTGTTTGTAATTTTAATACAGGGTTTCAATTTAAGCTTGTTGAGAATATAGGCTAATAAAGAAGTTGCTCCCAAATTTCAGAAATTTGTAGGGAATGAATGAATAAATGAAAATGCTGGCCATTGACTTCTGGACATACAGTAACCTCTCTTACTCAGTGTAAGACGTTTTCACACCTAAATGATGAAGCATTTATAACAATCTGACATTTTCTGCAGAGCCAAATATTTCAGATATTTTTTCTTGCATTACAGCTATGTAATATTTAATTTAATGTTTCTTCACTTTTCCATTTCAGTCTGCATGCCTATGGGTGTTACTCTTTTCAATGTCATAAAAGTAATAAGACTTAGTGGTATCTATATATATATTCCTCAGGATTGCCTACATGGCAGTCTGAGGTCTAATTTAAGGAGGTATATCTCTACATACCAAGTTAATAAAATAATTTATATAAAATCTTGTAAAGGTGGACAGAGAACATGGCTTCTTGCTACTATCTTAATCAGGTCATTGAGCTATCTCAGCAGCTCTGTCAGCTCCTCTTGGCAACATCTCTGATACATTTATTTTTTTTTTACCATGTTCATATTTTTTTATCATGTCACAAAGCTTCTGTTGGTTTGCTTTCCTTAAATCTCTTTTGCAGAAGTCATCCTTTACTCCAAGCTATCATCAAAAGCATATTCCTTGAATTTTACTTGAACTGTGCAAACAGTACTTCTGTTTGTGAATTACTCTGTTTCCTACTAACTCAGTACAGGTTTTCACAGTGTATCTAGCTAAAATTAAAACAGTAAAACTGGACATTTGCTGAAGAGACTGCCTTGCTCAAGAAATCAGCTTGAGTCAGCACAGAATATGTTTCAGGTAGCGCATAAGTAGATTATTTTTCACACAGCTTGTTACCATTCTAGCTAAAATTTCAATTTGCTGTACTAGGGCAGTGTAAGTGATTTGATAATCCAAAACTTCAGGCCTGAAATGATTAGAAGCAGGTGTGTGGCATAAAGCTGCACCTTGTTTATACATATATATGCCACATACCTGCTTATAATCATTTAGATCTATCTTCTGGTGGGAAAACTAAGATTCCTTGAAATTGAACACAGTGTGTTTACTTCTTGACAATTCCTTTATAAATCTCTAACACGTTTTTCAGTGTATCTCTGGCTGGGTTCAAACATCTAAATGTGAAAAGATATTATTTTTCTGTTATTACCATTCCAATGTAATATGTTTGGTGTCATTTAGAAAAATATCCACCATGGAAACTTCCCCCCCCCCCCCCGCCATGGTTGTAAATTTCCAAAGAACAGAATTTTCTAGAGCTACAGAGCTACAGCAAGTCTATCCAGGGCCATCAAGAAGGTCAGGCAGCTGGAACATGACGGATGAGGGAAGACTGCTAGAATATGATTTGTGCAGCCTTCTGAAGACAAAGCTCGGGGCCGCTTATTGCTGCCCTCAGGCCCCTAGTGGGAGCACGCAGAGAAGGCAAAGCCGGGCTGTTTGAGAGGTGCTGGTGACAGGCCTAGAGGCAACAGGCATGTGTTGGTAGATGGGGAAATCTGATCAAATATAAGGAAAACTTGCTGCTCATAAGGGTGATCAAGCAGGTGGGAAGAAGCTGCCAAGAGATGCTGTGACATCTCTTTCCTCACAGAAAGTGAGATGGCAAAAGGACTTGGTGCTGTGAAACTGCTGTGACTGGACTGGCTGTGAGCACGTGGTTGGACTAGATGAGCTCCAGAGGTCCCTTCCTACCTGTTATCCTCTGCCTGTGTGACATGCCAGGGAGTCTTTGAGATGTTTGTGTAATGAGTAGAGCCAAGTAAAAATAATGTGGTTGTCAGTTATGAAAAAGAGATACATTTCTAGAAACCTTAACTCCTGTTTGGTAGCAAAACAGCTCGGTATCACTGCCTGCAGTTGGGGAGGGTATCTAATTGCTCATCCCACGGGAGGCTTGCTGGTACTCTGAGGAAAAAAGAAGCCTCTAGTCTCTGAAAAACCTCCATTCGATTCAATGGGTATGAGCTTTTGAGGAAGATCTTTGATCAGATTAGGAAATTGCACTAAATATGATGGCAGGCAGGCATCTAGAGGGAAATCTGGCATTATTTTAAAAGGTTTTTATAAACTTGTTGAACTACTAGATAATCTGAAAGGTCTTAATAGTAAGAGTCTAAATAGATGTTTATAATAATATTAAGATTACAAGTGTAAATACCTATACAATATTTGAATTAGCAAATGATAAAATTACTTTTGTCATAAACTACTCGTAAGAAGAAATTGAGAATTTTCTTTCCATCATAAACCATGTTTAAAATAGGCTTCAAAAATTGCTTTTAGCTACAGCTGCTGCCCATGTTCATCTGCCAGCAAAACACTTTACAGTAAGGAGTTTTCTAATACATTTCAAAAGGTCTGGATTTTCTAGTTAATAACTTAGTAATAATTTTTGAGAATTTAAGCAAGTGGAATATATTCAGGCAGTAACATAATGTTTATTCTCCTCTCAAAAGAGACATAGCAAATGATTTCTTATTCTTTTTCTGTTTGCCCTGAGCCGTTCGTTCAGTCCATGTATGAAAAGCCTATTAGAAAAATCTCTGTTCCCACAAGCCTCGCAAGGAATAATAAAAAGGAATCATCTAACTTTCTCGTAGAATAATTCAAGAAAGATACAATTTGCAGACTCTGAAACCAGGAGTATTGCAAGGGATAGGTTACTAGCAAGTGCTAAGGAAGTAGATCTTTGCTGGATGTGAAGCAGACCAGAAAAAGCAGATTTTTTTTATTAGATAAAAGTCAAGCATAGCTTTGGACCAGAGGTCTTCAATGCCAAGCTCACTGACCCAAATAGGACAAATCTGCATATGCTGAGTGAGACAATCAAAAAAGCAAGCTAAGCACAGAAGGTTAAGAATGGTTCCTCATATTTTTCAAGATATTTGGTGTCTACTCTGACATTACATTCTTTAGAAAGACAAGTTAATACAAGCTCATACCAATACTGTATACTCTACAGTGCTTGCATTTAGAGAAAACATCATAGTAAGATTTACATATGTACAGATTTTTGATAACTAAAGTCCTATGAAAAAAAGCTGTACGTTCTCTACCCAAACACTGTATTCTACAGGGTCTTCATAGTTTGTGTACTCAGCCTATGTACTCGCATATGAGGCCAGATAAAAAGAAGAAGTTGAATGTTTTTATTACACTGTTTTGAAAATATTCAAGAGAATTCCCATTAGTCCATCCTTTGTAAAAGAGATGTTCCAGGAAACATCTGCATAGCACAGCACCAACATTAACAGAAGTCAAAGTTAAATGGAAAATAACAAGACAAAACCCAAAACAAATAGCTATATTTAAAATCTGCAGGAGAGTTCAACTTTTTTTTAAAAGAAAACTTTGAATCCCAGCAAATGCAACTCAGCTTAAGACAATCAGTTGCTTTAGATACTTCCTACTAAAGGAGGCAGTAGGGTTGATCTACTTAAGAGAAAGTGTTGACACATTTAAATGCAATTGCTTCCTCAAATAACTGGAAACTGTACTACAGATTGCAACCCACCTACAAAGCTGTATGCCAAAACTGGAAAAAATTACAGCATTTCTACAAGATCCAAGGAAAAAGAATGTGAGAAGTAAGCCTGGTATAAATAAGTCTGATTAAGATCTTGCTAAACAGGAAGAACACTGTCACTCTCAAAATGAAACCAGAATATTAGAGTGAAATAGCAAATAGCCACTTCACAGCCAACTGGGAAGGATGTGAACAAGGACTTGAAAGTGATGATACTAGTGCAGCAAAAGTAAGCTCAAACACATGACTTTAAAAGAAACTCCTGTCACAGGTCAAGAACAAGATATAAAAAAGTGGAAAAACTACGGATAGATGCAAAGGAGTATTAAAAATATTTCATACTGATTTTTATAATATTTAGTAAAATTTGAGATGTTTTTTCTTGATTTTTCTAAATGTCGTTCCCAAGAAAAGCCAATTGTAACATTATTTATCACCTACTGGTAGAATCAGGAACAAAAATACAACACTGTAAGATGGAAGAGGTAGAAAAAGTTAATAATGGTTATGAACTTATTGAGAGTGTGGAAAGTAGCCTTTTATCGTATTTGTTCTTCTGCTGTATACAAGAATATCATATCAGTTGCCAAAGCTAATGAACCTTTTCAGTCCCCCAAAATATATGGTTTTTGCTGCCAGGGACTGAGGTAAATGAGAGAGAAAAGATAAATGCCAACAGATTTGAATAATGAAGAAAGGTGGCAAAGGGTTAGGGCCAGAATTTTCCAAAATAATTACTGATTCTGGATGCCTTATTTGAGAGATCTCAGAAACAGGAACATAGCATTTTCCAAAGCACTATTTAAGTGGTATTGTGTTGAACAGTTAAATATACTGTTCAGTTTAGACAATCTTTTCTAACTTTTATCTTTTCCCTGAAGGTTTACAACAGACCAGATGACCTCCAGAGGTCTCTTCCAACCTAATCTATTCTGTGATTCTCACCCTGTCCAGCACTAAGAGGGAAAATGGTACTGTAAATGTGCTGCCAGTTTGCAGCATCCATCTTTTTAATCTGCAGGTATGTGGTACAGCTGTAACACAGCCCTTCTGCACACTTGCATCCCTTCTGCCGGAGCAGTGACTGTTCTAAATCTCTGCCAGCTGGTATGAGAGTTTGGAACGAGGTATGCTGCGGGCGGTTTTCCTCAGCTCCTTCCCTGGCTACTTAAGAAGTCTGCAGACTTTCTTGATACAGCGTGTGTATAAACTCATGGAATTTTTATGAAGAGAAATTATACAGAACTACTACTCTTACAGAAAATCTGCTCCTTATGAAAAGTAACACTTCCAACTATCAAGAAGGACTAGCAGAACCAGCAAAAGGCAATCTGTAGTGCTGCATGTACAAATGGTGCTTTGCACACTATCATATGTAGAGTAGAAAGCTCATAGGTGCATTTTGACTTTCTAAGAGCCCATTTCTAAGAATGCATTTCTCCAGGTGGGTTAGACAAGAAACTTTTGTCTTAAAATAACTTTAAGTATACTCAAGATGAAAAAATCCTTACGAAATTTCCAAGGTGAAATTTGAAACTTAATACTGGTTTGCTTTTCAGGGATAGAACTAAATTTCTGGGATATGTTTTGTTCTGCACATCTCAGAAACAGCTGTTTTACTGTATGACATTATAAAAATTCCTATTGCTCTGTTTTTGACTTTTACTAATAAGTATGAGCAAAACTCCATAGTCTGCAGATACTAGCCTTAATTATTTAAGAGTATTGTTTGTCTGACTGGATAGGTCTCTGCTTCGAAGTTCTGACAGATTTTAAAATAAATTATGTTGTTAAATTAATCTTGTTGAACGAAAATATGTATGACCTAAAATTGGGAAAACTATTCAAAATGAAATATCTTCTATGCAAAATCAAAACAATTGAATACAGAACTAATCATTGTATTTGTAACAGGAAAAAACCCAACACCTTAAACTGGACTTCCAAAAAGAAAGAGAAGACATGCAGGGAAAATATTTCTTTACAATGTTTCCTACTGCCAATGAGTAGGGTCATTTACCAACGGAGAACACAGTATAAAAAGACATTATGACAGAGATGCTGTTACAAATCAATAGGAAACTTGGATATAAACATGACATGCACCGTTTATGGCTTTAACATCAACAACATACTAATCAGTCACTTCACAGACAGTCAATATAAACTATATAGATTAAAACTAATGTTTACAGTGTTACTGTATCCTAAGCAAGCTCCTAAATTAAGTAAGAGTGGGATCTTGACAATCAAGTTTTTTTGTTATTAGCATAAAGCTGTTAAGTAACTGTGTGATACGCTATGATGTAACCATATAGCTACTGCAAATAATGTAAGGATAATCTCTCAAGGAACTGAGGAGGTAGTAGAAGCCATCATCAGTAAGCCAAGTTCAGTTCAGGAGTGATATAGTGACATAGTTTCTCTTCTTTTTGGGCAGAGGGTTCAATAAAAGTATTCTATATTATTCTAATATAATCCATTTCATAGGTGTAGTAGATAATAAATATATCACATCAAGGATTATAAATCCTTTGTCACAAAAGATTTCAAGCAAGTAGCTTTATTCATTTGAACTTCTCACTAGTTACTACCTGTTTCAGTGTAACTTCTAGCATTAGTCTACTAGTAATTGCCTAGTGTAAGAACTCAGTGTCTTGAAAGTTCATCTTTTAAGCTACAGCACTTGTTTTGCCCCTAATATTTCTTATTCCAAACATTACCACAAGTTTGACCTGTTTAATGCAGTTTGTGTAAGATGCCTTGTTGCCCCTGTTGACATCTAAAATAAACCAAATAAAACCAGCCCTCCCTGCTACTTAGTAGTTAATGACAACCCATAAAAGAAATGTGTTGACATCACTAAACTCTCCATATAGCATGCCACATCTTTGTAGTGTGAGGGGACAGCAAGCTTTTGTTTTCAGCACAACTGATTATTTTATATTTAATTGTTTTTGGGAAACTGCACAAAGTACTTGGAAAAATGTCTTGAGTTTTAGAAATGCAGGAAACAGCCCTTTTCCCTTGTTAACCCCAAGTAGCACACAGATGTCACACGTCCTAGGAATAAGTGCAGAGTTGAATCCTAATGCGTCTACCGTGGAGTCAGGAAACGTCTGTTGATTTTTGGTTTTGTTTTTTTGGGGTGGGTGGTTGTTTGTTTCTTTGTTTTTTTATTTTGTATTTTATTGGTTTTGTTTATTCTTGAAGTATTCTACTAGTTCAAGTACTCCAGAACAAATAATATTTGTTCTTCTGTCACTGGCCCTTAATTACCTTCTGCAAGAGTATTTTCGGTAGAGTTTGAAGTAAGCAAATCCTTTCTATTGTAAGAAAATAGATCTGAACAAGTCATGGGCAAAATGCATGAATGAACTAGTTAGTCCCATATTGCATTACCCTTGAACATTCGGTAGGCAGCTATGATCTAAATATAGTTTGTCTTCATTGCTGTTCATGTAAAATGTTGTTCCTTAGGGGGAAAAATATACTAACGAAGCAATTGGAAATTGAGGCATATACTGTGAAAATCAAACTGTTGCTGTATGTTTTGATTCCATTTTACTTAGATGACATTGTCCTTTCTGATGGTAGTGTTTCCAATTTACAAAAGAAATTATTAGAAATAGAAACTGAAGTAAATGCAAGTACATCTGCATTGTTTCAGTAGATACTATCAGCTTAACTCTACACTGCTTCCTATGTGAATTGGCATAAACTATTTTCTTTTACTAATCATTTGAATCAAAAAGGAAAACAATTACCCACAAAACATGATTGTGAAGACATGGTGCTGAGAGCTATGAAGATACTCAAAACAACACCATAGTTATTATGTAAACCTATAATAGGCTGTATCACAGAAAAGCATATCTTTACCTTTTTCTGCAATAGTGTCACAGAATAATTCTGTTTGGAAGGGAACTCAGGAGCTTTCTAGCCCAACCTTCTGATCAACACAGGGCAAGGTACGAGGTCAGAGCAGGTTACTCAAGCTTTTATATGCTTTCATTTTGAAAACCTCTAGGATGGAGACCAGAACAATTCTGGGAAACCAATTCCAGTGTCCTAATAGTAAACAAGTTTTTCTTATAACTGGTCTGAGCCTGCCTTGTTTTAATTTATGCCCACTGACTGTTACCTTTCCTCCTGCTAACATGTTCTGTGAAGGACCTGGCTCAGCCCTCTTGATGACCTTCCTGTAGGCACTGCGAGGCTGCTGAAACTGTGTCTTCTGCAGACTGAACAAGCCCTGTTCCCTCAGACTTTAATCTTTGGGTGAGTGCTTCAGCTCCTAACCATCTTGGTGACCCTCTGGTGAACTCACTTCAGTTTATCAGTATCTTTCTTGTGCTGTTGGGAAGGGAGTGTGCAAACTTGGCAGTATGCCGTATGTGGTCTAATGAGTGCTGAGTAAAAGATGACTACTACTTACCTAGTAAGTAGTAGCACAGTAGATGGAACCATTTATTACATGTAACAAACATGTTGAAACCAGCATTGATTCTTAGCATGTGATGACATCTATTCCATAACTGTAAAACAATGATGATAGTTATGTTCATGTAGAAAATACCTAAATTTTCTTCTTATTTACTGATAATAACAACCCTTATTTGTCCACCAATTGTTATCATTGGCTATTAAAGAGTATGGAAAAGATCTGGCATACTCTCAACAAAACCTCGTATTTAGATTGGACACTTGTCAGTATAGGGCTGTATCATATGCCATCTCAAAGCCATGACAGAATAAAGGTTTATTCCCAAGGTCAGCCTTCTCTGGTAAGTTTTTGAATGTGAGACTTGCTCATTGTCCCTTAAAAACTAATAAATGAAGAAATGCTGTCTTTAATTCCAAGATAGGAGGTCTTCAAGGCAGTTGTACTTCTGTGCAGTGTAGGATGTAATGAACCTTACATGTATTTGGTTTTTAGTCCCACAAATTTCTTCTGAAACTCATGAAAGGCATTGTATACATCAATAAAAAATGCTTAGAATGCATGGCCATGCATGTCCTCTGAAGCATTGACATCAGAGGTTACAAAGCTTTTTGATTATTCATGCAAAAATGACCTGACTTGGAGCAGGTGTTTGAGAGGTCCAAGGTAGTCACTTCCAGTCTGTCTCCCTTAATGACTTCTCTAACCTCCAGCACACATATTGATCCGAACATAGACACATACTCAAGTTCACACAAGCTGGCTTGCTGTACCTACAAGTGTGGAACAAGGTATTCTGGTATACCATCTGGTTTGCCTTCAGATTAACACAGGGAAGCATGGCATTTTTTTAAAAGGCAAGTAATTTTGAGGCTGTTACTATTGAGTTTTTGTAGCTTAATAATCCATCAACCTTTTCTACCTTCAGTTTCCATCCCAGTTGACATCAGATTTCCTACCAATTTTCCCAGATGTCTGATCTCTCCTTGGTGATGCCATAAGAATGCAAGGGACAGAATACTTTTTTAAAATCATATGATTATAAACATCACAGTCAAAGCTCATCTGAAGTGCTGTAAACAGATATTGCCAGCAAACTGTCTCCCAGCATCCCAACACTATCGTTTTGGCCATGTCACCTGTAAAAGCACACAATAACTCAATTTATACTTTGACAAAAAGCCATAGAGATCCACATCTCACTACTATTGTTGTTCAGCCTGGATCTAGCTATTCTCAGCTGCCAAGACGCCTTGAGGCTGAACTTTTACTCTGTGATGCTAGCCCAGAATATAAAAATACAAACCCATATTTAAACCATTCAAGTACTATCTTTCTCATGCAAAAATCTTTGGTTCAATCATGTTTGCAATTTTTAGAATAGATAGGCTACGCATGTATATTTTGGTTTGCAAGAAATTTTTAGTAATGTTTTCATATTTTTCTGGGGAAAAAACATAGATGTTGTACATATGACTACTGCATTATAAGATTAAAATCAACGAACCGATAGTAAAATACAGTATGGTTTATCTTCACATATATTTATTAATAATAAAAAGGTACTAAAAACATAGTGGTCAAATTTTCAAGTGATAGCACATTTCAGGGAGAGAATAACAGGAAACCTCCAGAAAGCACAGATTACTGAATATAACATACAGTATTCTGAGGCAAAGCCTATTAATGACAGATTCCCAAAGGAAGAGAGAAATACAGCCTGCTGAAAGAGAAACAGAAGCCAGCACATTAAGTCTGATTATTTAGCATAAAATCGTTGAAAAATCCAGTTACAGGCTAGGACAGGGGTGTGATGGAGAATAGCATCTCTTGGTTCAGTGTAGATTAGACTGTCTTTAATTTTTTTCAAAGCCTCGTCAATAGTCTTATTTGATCCAGTCCTATATCTCTTAATCTTAAACACAAATTTTGCTGTGACTTGTGCCATGCCAGACATCAATGACGTGAGAAGATTATCTGTAGGTATAACAATCCAAGTTTCTGTGCTAAAAGCTGCAGACGAGGAGTCCTTATGACAAAAGCTTTAATTCCATTTTAAGTTTCCAGCTCAGTTTTAGTTGAGATGCAGATAGTCTATCCTCCATACCTGGAAGACAGCAATCCTACAGTACTGTACCGGTCAGCAGGAATTTCTGGTACCTCTGTGATAGTGCCAGGTAGCACCATTTCCTGCAAGGTCCATTGACAGACTGTACAAATGGATGCAGAACAGAAATGCCCATATTTGATGGATATATGTATACTGATGAGATTTGGCAATGGAAGTTGGCCTTTTCTCTTCAATTAAGGAAAATACTTGCAGCTGCATACATTAACAATAGAAATTCTATAGCAAAGAGAGCTCTGTTGTAATAAATTAAACCATATTGCAAATAAACTACCAGAGAACTGTTCTAGAAGAAATTAAGCCTAGCAAGCCTCCTGAAATTAAACTTCTGCTGAAATAAATTGGTAATATCTAACTCATATAGTTTAGCATATGCCACAAACAAGAGATGCTCTTGGTTGATTATGTCAATTTAAAAGGCTGTTTACATCAAATAGTTTTGAAGTCTCAGTTTTAACAGCAGGGGTCATAAGGTACTTTTGCTTTGCTTTAGAACACATTTTAGAATGCATACTTGACACAGAGTGACAGTTGGCATTTTGGCTTACTGAGTTTCCTAAATGAAGTTACTGATAATACCTCTTGTTAGTGAGTAGCTGATGGCTTCACACTTTCTTGATGCAGTGAACGCTTAGGAATGTTATCACCATTTTAATGTAAAATACGATTGACTTTAAAGAACAAAGTCTGTAATTGTGGTGGTGTTAATGTGGAATTAATGATCACAGGAAAAAACATCCCTATGAAATTCCAAATGCTTTAAAATACAAGCTTACCTTGAAACATACAGAAAAGGCTTTGACACATGATTGCTTCTTAATCACTGTTAGCTGCTGATTTTTTTTTAATGCTTTATTTCATAATGTTATGTTTCATGTTAATGAAAATGTTATGGGAGAAACCAGTGGGAAAAGAAAAGCTATTTGCCTCTCCTTACTTAATAACTCCTTCTTGCTAATCCACTTAGGTATTTTTTTCCCTCTGAAATTGCTTTCTGTATGCTGGAACACACCTCATTGTTTTTCTGCCTGACACAGTCTAATCATTCTGGCTTGCAGACCTCTCACATAACAGCAAGTACATGCCACAGAAAAGGCATTACTGTATTACTAGGACATATAGTCCTCTTGAAAATAATACATATTTTATCTTCCAAAGAAAGCAATACAGAAATTCTAAAAAGCTGTTGTGTGATTCACAACATTTATATATTAGGATCTTTATATTCTTTTCATGGACTTGATGAAGTCCAAGAAGCTTTAGTAAAAAGATGAAGATTACTCAGCCTGTTTTTTTACACCAGTATAAGAATTATTTTCTTTCTGCAACAACCTGCAAAAATAGTTGCCTTTTCACCTGGTACTACAGTGGAGAATTCTTTAACTTAAGTATCTTATTTTTATCAATATTTTCATTAACTGCTCAAAAATTTTTGTACAACGTTGAAATTATTTTCTCTGTTTTATTTTACTTCTTAGGTTTTTTATATATATAATTATATGCTTATAATACATTCATATGAAGCATTAAATGTTGAAGAAACTTGTTAATTCTACTTTGGTTGGGTTTTTTAGGTATTTTATTCCAGGAGTATCAATTAAGGCCTAGTGAAGGAAAGCTTGTTAAAAAAAATAAAAATAAAAAATAAAAAATACAGCTAATAATCAAATTGATGACCTGAGTGCATTTTAAATTCTTTGGCAGTACTCTTACACTCAATACTGAACTGGGGTGAATCCAAGATATTCAGTGTTTCTGGAAGTAAAGTTCAACTCATGTAAGTCTCATTCTTACAATAGTTTATGTCTGAAAATGGAGACAAGTAAATTCACTTGCACAGAGCAACTTCTAATTTACATTTAAGATTGTAAATATATACAGTCTGTATTGGTTAACTTCAATTAATGTATCTGTTGCACTAACCCAAAAATTTTGTACAAAAAAATTTCCAAAAATAAGAGATCCTTTTTATAACAAAGACAATATCATTTTTATAAAACAAGCTACTATGCAGTCTGTTGAGTACCTCAATGATTTGTTGTAATGTGTTGCGTATCAGCTTTCCATTCAGAACATCCTTCCTTCAGAAACAAATAAGTTTTCCCCCCAATATCTTGCAAAGTAGTTTATTTCAGACAGTAAGCTATTTTAAGTTTATTAAGCATATCTATGTTATGTGATGGTGGATCTTCTGATGTGTTTTTCAACTATGTGAAGATTGCAGACTTTAATCGAGTGCTTCAAGATGTATAGCTGAGCTTTCTACAGATGACAATGACATATTTTCTTATCCAGTCCACTTTTAGATATTTAGAATTCTATTCTATTCTTTTTGGCACAGATCTTTGGATTATGGTTAGACTAAATGATCTTACAGATCTTTTATAACCTAAATGATTCTGTGATTCTATGATTAATTGAATTTGAGAGTTCTGAAGAATTATAGTTCTTCTCTCATTATGTTATCACACAACAGAGTTTTGGATTGTGTGTACATTACACACATTCTGCAATTAATAACATGTTGCAAACATTTGGACATATTTTTCCTCCTCCTTCAGTAAAGGAAGCACAAAGCCAGCCCACTGCCTCAGCATCCTTCAGGAGAAATCACACCTTCCTGATACTTTCTGGTTCCCTCTTGGTAAGACTCTTTGGTCGGTACCCAACTTGCTCTCGCCATATATGACATACGATGCCAGGTTTGCCCCTTTTAGCTTTTGTCACACATCTGGGTTCGACATTACCCGGTCCCCTGCCCCGCCAGCACCCCGAGGCCGTGCGGCTGGAGCCTGCGGGGCCCTGCAGCTGGGAGCAGCTGGCTGGGCATAGGCAGGGCCAGGGGCTGCGGCCCGGCAGAGGCCTCTGGTTCATGCAGCGCTTCTCGTTAGCCTGCCTGAGAGAGCCGGGGCCACTGAGGCAGCCTCGGTGGGTGGCCCCGAGGGGACAGGCCGCAGAGCCCTCCCTGACGGCGCCGGGGTGGGGGGAAGCTCTGTGGCGAGCCTGGGGAAGGTGACAGAAATAGAAACTTGGCAGGGAAGGTGAAAAGAAGAATATTGGTATTTTTTGTTCCCTGAAATAACTGCAATAGTTGGAGCACAAAGCGGGGCAGGAGGGAAGGCCCTGCTGTGCAGCAATGCTGCGGAGAAGTGACTCCTCAGTGCTGGGGTCAGTGTGGGCCCTGTCCTGGGGACTGTTCAGAGGCACACCTTTGGAAAGGATCTTGGGCTCTTCACCATTGAGAGTGTTCCTTATCAAGAGCCTAAATGAGGCAGAAACACAGCATCTCAGTTTCTTGCCCTTCATTGCAGCAGGTGTGTAACGGCCTTGCTCCCCCTCCACAGGAAGCAAGGAATAGAGGCTTCTTGAATCCTGCAAAAACATCTACCTATAGCAAATGACATGCTTTGCCAGCATGTAGTTAACTCATTAAGATAGACACACAAATCAGCTTTTGCAAGACTGAGAGCTGAACAGCGGAAGAGCTGCACCCTGAGCTATACATGCTAGAAACTCTGTGAAGGCTTTATTGCAGGGCATTGCCTCCTGAAAACCAAACTGCAAGCTCATTGCCTGGCTGTGTTTGAGCAGGACAAAGAAGAATATATTTAGAACAAATGCAGCATTTGAATTCTCAACGTGTAGGAACTAGTAGTTTTACTTGGTGCCACTATGATATTTAAGGATCAGCTTTACTTTGTGTCACTGTTTTTATAGCTGTGCACAGAACTGTTTGAGACGTTATTCACACATAATACCACGTGAAACCGATAAGAAGCAGCAAAATACAGAATTAAAGAGGGATTGAGGCAAAACTAATAGTCTGTCCTAGTCTTTACAAATTTTAATTAGTGTTCATCAACTGCTGCTGCTACTCAGCTCAGCTCAGGTTTTGTCAATTAGCACTTAACACCTATGGAGAGCTTTGCAGTGCAGGACACATCTCAGCTGAGTCTTTCAGAAAGAGGGATGTGGGTTTTAGCGGCAGAATTCAGAGACTTTTCAAGCCAATGGACACAGCTTGTGTGGTACCTGAAGTTATCACCATGCAAACAGGCTCTGCCTAGTGGAAACGAGCCCCATTAGGAATGTTGTATGTGCCCTCCTGGGGGCTGAGAGGCACAGATTTGAAATAATTTTAGACCAAGAATTAAAAAAATATGCTTGGAAAAAAGAAATGAAAAAATTATTAGATTCTTTGTTGAAGCCTGTTTAAAATACTCTGTCAGCAGTGTAAAATGATGTAAAATAGATCAGAGCTGCAATCTCAATTTTTAATGAGGCAACCTGAAATAGGAAGATCTCAGGCACCTAGTCCAGGTCAGTGCGAAATTGTCCTTACATTGCGTTCTTTTTAGGAAGCTTTAAAGTAATTGAAATAGATCACCCATTTCTCTGTAAAAGAGACAGCATTGAAGTAACATTTTCTATCAACAGGCTAGCTTTCTTTAACTGCAAACTAAACATTCTTTTTTTTCTTTCTTATGTGCACAGCTGTTCTGTCATTCCTATAAAGACTTCAGTACTGAATTACATAGCATGATTAAACTCTTTCCTTACTTCATTTTTTTTTGGCTCAAGGCATTATATTTTATTCTTTTATTTTCTTGATCTTCCTGTTTTTCCTCAAAGTCCTCTTTTTTTCCCTATATTGTTTACCCCTTAGGCTAAGTGCACATTTCCCACCTCTTCAGTTTAGCAGAAGAATAGGAACACAACTATATGGAAATTCCTGTGTTATGTAATCCACACAGTTCCATTAATAGCCTAACTAATATAAATAATTCCATTTGGAGTTTGAGACAGTCTCCTGAATTGCTTGTTTTTAAAGCAAATAAATGTAATATAAAAACTTTTTGTCAAATTCCTTAGTCAGGAAATTATATGGTCCACCGCTGTAGTCATTATGTTGGTTCCATTCTTTTCCAGTCCTGTCAAAAACCTATTAGGTTTCAGTGGGTTGTCCCCAACCCATACATCTTGCCAAATGTCTTATTTCTTAATCGCATGGTATGGACTGTTGGTTTACAAATGTCGTACAGTATTTTAAAATGTCAGGGATACACAGTTTCAAGTGATTATTTGTTCTACTGAAGCTGTGCTACAAAGCTGTAATTTTCACACTTGCTTTCTTGGCTAGTTTACAGTGCAGTTCTCATTACTTACACACAGTTGTGAAAACATTTTTGGATGGAGAGAAGTAAGCTTACCATGTACTCAACAACTATAGAACACATTTTGCTCTGTTTTATCAGCCATAATGGTAAAAGTAACAAGATACTTCATATACTTGCTGTTACTTTTAAGTATTTGGGGTAGATTTCAATTTCTCACTGCTCTTGTACAGGTACAAAATCAGGTCTGTGGGTTTGTGCAGCCACAGATAAAACATAACTCTGTTCCTAATAAGCAAAAGCAATATGTCTAAAACTCTGGGATTTTTCTGCCAAAAATATCACAGTATTGGTCTAAAAGTTACAATGATAATACATGCTGGGTGGTTTTCAGTATCTTTGATCTAAGGCTCTAAGAACCTCTTCAGAAATCTTATGATTTCTTAGAAAAGTAATGTGCTATTGTCTTTGCTCTACAATATATAAGTTATCCTTTTGGTCTCCATGACTCTTCTCTCATTAAAGCAGGGACCACAAAGCAGATTGATTCATAATTAATTTGGCCTGACCACTGTCCTCGTTTGTATATGTGTATCATCCTAGAAGGAAGTACTTTGGGAAAGATAACATATTGACTATACCAAAAGGTTTCCATGCCCCCAGTGCACATTTACATGCCAAAGCCAATCCTCCTCTATTCTGTTTTACTGTGTAACCAACACCTAGCAAGAATACACACCTGAGTAGAAGAAAATCCCCAAAGACAGTAATGCAATATATCTGTCTCATCAGTATGCTTTCATCATGGCTTTGGGTAAGGTGACTTTAGTGGAAAGGTTTGGGGGCAGGCAGTATTTGATTTACTGGAAAATAATGCAATGGATCCAAACAGATTAGTGCAACTGTTAAGCTACCTAATTTTCACTCTTAAAATAAGGTACTCGAAGAATTTTACATCACTTTTCTTTGACTAGTGTATATTTGCCTGATATCCTTTTGTATTTCAGAAAAATTTGTTGCCAGTAAATTCATCTGGGTAAATATCTCCCCTTATAAAAAACACGCGTTCAGTCATTTTTTAGTCAAATGGAAGAATGTCATGCAAGCTTGTCAGGCTGTGCATGTGCTTTCATAGATGGCTGATGCCAATGGGAAACAGCTCTGCAAACACCCTGATTTACTCAGTCTTAGCTGTACAAGAGCAGATCCTCAGAAGTTTTGTGTGTTTCCATCAGCCATTCAAATGATTCCAGTAGATAGCTAACCACATTAAGGATAGCTGTAGTGGTTCCGAGATGTATTTTCGCCATCTTATGATCAAGACCACAAAAGTAAAGTAGCTATTATTTCATGCTCTTATTAACAAATAAATGATCTACTTTCATGTTAAACTTGTACATAGCATCTCCAAAGTTAGAAGATATTTGTTTCCTTTGGCAAATATGTCTTTCTTCAGTATTAATGTATTGTGTATGATTTCCGTGCATTTGTTAAAGAAAAATAAAAAAAAATAATTGATGTACAATGCCAGTGTGACATTGGCAGCTGATTACATCAGTAATGAGAGAATTTTCTAAAATGCCACAATTTTAGCTCCGTTATGGGATAGGGTGAACTTTATTTTGCTTTGAAAAGCTGTGAATGAAACTGCTAAAATTTCTACTGATCTCTTTTCTCAAATTAATTGTTAAAATGATGCTGCAGGGACTTTTTCACTTGAAGTCCAGAATATATTCTGGGAGGTTTGAAGTCATTTCCTCTCTGATCTAAATCTATAAAGCTCTTGCATGCTCAAAAATTTGCAGGAAGCACTGAAACTTGTGGATACCACTATGTCATTAGAATTTATAAGTACATAAGATTTTTACTAAGGTATTAAAGTCAGGATAATTTCTAAAATTTACTGCTGAGGAAAAATGTGAGTTTTAAAAAGTCTTCTTTCATATTGCTTGTGTGTTTGGAACATTATCCTTGAACTTTCCTCTAAAGATTCAAATATGTTGCCATAATCTGTTAACAAAAAACACATTTGAAATGTGCAGACATATAATTATAGGAAGTATAAGACCTCTGTGTAAAGCATAGCACAACAGAGAATCAGGGAGGTTTATGATTTGAGTGGTTTAAAAGATGGGGGCAGGGGAGGGGCGGTTAATAGCTGATGAAGGAGATTCAGGTTGCTTTAGGAAAGCATATATAATAATAATGCATGCACTTAGTGCAGAAAGAGATGAAACAAAGCAGATATTCTGCTTTTAGTCAATGGTATTTGTATGATAAACCACCTAGAATAAGGTATTTCACAAAGATACTTCTTTAAAAATATTTTGTGAGGCAATCTGATTTATATTTTATGCATGAATCAGCCAGACCTGTTGTGCTTTATGATTTTTGTCCCAGTTATATTGTTTTTGCAGGAAACAGATCTCAGTGATCTAAAAATTTTGGTGAAAAGTTTATATAGCACAACATGAAATTGTTAAAGGCAACTTCCTTGTGCTTTGTAGGATTTCACCATTCATGTTATGACTAAATTGAACTTCCCTGTAGTCCATTACATGACTTTGGTATAGTGATGTTATCTGCAGAGAAGCACTCTAGTGATACAGAACCATCATGTTCTGAAAGAGAAAAACAGGTAAGAGCAAATGCTGGATTCAGAATCCATGTATGTTTGCTGTTGAGAAGCCTTCTGAATGAAGTAGAGCATGCTTTTTGCAGATTGTCATCACATTCATTTTGATTTGTGCTCCTCTTTTCAGAGAACACAAACTGCCTCCTTTACTTATCACAGCTAAGATGTGATGCTAGTCTGTGGTGTAGGATTCTCTAACTGCTGAACACTGCAAAGGTGCTACGGAGGCATTTCATTTCTAGCATGAAAAAGCAAGATGTGCAAGGCAGACTGTGTGTATTGAAATTTTGGTCTGCAGATGCCTTGCCATTTGATGTAGGAATATTTGCATTTGCTTGACAGTGAACAGTCTGAGAAAATCCATAGGCATATCCATCACAGAGAGGGGTTTTGAAGATGATGAGCTTTCTTATATGATGTGCCAGTGATTGTTAAACTGCATCTCTTATTTTTAGCTGTTTCCAAATGTGGGCCCTTTTTGAAGACCAAGCGGAAAGAGATTGACATTCTTAAGAAAAAAAAAATGTCCTTATGTACTCTGTCACCTGTCATTCTTTCTCTGTATAGGGTTTTTGAGTTGTTGCAGATAATTGGGGTATTTTTCATTGCAATGCAGTTTAAATTTATATTATCTGTTTGAGAACTTAGAGCTGGGAGAAGGAAACCCAAATTCAAATGCTCTAACAGTTGGAATGTAATGCTAGAATTGTGCCATTGCTGCAGTTTGTGAATGACATTCAAAGCCTTTTATAAATTTAACTCATTACTGCCTTCTCTCCTATATTCATAAAACCTGATAGGTCTAGAGTTTTTTCACACTCCCCTACATTCCATAAAATTAAGGCAACCATTTCTACTGCTTTTTCCAAACTTCCAGGAAACTGAAAAATTACTTATTGGGAAATTTCTATTTTAATTCTGCTAAGGTTCGCAGGTGACTGCACAGGGCAGTGAATAAATGTGCTTTGAACACCTGCAGGAAAAGAAGTGCTTTTTAAACTCTGCTACTTGCTTAAGAAATGGCATTTGTATCTTCTACTGCTTGTATAGAAGTATATAAATACTGCATGCTTGATTTATAGGCAGGCGAATTCATAGTGGAAATATAGCATTTTAATATAAGAGAAGCCAATACTGCAGTCAGAAGAGCTGGGGTAACAGCACTGGAAGTAAATGATGGAGAAAGGACTGCATTCTTTTACATGGGATGGAATTTTTTTGAGAGGAATATGGTTGTGTGTTTGGGTTTTTTTAATAAGAGCTTAGAGATTTTTTTGGAAAAGACCTTGGTTTGAGATCAGCTTTCAAACTTGAGCTCCAAAATTTGGCAGCAGGCAGAAATGTTGCCACGGCAACCTATTATCTAACACTGTATTACTGAACCTCCTGCCAGTTCATCCACAGTTGAATGGTGAAGGCAACCTTAGAGGGTATTAAATGTTCTGTCCTGAAACAGTTCAGCAGGCCCTTCCAAAAATAGGTTGTGGCTTGAGAATATGAACAGCTATCTGAGAGAAAAAAACCCACAAACCCAACAAAAAACAAGAGGGGGAAAAAAAAGCTTTTCCTTTATAAAGGTGAATGAATACACTCTCAATACTGAATTTTCATCATCTCCGTTAAACTATTGGGTATTTTATCGTGAGTGGAGGCAGTTCAGACATTTTAAGTTAGAAGGGTGATTATGCATTTTGTTCTAGAGTAGCCTCTGAATTTAGGATGCTGTCATCTTCGTTTCTCCTGCATTGAGAATAATGGTCTGGATGAGTCTGGGCAGTGCTGTCCTTAAGGAATTGAAGTCAAGACTGGAATCCAGTTACAATACAGTTGTCCTCAGACCAGGTACTGCAAATCTTCAGTTCAAAGTAAAAGGAGATCTTTAGGCTGGCTTCAGAGCAAACAAGCTGATCTACAGCCTTCCCAGACCTTCCTATGACTAAGACCAACACCAACTTATTAGTCAGTTGGAGGGGATAATTTGTTCAGCATTGAGAAATAATAGCAGTAGTCCCACTGTGGTATAAAATTAGCACAGACTTCAGGGTAACACAGCAGTAATGGCCTCAGCAGCCAGTGTTAGCTCAGTCACTTCTCGCAGCAGGAGGTGCAGATTGCCCAGCAGACCAGCCTCAGCTGCACCCGTCTCCAGGGTGCCAGGCTGGGATGGAAGATGTGCTGTGAGTTACATGCACCTTAAGGGCTGCATGTTGGCCACCCCTTTACTACTGCGTTATGTTTATTAAATCTAGCCAGCTGGTTTTAGTGAGGTATCCTCAGTCCAGACAATTTTTAACATCTACAGTTCACAGTATCGTCTGCTCTTTCTTGCTTTTATTTCACAAATAAGCACAGTGCTGGCCACAAAGAAAACTGAAAAATCACAGAATTAATTACATGACTTGTGCTCATATCCCAGGTTTCCACATCTTAAGGACCATTTTCTGTATGCATGCTTGTTATTGCTCTGGAAATATTTGTATCTATTTTGGCATTCTACTTTCCAGACTTCTGTGTGAAGCAGTTATTCCAAATCCCTTACTGCTCTGCATCTCTCTGTGACTGCTTCCTAAACTGTTTCTTGGTTTTGAAATACTTGTACTGTGATACACTTGTCAAACTGTGCAGAGAAAATAAGCCCCAACTAGAAATGTGTGTCAAATAATGCAAAACTGACATTCTAATTAATGACGACTGATACGATTTGCCACAAGCATCAAAGCTTCCAATAAGATGTTATTGCTGCCAGCAAGAAAATTTTTTTTTTTTTTTGCTTGAATGTTTTTTTTTTTTCATTCAGTGGTATGATATGAACAAGGTTCGGTTCATATTTACACAAATTCCTTTGTTGTTTGTCTCATGATCTAGTTAATATTGGCACCATTTAATAAAATGCCACCTCTCATGACATTGTTTTTTATGGTTCATCCATAATACAAGAGTAAAAGAGGAGTCAACTGAGTTACCAGTAAGATTCTATCTTTTTTCAATCATTTGACTTTCCTGTTCTACATCTATCAAGCTGAAATATTTATATATGTATAATGTATATTATTTAATTTATATATTAATGTATTTTATATTACATATGTTTTCATATATGTTTTTATATATATAAAAACTTCAATATTTTAAAATAAATCCGTGGCTTATCTGTGTGTGGAGGAGTAGTTCTGGGAATTTAACTTTCAAACCTAGTACAAGATTACTGCTTAAAGGCGGAGAGACTGCTAGGTTATGTATTGGATTACTGGCAGAATTTCTGTTTGATTGCATGTGCTGTTTAGAAGAAATTAAAATAAAACCTTGACTTTTGATATGAAGGTATCCAATAGTAGAAGGGATAGGAAATTTCATTGGATTTCACACTTTTAAACACTTTTGAACAAATGAAACCTGAATTCTACCTGAATTTCTTTCTCAATTTACTTCTGCTATTTGGAAGCTAAAAACCTTAGTGATGAGCAGTCATCAAAATTGTAATATTTTCTCTGAGTTATTGAGGAGCAGATGTAGTCTTAGTTTTATATCCTTCATTCTGCAGGAAGCAGAATCTGCAAAAAAGTTCAATAGTTCTTTTCTTTTTTCTGAAATCATTATCTGGAAGATATTATGAAAATAGAATTTTACATACCTCTAAGGTATAGAGCTATACCTTAGCTCTACTGAAACAGTGGTAAGCAGAGGAGTTAATTCACCTTTGTCACTGCAGGATTTTGAGCCTACTGAAAGCTGCTCTGGATTTGGCAAGCCCCTGTGGGGTCCCAGTGCTATAAGGGATACTGCTACCATGCTGCTGCATTGATGCTGAAAGTGAGGGGCTCAGCAGCAGCTGATCAGAGTTGCTTGCCTAATATCAAGGGAACCTCCAGCTGACCCAGGAAGGCTTCTTACACTAAATAAAGCAGCAAAATTAGAAGCCAAGGGCTGGCATGTTCTAAATTGCATTGCTTAGATCAGTCATTCTTTCAGAGTTTTTATTTCCTTTTTTTAATCATTTTCAAAATCGGCTGTTTACTACATAGCTGAAGTGGCTCACCCACCAACTACAAGACACTCTACCACAAATTTTGTTTGTGCTTGTTAGGAAACTGGATGCATGGATCTTCATTGCTCCATTGGGCAGCTGGGGATCTAAAGGAGAGTGGCAGTCCTTGGTAAGCCTGTCTTTTCTTAGCCTTTCTTAAGAGAGAGGTCTTTCATATTAGGGAGGTTTATAATATAGAATAACACATGGCAAAATAAATGGACTTGTTGTCTCATAGGAGCCAATGCAAGGCTGCCAAATCCAGCAGCTTTCATAATTGAATGCGTGTATAACAACAGTTATTTTATCATTTAAAATTTGCTATTTAAGATTCTATAGCAGTTTCAATAACTCTCATCCTATACCCAGGGCACAGCATGTAGTGTTTTGTCTGGGAGATTCGTAGCTGTACAGCTTGAAAGTGCAGGACATCTCAATAATGGACAGAGAGCAAAGGTCTTTCCCTCTGCATTGGGGATGAGCAAAACAACTTCTAAATGCAGTCTCCTGTGTTAGATGTGTCTTCCATGCAATCACTCGCCTTTCCATGTAACCATGAAAGTAGTGCTGAGTTCTGGTGCTCTCTGGACACAGTTTTAGACGGGAAAAGTCATCAGGTTCACAGAGGCTGAGGTTGTTTGGGACAGCAAAATAACCCTGTGAAAGGTGGCCTATGAGAGCGCTGTAAAGCCGAATTGATATAGCCGCTGTCTTTGCCTGCACTTATGTTGGTGACTCCGAGAGCTGGGGAGGCTTACTGAAAAACAGTAATTGCTTCTTACTTTGCACTGGGACTATCTGAGTGTCATTTTTGGCTTCACACTCAGCATGTTCCCATCCCTTACCATACAGGCCCCGGCTCCTCAGCTTTGGAGCAATGAACCTGCATTTTGCTGCTTCACTGCTGGGGATCTGAGCCAGCTCTGACATAGTGAAGATTTTCAGGTGCCATAGCAGTTTTAGGAGGAGAGCAAGGTGAGAAAAACTTTCCATTTGCACACTAAGGCAGATGGAATATGTCTCCATGTAATATTTGCATTTCATTGTGTGAACAAATTCAAGTTTTAAACCAAATGTCCAAGAATATTTCAATTATTTTTGCAATTCTCACATTTATTCAGTACCTATAGGAAAAGTTCTTATTAAAGACAGTAGGTAATCTGGGTTTAATACAGATTACTGCTGGGCTGTGTTAGGTTTGTATTTGTTGCATTTGTGATAAATTTTAATATTTAGCATTTGATAATTTAGTTTGCCAGGTTTTTAATGATGCTACTACCATTTAAGATGTTTTTCTGTCTTCAAAAATTAAAACTATTTCAGGATATAAAATAACTCTACTGTTCATTTTAAGGCACATGTCACTGCATATGTTTGTAGTTCTGTTTTTCTGAATGTGTAAGGTTTTTTTACATATATTGGTATTTCATTCTGAACCTGGGGAGAATTAATGTTTACAGTCACTGTTTGAATTCATTTTAGCTCTAATTGTTAAGCCTTATCCTCTGGGAGTAAATGAAGGAATCCCAAGGAGGTAAACAGAAACAAAGGCATGAGAAGAAAGAAAGGAAGGTGGTGGTAACAATAGCACACGGGGTTTTTTATATCATTGATTTAGTACAGAAAAGACTGTGTGTTATAAATCCTTTATATATTCCATATTCATTCTAACTGGTAGAAATACCATATTTTTCCCATTCACAAAATTAATTTTGAGCCATGAATTCTGGCCAGTAAAAAACCCTGAATTAACTACTCCAGCTAGAACTATGTCTCATGTTGTTATATTGTGAAAGGATTACGCACCACTTAAACTCCATGAATCTTCAAAAGCAGCACACCAGCAGATAACTGGTGGTGCCATTAGGAGATCTTAGATTTTATTTTATTTTTTTTTTTTAGAATCTTACATTTCTGTAACTGGCTATTAAAATTTATTTTATTTATCTGTTTGAAAGGTATAGGTTTTTTCTTTCTAAATGAACAATATTTAACAAGCTCAGAAAGGGAAAAATATAAGCTTCTCTAATGGTAAACTGGTAAACACTGACTGAACTGGGGTTTTTCCCCACCTCCCCGGCTCCAGTATTTTGTCAGCTGTTAAATTCTGCTCATCAGTAGCAAACCATATGTTAACCATGTTATATTTGACAATGATGGTGTCTTACAGCCAAATTATGAGTTCACTTAACAATTTGTGTAATAAATATTTCCACTGTATTTTCTAAGTAACCTGACATGGGATCACTACTCTAAAGAGAAAGAAGTGCTCTGGATTTAATTCATTGGTGAATTTTCCCTTCTCACATCCCTCCAAAAAAGAATTATAATTTAAAACAAGTTCATTTAGCAAAAATATTTTGATGTCAACATGTCACTCAACATTCCATGCCTGTTAACCATGAAATATTTTTTCCAAGTGACATCACTAGATAAAAAGGAAAATCTAAAAGATAGCCTTTAGCATTCAAAAAAACAGATTTCAGTTTTATTTTTACAAGCCATGTAAAATGAATTAAGTTCCATTTTCAGCAACTACATTTATATTCTGACAGGCAGAAAAGCTGTAGGTTTTGGTTTGGGTGGGTTTTTTTTTCCAAATGCTGCCTGTTCAATGAAAAGAACTCATTACTGAACTTGATAAAGAGCGGGTATTAATACTAAGCGTGTCCATTTCATATTAAATGTATTATTCTGGCAGAAGAATATTTTCATTTCCAGATCACAGCAGAAATAATTAAAATTTGAGGCATTAATTATACTTTAATTAAACCAAACCATATTTCATAGGATTGTTTTGGCAATATGAGGAAGAAGTCTGTCTCCTCAACAGCTAGTGAGGTGGTTACGACAAATTATAAAATCACTGAAGCCAAGTAGAATTGTTCCGTCAATTAAGTGTGTCTGTGAAGGAATATATACAGTATATAAGCAGATGGAAATAATACAGCAATATTTTAATTCAGACATACACACCCATTGTATAAAATCACAAATAATGAAATCTGCTTTTTTTTTCTCTCCATGTAGTCTAAAGAAGTCCCTTGGGTTTGGTTGGGCTGATGATTCTATGTTAACATGTTAGGTATTAACAACACGTCCGTTGACCTGTTAATTTAGATTTCTCTGAAGGACATGGTTCAAAACACTGTTTCTATGTATGAGAAAATGTGTTTAAAAGCAGAGAACATGCTAAAACTTGTGGCACGCAATGCTTTGAAATTTAATGGAAATGTATGTTATTCTTTGTGTTCATTGCTTTCTTTGTAAATATTTTTACATCTAAATGTAGACATGATCTATAAGGTTTTTTGTGATTTTGTGATTAGAATTGAAATATTAAGTTAATTTATATACTCAGAAATATTCTTTCTTATTGTTATTTAAGGATTTTTTTTTTTTTTTCTACAATGTAAGCAAGTGTCAACTGCAAAGCTTTCTTATTACTATAGGCCAGATTACCCAGCAGGCAGACACCAATTTCCTAAGTATACTACTATGACATAGAGGGTTGGAACAGTGACTGGCATGTGCTGCAGATGTGCAACAGGAAGCTTCGTGCTTCCTGAGTTGCTTCCCATCTCCATGTTCTAAATTCTTCACTTTAGTGAGTAAGATACAGAGATATATATTGGGATTTGTAGTTTCTTTGATTAGTTTTGGCCTTTGTTTAAAAAAAAAAACAAACACCCCACCTATAAACAAAAGAAGCCTAGGAAATAAAAGCCTTTTTAGATATACCTAAAGCTCTTTTCACGGTGATGATGGTTGGTGTACCAGTGATAGTGGGGACAGCAAACATACATGGATATAGACTGCTGAGAACATTTAGCCAGTAGCACAGCTTTTAATATCTCTTCCATAGGCTTAATTAATTGTGGACAAGACTTTGGATCTGGTAGATATCTGACTCCTATCTTTACTGAAATTAGTTAAGCAAGTAATTAACACTCATGGGACTACTCAAAAGGAATGTCTTTCCTTGCATAGTAAAGAAATTAGATGAGACCAAGGCAAATGTTAAAATGGACAGTTATACAAGAATGTGAGAAGTGCTGATCTATGCAAAGTATTGACAAGTAAAGTCATGCTGACATAGTTTGGTAATCTGAGTTGGAAGAATGTTTGTATTTGACTTTAGTAAATAGGAATAAATCCATATTTGAGTTAGCATAGAGCTGTTAGTGATATGTCCAGCATATTGCTGAGTTAGCCATCTTTCTCTACGGTGACCGTGACGTTACCGAGCCCAGTTAGTTCTAAATTACTTTTGTTAGTCATGCTTCCCATAAGTTAGCTTTTCATGGTAAACAGAACGTGGTAAACAGGTACTACCAAAGGTATTTCCTAACAGATTGGCATGGACATTTAGAAAACTATATAAAACTATTTTAAGGTGTATCAGCCACATATAGAGCCTAATATAACTGTACGTAACAGTTTAAGTTACATCTGAACTTTAGTCTTCAGTGCATGAGCAGGGCGATCCAAATTTGATCCATATTGGGGATTCTCCTGTAGCTGTATTTGAATAAATAGTCAGTAAGTCATGCTAGGAAAAGGACATGTGGTTTGTAAGAGCTCACTTAATACTTCCTGTTCTTAAAACTTCCAAGAAATTTCTAATTAACATTTGTATACAAGTTCATTATAACACTTGCATAATGTATGACAATGGCTGCAGAGGGATTTGAACACTGATGCTAACTAATATGAAAGATTGCATATTATTTCTTTCTCTTTTTCCATAATAGTCTCAGTTATTTCCCAAGTTTCTCATACCTGATGGTACTTAATGAGTAAATCTTAATTTGTTCAATGAAACTGTGATTTTGAAGTGGAAATTGCACAAAAGATGCAAATTGAAGTTAAGCTTTGCAATCTGATCTGTTTTTCCTGTTATATTTGTGTGAATCTACCATGTTAGAACTTTGATTCAATCCTCTTGTATGATACATTGATTCTTAGTTTAAAAAAAAAAAAATATTTTGGAAAAGGAGTTTATTATCTGAGAAAAGTCAACATATTTTTTGCAGATTGATCATTTTATCTGTTATGTTCAAAGTTTCCTGAAGCTAGGAACCATCATTATATTTGAAAAAAAAAACACCACACCTTCTAACTGCCATTCCATCTCACTTTGTGAATTTAGAGTACAGTTAGTGAACAATCCTTGCTGTTTTGTCTCATTTTTCTATGAAGCAGGCAGTTCCTTGGAAGCTGTTATCAGCCTCATTTCAGATAAAGTCTATTCCTCTTAAATATTATTTGGACTGCAAAGTGCACCTTTCATACACATGGAGTGCTACCTAAGAGGGAGTTTTACCAGGGGAACTCTTTCCTCATGCTGGCTAACATGTTAGGCTGTTTTCTTGGACACATCATATAAGACTGTAAGTAATTAGTCACAGCCTTGAGTTGGTTATCAGTTGGAATTCTTAAGTTCTCCTCTCCTACAAAAGTACTGTACATGATTAGATTTGGTCTCAGATACCTTCCAATTAAAACAGTTCTGCTACCAAAAATAAGCAATATTGGGCCAGAGTAGGTATGTAGTTGAAAAGTGTAATTCCTTGATTCAGTGGACAGGAGAATTGTCTTGGAAGTGTTCTGTAGGTTCCTATCCGCTCTCCAAGAATCTGTATTTTATTAAGCAATCATAAGATAAATGTGGAAAAGGTCCATCACCTCTCCCAGATAAGCACCATGACTGCAGAAAGCCTTGCTTCTTTCCTTGTCCATTTAATACACTTGATTGTGCATTGATCTAGCTGCAGCAACGCTGGTGATGTTTTCCCCAGAGCAGTTTCTAATCTGGTTATATACAAGCCTTCCCTAGGAAGATGGCTTTGCATCAGGATAAAAGCAGCACAGAACAGGTCATCACACCTGGGGGGAATGCTTTAACCACTTAGTTTTGTATGAAAAGCAGGCACAAATACTGCTTTTTCTATTCTGGTCTGTTTTTTAATGAGAATGTTTCTGGGCACTGTACCTACAAGCACAGATGTTATGTTTGGTGTGTTCTGAATACCAGATTCTTCCTTCCTGGACGAAAGATTAAAAAAACAGGCAGTTTGAAAGTCTTGGCCTCTTCAGTGTATAATGAAAGCTACTCAGCTGTTCCAAAATATTGACGTTGTATACAAAGCAGTATTTTAAATGTGTAGGGAACTTCAGTTTTAAAACAGTAAATGGACTACACATTATTTTTCATTGATCTTCCTAAATATTCATTGTGTAAAATGAACTGTCTCCAGTAATAAAATTAAAGTGGTTTTTTTTCATTTATTTCCCCCCCTTTTCTGGTCATATTTTTGCAGTAATCGCTGTACTGTGTATACAATGAAACCATTACAACTTCAAGAACAGATTCATAGGAATACCGTTTTAAATACAACCTATTGTTATATTTACATTAAACATTCAGAGAAAATCCTCATAAACCCTGAGATATTACTAGAGAGAAAATCAAGATACACAGGCTACTTGAATACTTAGATTTTAAGAGTTTTGAGCAAACCTTTTTTATCATGAAGCGTAATTACAGGTCTGAACATTTAAGTCTAATATTTTGTGGCTTAGCATACTACTTCTTACTGATAACCTTTCATATACTGTTTATCTGATGGAGATGGCTCCACATTTATCTCCTACTTTTAAGAAGCATTTTCTTTAATACTGCCTCTTGCACAACAGAAACAGTTTTTCAGATCAATTTAGCTATAGGCTGCTTTTTCTGGTCAAGTTGTTTGTTTGTTTGTTTTCCCCTGCAAAATCTTAAATCTCCAGTTTAAGTCATATACAGAATAAAAAACTTCCCATGAAAGAAAATGTTCAGGATTGCTTTTCAAGACTATATGAAATATAGAACTAAGGGTTAAAGGGGAATTCTCAAAAAAGAAATGCAGACATAGGTGTGAGATGCTTAGCCACGTGAGAATAGATAAAAGGCTATTTCAGAGTGAAAGCCTTTCCAACATGTGCGCACGTGAGAGTGTATTAACAAGGCTGCAATGCCTCTTTGGATATGAGTCAGAAAGCTGCTTCTATTTAATTAGACAGGAAAATTGTGACACAGCCATGGTATGTGGCTTAGAATAACAAGAGCGTTCAGCAAATTACATTGAATGATAGAGCTGTTGCAGGAGGAAAAGTGAAGCATAAACTTGAAATGATTATTTATTTATTTGTTTACAAAATAGTGCTTCTTTTCTGTCTTTTTATAGTGTATGCATTTTTACTATTTTTTATATCATTATTTCTGTTATTTTCTTCCTTCTGGGACTAGTTGACTCCAGTTACACTGCTTTATGGCCAAAGACAAAACTGCCTGTGAAGTTAGCAAAGCATGTTAAATAAGCTGCCAAAATATGAACTATTTTATACCTTACAGCTCAGTAAGAAAGACAATTTTATACAACTTAGAAGTAAAGACTTTGTGTCACCTTGTAGGACAGCCTGAAGATAGATTGTATATAGCTACTGTTCATTATGATGCATCTGTAGGCTATTAAATTTCAATAATAAATGGTGAAAGAAACATCACAGTCTTAGCAAACCGGCACGATAAAAGGGAGGGTTTTATTCTTCAGGAACATGTTTTAAATTAAAACGAAAAGAATATAAAAGGGGTTCATAATGTTATAGTAGGATGTGGGTAGATAGATGTCAGACATCTTTCTGTGTGGTAAGGAATCCTGAGTTTCAGATATGTGAGAAAACAGCACTTTGAGTGAGAACCTCAGGTACTTCAGAGCAAGTATTTGACTTGCCATCTTTGCATTTCTACCAAGGGTTCTATTCGGAAGTCTGACTACAGGTAGTTTTTTATTTGTTGAGAATTTCATGTTAATTCAATTATATATGTAAGCTGTACTTGATTTACACACATGATAGAGTAAGAACTCTCTGAAAGGTACAGAAATTGTAACTAGAAGAAGCAGGTATTGTATTTCAGCAGGAATAGCTTCATCTTAACAAAGGTAGCATCTCTTACCATCTTCTCTAAAATTCAGGCATTAGAACCTAGCCCTGTCCAGATGAAAGTCAAAGGAGAAGCTGAGTTGTCCTTGATTCCTATTTACTTTTTTGATTCAAGGGAGTATGCTTGAATGCCTCCAAGCCAGAAAATATTATGTGAGACAATTTCTAAATGTGTTTCTAGATTAGCTGTTCCTATGACCAAAGGACTTCTTTGACAGTCATATACTACTAAAAGCATTAGCACTTAGAGCTGTGAGAATTGTACCAGTCCATATTTGCTGAAGCACTGATGAGTACTGACATTTTAGAAATGATCTAATTAGAAAGCAGTGATTTCTTGCAAAGTTTTGACATTTTAAAATACAATAGTATTTTTTGGAGTAACAATGTAAATGACAGTGATTTCTTAAAAAAAAAAAAAAGTCTAAATAGAAATTGATATTAATTGATATTTAGGAAAGATGCCTAACAAAGGGGGAAAAAAAATCTTTCTGTTGACTGCTTATAGAAATGTCAATAGAGAGTAATGGACAAAGCTGGAAAAGAAATAATAAATATGAACCCTGTAGCTAGGGAGCGGAGGGCAACACAGCTTTCTGACAGAGCCCAGAACAAAAACACTTCTAGTTGCATTTGTCTGTTTGACTATTCTAAGATGCTCCCAAAATCATTTGGTAGTGAATTATAGCATTCTTCCCCGCAACTCTTTCTTTCAGTAGTCCTGTAGAGTGTCTAGATGCCAGTATTTTAAGTATCATTAAAACATTTGCTCAAATATGTCAGGTTTTTTCCAAAAAGTTTTTCAAGGAAAAAACTAGGTAGGCTTAAAGAAACAGTAGAACCTGATTCAGGGTTGGATTTGCCATGGAAATACATTCATCTGATGTTGAATCTGAGGTAGCAATAATTACAGTGTGACTGATGAACCGTGTTGAAAGTCCTACCTTTCATAAGCTAGAGAAGCCAGGCTACAACTCTTCATTTCCTCTGTTCTCTTACCTGCTATGACCTATTGCACATCTCCCTTTCTGATTGATTACTCATTTATCCTTAGATTAAGCATGCACACAAGCACCAATAATTATTGATTCCATGTGTTTACAGCTGCTGCTTTCTGTTTCCAAGTGTCACATCTGGATATTTCCTGGTCTGCGTATCCTCTTGTATTTAACAACAGAAAACTCTTACAGAGAGCTATGTCAGTGTATAACTAGACTGCAGGCATCCTGCTTATTAATCAGTCCGCTACTTTGCTGCTTATCTGTCATTCTCTCTGCTCCCTATTGCACAGTTAGACTGCTTTATTTTTTACATGCCTTATTGAGACCTTTTAGATTCAGGGAAATACAGGCCTATGTACTTCATGGTTTTGTCAGAAGAATTACTTCCAAAAATAGAATAAGTACACACATGAATAAATTTGCTGTAATTGGAAAGAAGGGAAATTGTGACCCAAAATACACATAAGTTTTTTGATGCATTCAGAAAGCATGTTCTTGTTTACATAGATTCCTAAAAAGCTTTTGACAAAGATCATCATCAAATGTTTTAAGGAAACTATACAGCAATGGGATAAGGAAAGTACATAAATGGATAAATAATTGGCTAAAATGGGAAACAAGAGGTTGGAGTCATTTTTAACCTTGGAGGAAATTATTAGTAGTTACATAAGGCTTTGTGCTTCGACCTTTGCTCTCTAGCATATTTATAACAATTGGGAGAAGGATTTGAATTAAAAGTTGTTAACATTTCCTGATGATGTTCAGTAGCAGGATAGCAAAGTCAGGGCCTAATGGTGAAGAATTATAGATTTGAACAAAAAGTCAGCAAGCTCAGTAACTGGGTAATAACATGGCACATAGGATTCAATACAGAGAAGTACCAAATGATGAAGTGATGGGCTCTGAGTTGTGTATTACTACACAGAGGCAAGATCCAGGGTTATGATGATAATCCCATGAAAATACAAAAATGGCAAAAAAGATAAAATCTTTAACATTAATAATAATATTATTTTCTACATAATTAGAAATTATTTGAAAAGAAATAGAGAAGAAAACATTATGCCAAGGAATGAATGCATGGTTCACTTGCCTTGAATACTGTGTGCTGCTCTGATTCAGAACTAGGGAAATGGGGTTTGTATATGAGAAGGAGTTAGACTGTAGTACTTCTACCACAGGGTGTTAGGGATGGTAAAAGTTAACATGGGCTTAAAGAAAGATTGGACAAGTTTACAGAGGGAGAAGCACTAGGATTACTAAACACAAGAAACCGTTTCCAGCTCTGGGGATGTTGAGCTGTGTGCTTGCTCTGCTCTTGCACACTTTCCTGATATCTGCTTTTGGTCGCTGCAAGAGGACACCTTTGGCCTCGCGCCCAGTGACCATCCTGTAGTTCTCACAGTGGCATACCCTGTGACGGAGTTGCTCAGTAGTTTGAAGACAGACTTGAATAAAACAAGAACTCTAAAGCAGGTCGGTGTAAAGCAAATGAAAAATAGTATAAGAACAGAAGGAAATCAAAGTCTTATGTTTCTGTCTAATTTCAGACTGAAATTTATGGACTGAAAAGAGAAACTCAAGGCAGATTTCACTGTGCGGTGCTATTGGTTTAACGACATGCCCTCCCCCCCCCCCCCCCCCCCCCCCCAAAAAAAAAAGGTGTTGAATTCTTCTATTAAAAAAAGTAAATAAAGGAACTTGTAGTTCTGAGATTCCTGGGTGTAGGCCATGTACATTTTATAAATGCATAATCTGGCAAAAAATAATTAGATCAAGAATAAAGATCTAAGCACAATCTGGAAAATACATATGAAAGCAACAAATGTTTCATATTTAAGTTGAAAAAACATAGCAAAGGAAATATCAGGGGTTTCTTTATTTTTTAAATCCTTCCCTCCTTGACTTCAGAAATGTTATTTATAATTTTTTTTCTAGTTACATTGACACTGTTCAAGCCAACAAAACCAAACTAAGTAGAAGGATGGCTAACAAAATATCTTGGAGTACCAATACAAGAAATCCTGCTATTTTTTATTGACTTTCATCTGAGTCTAAAGATTAATGCTTTAAGCACTGCTAAAATGTATCAACTGGTAGAAAATTAATTACTAATGTACTTTTAGTGGAGCATATTAGACTTCAGCAGGTTTTACTATAGAACAAACAGTATTGAAAATTATGATCATTATGGATGTCAACAAAAAAAAGACATTTAAAAGACATGGAAACAGTACGTGACTGTGAAATGTTCTGTGGGTTTGCCATAGACAAGTTGGAGAGAGGCTTCTATCGCTTTTCAGGAGTAGAAAGCCATTAATTCTCCACACAGCTTAAAACACATAGCATTTTAGAGGCAATATTTTTACCATGATATTTTTTAACATTTAATTTAGTTTTTCATACTAAACTGTTTTGGTTCTGAGCATCATCTGTAGTTTATCTCCTGGTCAGCCTTGGTCAAACCCCTTAGGTTTAAGATTTTATTGATCTTCCTGAGGGATGTCCTGCACTATAAGGTAGGGTGGATTGCTGTTTAAACAATAAATACTTTTAAAAAATATGCCTACAATGAGGGAAGTGTGTTTAAGACTAAAAACCTCAACAGCTATTGTTAGAATTTGCAAGCATTTGTTGCTATGGCTGTAATTAAAATCCTGAATGATAATCAAGCTTTTAGGCCAACTCCTGCCATCCATAAAAAAACAAATAACAATTTATTCCAAAAACATTGTCCTCAGTACATTTTGTTATTTATCAAAACAAATACTGATGTAAATTCTGTGTTTATTTTGTTAATTATATTTTCACCAATATACCAGACAACGTTCTTTCAGAATATTAATTGCTTTATGGAAATTAAGGAAGGGGTTTTGAAATAACTGCTGCTGCAAACCATTAATCTGTTTTGTGCTGTAAAGAGATCCAATTTCAACTGATTTCAGGATGATACTCCTAGTTGCTTTCCTGATTAACAGATCTTTCAGAAGGGACTTGGGCTTGTAACTCATGGCTTGCAAGACTTGTGTTTTCAACTTTTCATATGGATCTCATTCAAGAAATACTTAAATGTTCCAAACATAACCGATTATCATTCTTGCTTTTATATTTATACAGGCTTTTAGCAGCCCTGTACTCACAGGACTCCTCCAGTCTTCCTTGACTCGCCCTTTCCCATGCACCACACACTGATATCTTTCCCCCACCCCGCATACCAAGAGGGATGGGTGACAAAGAAACAAAGACGTAGTCCAGGGAACAGTTCTTTTGCTCTCAGAAATAATTTTTACTCAGTCACTGGCATTTTCTGTAGGCATTCATCTAGTAGGCTTATGTCTGGCATTCATTTAGCCCATCAAATTTGTAATAGTGAGGAGAGATTTGGACGGGTCCATTGCCATGCTTGTTTCCAGACAAAAGTATTCCTAAATAGCTTTGTTTAAGTTAGACATCAGCAAAAAATGATGGATTTTCTGTCCTTGAACAGGTTATTACCTGGGATTATTTTGGGGATATATCTGGCTGAATAAAAGGAATTTTGCCCTTACTACCATTCCTTCAATCCTGAGAATGCAAAGAAAACCAGAAGGAAGCATTACCAATCCTGATAACAGCACTAATAATCCTAGAAATCTTAAACCATCTTTCTCTGGGTCTGTATCTGTCAGTGAAGGCCTTTCTATTTAAGGATGTTATGAACTGGAGGTTCCTGGAGCTCCATTTGCAGCACTGCCCACCTCCTGGTATAGCAGCTGGATGTTCTCCAAAGTTGAAGCTGACTGAAATGGTAGACAAAAGTCCTCTAGGGGATGCAATGAATGAGTGGTCCTGGGTTTTCAGTTGGTTTTCATCAAGGTCATTCTGCAGTGATTGTAGTACTGAAATATTTCACAGTCAGTAGTGTTAAGGAGAAAGTCTGTCACTAGCCCAGTATGTTCCAAAGCAAAAGACCAGAGGTGGACACTTCATTTTCCGATCGCTAAACCATACATAAAATGGGGGAAAAAAATGACACCTCTGTACCTATTTGATAGTATTTGCCACAAGGAGGCAAGCTGTACTCTTGGTTTCATTCCAGTGACCGTTAAAAACAGATTTTTAGCTACACTGTGCATTTCAGTACAATAACCTGCAGATGCTGCTTCTTAATAACTGTACCCTTGTTTATAAACACAGTATCTTGAGGCTTGTGTGATTCTCTAAATAGGAAATGCTGTGAAATCTAATTGGAGTTTTTTTAAAACACAAAAATTATAAACTAGCTATTAGTGTTTGTTTAAATAATACAAATGCATTTGGAACAAATACAAGTTTGTCTTACTTTCTGGAAGTAACTTCATATAAGTAAAATAGATAAATATTGCATTTTGAAAACAGTTTCCCCCAAAACTATTATAGTTAATTTATAAAAATTATATCTCTGACAAGAAAGAAACAGTAGTCTGTTCTCATGTTTCAGGTTAATCATTCCAATTTCAAAGGCATATAACGCTAGATGGAGAATAATTTGTAAAGAAGTTGTTGCCAGGTTTGTACTGTCCTTCAATGCAGTAATAATGTTTGTTGTATAAGATTTGGTTGAAAGTAAGTCTTTCTAATGATTTTTTTTTTTTAGTTTGAAGTGTCTAAATTGAACACTAATGTAATCAGTTATGAAATAAATCTACCAAGGTGCTGAGAGAAAAATTGGAGCAAGGAGAAGCTTCTTCAAAACAGGCTGTCAGGAAACTGTTGTACAGTCTTCCAGAGACAGCAAGCTTGTGAACAATGACTTTAAAAAACACAAAGGTCTACTGAGACAGAGACTTCTGTTTGGCTTTTAAAAAAGGTCTACTGAGACAGAGACTTCTGTTTGGCTTTTAAAAACAGGCCAGGTTGGAGGAGGTACAGAAACCCAGACAGCTTACAAAAAAGCAGGAGTAGGTTTTAGGGGAAAAAGATCTGCAAGGAGCAGGATGAGGTTTAGAAGTTAGTGTTGCGTTGATGCTTAACATCCTTTGCCAAAGCAAGGACAAGGGGACAGTTGGGTTGTGTTTACACCGTAAACACTGGAACAGCTGAAAGGCTGGATTCATTAGCTCAGCCATGAGCTGTTCACAGAGCTTTGTGCTCAGCATATTGTGTTGTGAGTTCAGCAGAACAGAGCACATTAATTCTGTGTGATGATAATGAACTCTCAGAGCAGGGCACAAATGAGATGAGGGGAACCATGGGACAGGTGGTAATGGTTTCATGAGCGTGCTGCCATTTCCTGGGTCTGCGTTATGCTTCAAAAAGACATTAAAATAAGTTGTTTCCAAACCGTGAGTTTTCTAAACTGAATACATCTATTTAAACGTAAGCTAGCTCTTTTGCTGTTACAACATAATGATAATAATAACAACCCTATTGGCCCCTCTTAAAATACAGTTGTAACATTTATAAAGCTATTCTGACTTAATGCTTCCTACAGCATGAAGAGTACTGACAGTCATTTAAAATGCTGAAAGAGAAATTAACTGTAAAAGCAGATGAACCAAACAGATGAAAGACATGTAATTATTATTTCTTATCTAGTAAATACTTCTTCAAACAAAATACATTTTGAACAAGCATCACTGAGATATTATATGGAGGGAAAATTTATAGGTTCCTTAAATGACTGGCTTTATTTCTTAGAATTTCAAATAAGGCCTCCAACTGATTCCTCTTGGAAGCTAATTCTCTTTCAGCAATTCAGTAACAGATACCAGCAAAATAATTTTCAGTATCTAGTTAAGCAATACAGGACTTAAATATCTCCCTTCTTCATGAACATGCTACTGAATTACAAATTACAATGAGGAAGTAAATTTCATATGACATAGATTACTTCGGTCTTTTAGTAAATAAGGAAACACAGCTACATTTTTACCCTTCTTCATTTACTATAATTTTTATCTGACTTTGAATGAAGTCAAATATCTAAGGCTGTCAAATGACCCTGTCCTTTATCATCCAGAGTAACATATTAAGACAAATTTTCAAAATTCTGAGATGAGGCACTTTACTGGTAAAACTTCATCAGCATCAACCTGACTTTAATAATACTAGCCAAATTCTCCATGGAAAGAACCTATACATAAAGAAGTTTGAATGTAAAATAATTGCAGACAACGGAAAGCAGTGGGACATTAGTTTAATTCTGCATACACTTACAATATGAAAAAAAGCGATAGAACACCATTCTTTTAAACCGCAGATTGTCTTTTGTTAATTGGAGCATCTACTAGGACAAAAGTGAATGTAGGAGCAGAAACTCATGCAGTAGTTACAGTGAAATCTTTTATTTAATGGATAGATTAGAAGCTTGTTTCTTTATGATACCTTACGCTGGAGTTTTAGGTTTTTGCTGTACATAACCACTGAAAGGGAGACACTATTTATCAAAATACTGCTTGTAAGAATGGCATTAGCACTAGAGGCCTAGTTAAATATATTTTATATTATAAATAGCCTTAGTCTTCCTAAAAAGCTCTTAAAACAATTTTATCATGAGAATAAGTATTAAAGAGCCAAGTTCGCAACTTGCTGTTAAATCATTTAGTGTCTTCAGTAGGTTACATTATGCACATTTTATGTATTTGATCTCACTGCTAGCAAAAGAATTTGTTACTAGGAATGGAAATGGAGATAGTAGTTTTATTTCCTGTGTTTTCCAGTTCTAACATGATGTCTTTGTGTAAATCTTGAAAATGTTTATGACCAAATAAATGAGCTCTTGCACTATGCGTAGTTAGAGAGCTCAGATTGTTTACAGCTTTTCTCGTGCAGCAAAGTCAGAGTAAAAATTAATTCTTTAAAGTCGATATATTACAAAATATCTGTCATCAAACTGTCAGCAATACTGCATTCATCTTCGTGGCCCTTTTTTCTGAATATCTCAAATAATACTCTGTCATGCATTAGGATTTAAAATAAGTCAGTTTTAAGCTTTTTATGGTCACGTGTTTAGTATTTTTAGATAAATACTCAGACTTCATAACTTAATTGCTGAAATAACTTACTTGAAGCATGACCTGAGTTTACTTCCATATATGAATTTTAAGAAAGAATTAAGACTGGCCTTTGGAAAGCAATTCCAGTTCTCTTATTAAGACATCATTCCTTTTCACAGGCAGCTTTGATCTACTATTCTCCAAAACCATGCAGGGTTTTTTTTTGGTCTTTTTTTTTCTTTTTTCCTTTAATAGAGGTTTTGTACTGGATAGGTACTTAGGAAACTAAGTTATACATTCAAATTCTTACTTGACATTTAGTGAAAGGCTGTAATCCATAGAAGATGAATAAACAACCAAATATGAATAACTTAGAATAACTCAGAATAATAATAACTCAGAATAACTGAGTAAAAGATGAATAGTAAATGTTGTGCTCCAAATGGTAGGAATATTGCTGTCAGCAAAGAACAAAATTTCTGAAACAATACTGAAAACCGTGTTTCAGAAAAAGCCTCCAGACATTTTCTAGGGTTATGTAGAACTCCTTTCTTACGTGTTTTGTACCTCAGCTCAACTTTACAGCATTTTTTCTTCCTAACACTGTTACATAGTGAGATACTCATTGCCAGCCACTCTCAGCATCTCTGTTCACTTCAGTCATACCAAATGGTTTACTACCGTTAGGAGTTTGTAAAACTGGGAAGTGTGCAGAAAATGTTACGTTTCTGTCCCAGCTCCCTACTCCTCTACTCCTCTGCAAGCTGCCTGTTGCCTTTGAGGAGTTGCTAGAAAGGAGGAAAGATTGTACAAGACTGATACAGAGAATGAGCAGAGAAAGACAGTGAATAGAAAGACATTACAGTACTACAGGCAGGCATGTTGAGCGATGTCCTGAGTGATTCGGAATGACAAGGTTTGGAGCCAGTGGGATGGGAAAGAATTTTTGTAGTCTGAATGAAAAACAGTGGATTGCTGAGAAAAATGAGTTAGTTTAACTACATTGTTAGGGAAAAGGAAGTAAATAGATATATCATCGTGATTTTCACCTCTCAGAGAATTCAAAAGTGTTTAACCTGAAGTCCCACTGAATAGTTATGTACTGAAAATGAAAAAGCACTTTGGTGACTTATTGACGAGTGGATTAAATCAACATTCAAAAGTGGCATGTGGACAAATTTATTATTTTTTAAAAAGACACTTTTTCATTATGCCTTCCAAAACAAGAATGGAAATTCAAATAGGATCTAATCGTATTTCAATTTACTTGATAAAATATCTTCACAAATATAAAAGTTCTTAGCCATCATAGTTTATTTATCTGCAACGAGCTATCTTGCATGCTGTAAACCATTATTTTTGACTATCACTAAACAATAGCATACAATTTGCTTGCTGTGTTCCATGAGTAGCTTCAATATCCTCCTGGTATCTAGAGACTTAATGTGTGTTACATCAGCTCTTGCAAGTTGGTAATGGTGTCACATGTTCTTTTCCATTATGATGTAGTGTAATATAAGCTGTTATACAAGATTCTGTGTCTCAGGCTTTTTGATACAGTACATTTTTTTTATAATTCTACAAATGCTGATACACCAAAATGAAACAGAGAAGTGTTGACAGCATGAACAGTAGGCACAGTGAAAAAAAGCAAAAATTGGAACTGAAAGAGAGTATTGGATTATAATATACAAGTTTTGAGTATCTGATTGTTAAAAAACCATTTTTATAAAGTTAAGATACTGTCGCGACGGAGGGAAGACACAGTCACTCAATATGAGCGATCAGCAGACTTCATTTATTGTCCCTTACAGTCACCTTTTATGCCTTGTTATAATTAGCTCATACATATTACAAAAGTTAAGCTCATTATTGGTTAGTTACCTAAATATCAAGTCCGCCCCTAGTTTCTGTTCTGTAGTTATCTGTTCCCACCTGCAACATTCTTTTCCCACCGCAGTCTTCCTGTTATTTTGTAACTTTTGCTTTACTTCAGATAAGCTGAGAGCGATGTGCATTTTTGTCCAGCCAGCTGGACTATGTCTATGAGACCTTTTTCAGCTAGCCAGTTATCCACAAGATACTCAAATCCCTTGAACTAAAAGCTTAAATCTTATTTGCTTTGCAGTATGCTTTTCTCTTTGGATTTTGCTGGGGGGGAAGGGGGGGAATGGGGGCGGGGAGCATTGATGTTCCTTTCTATCTAGCTGTATCAGACAGTAAAGCTACACCAAATCCTCTTGTACCAGGTTGCCTGTGAGAGTCATAAACTGTTTTGCTCTCCCAGACACATGACCTAAGTAGTTCAAAGAACAGGGAGAACGTCTCACTCTACTAGGAACATTGATCAATCTTTTTCAGACCGCATCTAAAATGGGGTATTTTCTACAGTATTGGTAAACCAGACTGTTTACGTTTGAGATAAGTCACAAAGAGATACAAGTCTCCGTACTTCAGTCTGAACTGTGTGATACCATATTGCTTTCCTCTGCAAGACTGCAAACCAGGTAAACTGTTGGTTCTCTTTAACAATTCTTATGCTCTTAAAAGTATAAATAAAGAGGAAAAACATTGACTTCAGACTTTTTAGAGAAAACATTCTTGTCCCTAGTTTTGGTAAATGTGTGCCAGCGATTTTTAAAGGTTGCTAATTGAAAATCTGACAGTATCTATTGCAATGTCATCATTTTGCTGCTATTTTCATACATCTCTCTATATCTTATTTTATTAAAATTTCATTTTAGCTATTAGTCCATAGCTGACGCTGCTTTAACAGGAAGATTAGGCTGTCTGGGCTAGCACTTCCAGAAGACCCTTGTAGCCTGAATGATTTCATGATTTAAATTGTTATACATGTAATTGCAAAGACCCATGAAATACACTCTGACAATTCAGGGTTGCCCTGAGAAACAGGATCTGCAGGATTGCTGCAGTTAGTGGGGTTTATCCCTTTCTCAGTGACTTTCAAATCCACTCATTTATGAATATTATTACTTTACAAATTAGTTTTAAAAGGGCTTTAAAAATGTTGTAATCTTTAATCATGCTTTATCTGCTTATTTTATTTATACTGATCCAGCACTGGTTGTCTTTGAGTTACAGAGTAAAATTAGCCCACTGCTCAGTTCAGAGAATGTCATATATTTAAGAATTCCTAGAGTTTCATCAAATCTAGGCAAACTGCTGCTTTAAGATACTGAAATTTTTTTAGTGCATATTTTTGCAGGTTATTTATAGTACAGAGTTATTTGTAGTATACACTCCAGAGTGTTTGAGAAAAGGTGCTATGTTGGATCTTGCATACAGGGAGAAATGACAGTGTTGGCCAGACTATCTGCTGCTGTAACAGATACATGTATATATTCCTCAGTAAGAGCAAGTGAGAGGGATGCCAGTTCTTCCATCCCATTGACCTTGTTCAGTGAGCCTGATCTAGATTATGTTATACCAGTCATCATACAGTTGGATCTGGTTGTAAATATAATATGACATACAGACTTTGGTAGAGCTGATTTTCCCTTCTGGGTATTCACACTTCAGTCTGTGGGCTAAATTTGGGGGCCTTTCTGTCTAAAAATTCTACACTGCATATGCAATGGAGAGAGAGAGAGGAAAAGAAAACTAAAAATCCTCCAAGGGATGGTGTTACCAGATATTATTATTCCTTGGACGTTTGCCCTGTAATTTAAGTAACCTCAGTTCACTAATGGAACAAAAGTGACACTGTCTTATTATTTGACAAGATAATTATCCAGCATGTACTAAACAAAGTTTGATGTAAAGACTTCATATTTTCATAAGAGAAAAAGCAGACAATCCTGTTCCTTTTCTGAGCAAAACATTCAAATGTTGCACGCTTTGGATTATGCAATTTTAATTTTTTATATTGAAGTCAAATAATTAAATCCTGCCTCATCTGGTTGTTTTGAAGACTCATTGTGTCAAACTTCTGAATATAGCTGTTGAACACATAGTGACTCTAAGGACTGCTTTATCCTTGTATAGTCTGTGGCAAAGTAGGTACTGCTACGCTGTGCAAAATAGGTGTTGCACAGTTTGGTCCAGCATAAAGTGTAGGATGCCATGACAATTTAGTGCCCTTTAATACTTTTAAAAATACTTTAGCTGTATCATTATAAGACAAATATAGGATGATGTCTTCTAAGGTATTTTATTCAGTACGAGTATAGCATAGAATCATATTGTAAAAAGAGTTTAACTGGGAATTTTATAATAACTGTATATCACATATGTGTATTGTATACTATTATTTATTCACTTATGAGATTACTCGTTTTCTGTGCCCCCAGAGTTTCTTGTTCTCCTAAATGGACATCTGTGGATTCAGTTGTTTCACGTATCCTAGCATCACTGCCTATTTTGACCCTTTATAATTACAGAGAGTATACTTGACTCCATAAAGGTTTAAATCGATTATGTTTCATCAGAACAGACAGAATGTTGAGGAATCTTGCTTTTCATGGCTGCAATTGTGTTAACAGGCAGTTTCCAAATGGAAAATGGTGTTACCCAAGAGCTAGACAGGTAGTTACTTAGTTCTTGTTTTCCTGCCTCAGAGTATGCTCGTATGAATACAGAAGTTTTATTAAATATGGTGCTTGCAGAAACTGATACTTAACATGATGCATTATCTTTCTCTATGCTAAGTATTTTTGAGAGGTATTTTTTGTTTGTTAGGTTTTTGACAGTAAAACTCCAAGTGTGAGTAAAGGTGATATGTTCTTGTTGCAGTCTGAGATAGTTGAGATTTTAACAAAAACAGTTAAATCTTTTTCTTAATTGCAGGACTAAAAAGCAATAATATACTGGCTGTTTTTCAGTAGGTGGCACAATATATCTACCAACAATTAAATAGTAGAAATAATGAACTGTTTAAAAATAAACCAGCAGATTGGTGGCTCTTACAATTGAACCTAAACCTACAGTTATTTGTGCAATATTTATAGGAAGAGGATTACAAACTTCCTCCCCTTGATATTCCCAAATTTAGTCTCCAAACCTGATCCAACCGGGGTCAGGTCTACTGTGTAAGAAAATTAGGCAAGATTAGTGCTTTGTATTGACACTGCCAGCAAGGTGGTGGGGTTTTTTTGTTATGAACTCTGCTAGAGAAATTTATCTGATTCTGATCTCGCACTTCACGTAGGCATATGAATAGTTAGCTGTCATCACTACCTACATAGCTTTAAGATACCCAGTGTATAAAAAAGATAGAACTCTCTGATTATATACAAGTGTCATGAAACTTGGAAGTAACTTGGAAGGATTATTTTCTTCAAATATGTATATATATTCTCCCTTTTTTAACTCCTTCCTCCCTGCCAAGACATTTGACTTATTTATTAATTAAAAACAGCAACAACAAACAAATTGCAGTATAAATGTTACTTCAACATCCTTTTCATTAGCAGATGTGGTGGAGCTGTGATACACACTGGCGATAAAGGCCGAGTCTACACTTCAGAGAAGCTCCTAAGGCACTCCCCATGCTGCTCCCCAGGCATGCTCTGCTGCATCCTGCTTCTGCATGAGAGGAAACTGCAGTGCCCTGCTCGATTGTGCACTCAAGTTTCCTTGCAAAGGAATGTTGGAAAACAAGCCAGTACTATAACACTCCAGTCAGTCCCCCAGTGTGTGCAGTGGGCAGGTTCAGGGCTGCAGGGCACATCCATGCCCTGCACAATCGGCGCGCTCCCAGAGATCCGCCCATACGGCTCAGGGAACTCCTCTCAGTCTTCCCAGTCTTGCAAAGTGAAGCAAATGACTTACAGAAATAAAACCAAAGCTACTGAGAACACCTTTAATGCTTGATGATGTGATCACATCTCCCAACTAGTCTATGTAATTTCTTTGTGCTTTTCTCTTCCAACAAAACAAGTTTGAATTGCTTCTGTACTTGTGCCCTGCTCTTCAATTCTGTTGCATTCCTCCTATTTTACTGTCACGTTAATCTGCATCAGCCATGGTCATTTTAGCATTTTTGATGTTATCGTTTTATGAATGAGATACTTTTAAACTGTTTTTTCCTCACTGAGGAAACGCTTTATAAAGATACACTTTATTCACGTACAGTAAATTAAAGCCTACTTCAGAAATGTTATAAGCATTTAGGCATCCGAGTACACTATCTATTTGAATGCTTTTTGATGAAGTCACTTATTTATCTATGTTAGAAGTTAAGGAAGTGGTAAGGAACACATAGTACTGTAGTTTAAGCCAGAAGGTAGTGTGAGAGCAAAGATACGAACAGTGAACAATGGAGACAGGAGAGAAGGTGTACAAAGACAAGCACCCAGTTGAGTGCAAGACTGCAATCATGCTGATTATTTTCCTAGCGCATTGCTTCTTCCTGGCTTGCAATGTGTTTATGTACTCTTGATACCAGACGTTGTAGGACATATTCACTTTGCCTAGCTTTATAAGCCTTTTGAGTGCACTTCAGAACAACGGGCCTAATTTAGTTGCCCTAAATCACCCTCTGGAGGAGCCTTTCTTTTCCGCTGAGGCATTTAGAGCATTTTATTTCATAATATTGGTATCTGGAATTAAACAGTGTGAATATTCCATATAATGTACTTCTCTCTCTCTTTCCCACTGTGTTTTCAGATAAGCTTGGAAAGCATCTGTCAAACTGAGGGCATTACTACAAGTTCTCTTGAATAAAAACTCAAGGATACCAGAGACCAAAAGATAATGCAACTCTAATTGCAGCAGCTATGATTTCTAGCATTCATTTTTACCTTTGAGAAAGTTGGTGGGGGGTTGTTTTTTGGGGTTTTTTGTTTTAGGTTTTGTTTTTTTGTGTTTTAAGCAGAGAATAAAAGATATGGCTGCAGGCAGGGTTTTTTACTATATTTCCCTATATAAGGGCTTACTGTTCTGCTCATTTGATAATATTACAATAAAAATACCAATAATTAAATGTTAATAAGCATATATTTTGTCTTCATTCATACAATCAGCTTTATTATTTGTAACTAAGGCATTCTTGATACTTAGTGCCTGTGTAGTCAAGTATTTCAAGGTTAAAAATACAGTTCAAAGCACAATATTCTTTTGTACCCACACAGAGGTTTAGTGCTGCATGAGGAGCATGTTTCCTCTTCTCTGCATTTGCTACCAAAAGGGCTGCTCCACCCCTTGTCCCAACACTGGCAGGCTCAGAGGTGACACCCTTTGCAGAGGTGTACTCTGCCCTTTTATCTAGGCTCCTAAAAGACTGACTGAATCATAGGTGTTTCTCTGCAAGCTGTAAAAAGCAGCAAAGTCAACTGTTGCGACGTTTCTAAGATGTCTTCTTTCCGTCATAAACTCATGGTTTTCTGTGAGTTATTCCAAAGGCTCAAATAATAAGCATGCAAATGATATGTCAGGATAGGAACAAAATTAAGCTTTTTATCCTACCTTTAAGAAGTTTCAACTGGAAGTAACCAACTTTCTGATAATGGCACAATGCTGCAAAAGGATCTTGAGTTGTGGAAGGCTTTAAAATAAAAGAATTGCCAACACACGAGTATGTTTTCTCACATTTCAGTGGCAGATTATTTCAGAGAACTCTCTAGCCCATTTCCTATTTCCTTTGCCCTTGGTCTGCTGAGTAATATTGGCATTTTCCCTTAAAACAGCATATCTCCTCTCTGGACGGAAATTTCTGATAAGTGTTTTCCGTTGAACTTCCTCCAGCGTCTACATTAAACAGCGCCTTTGCCAAGGATCATTTCCTGTGGTCTCTGCTTTCTGAACAACATGTAGCCTCAAGATTGTGTCGTGCCTGCCCACTACCACGGTGTGTTACTTGGGACTGCAGGAAGTTTTCCAGTCTCTAAATATAATTATTTCAGAAACCACTCCAGGAATTGTTACCTTCCTATTCTGTGGGGGCTAACTAATTTTAACTTTATTTTAATTTTAATTTAATCTTTTAACTGATCCGATAATACTGAATGAAAAATATGGGGCAATTTTGGAAATAGCAATGGAGATACTTTAACTGGAAATGCTGAAACAGGATGATGTCAAAAAGAAGGTTCCACTTAAATTTTATTGCCTGATTCCAGTTTGGTCAGAACCATGTTCCATCAGGATACACTATGTCAAAATTTATGCAACTAGTTTTGATTCCTTAAATACTATCTGAGCTGAATAGATTTTAGCAATAGCAGTCATGACCAGATTTCTACATAAGAATATGATGGCACTTTTCCCTTGCTCGCTATGTGAGGGCCATGATAGTGTATGATGTGCAAAGTACAGTGTGGGGTTTTTTTCAGAAGCTGAAGTGATTTTAATAGAAATGTGATAGAATACTCTGCCTATGACTTTTTAAATTTGTTTACTTCAATATCTTCTGTATTAAACTAGCCAGCTGAGAAAAGTAAATATAACCCTGAATTTAATTTCTGCTTTCTGCAAAGCATGTATCAAAAAAGAAAAGCTGCTAACTGTCAAGCTCAGGGTGCCAGACACCTGAATCTGTTACAATTGTGAGACACAAAAATGGACTATAAAACTTACTGGAACTTAATTTCCCACCCCCACCCCATCCCCTAATATTGCATCCAAAAGCCTAAAGTGATAAGGACTCTTTCTTCTCATCTTTCGTTTTAAAGCTTCATGTGTAAACTGACTCTTGCAACAGAAAATTGCTGGAAATCAGCATGGCTGGCTACGTAGTCTGTCTCTCTCAATTTTCATTTCTTTAAATGTGGAGATTATTTAAAGCTTTGGGGTTTTTTCAGTCAGAAGCCAATAGTAATGACAAAGAATGAAAATTTCTGTAAATACCTTAAAAGAAAAATTCTTAAGCATGTTACACTAGAAAAGAATGAAGAATCCACCAGACTTAGATTCCTTACTTGCTGTTGCTGGGGCATCAAAATAGCATGAATCCCTTCTTATTGTTTCTGTTATATTACATAAATTTTTGAGTTTTGAAATTGTCATTTAGATGTCTAAATTCAGTTGGGTTTTATTCAAATTCTTATTTTCCAGAAATCTGGAAATTTTGATTCTGCTTTCCTTCATTTGATATTAACGTTGGCTTATATCAAAGTCTCAAAGCCAAATAGCCTTTTATGAAACTTTCCTTTTGGAGGGTAAATTTTTTGGATTTTTTTTCTTATAGTCTCTATGTTTGCTAGGAAAAAGTGAGTAAGCTTTCGGATTTTGACTTAAGAAATCCTTATCTGGATTGAACCCACTTTCACTGTGAAGAGAAAACATTGAAGAAATGTTTAAATCTTGGTGGAACATGAAGTTTTCTGTCAAAGAAGTATTTGCACGTTGCATTGCCGTTCAGAGTATTGCAATGACATATGTGTCTGGGGGAGTGAGTTTGCAGTTAGCTAAAGTGCAAAAACTCTTTGCATAGCTTACTCCTTTTATGGACACTTTTAGTATGCACTGGTAAGCTTTGTAAAAGGTCACGCAACCCCTTTGAAATGGTAAAAAGATTCCTCATGGTTGGTGTGTACATCGAGCTTTGAGGAGGAACTGGTATAGTCAGAACTGTTGTGCTGAGCTTTGTTGGCTTCCTGCAGATCAATGTGAGGCTCTGCACCTTCCTGAGACAATCTGACCTCCCAAGCCTGACTTGTGTCAGAGGCTGTGCACTGAGGTTATGAGCACGCCAACCCCAGTGCCATCCACTGTGGGTATCGCTCTGACTGCTCTGGCACCAGTATCAGTCCTGAGCTCAATGTTAATGATGCCCTTGAGTCAAATGATAAAGTGCTCCAAAATAGCTGGCAGCACTAATCTCAGAGAAATCAGCAAGAAAAGTTACCTTACCTCCAAGTTTATTGAGTAATTAGCATGAAAACTGTAGGCCATGTTTTGCCATCATCACATTATACAGTAATTTATCCAGGAAAAAAATTATTTAGCCATGGACTTGGTGCAAAGCACAACATAACCCTGTGTAAATGGAAGAATCCAGTTTTCAGGTAAAATTCCCAAATACTTTAGCAAGTTTCTCCAGAAATCTTATGTGTCCTTGAAAAGATAGAAAGATTTCCTACAAAAGAAATAAAAGCTAAGAAATAATAATTCTTGAGAGTTACAGCTGGACTTATTTTTCTAGAATGTCCTTTGAGGATCAAGATAAAGCACATGCTACAATGTTACGTATTTTTTGCTGTGGTATTGGTAGGCAATTAGCATTTTAGGAGGCCAGCAAACACATTAAGATGAATTATAGTGAGGTGGTCTGATAACAGCTTTCATCTATTTTACAGAATAATATTCAGCAAGATACCACCACTTCCAGTCTGCTAAAACCATTTTCTGTTTAGTCTCATTGTCCTCTGAGTCAAACTGTTTAATAACTTTACAATAACAGCATTTAAAATTTAGGGGTTTATGTGCACATTTCAATGGCAGCTAATGATTCATTAGAGTTTTACTGTGAAAATAAAATTGTGAGCTACATTCATATTGGAATGAACTTTAAATTTAAAAATCTCTTAAAGCAATCCTTTAATGACCACATACAAAAGGTTGCCATTTAAGCTGAAGCACAAAAATGTGTTAGCTTAGACTTCTCTCCAAAACATATTTTTTAAATAATACAAAGGTAGAACTTGATTGTGCTGTAATATTGACCAAAAAAGCCTATCTTGAAATGTTATTTTTTTCTAAAAAAGTAATGCCTTCAGAATAACATTTTTTATTTTCCTAAATTTCTCTTCTGCTAATAACCACCATTTGACTCCAGATGAATGCAAATCTGTGCTGATAGATGTGATTTGCCATATATTGCAAGAGCATTGGACTATCATTAATTAATTTTATCATGAAAATTGCATTATTTTCCCCAAAGAAAAAACACAAAATGTATTTGTTTTAAATATGGTCTATAAGTACATTTGTTACTGACAAATTCTACAAAGAATTACACCTAGTATAATGTATTTTAGCTCACATACTGATGCACGTATTTCCTCCAAACTGTTGTGGCAAATGATAAAAAAACCTGTAGTGCTGCCTTACCAAGAATTATTTTTAAATCTTGGTAATTTATCTTGAAAGACTCCATGATCAATATTATATAGCACTGTGAGCCTGCTACTTTATTACCCTTATTTTATTCAAGTGTAGAAAGGTAAAGTATTGATTTTTGTTTGGTTTATATGCTTCAAAAACAAAGGAGAAATGTCATTTTTGAATACCAAGGGTATATGCCCATTGTTTTATTGATTTTAAATGAAATAAAACTTATGTAAGGCTATAGTTGAAATTGCTTTGGGGAAAAGTAAATAGCATTGAAATTAAAAAAAAAAAAAAAAAAGTCAAACAATACCATTGAAAATAACGTATAGCAAGTTTACCTCTCCAGCTGAGCTTTCAAAATATATTTTGCCATTAGATTCGAAGTAGTGTAATACAGATAACACGCACAAACCTTAACATCAATACATTACAAAAAAGAAAAGTACACTTCTGTATTTTGGTGGTTCACCATCTTTTGGGATTTTTAATGTTTCTGATAACTTATTTCTTTTGGAGATTGAGTTTGGAGACAGCCACCAGCTTAGATATTACCAGTAAAATGAACAAAGATGCTCATGTTCTTTTCTTCACAGCATACCAGCTACCAGTGTTCATCACTGTTCATCTTCGGTTCCCTAAACAATTGTCTAGTCTTGTTAATTGTCTGTCTTCTGTTATCTGTGTGACCAGTAGTTAGCTTTTTTTTTTTTTCTTACAGTCTTCAGAATGCTTTTTAATCCTGAAAATAGCATGAAGCATTGCTATTATGTGTCGATGTTGTCACTATCTTCTGGCTTATTTCACTACTAAGAAAACTTCAAGCAATCAATGGGGCTGCCAGCCCAATCAATAAAAGACTTAATATGCAGACATGAGAGGGTGCTGTACAGGAGCTTATAGATAGATTGTTGTAAAATACAGATATCCAGAGCTGAAAAATAGAAAAAGAAAGCGAGGGGTGGGGGGTGGGGGGGTGGGGGTGGGGGTGTGGTAGAAAATCAATATCCTTTCCATAGATACCTCATCAGACTGTTGGATTTCATGATTTTGATTTGAAAACACAGAATTAAATTTTTCTCATTTCCTGGTTCCCTTGGGTGAGTTCATGGTCTCCTATTTCTAGGTTTCTTTCTTTCTGTGTCTTATTGTGGTGTTTTGGATATGCTTTATTAACTGACATAAGTTATGAGAAAGATTACATCTGGAGAACAGACACAATTTTCGGTTTGCTGAGCAAACACAAGTGCGTATATACTTCTAAATTTTACTGAGCTGAGAATGCAGTGATGTTTGCCTTGTTTACATAAAGGAGCTATTTACTGATTTTGAAAAGTATGATTAAAGCACACTTTGAACGGTTATTTTGATGGTATATTGTTGATGGATTATGTCTGATTTGTTCTCAAAATCTTCTTCCAGTGAAGACTCCACAATCTCTTCCATAACAGTTTTGTCTTCAACAATTTTATTTCTCTCTCAAGGGCTAAATAAATGCTTCTTGTTATCATTTAAGCCCCTTATTTATTGTCATCTTCTATGTATTTATAGACTATTCCCTTTTTCTTCACAAAAGTGTTTGAGACCTAAAGATGTCTCCTCTTTTCTAGCCTAGAGTAAACCGGATTCTTGCAATCTTTTTTTGCATGTGTTTTCCTCACTTATGAGATACTGTAGGACAGAACCAGTCTCATTGCTGTCCTCTAGACACTTTCCATGTTCCTCCTGAAATGCAATATCCAAAATCATTCCTGCTAAAGCTTTGCTGAGTAGGCTGGGGGCATTGCTTTGTGTCTTCATTCTGTACTGATGCCTATCTATGTGAATGTACTGTTTATCCCCCTTACAGCAGTATGCTAAATATGTTTATATAACCTGCACAAAAGGAGTTGAAACTGAATTTTAGATTCTCAGGTTGTGAGAACACAATACGTTACAACTGCCTTTTGTAAGAAACAAACTGAAATTTCACACTTCCTCTACCTCAATTTTTTCCCAGTATTAACAATTTATTTTAACATTTTTAATTTGCTAGCTAAAGCAAATTTTTGTTGTTCATAAAGTGTGTTTGTTTATATACTTGGTGTCTTGTAAGACTAAGCTCTTGCACTTTTAACATAGAGGAAAGGAAGCCACCTGTTGATGAGAGATAGAAAGTAGTGTTCTGGTATAAATGCTTTATAGTAGGGGCAGCTTTATAGTAGAGATAATGTACCAGAAGAAATTCCATATTTAAGTGCACTTGGAGGTAAATTTGTTATACCAGTGCTACAGGAGCCACGGTGTTTGGTGTGGTCTTCAAGCATATTGATGTATTAAGAGTTCAGTGTTCAGTAAATGAGATGTGGTTCTATTTTCTATGCACTAGAGCTAAGCAGTACTGCAAATCTGAAGTGTTCAGCACTGAAGTGCAGTCAGACCATAACCGTTAAAAAATGATAAATATTTTTATAGACCTATAGTTCTGAATTTATATTTTCCTCCCTTTAGCTGTGTGCCTTAGAAATGCAGCATGTTCAAATGACTAGTGAGGAATTTCTGTAATCCCAAGATGCTAAGAATTTAGCCACTCTGACTGTGTAAATGCTGTAAAACTTCAAGAATTCGAAATGTGAGTGGAGATTTTAATGTATATAGTGTTATAAGTATGTATAGAATTTGATAGATATTGATACATATACACTGTTCAGAGTTCTCAATTTCACAATTACTTACCTGTATATACTCATGAGGTAAGAAACCTCTGTAGAAATACTCAAATAGGCAGGCTTGAGAAAACAGGAAAAGTAATCACATACCTTTTCATCTCTTTCTCATTTTCCTGGCCATATGCTTTCTGCCAGCAAATTCAGGTCATCTAATGAGGCTTTCAAACTTACAAGTTGTATTCTTTCCCTGTGTGGTGATCAAAAACTCACTGTGTGTCAGGCGGGTAGAAATTAACATCTGCCATCTGTCTTCAGTGTGATAGTTATTATCGCATTGCTTATGTGGGAAGAAAATACTTCCTGTGTATGTATTGGTAGATGCAATTGAATTTCATTTCTTTTTGGCAGTGATCGGGAAAAGAACCCAAAAAGTATTAGGAATGTGAAAATTAGAGATCAAGATAGCCTGTGAATAGGGAAGAGCAATTATTTTTAATGTTTAAGTTGTCTCTTTTGTTGAAACACTAAATGAAAATTTTATCATGAAAAATTATCAATACCGTCCTGTCATAAAATAATTCTCTGCAAACTGTTTTCTGTTATTTCCCACGTTGCTATTCTGATACACGCTTTAACTTCTCCATCATCTTGGCATACGTAATTAAAAAATTATTTCCCCAAATGTTTTTTTAACTCGAGGTAAATTTTCACACGTCCATCAAAACTGATGAAAAATTGAAAAAAAATATAATCACTTTATACTGACATCCTGACAATCACTTTGTGCTGCAAGGCCGTGCATGTGTAAGCCTATTAGAAGGAGGGCTCGAGTTATTAAGATAACATAAGGGAATGGGTGATAACTGCAGTGAGAGAAGGAAGGAAGCTTCAAAAGACAGTCTGATGAGGAAGGACATGAATTTTTAGACAAAGGGCACAGTGAAAATATTATGTTGTGCTCAGGGAAAGAGCTTCTTTTTGTCTTGCTGTTACTATAGCATTGTTATGTTCAGTAAAATTAGTCTTTTTATATCATCATTAATAAATAAGTGCAAAGATAAGTATGCCATCAGTTTCCTGTCTAATCACAGTAAGTTGCTGGATAGTGAATTTTATCTATTAATGACAGAGGCATACCCTTAAAGGTAAGGGGTTTACAGGTTCCACTGCCTTTTTATGTGTAAATAATTTATGAATTAGTAGTAGTGATTATAAAATGAAGTGCTTTTCTCCACAGCTTTTTTGTGTCTCAAAACCATATCTGAGCGTTATTAATTCGTATGAAAGAAATACAACCTGGTTAAATTTCAGTGGGTGGAACCTGATTTACTTTTCAGTCTTGATGTAATCCCATAGCTATGTTATGGCCCATGTTGTAAAGTAGCATTTTACATGTAATAAATATCCTAGAGCATTGTAAAGCACTGTGAAACAGACAGCACAATAAGCTATCTTTTCTGAATTTGTGTTAGCAGAATTTCATAGCTTACTTTTTTTTTTTAATAAATCTTCTAGAAGCGTGAGGTTTTGCCATATTGCAGCATGAATAAGCATTGGTTACAAAGGTTTTACCACTTACAAATAGATAGAAATAATATTCTGCAAGTTCACAGAATCTAAGAATAAAAAAGCAGAAAGTTATAAAATACCACATTTCTGTAATGTGAAAAATTAAGCGTTTCTACAATGGCATGACTGTGTAAGCTGCCATGGCAACTGTTGCAAAAGATACATTCCCTGATAAAATTTCCCCTCAAATTAAAGATACATTTAGGACGCGTTTGCTTCAGAACCATACTTTCTAAATATATGTATTTCAATACTAGTCATCAACATGCTTCAATTCCAGCCTTAAAGATGCTTTATGAATTCAGACATTTCTTCTGCGCTACTTCAGTTTGAGATTGTTGTCATATAGTTAAATTCAGATGGACATCCTGTATAATTCTAAAGAAGACAATGGTTTAAATAAGGAAGAGACATTTTTAATGTTAATTTCTGCTCCTGCCATAGCACTGTTTCTAATTCTACTGTCAGGTAACAACATACATTTTGCCTAGCTAAGTTTCTTACCTCTAATAATGACATAGTGTTATTTAGCAACTTGGGGACAGTGGTAGCAGTCAGCCTAAATAATATATAATTAATTGAATGATAAAATATCACATAGTAAAGTAAGTTTATACACCTTTTCATTGGAAATGGATGAACACCAAGAGAGAATATATTATTGTGTTTAAACCTCTCTGTCTTGTATCAGAAATATTGCTACACTTTGTGAGATTTTACTAATTTAGGCACTATCTGGGACTGTGTGACTAAATAAAATCCTTGGGGGTTGTGAGTCAATGGTTGATTAATGGATGAGTCTTAATTTTTAACTGAAGGGGTCCCTCTGCTGGATCGTTTCATAATTCACTGCACAGGTTTGGGGAGGATGTGTGTGTGTTGTGTTTGAAATATAAGTGCACCATTTGGTACTATAAAGCATTTTCATAACAATGCAAATAAATATTCATTATGTAGTGAATGTAGCTGTCTTCACATGATTTTACAAATTAGTTTTACAAAGACATTTGCAAGAAAAAGACTGAGTATTTTAATGATAAATAAAATACAATATAAGATAACTATATTTGAAGAAATTATAAGGAGGATAATATTTCTCTTCTAAGTACTTAAGGGTTTTTGGCCTTTATAAAAAAATAAATAAATCTCTATTGGAAGCAGAAGGCTAAGATAAAAATATTTACCTGAATGTAGTAATGTCCCTGATGTTCTTTAGATCCTAATTCCATTTATAAATTACATTGCCTAACAAAGATATTTAGAAGAGTACCACATGAAATTTCAATGTTTATAACATTATTTATATTTTTAATGAATATTAGATATCTGTTCTAAATAAGATATTGGCACTGGGCTGGGATTTTGAAGGTGTAGGTTCAGTTTTAGATGGTTTTGATCAGAATTTCTGTAAAAAGCACTGAAACACCAATAATAATGTTTGAAATTTATAGATAATTATATAGATAATGCTTCAAAAACATAATTTCTGTTGAGTTTCTTAACTGTTTTGTAGTTTTCCACTACCAAATTAAGAATTTGAGTGCGACTCCTTTGAGTGGAAACTGTTACCTTTGAAGAATGACTTTCATTGAAAAATATGATTATGGAATTTTGAGTGAATCACATAGCAATTTCATATTGTGTATAAATATTCAAGTAAAAAAGATATGGGTTTTTTTATTAGCAAATTGAGCCCAAATCACTGTTACTTTCAGTCAGTAATAAAAGGGCTACAGTTCTAAAAATACGATGTCATATTCTGGCTGAGTCCACAGAGTTCATTGGGACCATCATATGCTATCCTTCTGTAAAGGCTTATGTGCCTCTAAACAGGTTCTCCCACCACCTTCCGCTCAACGTGACACCTGTTCCGTTACAAATCTGCCAGTCTCTGATGCAGCACATGACACCTAAGGCCTCTTCACCTCTGGGGCCCGCAGCTGTGGCTTCACACAGTTTGCTTGGCAGAATGGCAATGGCTGCCGCTTTCTCAGCACATGATCACCCCCCAGCTATCACTCTTTTCTTTGGAGGTTTGATGTAAAGCATCAGGAGTGTGTCACATACACACAATTATTTCCTCCTTCACTGGTAAGAATACTCCCACTGAACACATTCATCATAGCTTGGGAGTCTCTTCAGACTAGCAGTGGGCTCGGGACAGAGGTATTTTTCAGTAGCGCTTCCTCCGCATCAGAACATTTGGACTCTATTATGTCCACAGTACACATGAGATTCTCAATAAGCACGTAGAGATGATCACAGACATTTCCACCATCCTGTATTACTAAACTAATGAGGGAAAACAAATTCATTCTAGTCCGCTGAGAAGCAACAAAGCTGCGAGTGTAGAATGTCACCAGTGAAGCCCAATTCTAAGCAATTCACATACTTTTCTCTTCCAACTCTCTCGTGAGTGGTTTCAACAGGAATCCTTTTCTATGTGAGCAGCAGCTGCCACAGCTCCCACAGATAGAGCCGGTTGGCGATAAATTTGCTCCCAGGGGCAAAATAAAGTGTCACAGATCTTGCTAAAAAACAGGGTCAGAAATCTTTATCAGAGGCCATTCTGGCTGGAGTTTTTCCCTTGATTCTCCCTCTTTTGCAGATTGTCTGAGACATGTAGGAAGTGAGGGTGGATGTGACTATTGATAGGTTTTGTTTCACATTATTATGTTTTCCAGATCTGTGAGGATCCTGACCCAAAGACAAAAGTGTGCAGTCACTTTACATAACTCTGGTGCACAAAGTCATTTCTCTCCCCAACCTGGATGACTGGTGTCTAAAACCCAGCTTATAAAAAGATTCTTTTATCAGAAGTTTTTTCACCTGTAACATGTAGGTAACACGTAACAGTAACATATGTATCAGTATTGTAGGTTTGTCCTTTATTCTTCCTGACTGTGTTGCCCCATTATTATTGACTCAAATCCAGATTAGGATGTACAAAGCCAAGAACTTGAAATAAGCTATAGAAAATCTCAGTGTCTTTGCTCTTTACCAGGCTGTTCTGTGTGCTTACAGATAGCACCACAGTTGTGTTTTATACTGTCAGATGTTTCTATTCCTATAAAAATGCTGGCTGTGGAGCACCAAAATTTAAATCACCTTTTAAGCTCTTCACATTGCAAGAAAGGTGAAAGCAAAAATGGATTAACTCAGCAGCAGATCACGGGAGCTGTTTGGTTTGAATGATTCTCTTATTCTAGATATTTTTGCATAAAGTAAATAACCTGCTAGAGTGCATGAAGATGGACAAACCCTGCTTCTGCCCCGTCCTCCAGCAGTTTTCTCCTGGGTAAAAACCATCACCTTTGTATGTTTCTGTTCTATCTTTCCTATAAAACTAAAGGTCAAATGTAGAGGAATTGTAGAGGGATGAAGGCAGGTTAATTAACATTGATAATATACAGCTGTGGGCTTCCTTCAGGGGCGGTGGGCTGGCTGATGTAGATAAGGTGCAGCTGTGGCTGGTTCCTTGTGGGGGATTGGTGGCCATGCCGGGACAAGGTGCGGGAACTACTTTAAAGTTAACCTGGTATGGGGTGGTAAAAGCCTTGTTGCAGCCAGCTAGTTTTGAGAGTGCTGTAGCAATCAAAAGGAGGTTCAGATTGGACAGAATTACAATTACACTGATAGGTATGTGCCATTATCTCAGCTGTTTAGATCACTGGTCAGTTTTTTGCTATTTCCAGCCCTTTTACCATCACAGCCAAAGAGGATTCTGCATCCCAGTCCACAGTAGCATAGCAAATAATCTGGTGGTTACTGTAGACCATATGTTTCAAGGTATCATTTTGCATGGATAATCTCCACTCTGAAATTACTCATTATATCTGGTATCATAAACGTGTAATAGGAACCAAGCACAGCATTTTTACTGCTCACTGGTTGTTACAATTTCAATCAGGAGAGATGCTTTGAAGTCAGTTGTAAATGTAGTAGTCAAAAATAAATCAGAGTAGACATCTAGACTAAACATTAATTACTGTTTGTAGAGTATAATTTCTTCCTAATTGGAAAAGAAAACCAAATTGCCATAGCATTTAGGAAACAAAACCTACTTTGCCTCAAAACTTCCAGAAGGAAAGTGCCAGTCTCTCTTTGTTTAATCTCCATAGTAAGTATTCGGTTCCTGCTCTTCAAAGTGTTTGTGCCTAAATTTACTGAGAGGGCAGGAGCATATCAAAAGGAAGCAGCAATTAATTGCACTGCCGAAGATGAATGCCATTCTCTTAAGTCTCCTATGAGTTTACAGTTAGAGCTGGATCATGAAAACTGGTGGACACTCATTAAAATGTTCCTTTGAGACACTCAGCAAAGCAGTGTGTGCATGAAGATTCTTCAGCACTGTTCAATTATGCGGGGTTGTGCTGCCCTTTGGGAGAAAAGTTGGCTAAACTAAAATACCTGGAATGTTACTGAGTAATTCTCTGAATGTGCATTGCTTTACTCGGCATTTGGTGTTTCTAACAAAAAAAGGAGAACAAAGGCTAAGGAAAATACAAAACTATAGTAGATACTGCCAGAGACCTGCTTGACATTACACCTCTAGCACGTGGTAGCAAGTGCTCATCCCTCTTTGTCTAGGCTGCTTAAGGGAATAGGAAGCAGGCAAGGGGGGGGTCGGGGGGTGGTAGATGTGGCAGCCCTGTGTTTATCACCTACCGCTTCTTTACAAGTAGGGAAGAAAGCATGGATCTTGTGCTTGATATGAAGTAGGGAACCTACTGCGTAAGGAATGTCAGAGAGTAACTAAGAAATATGAACTCCATTGTGTGAGTTTGTCTTTGGTGCCATGGCTCTTGTCCAGCTAACTGAATTTAGGGAGGGCCTCTCTGAAGCCCCAGTGCCATGAAGAACTTGTTTAGCTTCAAGCTGTTTTGAACTGGAGCTTCAACATCAAATTTCAGATTCAAGCATTATGTAAAATATAAAAATGGTCTGGTATGCATTGAAGTTCGGTATGCATTGCATGCCACAAAAGCTGAAAAAAACCAGACTTTTGTCACCTCTTAATGAAGCTGGACACTTGAGGCAAACTCTATTATCCAAACCCACTACTGTTATCCTTGCCTGAGAAACCAGTTACTTACAAAAGAAAAGCAAACTCTGACCCAGAAAGGTAAATAGGTTTATGTGTCTAAATCAATAAACTTAAGTATAATATTGACATTTAGATTTAGAAAGTAACTCATAGTAAGTTTAGACTCAAGCTTTAAGTAATCTATAATGAGTTGACGTTTATGTTCTGCTCTTGTAATTGAAAGTAGTGACATTTTTGTTTTCTTCAAGCACATCTGTATTAGCCCAGTGGAATTGATAGTTGTCATTTCCACATGGACAAGTTGAATGAGCAGAAAAAATGTGTCAGAAAAATTATTTGTACAGAATCAGTGTCATAGCTGTTGTATAGACTACAATGGGAAAAAGATTACTAAGGATCAATTGCTTCTGAGGTCTAAAGGTTACCGTGGTCTCTCATTTCTGTTAGTAGCTGCATTTCTCAAATAGCTGAAGTTGTAAAATAAGTATCTGAAAACATACGGTAGTTTACTTCCATTAGAATGTTGTGTGTGTGGTATTATTGGATTACAGTAATGCATGGGATTTGATAAAGCAACTTTAGCAATTGCTGCTCTATGATCAGTGATTTGTAGAGTGGAGTCCCCCAAGAAGTAAATTACAATTGAAAATTTCGGACCAATTTATATGTATAATTGGTTCAGAAACTGGTTGAAAAGACAACTTTCTGTTAATGCCACATATAATATGAACAACTGGAAAAATTTTAGGGACTTGAGCAAATTAAAGACTAGGTAATCACTGACTACAGGTAGCTAATTAGTACAACATCCTGTAATGGATTGGAAGTTGATTGAAGGTACACAGTTTCCTAGTGTCTTTTTGCCAAGGAGTATGTTTTACTTGTTCAAATTTCCTTGAAAGAATTTTTCTGTTAAAGACAGAAATTTCTAAAAATGGAGGGCAGGAGCAAAGTAACAAGGGAAGGAAGTATGACATAAATATAAAATTTCTCTAATCACAGATTTGAAGCAGTAATAACAACAATGGTAACACTGCAAGTGACAGGTGTGGTGATGAAGTGAATCAGCTGTGAATAGTTGTAAGTCAGGAAATGTGATGGTCAGGAATGATAGAAGGTATTCATCAGTGGTGCAGTCACAGAAGTGCAGGAGCTGTTGGAGGAACAGCAGAGATAACAAAGATGCTGAATGGGAAATTGTCCTCTGTTTTCCAGAGTGGCCAAGTCCAGAGAGCTTCAGAGAAGGACTTGAGGCTCAGAAGAACTGCTTTGTCAGCAGTTTACAGGTATGTCCTGACAGCTGACATGCTCTCCAGTACACGTATTCAGCTGTTTGTAAAATGCAGCTACCGATGGAAACAAGAGGCCATAGTAATCAAATACCTCAGCGATTTTCCTTGGGTTTTCCAGTGATCTGTTTTTGGTTTTTTTTCCATTTAAAATATGGCAAGAAAATTTCATGCAAAAATACAACTCGATACAAAATATACAATGAACTTCTGTGAGGAAATGAGCAGCTGACAGACATAGTTTACTGTGATTGAGAGGAAACATTTATCTGCTTGTGAGAAGAGCAGGTTTGTAGTCATATGTCTCAACAGAAGGAGAGCGATAGTGGAATATCCCCCGAAGCAGGGGCACTGGAGCACTTTGAGGAATGGAAGTATGGTCTTTCCCACAGAAGCGAAGACTTGGGTTTTTGGCCATTTCACAGCCTGTGTTGAAAATGAAATAGATGTTTTTGCACAGCTGAATGACAAATTCATAAACTCTGCAGGGCAAACAGGTTTTATGCAAAACTATCTCGAATATCTGTGTCGCCTGTATTTCTGGACACCAGTAGCATCAAGGCAGCTCAGTTCTAGCCAGACTTTTTTCTCTCCGGCTGTATACTAAGCTGAAATAGCACCACAAAGACCATTCACTCTGTACTGCACTATTTAGCTCTCTGGAAAGCTTCATTGGCTTCATCTGTTGATTTTTCAGACACCTGACTAGGTTCTGCAGGAGTCAGTCTTTTGGGGTTTAGTTTGCTTTCCACCAGAGCCACACGGATGTTGGCGAAGCACACTGTACTGTGGCTGGTTTGAGATTCATACTGCTGGGTGTTTTCCCCTTGTTCCACAGTATTTCAGCATCAACTATTCTAGCGAAGAATTGGTGGATTTAGGAATGCTGCAAGTGGCATAATATATTGTTTTGTTTTGCTTCCACTTGATTAGGCATTTGAAGATATCTCTGATTTTCAGACAAGATCCAAAACAATCTGATGCAAATTTGCTGATTGAATGGCTACCTAGCAGTGACCTAGATCTGATGAAGAATTAGTATGGATGAATTTTAATTGTTGGAAGGGCCATATAAAAATTTGTAAAAGGTCAACTAAAAAATAGCGTATTGTCAGTGATTTATGGAAAGTATTTGCTGAAGTCAGCCTGTATTTCAATTATTAACAATTTAGAAAGGCCTTTCCCTGCAACCTTCTGACTGAACATTGGTATGAGGATACAATGTTGGTGCAGATGGAGATGCTTTGGCACTGGGTGTACTGGTTCAGTTAATTTACGTCAGTGTAGTCCACTGTTTTCAGCCTTTCATGTTAGGTCAAAGATGGATTTAAGGGTCCCATATATCCATCTAGTTTTTAAAATAAATAAAAACAAACCAACTGATGAAATATCTCAAGATCGTGCTAAAATTTTATATCCTAGTGGACATGCTAGGAATCCATTGCCTAAACTAGGGATGGGACAAAGTTTTGCAGATGTTCAGTGAGGTTCACATGTCTAAATATTTGCTCTATGTTTTGACTTATCTATGTATTTTATAATCCTAAACATATTTCAATCTTCTAAGCTCTGAAATCTTTCAGGGGGATTTGAAATCAGTGACTTGACTAAACTTTATGTTGCTACTTAAGCGAGATAGAAAGATTGTGTTCAGTTAAGTATAGAATGTGGTTTAAAAATTTGGGATAGTTTCATTGATTAATATTAAATTAAAAATTCAAATTATCTTCAATGAACAGATTGTTCAATAGTATCTGAAATTTTAAGAAGCTAAAACTCACGGTAGGAAGCATTCTACACAGGTAGCTGTAAGGATTAAATCAGTGTGAGTTTTTTCTTCATGTTGTGTCATATTATCTAGGATGATTCAGCAATAAACAAAATGAGGCTTTTTAAAATTGTTTCTTGATAGATATACACACCTTAAAACTTTTTGTTCTCGTCCATTTCACATTCTGCCACCAGAGGGTGGTAAAATATCTTCAAGTTTTCCTTTTTCCTGTCCTTTTATTTTCCTTTTTTCTTTTCTTTTTTTTTTCTCTTTCTTCTTATTAACATTTGGTCGCCTGTTAAAACATATACCAATTTATAAAAAGGTGATTTGCACATTACTATACTCTCCAACTTCAGATTTTGTAAGTCATAAGGATTTTTCCACTTTTGCTAATAGATCTTTCCTGCTCTTGTGTATATGAACTTGTCTATGTCAGATATTTCGAAAGGTTTTGATTGGGAGTTTGCTACTGTGAGCTCTGTTACACTGCTGTCATTTGTTCAGTTTGCACGGACTTGTGCTTCCACTACAGAAGATGTAGGAGAGCTTCAGGATTAAATATAGATCAGCACTGTCATCGGTTTCCATTCCCCTCTTGAAAGGTAAACTATATTTTCAGAGCAGGAAAGACAAATGCTGAAATGATGGTGAGGGTTTTCCTGGTCGTTGAATGCCTGGTAAACTGGCGGCAGGTCATGTCCCATGTCCCGCAGCAGCAGCTGCTGTCCAGGCGCTGCTGCTCGCCCTGCCTGCAGACAAAGCCTGCTATTCCCTGAAAACGGAGCCCTCGCGCTCTACTAAGTCCTGTGGGCACTGTGAAGTTCTGGAGTCTCTCTGGAAATCTGCACAGACTGCAGCGGTGTAGTTCCCATTACTGTTCGCTTCAGCAGAATGGATTTTATAATTGAAGTATGACATTCCGCGAGAACGGTCAGCTCTGACTTACATATTAGTGGTGATGTTCTTTCCCCTAAACATCGTGTTGACAGCACTTCAGTCAGCCTTTTATTTACTGGATTTTCAGTAACTCAAAGTAAATCCAATAATAATGTCATTAGAGAAAGCGTATCCCACCTAAATGATTCTATATATTGCAAACTATATGGTATTAATATTTTACTTCTACTTTAGCTGAGAAAAATATAGACCTATGACCTAATAGACAGTTTTAGCTCCAGTAATTGCAAGCTGAAAGGTACTATCTGATTTTTCATTCTTCTTGGATCTTCTATATTTGTGTCTAGTACCAATTATTCAAATAAGAGAATGTGTCCACTTCTACAAATATTAGGTTTCTTAAATTGTGTATAAAATCTTGTACACTGCTCAACAGTGTTCTCACTGTTGTAATTAGTTTACATTGAAGCAGCCTTGGATGAGAACGTTAGTTTTAGGAAAGGAATATGAAAAGGATTTGCATCTAAGAAAAAAGCGTTCTAGCATATATGTGTAATTAGTCTGCCTTACAGTATGTAGGAAGAAATGCCCTCTGGTTCTGGGGAGTTATTTTATTGCCATTTCTGTGGGTTTTGGTAGCTGGGCACAAAAGTAGAATATTTTTGCATTGTAAATTAACTTACCCTTCTTTAACCTTCAGCCGCCAGAATTAGTTGTTTGGCTTTGCTTTTCTGTTTGTTGACTGCCCAGATTCTCTTTTCTCAATGACTTCTGAATTATTTTGCAAAGCTTTTTTGACTGCTTTATCTCCCATTTCATTTCCTTTAATATCTACACAGGCTAGAATCCATACAAAAATGACATTGTTGCTGTGACTTATTACCTTATTATAGACATCAATAATTTCCAAAGCTATTCCTACTCTAGTGATTGAAATTTCTAGGATGATATCAACAGCACTTAAAAGATCTGGAAAAGTGACAGATTGTAAAGGTTGTACTTCAGCAATCTAATTCAGTGCCATCAGGATAGCAAATAACTCAGCAGTATAACCAGATAACTAATCTAACTGGCTTCTTCAGCCTAAATTCACACCTATAAGGCTACTAAATCCTATTCCACTATGGTCTCTAGAATGAAAATGGAAAACAAAATAGCAAAGATAAATACAAAAGTAGAGCATTAATTACAATGAAATGATTACAATGAAGTTTTTAGCCAAGTAAGGCTTTGCAGGGACACAAAACAGTGCAGCAAAACTTCAAAGTAAGGTTAAACTCAAATGTTTGCAGGCCTGTTGTGCCGGCATAGTGTTCTCACATTCCTAGTTTGAAGAACCCTTCAAAGTTGGGCTGAATGACATTTTCGGTTTTTGTTTCAGCTATGAAAAAAATACTATAGGTGCTGCTACTTTATGTTAGTTAGAAATTAAAACCTTAGGTGCTGTTAAAAGTAGTTCACATTCTGACCAACTCAAAATGCAAATTTAATGTCTTTAACCCATTGCCCCCGTATTAATTTCAGCACACCAGATTAAATGGGATATGACTGCTTTCTCCGTAATTGTTCCAAATCCATCCAAATTAAACAGTCCATCATCTCTTCCTATATTTTCACTGCAGTCTCATAATCTTTGAACTAGCAACAATGAAATTGTTTCCTTATGAGAATAAAAATCACAGCTGCTCAGATCAATTTATTTGCCCACTCCACTGTCCTTGCAAATATTTTTTTGAATTCTTTAAGTAACTGATTTTTCCCACCATATGAGGTTCAAAATTATTTGTGCTACTACAAGGAGCTTCCTAACATGGTCACTTTAACTGTGCCTTAACCATATCTCCTTGTGGCGTCAGTCTTCTAGCTAGACTGTTCACTCCTACAGGGAAAGTCTCTGTTCAACATGGAAAAAGTCTATGCTTTCTTAGCATGATCTATAAACTCCTACCCAATATCCATGTCACTGTAAACATTAAACAGACGTGATCAAGGCAACCACTTAGGAAGTTCTGATGAATCATTTGGTTTAGTACTTGCAGCTATTCCCTAGTAACCAACCTCTACTCGAGAAATTATAATAGAACGGCATGTCCAAACCATTAAGATCAACCAAGATCAGCTTGCAGAGCTGATGCAAATGCAGAACATTTGGCACATACATGCAAATAATTTAAGTCAAAATTTTATGTTTTAGAAAGTGAATTCTTCCTCTATTTTCCAGAAGCCTCTTGACGTCCTAGTTCTTTATTCTTTCATTGTTCAACTACAAAACTGAATTTGATGACCATAAGATAAGTCATTGTTCAGCCATTCCTCTAAATATTTAAATTCTGAAGTAAATGTCATTTTTCCTTATTATTTGAGATATGGAGGTAATGAATTTTCAGTAACTTGAAAGAATTCATAGATAATTTAAATTACCCACTTCTGTGAATACCTCACCTGAAAATTACCCTATGCTTGTGTTGAAGTTAGACTGGGCAATATTGCGTGTTCTTCACTTCTGCATTTCATTATGTTGTCACTTTATGATGTATACAATGGAAGAAGAAGCAGTTTTAAAGCAAGCCTTAACTGTATATGCTGTTCCACATTGATCCCTCTCTTTTTTTCCTTATAATCTAAAAGGCAGTCTTTTGGTTTTGTAGAAACATTAGGATGTCTAGGAATGCTAATTTTTTAAGTGAAATACCTTAATTTACATGATGCCCATTACTCACATGATCTGTACCTTCAGTTGACTGTTGTCATCTGAACTTGATGCTTTTATTTGAGAAAATATTTTAGTGAAGTGTTGCTCACTTGTACACAGTCTATGTTGGACAATTAAGAAACTTATGGTTATATATGTGTTAAACGTTATTTTAAAACAATATCACAGGCAAGACTGTCCCTTTTTAAAAGGATATTATAGTATTTCTGTGTCTATAAATACAACACATAAAGCTTCTTATTACCAAATGCTTTATTAACATCAGAAGACAGTCTTATGACATGATCTATGCTTGATTGATTTGCCTGAAAGCCACTTTAATACTGAGGAAGAAGATTATTCATCTCCAGAAAGAATGACAGTCAACAATAAATCATTTCCTCCATCTTCTTACATAGTGATGAAGTTAAGGCTATCAGATGGCAAGAACCTAAATCAATGCATGATCCATTTTTTTTCCCTTTTTCTTTATATAAAAGGCCTAAGATTTTTTCCTAGTTTTGATCAACGTAATGCTACAAACATAATCACTGCAGATATGATGAGCTATCAGAAATTTAAACACGGTATAAGCATGGGCTTTTTCTACCTTAAATTTATTTTTTTTCTTGATACTTAAGATCATTTTAACTGGTTTTATAACCTTATGAAATTAACCAAATTGAAGAAGTTTTCTATAATACCAAGGTTGAAAGTGGATTTTAGCAGGGTTCGGGTTCTCTGAAATATCTCAGTGGTCTGACAGTGGAATTTTTATGGAATGGTTTTGTTCCGTTGTGCTTACATTGCTTTTGAATTTCCACATGTGTATTTTTCCTTTCCTACACTAGTGACAGTTAGTGGTGATATCCCATAGAACTGCCAAAGCAGGAAAGCTGCAGCAGCAAGATGTTTTCCGTGAGCATCAAATATTAGAGATAAGTCAGCAGAGTCCCCTGCTTTGCTTGTCCTCAGGAAGAAGTGTTCAAATGTGAAAGAAATTCTGAATTTCAAATGAAATCAGGATTTTTAAATCTCATGTGACAAGGAGGAATATCCAGTTTTGAACATTTTGAAACCTGGCTGGCCGTGACACTGCACAAACAGCAAAGGAACAAGATTAAAGAGCAGAGGGTGTGTTTATTAATTGAATAGTGAGTTGCTAGACTGTGAGCATCCCGAGTCAATCTCTTCATGCACTGTTGGGTTTTGTGGAAGTACAATGTGGATTTCAAAAGATAGAAATAGTAATGTTGTTATCCGTATTTTAGTATTATCGCATTAACTTCTGAGATCACACGTTAACCATAGTTTATTCTTGCTGTTACGTATTATTAAGTTGTCTAAAAGTTAGGCTTCCTGGTACACATAGGAGTCTACTCAGTTAAGCTAAGGCACAAAAGTCTAATAGACTTATGTTTTATAGCTGCTTCAGGATGCCATGCTCTATAACTTTTAGACAAGAAGCTTTTGGCATTTCCTTAGATTTGTGAGTGCAAACCTGTGCAAGCTCATATTATATCTGTAGTTTTTTCTGTCTCTGTTACTAACCTTATTCATGGTTTAGTGTATCAAGAGAGAAAAAGAAAATAATAGAAATTCATCCTGACATGAAAATGAACAAAGTAACATACCAAGTACCAATGTCACTCATCAAATGTAAAATTTTACAATTTATATGCACTGGCTATTTTAATGTCAGGTAAGATCCATTATTATGTCTAGTTGCATGAATGTTTTCTTATATGCCAATGAGTTTGTTGTGTAATTAAAAACTAATTTCAAACTATTAAAAACTATTAGAGGCTGAAATGGCCTTCATTGTGTCAGAGTTAGCATGTAATTCCAGCCAGTCACTTATTCCAGCCTTTTTTAGCCATATTAACTACTTGTTTTCCTTGCATTCTGGCTGTGCAGGTTCACATGTTAAGGTAAATGGGGTTTTTTCAGTACTTGCAACTGAAATCATCGGGAGCCACGTCTGAACAGGCAGTACCTTATAGTACAAATTACTGAAAATTGTCAACTGGAAAATCAAGACTAGCTGATATTTTTGCTCCAAATTCTTTATCTCACCTTATCATTTAGTAATGGCAACATCAGCACCTCTTTTGAAAAATAATAAAAGCAGGATCTGTGAAGCGTGCAAGTACCACAGTAATGACTATGATTGAATAAATTAATAGCACTATCTGCAGAGCAAAGTTTGAATAGTGTGCAACAAGCATAATGTCTCAATTTGACTTGGAAGGACAGAGTAATATATTGCAACAATACTTACAAGTTCAGCATCATCCAGTCTGTTCTTACTGCTGCAGGAGTCCTGGGGTAGGTGGAAAGAAAAGTTTATTTAATCACACAATAAAAACCCAGATTTTTAGAAGTACCAAAACAATCAAGCAAGCAGAGTCTCACCGCCTCCTATTTTTTCAGAAAATGTACTTAACATAAATTTTATATGTGACTATATTGTCAAAGCTGAAAAAGTGAAAGCTTTAAAAGTGCCTGTGTGTATTTTGATGTATGTACTACTACTTGTTTGCCTGTGCAACTGCATGATACTTTTCCTAAAATGTAAAGAAAAACTGAATGCATACACTAAATATAACGAAGTGGTTTTCAACAAAAAACTTTGCTATTTCATATCAACCTGAAAGTCTTAATTTGCAATTTTTTGAGCATTTTTTTATTGTTGGCGTCTAGACTGAGCTGTAAACAGTCTCACTGACCATGACACCAAGAACAGCACCACTTTCCAAACCGCTTCTTGTGGGTCTCCAAAATTCTTTTGCATAAGTGCCTGTATTTCTCCATATCATGAAAGAGAACAAAATGTGATAGTAATTTTTATTTCTGAGGAACGTGAAAAAGAAATTCTCGTATAAGATGCCTGACAAACACAATTAAGTCCCCTGTTCAGCTGTACAGCTTTTTGCAAGTCCTTCATTCCACCACTAAACAGTTTTTAATGTAGAATTTGCTGGGGACAGGAGAGGAACCAATGCTACTCTTTGCCTAACTTGTGCCTTAATGCACCTTTTCAACACTACTATTGTCCGAGTCATGAGTACATACATCTATATTTTGTTAAAATTATAGATAAATTTGTGTTGCATTTACTGTTGACTCCATCATTTGAATTTAATGCCATCAAATCTGTTCTTTGCTGCTCTGCAGGCTGTGCTGTGGTGTCTCTTCTTCGGTTGTTTCTGGTTGGGGAGGGCTTGTTCGTTTGGGGTTTTGGTTGTCCATTTTTATTATTTTTTTTTTTAAGGCATAGACATTTCTGGCAAAATTGCACCTTCATTATTTCTGTTTCTGCTTTTGTATTAAATCTTTTCTCTTACTAGGAGTTTAGACAAGCAAATGAATTAGGGACTTCTTGGTAGTGCTATTGTTTTTCTTTTTTTAAAAAAATCCTTATTGGTTTTAGCATTCTGAAAGCTTTATTGAGGCTTTGATTTTTTTCTTACTCAACTGTTGTAAACCCACTTAGCATCGCCTTATCAAGTGCAACTAATTAACATCAAAGGGATATTGTTATTCATTATCGTTCTATGATCAGTCATGTATACCATAAATGCTGAATTGGCTCTTTCGAATCTCATTCAGTATGCCTACTTTAAGTTTCTTATAGATTGCCTTCTTCATTTGCACAGTACTACAGAAGTTAATATGCGTATGCATTTAAGTGGAAAATTACCTCTTCCTGAAGAACCCCCCAGACCTGTCTATTGGCATTTTCTATAACATATATACACAAATATTTCACTGCTAACAGGCAAAGTTTGCCTATGCTTCTTCATTTCCCTGCTCCCTCCTGACTTACTAGGTTCATGATCAAAACCCAACCTGCAAATTTCTGCTAGACTTCATTTAGTCTCAGAGGAAACAGGTTTCCTTATATGTGTCACTACTGCTTATAGAGGACCCCTAGATACACAACGGGCCCCGCAGATACCCTGGCCATTTTCAATTACCCTGCCACTGCAGACACTCTTCTACTTCCATTCTGTCTGTGCAGAATATGCTTTCCAGCTCCTGAAATGATGAGGGAATTTCATCAACGGAGCAGAAAATGCCACGTCCCTGAAACAAAAACCCTGAAACTGCAGGTTTCTGTAGGTTTTGTTTTGTTTCTTTCAGTATATCAGAATAGGTCTGTTCCCAATATTCTCGATGTTTAAAGAGAATTTTGATAATTGAGAAAGGTGTATAAATCGTTCTGAAATGCAACGTAATAATTCCTAAAAGTTAATGTATAATTTTACATTGGAAATAGCTTTCCTGCTGTTTCATAGAATCATATATGCAAATCTTGTTGCATACACAACTACCAACTGCAATTATTGAAGTAAGGCTAATTTTTAGTTAGACATGTGTGAATATATATGCACCTTTTCCCTGGATTTCCAGAATATTTATATACTAACTTTATATTCTAATGCCTCTTTAATGTCTAAGAGTTTCTTGGAAGCCTATTTGTGTTGCAGATATACGTCTAGCTATATGAGAGGTATTCTGTGTGATGGGATCTTTTTAAATTCAAAGTACCTGAACTACAGTGAGGTCTGTGTTGCAGCCCATCAAAATGGCACTCTTCTGTTATAAAACTGAATTTGTGTTACATGCCTTGGAATGTTCTGAACTTCATGGGCATTGTTCACTGTTGCAAAAACTGATGAGAATGTCGTTTGTACTAAGATGCAGATTTGGGGAGATTTTGCTTCCTGTACACAACCTGGATTTTTTTACACTTAATCTGGTATTGCTAGGCAGAAACCATGCCATTTAATTTTTTTTTTTTTTTAATAAAAGGCTAAAAGGAAGTGAACTGTACATTTATTGATGAAGATTTTCTAATTTTTTCTGGGAAAAAATGAAAACACTTTTTTAAAAAAATAATTGTGGCATGCCTTACTTTCAGACAGATGTAATAGAGACAGATGCTAAAAGTACTTCTCTTTGAGTTTAATTTTAGTACATCAATAAGGTTATCTAGAATTCCAATAGCTTCTGTATTATGGAGATCTACTCTTTTGTTGAAAAATTTTGAGGACTGGTAAATATGGATCAACAATAAATAGCCATGTGTTTTTTTAAAAAATATTTAGAAGAATCAGTTTATGAAAAAACAAAAGTCAGTGTTGTATCTAAGTGAGTTTCTTGATTTTAAGTAACTTCCAAAAAGACTGGAAACAAATCAGATTTTTATAGACTTCTGATCTAAACTTTTGAAAAAGCCAGATGTATTAATGCTTTATGTCTAATGCTTAAACTATGTGTCCAGTCTATGAAGGTAAACTCGTAAATTGTGAAGAGTTGAAGTAAAAGAGTATGTGCATAAATACGTCAAAACTATTTTAACTCTGTGAACAAATGAATCTCTTTAGTATTGCTCAGCTAGTTGTGGGGGTTTCTGAATATCATTAACTCCAGGATCCTTTTTTTCTTGTTGTGCTTCGCACTCTTTTTTTATTTTTTCCTGTGGTCTTGCGAGATTCTGTCATGTTAGAATGAGCTGACTGTTCTTGCTGTTTGCCACCTCCTCCTCTCATTCAGTCTCCTTTTGGAGCTGGATGTCTTAACCTGACTTTGCTAATGTCTGTTAATCATATGAAAAATAGCAGAGCGTGGGCATCTCGATCCTCCCCTTTCCCATTTGGAGATCTTTCTGTAGTTTCCCTTTGCTATCTGATGGGGGATTCTGGCAGCATGGTGTTTAAGTTCCTCTGGCAGTTACAGTCTGCCTTAGGCATTTCTTCCATGTCGTCCACTGCATCCCATTGAAACTGAACTTTTTGTCTTCCCCAGGGAAGCACTTCACCCAGCTCAGAGTTAGGGGAGAGAGAACGGGGTTTCCTGGTGTGTTGTGGTTTAACCCCAGTAGGCAGCTGAGAACCACACAACCACTCATTCACTCCCACCCTCTGCAGCAGGATGGGGGAGAGAACTGGAAGGTTAGAAGCGAGAGAACTGGTGGGTTGAGATAAAGAGAGTTTAATAGGTACCGCAGAAGCCGTGTACGCAAGCAAAGCAAAGTAAGGAATTCGGTAGCTACTCCCCATGGGCAGCCGGGTGTTCAGCCATCTCTGGGAAAGCAGGGCTGCATCACATGTAACAGTTCGTTGGGAAGACAAACACCATCACCCCGAACATCGTCCCTGTCCCCCTTCCTCCTCCTTCCCCCAGCTCTATTGCTGACATGGTGTCATATGGTATGGAATATCCCCTTGGTCAGCTGGGGCCAGCTGTCCCAGCTGCATCCCCTCCCAAATTTTTGCGCATCTCCCCACAGTCTACTCACTGCCAGGTCAGCATGAAAAACAGAGAAGTCAGTTTTTTCCAGTTCAGATTCTGGATCAACTTGAATTTTCAGATCTTTTTCTTCTGCTTATTTTTTATAACATACATCACACCATGGTAGCATGTCATTAGCATTTACATAAAGTAGTCTCTGTTTCCCAGCTGAGAAGACTCATTACCTCTGGGTGTATGTTCCTCTCTGTAGCAGGTATATTGGCAGTCCAACTGGTTTTAAATTCCATGGACTGAATGTGCTATAAATTTTAGATTTGGTGAGAGTGGTGACATCTATTCATGCAAATACCTCACCCCCTAAAATACATGCCCATATTCTCTATTTTGAATGGCAGTGTCTTCTTTTATACTCTTTCTTAGTCTCTTATAGAAAGAAAAAAATACCTCTTGCAAACTAAGTTATCATTCATGTATTCTAGACAGTTTTAATATAACTTGAATATGCAGCAAAAAAATAAGATTTATTGTGTAATTTACCCAGCAGTACCTCCCTTAAAAGACATTACCTCATCAAGTATTGTTTAAGTGGGCTTTAGTATATGCTATCAATCTATGTGGTCGTTATGTTGTGTAAATCATCTTTTTTTTTTTTTTTTTTTTTTTATGTGATCTGTATATAGGATGTCTCTGGAGTAAAACACTATGGAATAAGTTTAGAATTAATGCCAAGTCATGATTAATATTCAATCCATATTTTTATTTTTCATATCAAATCTTCTTCCTGCAATTTGGTCATACATGCAAGCATAATCACATGTGCTCTGGGAAAGCAATTTAACTAGAAATAGTTTATGACTTTGACACATATATCCCTGTTTCTTAGCCAAGCTGCATTCATAAGCCAAAAATAAACAAAGAGGAAATTAATAAAGAAAACAAATGCATAACAAATTCAACACTTAGGTTTAGAACCAGCATGAAGGTTGGATGATCAGCTGTAATTGGATCTATAAACTTATGTAAAAGCCTGCAGGTGACTTCTGTGACATTATGATAGCTCTTCAGGAAATGCACAAACATAAGGGCCAGTGTGTCTGTGACAAGTTTTAATGTTTGCATGAATTCTGCATCATTATACCTTGAAATGTTCCCTCTTGAAGGAATAGGTAAGGTCAGGATGTAAGAGAGGCATTTCCCTAAAGAGGAATAAAGGCTAGTGTGATGTTAGAAATGCTCACAGAAAGAGTGAACACGTGTCCCCAGCTGAACGTTTAGCCACAGTTTCAGTTACAATGAACAGTTTGTACCAATTTAGACAAAAAAAAATGAATGAGTTGCATGTTTATCTGACAGTATGTGGGAAGAAGTACGAAGACTACAAATGCGCACTCAGTTCTGAAGGAATCAGATTGTGCTGCTAAAAGGACATTAAGATTGGTTTTATTAGACTTTTGGTAGTAAAATCTGAAGGAATTCGATAGACAGCAGCTCCTATTTAGGTATTCATATATGTAGATACAGATATGTCTATCTCCAAGATTTCAAAGGACCAAATTTCTACTCGGACATCTAAACTGGGGCTGATTTTTCCGTTATCTCCTTATTTTCTCACCTTTTAAATGGCCTTTGGATACATGCAATACTTTTTAGTGCAGTGGGCTTTTTCAATTGGATAAGGGTGTTTAATAAAAATCAATGGTTGATTTAAAATACATGTTTTCAGTGGCCGGGGGCAAAGCATAATCTGAATTTTATATTTCCTGTAATACTATAGTATCAAAACTAATGGGCTAGATAAAGCCTGAAAGAATAACATGCAACTAAGCATTACTAGCATTATGGGGATTTGCACTCTAAGACCATTTCTCGGCAGAGCTGTGCACCTTTGCCAAACTTCATCCCTTCTAGAGACTTAATGCATCTTATTCTAAAATTATCAGTTAGAAATGCTAATTAGTATGAATATAATGTCTCTCTCTGGTTAATACATACTTATACAAAAAGGTAGCATCCCCTTCTAAAACTGAAAGGTAGTGGAAAACTTGTTTGTCTAGAATAGAAAGTGTTTAAAAAAAAAACAACACCAGCAACAAACAAAACCAAAAGCATTGTGAATAGTGAGCATTACTGTCTTCCTGTATGTCAGAACACGTAATAGCATCTGGGGGTGGAAATAAAGATGCATAAAGAGAAAAAATAAAACATTATTTTCTTATTCAGTACAAATTTTACTTTTTTTAAATTTTATTTAAATATGGCTCATCAAAACCTGCATTTGAATTTTAAAAGTTTACAAGAGGTGACATACAAAACAATGTGTGACAGCTTTCATGTAGTTACATACCCTGTTGGCTGTCGTGTAGACCTTTTTTACATTAAGACCAAAATGCTATCATTACCACTAATTTAGTAACTTTTTCACTTTCATGACATAGAGTATGCCAGTAGTTTTGTTGAAATTCATGTTTCAATAATTTTTAATAGATCAGAGATGCATACGTGCTGATGCTATAAACACAAGTATCCTTCTACTCTGTCAACTCACCTATACAAGGAGTACTGCTTCTTAACATGGAAAAAAGGAAAAAGTAAATCCATTCTCTTAAACATTTTTATTGTCAGAAAAATCCTATATTAAGCACGGTGCCTATTTAGTCTTTTTTAGTTTTCGGTAAGTTTGAAATAAGTCATCTTGTATTTTGCACTGACTGAAAAATGTAATTTGACATTTTTAAAATGAAAACCGTCATGGTATTTAAAGATGAACTTAAGCTCTACTAATTCTATTAAACTGGAGGCCGCCAATGAGTTATAAAGTCTAATTAATCATTTTGTCAGTTTTGCCTTCTGAAGCTAGTCAATATAAATTTGAATAAATAGGAAGCTGTTGACCCAGGCACCTCTAGATGTTCTGAATAAAGATGTGCCAGTAGTAAAATACTGTAACTACTACCTGTTTTTACTGCACATATTATGCACAAATACAGCAGGGAATTATTCAGTGCTAACGTACAAGCATAGTGGTAAAAATTTAATTTAAATTATTTATTTGTGGTGATAAATAAAAGAATAAGCGTACTAATTTCTGATGTGTTTCATCTAGACATAGCTGTTTTGAGGATAAAAACTTTTTAGTCAAAGTTTGTCGCTGACGCTGCAGTGTGACATGTCACATCAGGTTGCATCAATAGAGCCATGTTATGTAAAAGTAATGAAATGTGACTGATAGAACCCAAGATACTGTAACATACTGTAACATAATGTGTCAGCATTTCTTTAATGGAGCCTTTCAGGAATGTTTTTTGGTAAAATACCTTTAAAAAGAGAGTTACAAAAAGTGATAAGGAGATATAAAATATCTGCACTCAATTGCTGCAAGGAACTGATGAAATAATCTAAATAAAAATTGTTTCCAGAATTTCATTAGATATATATTTGATCTGTAAAGTTACAGCAATGAAGTATGTACATCATCCCAGATAATTCTGTAACTGTATTTTATAAAATTAATTTCCTGATCCTGCACAAGAATATAAATTTTCCTGTGTTTGATACAAGATTAACATGTATGCCCATGTTATTTGAAATTCTCTCTACTAAAAAAAATTTGTATTTCCTGAATATATTCTAACGATCTCGGAAACCTCATTTTCATTAAAAAAACCCACATGTTCCTAGAAACAAAATGATTATTTACTTTTGTAAAGATCGGATTGCATCTTTTTCTTAATATCTCACTAAGCTTTTGAACCTGAAAGCGGAATAGCATGGTGTGAAGGATGTGACATATAAAACACCATTGCCACTGACATCCTTCTTCTGAGGATGAAAGACAGTGAACTGTTTGTCTTCAGCAGATTAACAGGGAAGGTTGTTTTTGTTTGTCTGACTGGTCAAGGACAATTTACAGTTCAGTTACTCTGAAGGAAAGACTTGTTGATTTGAGAGCATTCCTATTACAGCTCCAGGTAGAGGATGATAGATTTAGCCGTCATTGTGATAAACTGCAGCCTATACACTTGCAATACACAAAATAAATAAAACACTAGTAGATCTGTTTGGTTCAGCTACTTAACAGCAAGGGCTGGCATGTAGGTGTAGGCTTCTTTAGTGAAGGTACCAAGGATTTAAATGTTCCCTTTAGACCAAACATATCTTGGGCTTTCTGAGAATATATATATTCATGGTGAGGGGGGCGGGGGGAGAAAAAAACCACCACTTTTCTCTGTAAAAATGACTTTTGAATTCCATGAGGTCAAAAGGAAATTTTATACTTCCTACAAAATAGTCCTACTTTTCTTTACTTAGTGAAACACTTCGGGTTTTTCAAGTTTTTTTTCTTACCTTTTGAATTTCTGATTCAAGAGTTTTTAAAAGTCTAGTTCATCCCCTGCCTGTGGAAGGCTGTTCGCTGTGGAATATCCTCTCTTGGAACCAACCCTTGTGACAAACTGAACAAATTTTCTTATACATTTAATTGATCTATTAGGTCAGTTGCTTATTATCTGGTTAGCTATTACCCTTGATAGCCATTATCATTCCATTAGAGCAGTCTTGTTAATTGTTTATCATTTCTTTTCAGATATATTCAACATATGTAGCAACTCCTGTTTCACTTAATAATGGGATTTGTTTGCTATGCCACTAAGCTTTAACTAATGGGAATTTTCTGCTTTTTTAATATTTTTCTCTTGGTGACACGAAATAAATCACTGGCAACAGCACTAATTCTACCATATCTAGTCAATGATATCACTATGAATTTACATTTTAAATTTAAACTTGTACACTTTAGAACAACTATTAAAACTTTTGAAATAAATGAATAAAAGCCTACATTTATCCTGCACTTTCCTGCACATCTCATTCCATGCTCTCCTGTGTAGGGTGGCTGTATAGGCCAATTTTGAATTTTCCAGTATGTTGTGGTGCAGGTAACACTAATACTAACACAAACATTGCTCCTGCATACCTGTTGATTTTTAATTCATTGAGATCAGGAATTGAAAATGGGGAGAAATTTATGTCCCAAACCCAGAACTTTACACCTCCATTTTTCATTAAGACTTGGTGTTTAAAAAAACCCAAACCTCTCCTATGTAAGACGTGAATAATATGTGCTATAGGAAATACCATCTGGAGAACAGCACAAAGCCATGGACAGTTCTGATGCTGTAGTTTGCTGCGCTCAGTGCTGCCCACGATGAGAGCGTCCCTTTGTTCCGTCTAGTGGTTAGATCAAGAATTTTCATATTCATATTTCATATTACTTTCATGTTGCAGTTCAACCAGCAAAGATGAGATCTAGATTGAAAGCTCATATGTTCAGCTTCAGTACTCTTTACTTCTAAAAGCAATTACAAAGTTCCCTGTTTTTCAAGACAGGTTTGGGTTTTTTTTAAACACTCAGATTTGCAAAAATATCTGAGAAGTCAAGGATAGCACCTAAAACACTAGGTGAATTTCCCTCTGTATAAAAAGTGCACAGATCTTTTGTTGTTTTGTGTCCATCCCATAGTGTGATAGCTATATCTGAGATGCATTTTTATCTATTTAAATACCATGAAATGACCTACTGATCCAGGAAACCATGGCTTCCTGAATATGGCCTTTGAAATAGAGGTAACTGGCAATTTTACATCAAGTACTTGGGCACACAAAAGGCATGTGGGAGGCACCTCTTCTGCCCTCCAGAAAGGGGATGGGAGCAGAAAACGAACATTCTGCTTTATTCATAGCTGAGCCTTGAATGGAACAGGTGACGCTGTTAAAGGAAGAACTGCAGAGCGATATTGGACAGTTCTTTTAGCACGGATGGACTGTTCTGTGTTTCTCTGTTATCTTTCTGTGCCTAATACTGATACTTCATTGATGGTCATGAAATACTATTTTATAAGTATTTTTCTTTGCTATTGCGTGGACCCACACAGAAAAATACCTATCACTCATAATAATCGTAATTATTTTAGGGAAAAGGAGGAAGGGATGATATTGCAAGTAAGACTCAGTTTGACAGTGAAGCATAAAACCAATGTCGCTGTTGGTGGTTGTGTGGTTGGTTTTTTTTTAAAGGATTTATTGAAAAAGTCAAATTAAAGAAAGCACTAAGAATATATAACAAATCAGTAATTTATAATCTGATTAAAATGTAACAGTAGGAGGTAATATTAGAGGAGATGTAAACATTTTCAACAGAATTCAGTGCAGATAAGCTTGGTTCTGGGAGATAGAAGTGTGGCAGTGGCTGCAGGTTCTGCAGATGATTTTGTTGCTTTTTTATTATTTATTTAGTAGGTTGTTTACAGGTAGGGAAAGGAGGACCTCGCATTACAACATTCTTGATCAGCTAATCACTACTCTTTCAAATCCAAATTTTGTGTGGAGATTACTTAAAAGTTTTAATACTTGGCAAATTTAATCTCCTCTTGGCTTTTTTTTTTTAGCAAGTTTTGCATAGCTCTTTTCTTCCAGTTGTACAGGTTGATTTTTTTTTTTAACCCTTTCTCTATTTTTTACCATTATTTCTTACTGAATTTGTTTTGAATTCTTGAATAAGCTTTATTTAGCTACGCTCACAGTAAACAATGATTTTCACATACACTGGCTCTGCATAACATTATAGCAATTACTGAAACTGCCAATGAAAAAAGCAAACTAAAAAATAATTAATAAAAATGCATGCTAGATTTAAGCCGATAGTGAATTCTATATGACTGCACCGGGCAACAAAGTCTAAAAATTGCTGAAAAGTCCAATAAACAAGGCAGATAGGTCTGTGTGAACAAAATACCTTCAAGTAAGACTCTGGAGAAACAGTTGTTTTGTATGAATGTGAAAAAAGATAAAGTTTTAGGTTTGCAAGTACTTAATAAATTATTACTTACTTGTTCTAAAAGTAATACAAGGGAAAAAATAATGGAGAATCCAAAATGGGCTTGTTCTTCTCCACTCCCTTCCTCCTTATAGTGAGAGTGCATGTAGAGGAATTCTTAACTAAATTACACAGTTCATACTTCAGCCAATGCCTGTCAGATATTAATTACATGATCAGTACAGCACGCTTTAAAAAACAGCTTTGAAGAGTGGAAACAGTGAATACCTGTGAGCTAACTGTCTGTGAGTGTGACTGGAAGAAGACAAAGCCCTCCCGGTCTCTGAGCAGTTCAGCTGCCAAACGTGTATTTAAGTGTCTGACTCCTAAAAGAAATGTTCTGAGCAGTCTTGAGCGTCAATTGCAAATTTTTCGAGTCAGTTTTTCCACTGTGAATTTTCTTTCTTTTGATTTAGAACTGATCTAAAAATCAGGTACAGAAAATCTAGATGCTTGAGAGTCATCCCTTGAAGTGTAACTCAACAGTGAGTCAGTGTGTAGTTGGTTACAGTCTAGGAAGCTTCTTACACTTCAGCTGATATGACACTTGGGGAATTGTGATTGTACAATGAGGCATTTTGGTTGCCCCTCCAAAAGCAAAACCTGTACGAGCAATATGATTTGAGAACAAGGTGACTTGGCAACACTGATGTGATTTTAATGGAAGAATTAGCTAGAAATACGCATGCTGTACCAATTGCATGAAGAGATTGTAAATGCATTCTAGTTGTATGTAATCTATTGCTTTTTCCTCTGTGATTAGAGAAAGCAAATAAGTCCATCTCTGCACTCAAGGAAATTAGAGAATCAATCTCATGGAAGGAACAAAAACAAACGGAAAGCCTCTATGCTAGTGCAGGAATACTCACATTTGTAAAGTTGTGCAGGTTAAGCAAAAAATGTGATTTGTACTGTGATTTTTCATTTTGCACTACAGGCTTCTAGGGTTATTAAATGTCTAGATTTTAAAGTGTATTTCATCAACTGAAGCAGTACACAGGAGCCAGATTCTGGTTTATGATACGCAAGCATCATTCTCACCGATTTCATGATGAACTTTTAATTTATATTCAAGAAAGCAATGTTTGACTCTGCAGCGGTCTGTTGTGTAAGATGGAACAGCCATTGAAATTCTAAATGTTTCAAAATAATTTTAATGCACAGAGTCACTAAAAAATTCTTTTTCCCTAAGGAAAAACCGTTACCTAAACAAGACAATTAGTGCACTTCAAAAAAGGGGTGCAGAAGCCTCTATAGAGCACAATGTGTTCAAAATGAGACCAAAAAACTGTAGAGAGAAAATGGAACTCAAAGCAAACTTCTCCAGTCTATGAAACATATTTCTGCCATCCCTGCATCAGCCACGAATAACTTGTAGTGCATGTGCTGAAGTGCGTCCTACACTGTATGGAGTTCCAATCACCTTCATAGAACAGCAGGGAAAATAGTCTGTAAACAACATAAAAACATGTTCTGTGCTCTTTCCACCCACCCCCCATACTTCAGGTTTTCAGATGGACAGTTTTAAAGAATTGAATAGGTGATACAAGCAGTCTGTGGCCATGCATTTAAATCTCCTTTATTGTTACGGTTTCCAACGTGGTGAATGACCGTCACAGGTTTGATAATATTTATTTGAAATTCTAATTATCTTGCAGCATAGCTGTCAAGAGTGCATAAAGAAGTAATTGTATTTGGGTCTGTGAGCCTGTGGGTTTGAAGTTCTTGGTTAAAATAAAATAATAATAGGAAAAAAAGAAGAAAAAAAGAGGAGGAACTGAAGGACTCTCAAAATAAATTTGCAAAAGGGCATCTAGATAGCTGGATACAGATCTTACTTCATCTGGTTTCATGTAAATATTGCTGTGCCACTGTATTTATTCTGTTTCAGTGTAATTCCTGAGTTGTCCAAAGCAAATAAGGTTGTACCACCAGCCACCCTAGAGTCGGATGACAGACAAAAAAAATTAAATACAAGAAAAATAGTTTTACTGCTTACCTATTTTCAGTTTCAAATACAGAAAGAGAACAGAAAGTGTATTTTACAAATAGATTTCTTTTTTGCAATAGAAGTAACTGGGATTTTTAAATGAGTCACACATCAGTTTATTCTGATCCATGATCTAGAAGAGAATTTTTGCAGATGAAATCATAACGTTAAATATCTAAATACCCTAAACTGTTGTTGCAAATAGTTATAAGTAAATGTATGTTCCCATATTTATTTCAGTAATAAGGACCGTATGACACTGGAATGAAAACTTTCTTCTCTAGTAACTGAGTTTTCCTTATATCCCCAAATTTACAAACTATTGGTCTTTGCGCCAACCCACCCCCCACCCCCACCTTTTTGGAACACTGAGAGTGTGTTTTATCTCCACTAGGGAGCAGCAAATGACACAAAAATGTTCTCATGACTTGGTTCTAATCCAATTGAAAGTAACAGTGTAGAAACTGGGTGATTGCTTTCGTTCAGTAAAATGGCAGGTTTCAGATGCACCCAGTTTCAATTTGTGTTTGAACAGCTGTGATTTTTGAAAATTTCATAGTAGCCTTACCTCTTTTTAGCTATGTTCCTTTTAATTCCCCATGCATAAGGCAGCTCTCAGTGGATGAGTTTTCTTTCCTGTTCAAGCTGCTGTAAAGGGTTAACAATGGGCCTGAATGCTCAAATGTGCCTCACGTGGAGGCTCAGTATAACTTCTCTTTTGCTATATTTTAAACTTTTAAATAATCTTTGTTATAAAAACGGCTTGCTTTAAGGAATATATCCATGCGTTGTGAACATTTTAAATTTCATTTTATATGTTATTCAGTTCCTTACCCCCCTATTTGTCTTTGCCTCATAAAGAATAAAATGAGGATTTGTTAGAGTGCACTAAAACAAATCTATCCCATTCACAGTTTTCAGTCTGGTTAAAGAGTAAACAAATGCAGATAATACAAGGAGAGTTTGTATATATACGTGAAGAAAAAGAGCAAGCAGCTGGGGTGGTGCAGAGTTTCTTCTGGACTAATGGGCTAAAACTTAGGAAATAATTAAACCTTTTCTTTTCTTTCGTTGTTGTTGTGTGCTGGTAGCCGCTAAACTAGGGAATCATTTTCCAGTAAAGGTGATGTATGCTCTTTTTTGGAGTCGTAAAAGAGTGGACAGAGAAAAGCTCTAAACAATATACTGCAGAAAAAAATCTTGCAGTGACAGCAAGAAAAGCTCCATCACCGTATTTCTTGCTTTGATTTCTTCCTTCTGTCACTTAACTGGAATATGTAAATGATAGATATTAAAAATGGGAAATTTCTGGCATGTGAGAAAGATGAGTGTGTGATGGTCTTTGATTTTGTTTGGGACTATCGGGAGGTTTTGTGAGCGCTTGGAAGAAACCCTTGGCACTGTAGGGAGAAGCGTACTGTTGCTTTAGGCCACGTGTAGCACACATAGGGCACGAAGAGACCAGTGGTGGTTTAGGAACGGCACTGCCCTGCACACAAACACCACCAAACTAGTGCAGCATCCTGCAGGAATGAGAGAAGATGATGTCTGAATTTAATGAAAAGATGTACTCTGCTATCTGGTGGTTCTTCTTTCCGAGTGTCTTTGTACTTCTGAATAATACTATTGATACTGGTATGTTCTAAAACATAGGTATTTGGCTTATGTGCAGTCTTCAGGAGATTCCTTGGTTTGAGAAAGACATAAATATGTCATTGTTATTTCCACAAGTTTATATAACCAATGCTCTTTTATGCATTTGCATTTGCAGCGGATATTGCTGGATGTTAAAATATACCTCCAAAAGTTACCCGTCTTCCCAGAAAATCATGAAATGGTATTTTTGAAAGATAGAATATTTCTGTCTTTCATCAAACATATAAGGAAGAAAACCACCTCACAATAAGTGAAAGCTGGCTCCTTTTAATTCTCTGTGGACTGGAAAAACACTGTGGAAGGCATGTTTTGAATATCAGCACTTCAGAGGTGAGGTACCTAGTCCATGAGGCAGCACTGATGGCATACTTTGTCCTGTCTCTCTGGTACATTAGGCAGCCCTAAGGCAATTGAAAGGCCTGTTAGAATCTCATCCACCTGACCTTCCCAGTTCTGCTTTTTTCTCGTGTCTGTCATGCGCATACGAAATTCAGATCACTTAAATATTTCCAAAGCAATTCAAAACCTCCCCCTGTTCTACCCTTTTCTACCTAGCTTATATGCTTAACTTCTTTCACTGAGCTAGAGTCAATGTGTTTAAAATTGTTGAACATATGGCAAGAGATGCATGTAAATATGTTTTGTCTGAATAACATGCTGCCCACCAAAACGAAACCGATGAATTGGTGAATATGCACCCAGTTTTACAGTGTGCAGAAAGGGATCATGGCTTGGAGACTGTCAGCTGAAATCCACTGGGAAAATCTTAATCAGACAGATCGAACCCAGCCCATAGCATCATCTCCCTTAATGGCACAGCTCCTTTCAGCTGCAGCCTTAACAGCTGTGCACTTCACTTTCTTCTTCAGAAGAGCCGTGTATAGCAGACACAAACCCACAAGTGATAACTTCACAGATTTGGCTCTACGTGATAAGTACCATACAGTGTACACTTCCCCAGTCACCTCCACCTTGACGTTCTTATGGCTCTAATGTGGAAAGAGAAAACGTGCTGCAGAGTTACTGCTTCATCCGTTATGACAGTTTGTTTATTTCTATACAGACTGGGGAAGGGATAGCTTAAAGGAAAGTATTGTGGATGAAAAAATAAATGATGAGATGTTACTGAAAGTATTGTCAGTTGATTCTTTCCTCTACCAAAAGGATAAATAGACATTCAAATTTATCAGTTTTCATATGCCGTGCATGAAAGTGATTGGGATAATTTACGTTCACACTTATTTTGATAGACAGTGAATAGATGGATAGTGAATTCAACTTTTTATCGCTAGCCATCTGTATCCAAAAGCAGGAGCATTAGGAGCATGGCAAATGACTCGGTTTTGGAATGCAGTCATAATTCAATAGAAAGGTAAACACGTGGAAAAGATCTGATAGCTGACCATAAGTTTGTGGATGTATCGGGATTGCAATGAATAGGGACTATTGAATTCTATTGAATTATTTATGGAGCTCCAGGACATAAGATTTCTGTCATTCTGTTGACTGTGTTGTAATTAGAATAACTCTGGCATCAACTTCAAGTTGCACACAAACCAAAAATAAGTAAGATCAATCATAAGATCATGATATTGAGCGAAAGAGCTAAAGTATGATGAGTTCCTAATATATGAAAAAAAAGGATAAATAAAGCTTCAGCTGCTCTGTTAAGACAGAATGTTGAAGGTGTTGGAATTTTTCACTGACACAATGGTACAGATTTCATAAAATATTTAAATATTTTACGCTTCTTTCTTGTAAATCTAATATGGAATCTTCAGTGACTATTCTGGACAATTTTACACATTTGTCAGTGCCTCTGAGCCTTAATGCCTAAGCTTCTAACTCTGATAAAAGTTAAAAGCTGTCTGTGTTCTCAGATGCATCTTCATAAACAGCAGTAATCTGTTATAGTCTGTTGGAACATACCCTGTAACTAAGGGTAGAATTTTTCCCCAGCACATGTAGTGAAAGTATTCTTCCATTATCTTTTTATTTTTTGAATGAAGTTTCTGAGTTGCTTTAAGTGTAGAAAATAATCTTGTAGGAAGTTTTGTTAATGCATACCTCTGGCCTTGAGAATTTGAATGGATTTTTCACCCCTCTTAAGTAGTCATCAGTTTTCCTACAACTGTTCTTTGTGTTTTTCAGGATTACTTAGTGTCAGCAGATTTCCACTCTTTTGATTTGCTTTCCTAAGTAGAACTTCTAGTAGAAATAAATTACTCTTTAACTAATCCAGCTTGCATGTTTTATCAGCATTCTTTAAATCATTTGTTTTCTTTGCATTTATTTTAATCTAGCCAGTTAGAAATAATATAGTGATTCAGTGATCTATCATGTGCAGCATTGTTTGTGCCACCAAAAGGTAACGTCTGTCTGAATATGGAAGCAGGATGAGACCTTGGGGTAGTTGTTTTATGTTTGATTTTATCCAAGGTCATTCTTAAAAAAAACTCAAAAAATTCTCTCTCTAAAAAAAAAAAAAAAAAAAGCTTTGAGACCTTAAATGGAGATTTTTCAGAAGTGCTTTATTTTGCACCAGTTCCAGTTAGAGACCCCAGTGACATGCATGCAGTGTGGTATGCCCGTGCTGTGAGTACTTACTTGTATGAACTCAATATTTTTGTACGCATAATGAACATCTGGTGACAAGACGCTTAGAGCAACAACAACAAAAAAGAAAGGGGGGAAAAGAAGAGGAGAAGGAAAAGCAAAAGGCAGTAAAATCTTTTGTATGCCTGCTACTTTTATGGCTTAAAATATTTTTCCTTCAATCAGTGCATCTAGGGAAACTTTTTTGATGTAACAATCAATTTTTAACAAGGAAAAAGTCTGAACTCATAAATATTGTATGTATTAATTGTGAAGCTTAATGGAACATTTTGTGTTTCTGAACAACTCGTTTACATAATTAAAATCTCCTTTGATCTGTGAGTAAATGATTTAATCTTAATGCTCATTAGGCTAAATGGGTCTTCTATTCAATTGTATCAAGATGGTATGGAAAATTCTCAGACCTTTAGAAAATATTTGTTAGTTGTTAGGTAAACACAGAAACCTATCTGTGAACAGTTATCTTTTATCTCTACAAAAGAATCTCAGTCTAAAACTAATACAAATTGAATTTTGGAGTTCCCCCCACCCCTTTTATCTGACATGTTGGTTTCAAGAGCAGTTCACTGAAATATGGGGGGGGAGGGGTGTTCAATTTCTATTCATTAACTACTTCACTACAAAAACAATTAGTCCATGAAAATAAAACATGAAATAAAAAATGTAGGATAGGTGTACCTCCAACTGAAATAGGAATTTGTATAACTATAGATCACTTAAGGGAGACTGGTATTTTCTTGTGGGTCTCACTCGGAAATCCCTCTGGATATGGCAAAGCTCAGGAACATCTGGGAAATACGCGACAAGATTTTCATCTTTTAAGGATTCATGTAACAACAGTAATACCATGTAATACCATGACAATATCTATTTGTGAAAGGATATCACCTTTGATAGGTTCAAGATGGACAGGATTCTTTCTTTTTTTTTTTCTTTCTTAAATGATAAGTAAGAAAGCTTTTAACATAAGGTGCTGCAAAGCTAGCATGTAACACCAGGCAAAGTTGATAAGCTTGTCTAACAAACCTGTTTCCTTAGGTCCTGATCCAAACAAAGCAAGCTTACAAATTGGACATCAGTGTCACAATGTTCATGTTTACTCAAAAAATCCAAACCAAGTAATTTATTTTCAAAATAATCTTTTTTCATTATCCCATCTGTATTTTTAAAGCCACTTTTCATTCCCATGGGGAGCTTTTTTTCTTTTTTAAAAAGGTAAGAATTTTAATTAGCTCAGGTGGTGTGATAAACACAAACATCTGTGTCCCTTTATTAAAGGCTGTTCTCAGTCTCTTCCCTCTCTCAAGAACGAGTGTATAGCACAAAAATACCCCAGAGTCACCTTGCAGAGAACTGAAGTGACTGGTGTCCATAACCGCTGTCACACTGTGTCAGACCAGCCTTTCTTTACAGCACTGGACCATAAAGGATGTCTCAGAATATTGTAAAAAGCAAAGCAAGCACGCAGACACTCCTGCCTTTTCCCCAGAGACACTTCTAGCAATCTGCAGTTTAGGGACATCTTGAGCCAGAAGGTTGTATCCATATTTAATTTCTCTTGAAAGTATTATCTTCCATGAAGTAATCCATGGAAGACATATTAATTGTCCTATTACACAGATGTAAAAGCAGTTAGGATGAAATACACTCTTGGACTTTATATTGAAATATTGAAAACGAATATTTGTTCAATATTTCCTGTGTATAATTTGTCTTATTTTCCTCTAGTATGGTTTCAGATGTTGTATTTTTTTCATTTATTAAAGAAAAATAATAGTCAGAGCTTCATTTGAAAGTTACATTTACAACACTCTAGTCTTAAATGACAATTGCCTGTGTCTGAAGGTCACCTTATATCAATGCAGAATTCTGTTTTTATGATGCTAACTCTCAGGCTTGAAGAAAAAAATCAAAATCTGTCCTGTTTATTGAACTGTTACTGATCTGAGTTCCACTAAATAGTATTTAATTTGGATTATTTTATACTGAAATTTGAGAATATTTACGGTATTTTAATTCCAGAAAGTGTGGCATATTATTTTAAAGCAGTATTATCTCATTAGAATGCTTTCATTTTTTAAAAAAATATCGACTACAATTCAGTCTATATATAAGCAAAATACCCATGACTTCAGTAGAACTTCTAGTTACATAAATAATGAAGGCTCACGTTTAAAGGGTAAAGTTTTTTTTAATCAAAACAAAAATTATCCCTCTGATATCAGTTTCAGCTGAAGGAAACAGTTTTCTGGCTGTGCTGAGTGTTGAGAATTTACATAGCGAAGTGCAAACATCCATGAAAACACATCTCTGTTCTCGAAAGGATTGGTCTAATATATGTGCAAACAGAGTATGAAATGTAGCTCTGCCATGGTTTGGTTTGGCATTGTGAGGATGCTGTGTAACATTTCCAGAATCACCGAAGGGATTTGGGCTCCTAAGTACTCAGTTTAGAAAAGGGAACCAGCAATCTGTATCGATGGGCTGCAACAGTCAGTACTGCTTTGTAGCTGACAGAAGTTAATGCGTGTTGTAGCTATTACTTGCTTTTAAATTTGAAACAGACAAAGTTATTTTAATGTGGAAAATAGATGTGAAAGATTTTTTTTTTTCTCTTTCATGTTTCTACAGCTTGAATTAAGCATTTCCTTTCTCACTCATTTTAACTACTGATAATAATGTGAAAAAACTGCACAAACATCCCTAAGTCATTGCGTGGACTATAGGGTGGGTTTCTTATTTCAGCAATATAAATACAAAATTAACCACAAAATAGAGATTAAGTAAATTTTTCCCAAGTTACTGCCTATGATTTATGTGCATGGGTTCATAATAAAATAATACGATAAACATTTAACTTTGGGAACAAAACTAAAGAATTTGAACTCTATTAGGCTGATAAAGTTTAAAAAAGGCTTTTCAGCAATATTCTGATCAGTTCTTAATCTCTGTGTAAATGAACAGCATACAGATTTTTTTTACAATTATATTTGTTGGTCAGAGGATTTTGTAATAAGACATCTGCTGTGATGACATGGTTTTGAGTAAGACATTGGAGTTCAGATTTCTTCCCATACATGTGTATATTTTGCAATCTCTATTTCAAATGCCAAGTTACAGCACATCTTCCATAAAACAAGCCTGTTATTGCTGTAAAAATACTACAGAATTAACACACAAACATTTACAATCAGCCTATTGAAACGTTGTCTTCAAGCACTTTGTGGAGAAATTATTTTTGTGCTTGTGCTGAAGTCTTATGACTAAATAGAAATATACTTAAGACCTTAAATGCATGATAAGTGGTGAATTTTAGTAATGCTGTATTAAAACAGTATCAGTATCACTTCTAGAAAATTATTTTTAAATTATTTTCCTTCCTTTAGTCTCAATGAGAAGTTGTCCGTGGCTTAAAATTAAAGGCACTTTGCAAAATATTGAGATTGAAGTTCCATTCAATGCATACAGCATAGATAGAATGTTCATGGAGCATACAGGAAGGTGTGTTTCAGAAATATATTTAGACTGAAAATACATTAAAATATCAGCTTGAAATATCAGTTAGTATATCTGTAACGAATTTAAGTATTTTCACCATTTTATTGATTTTTAGTTACCTAAATTCCTTGAATAGCCATACTATGTGATATATGGTTATCAGAATAATTGCTTTCTTCATTGAAAATCACATGAAAGATATGCATGCATGTTGTTTCTGTACACCAGATGTTGGATTTGATTCCTTAGATAGACAAAGAGCAGATCAGAGGTTTTCATTTCTGAACCACTGTCTTTTGACCAAGGTAGAGACACAAGTAGTTTAAAGAAAAAAAAAAAAAAAAAAGTATCAGCAAATTATTACATTTCCAACAGCAAAAGAAAACTGCAGAAAAGCAGCCAGTTTTCCAAAATAGCTGAATGTTTCTGCATTTATAAAAAGGAATATGTAAGAACAGTAAAATATGACTTGATATAAAAGAATAGATAGAATTTAAGAAACTGAGCTACTTCAAAGTATATAGTCAGAGTGCCTTGCATGTGAGATTCAGGGTCAAAGAAGTTCTTTGTCAGATTAGAGGAATTCTTGCAATGAAATGCTTACTTTCTAAAACATTGGGGCTAAACTGTTGTGCACAGGGAAAATATTTTTACAGGCAAATATGAGCAAATACAAATGTTGTGCTATTTTTTAAGCAGTCTTGTGAATACTTGATCTTTGGATGTCTAAGGCAAGGGTTTTTCCCTGCAGACCAGAAAAACAAAGTGACCCTTTATGTAAGAGCTCTGGTTCATTCAGGAGAAAACTAAATATCACAGGGAAGAGTGTCGGTAAGTTGGCTAGTAGTCGCGGTAAAAATAGTAAACGTAGCAGTGAAATATCTTTTATCTGCCTTCACAACCAGCATTCAGAGAGGTTGAAACACGTTTACTTAGCTAAAAATAATTTTGTCATCATCACTACTTATCACTAAAATTTCTGATTTCCCTCAAGATGTTCTTATTTCAGCACAGGTTTGTTACTGGCAACTGAACCTCACGTTATGCTAGGGTACACTTCAAGATTAGGCCAACGTTCATAATGAGACTAGAGCAAGCCAGACTGATACTTTCCAGAATATTTTCCCACCTGTCACCAGTTTCCCCTCCAAAGGTTACTGAGACATTTGCCTTTTTTGATAACCTTTGATGGGTGTCTCTTCCATTAACTTGATCAGGTTCTTCAATAGACCATGTGAAGTCGTTTTACTCCAATTGTGAGATTTTAGCATGTAACAGTACAATGTAACTTACAAGCTGGTCACGCCACTGTACCTAGCAAGTGGATACCCCAGTAGCACAGCCATTCCTGCAGGGAAAGCTCAGCTGGCTCCAGTGTTCCTGATTGCTTCACTTTGTGTAGAATGACTCCGAGAGGTTGCTGACTGACCTGCATGTGTACCAGAGGCTGACTGTGTCCGCTTTAGATTGTACCAAGATCAAATTTTCATAGCATTACTCTAAAAATGTAATGCCAGGTTTATTTTTCTAACATAGCATTAGAATTTTTCATCATATTACATTTTGCTATTTGCTTTAAAGTGTAAATTCTGATTAATGATGCAAGTATTCTAATTGCTTAGACTGAATCTAATATTCATTGAAAGAGCTAAAGCACAATGAAATTGCTCAGTTTCAAGCTGTTACCAAAAGACCATTGTAATTTTGCATTTGGAAATATCACTTTCCAGTTATTATTTACATTATTTGTTTACATAGCTTTTTAATGGTAAAGTTTGAGTTGAAGTTGTGGAGCAGGTGATCTGTAGAGCAACTGGTAAATATTAGAGAATGAATGTTTTAACTTGGTACTCATCATTTCTCAAGTATGTTGGAGATCTAACAAGATACTCTAGATGCTCGTACCTCAGTAGACCTGTGTAAGACACCTGCTATACTGCTGTCCTGCTAGGTCATCTGATAGCCTCTGATAGCCAGAGAAAGCCTTTAAACTGGATCCTGAAGTCATGCAAATTCTCAGCTATTCCTACGCTATATCTTTTCGTGCTTGCATCCTACAATGTTTGTCCTTTCATCGGGCCACTCGTCCCTCATTTCCCTTCAACCACTTTTAGAAGCTTACTTTGGCAAGATAGAAAATGGCCTTTTTAATAGTATTTTAAGGTTTCTAACTCTCACTTCAGAATTAAAAAAAAAAAAATATTGAAGTAATTTGATGGCTCCTAATGTATTCCAATTAGTGATCAAATTGTGCCGGTATACTACATTGTTGGCCAGCTCTTTGTCTCTGGTAAACAGCTCAGGAATTAGGGTTTCATGGTTCTCAAGAAGTCCAAGATGTTACTTACACGTTTTGAGGCTGATGTTTCTTCCTTTGGTTATAAACCTATGTGAAAGGGAAGTGTGGCATTACAGGTAGAAAACTGAAACAGAACATGAAATCAAATTTCCGAAGACTGCAGAGCCCGGTGTCAAGCCCTGACTCAAAGACAGGAGGCCTTCGCTCCCGGCTTTGGGGTGAAACCACGGGCTGCCTCGTGATCCGATTTTTCGTTATAAACTATGTTTAGAAGTTGTTGGATGTGTAGACTACAACTTTATGAACATTGAAACTTTCTCTATGGGCTAATATTTCAAAGCTGATCAAATATATTTGTAAAGGTTTTCTTTTATTATTTCATAAGCTGCATTTTAGTCTAGAGTGTAGTATTTCTATAGTTTCATTAATGAAGATAATATTTTTTCTTTGCATTTGTTTTTCATATTACTACAGCAAAATGTCATGTCTGAAGGTCTTTAAACACCCATATATTAGAATTTCAGTCTCTCGTCTTTTTCAAAATAACAAGGACACCAACAAAAATTTGAAGGTAACATTTTTCCTGAAATAGAACTGCCTAATTTTCTAAAGCATAGCACACTATTAAATGAACTTGCAATATTTTGGGATATTATGATAAAATATGGACTATTTTAGATAGATTACTGACACATCAACAACTGATACACTGAATTTCATATTACTTTTGAATATACAACTATTTTTAACCCATAAAGGCAGGGATTATGATGGATAAATAGCTTTAGTTGACACTGTATCATCATAGGTTGCTCCCATTACCTCATCTAATAATTCATTCTTTTACAAATGACACCTCAGACTACATGTATGTATACCTGCCTATCATTCAACCTGACCATCAAGGTTCATTTCTCATGTATGGATGAAAAGACAGGAATTAGATTACGGAATTGTAGTATCTAGGAAATGTTTTACTAATATGAGAACCTTGTAAAAGTAGCTGTCTGGTAAAAGTAGCAGTGAGAATCCACGGAATAGATAATGGGTGATAATTTTCCACAAATGAATGGGAATATCCTGAGAAACTTCAGGAACAGGCTGAAAGAAAACTAGATATTTTGCAGATTTGTAGTAAAATTAAATTAACTGAACATTTTTAACTCATAGTGGATATTTTAAAACATGTGACAGATCAAAGGTATAATGATCAAGTGTTTGTTTTTAATATGAAACCAATATATTTGTAATCACTTCCTTTTGGTTTTGGGGTTTGTTTGTTTGGTTTTTTTTAAGTTTAGTCGTGGCAACACCATTTATTTTCCAAGCAAGTTTACGAGGGTGTTGTCTACTGTTGGTCCTGGCATAGCGTGAGAATCGTGAAAACATACTCGGCATATGCAACATGTAGGCTGTATCTGTTACACTGGTCAAAAGCTAGTGCTATGTTTGTAATGACAAAGAAAGCCTGTCCCTTTGATGTTGGAATACCTACTGGTTTAGTCCAATCAACGCATTCCACACAGGCGCTTTGTGTAACACAGCTGTCAGTGGTGGCAGATAGATGAATCACCTTGACACTTCCACTTTACTACAGCACCTAAATCAAATGCATCTGTAAGGCTATGCTATAAACTATGCGTCACTTCCTTGGGAGAGATGGAGAGTGAGTGATGCAGATGACACTGACGTTTCTTTCAGAAGAAAAAGTAACCCAGGTAGACAATGTTTAAACCAATGTGTGGATGCGACTTTCCTGAAGTTTTGTTGTGGATTGCTCCCAGGATGCCTGGCTGCTGGATGGCTGTACTCCTCCAGAAACTCCATCGGCCGCATTTCTCTTTCCCCTCTTTTGACTCATCTTAATGATTAAATAAGACTTCATTATAATGGCTAATCTGTAAATTAACTCAATTCAATACCTACCATTTTACTTAAATCAAAAAAAGGAGCAAAGGGGAAGAATGCCAATATTTTAACAGGCGTAGAGCACCAACATTTAATAAATAAATGACCCATCAGTACATAACAAATCCCCACAGACTACATCCGCTTGTACGGCTTTACAATTTAAATAATTGACTAAAAGAGCATTCCTAAAATAAAACAACCTAGCTTGGAGGATTCTAGAAGCAGAGATTGAATAAAAATAAAGTTTGACTACAAGCCACTTAATTTAATAAGCAGATTTCTATTCAGTCAGGATTCACAGACATCCTAGTCTAGCTTTATAGACTGAGATTAAGTGTGTGCGAATTAGTATAGTACAGGACATGTTTCTTTTAGCAGTGGCGTATTTTAGCATTAGGATCTGTATGGGGAAACATTTATATCAAATATGTGTTGAACTGTTTTAAAACCATGAAAGTTGTCTCTTCTAAAGCAAAAATATTTTGTCACTAGGAATTCTACTGATTCTGTTTAGGGAAATCTTCTTACAAGAAATCAGATAGACTACAATTTTCTTTTTAATTCATATTAGCCAGTGGAGAGTGACTTCTTTTGTACTTGTCAAATGATTGAAAGAAACACATTACTATTCACCTAGATTCACAGGAGCCTTTACACGATAAAAAATGAAACACCTTTCAAAATAGAAATTTTGAAGGTTTTCAGTTGTGACAAAGGTTATCTACAGATGTTCTGTAGGAAATCTGAATGTTTAAAGAATCTAAGTGCTATGTTTTATTTCATTAGAATTTTCCAGGATCAGGCTGTAATTCTTTCTAATGTTTTGTCCCTAGAACAACAGAACAAAATCAGAACCACCTATGCAAAAGAAGGGAATATACTGTTCCCTAATCATCTTTTAACACAGTAGACCTAGGAAATTTTGACAGTATCAGAAAACTTTAAAAGCCTACAGTGCATTCCTGAGGGAGAATAATGCTGTCTGATAGCTCATGAGGAACATGTAATATGTTCATGGTAAATATGTTTAATTGAAACCCAAATAAGATTGGAACTATTTTCCTGGACTTTACAATTTGATACTGGTTCCATTGTAAAAGGCATTTAGCTACAAGGAATAATACTGCAAAATTAGTATAACAGTCAAAATATTGAACATATTATTATCAATTCTTATCATATGCTGTAGCATTTTTCGCCTCCTAGTAAGGGTCTGTTAGAGAGAAGGAATTATTGGTTGTCACAGTAGTTTATGTAGAGAGTGTGCTTCCTTTGAAAAGTGGTAGAGGTACAGTTTAAAGGTCTTGTATTGATTTAAAGGTTTTGCGCTTACCCACTAATGGCTGCTACTGAGGTGTGCTCACTTCAGTGCTGTGTCTTGGCATGTTCATCACAGCACAAAGCCTGTGGGTCCAGGTTTGAACTTAGCCAGCTAACCATGATGAGCAGACAAGAAAATTACTGAGAATAAGTCCACAACCAAGGTGAGGCACAGCAAGTAGGGTAGGGTGGGTGTTAGAAGGCTTTATTTTATCTCTGCATTGATTAAGACTTTTCATCAATGTTATTGACCTAGCAGTAGGTATAGTCTCTTTTTACCGTATAGTCTCTTTTTAGTTCATTGAGGTCACACAAAGAAGAAAAGTCAGCTTCACAGGTGCATGTTATTAACCACACAAAGCACTTGTTAACAGAAAATATGAGATAGCTCACATTTATCAAAATTATCCCTGACATTTCCTTTTGCTCAGCGGAAAACAATATCGAAACTCCCAGAGCAACATGTAAGGGGGTGGGGAAGAAAACATCCTTTTTTTTTTTTTTTTTTTTCTTCTCCTTTTTTTTTTTTTTTTTTATAAAGGACATCCAAAGCAATATGTGGTGAATAAACAGCATTTCTGGTAAGCACCAGAGTTGTCCAATGAGCCATATTTCATATGTGTTTATTATAATAAGTGGATTTTTACATTTTCTCTCTGTATTTCTAATATACTGATAGCTAGGGACCATCACACCTCTGAAAACATGAAAATTATAATCCTGGTGGACAATCCTGGAAGTTACCATTCTGTTATTCATAAAGTAGACATCATGCCATAGGCAAGGGAAAGAGGAACTTGGTCATTATTCTCCCATCTGTGGGTGCCAGCCTTGTGGCAAAAGAGGCTACTTCTAGGTATGAACAGCTCAACTTCAGTCAATTAGTGATCCATGTACTAAGAGTGCAAATAAAGGCGCATTTTACCAACAGTCACAGTGATGGTTTTGTCTGTTAATTATTTAATGAAAACTCTGAAAGAGACTTTCTTCCTCTCTTGAGACTGCTATTGTGATGCTAATAAGTATCTGTATGGACTTTGCTTGTGCACTAATTATATGCTGTCACTACAAAATTTAACTTGGATAGCTCATTCGCAAAATTATGTGTATCAATAAATAAAATGCAGTACCTAAAACAAAAGAAGAGAAACCCATAGAAGACGAGCTTTAAAAAGAAGTCATTTAGCAATCACTTGATATATTAAGGCTAATAAATCTGCTTAATTGTCACATTTGCCTTTAATAATTTATATCAACATTTGGTGTGGGCAGATATGATGAATATTTTTATGTTGCAATAATCCTGGGAAGTGGCACTTTGAACATTTTAAGAAACGATTAGTTGCAAGTCTTGTCTGTTTTTACACATTTCTGGTAGTAACTGAATAAACACAGGTGAGAAAATTTTGCAGAAGCCAATAGGCAGCACAGAGCTTAGATCCAGTGAAATTCTTCCAGTATAGTCATTGCAGTAATGAGGAAGATGAGTTAATAATATGACAGGTTGTGTCTGTTGCTACGGCAAAGTAACTCAAACATCTGAACATGTCACCAATACAAACTGTTAATCTGGAGAACTTTACCACCTGTAGGCTTCAAGCTTTCTGGCAACCCAGGTCCACGGTGCTGAGGAAAGCTTCTCCATCTGACACCGGTGTATCTTTTTAAGCTGGTTGAATGCTCGACGCTCCTTCAGCTGGAGTAGTGCCCCCTGTTATACCTAAATCTCTTTGCATTCTCTTCCCATCTCATGCTCTCTCACAAGCACAGTGTAGATCCTTTTTTTTTTTTTTTTTTTTTTATGTTTACATATCATTTAACATAAAGTAAATTCAATACTTTAAAAATAGTGATTTGTTTATCACAGGTTTACTTGAAACCTGTTTTGAATGATTTGTACGTTCATGCCGGCCTACTGAAACTCATGGCTCTTCTGCTAAGTGGCCTGACTCTTCTCCTGCTGCTCCCCGCCTCCTCCACTTCACTTTACATCTTAATGGTGTACATCTGTTACTGGACAGATTGCACAAGATGAACATAAGGCACTCTTTTCCAGGGTCAGCTAAATTGCCAAGCTAGGTCCACTTAGGCTATTGAAATGTATGTTCAAAATTCCAGAAATTCTACTAATGACAGATATCTCTGTCATATTATGCTGCATAATAATTATACTTATGCAGGCCTGTGTGAGGTCAGGATAAAAACATTGTCTCAGCGTCAGCTATATATTTGTGTGCATTAGTAATATGTGTAATAATATCAAAGGGTTTTTTTCTTGTGATCTCAAAAATTGAGTTTTTAATTTTTTCATACTCAAATTTACTTTGTTTTAGAATAACAAAATGAAGTTTGGGAAGTTTGGAAACAGTAATTATGATTGGGGGATATATGTTTTACAGTATTTTCTAAAATGCTCTGGCCACGTTTAAAAAAACTCAACAGATATTAACAATTAGAAGAAGATACAAAAAAGCTTGGGGTGCCTCTTGGCCCATGTTGTTGCTTTGTATACATGTGTTTCCTAGGATTTATTTTTTTTTTACTGTGGGATTAGTGTATAGTAACAAGACACTGATTCGTCTCAATTCTGTACACTTTGGAGTCGGACAAGGAACTGTCACAACACATGGCTTTCAAATAAGTTGATTGTAGACATATTGTCTGTCAGTCAAAACTACAATATTGTAATTAGAGCAGGCCCTGTCTCTCCATACGTGCTTCAGATGGCAATGAAATAACCTCCCAAGTGAGTTATGTGGATGCTACAGTGTTGATCAAAGTTTATATCCTACTATACTGTAAATTTTAACTAATTCACAACTGAAATTACTGGAAAAAAATCATATTTTATTCTGTCATTCTTGGAAAGTCTTCATATTTTAGAAAGCTAAGAAATCACAGGTATAATATTTCTCAGTAAAAAAAGTATCAACTTCGTGTCCCTGTGTTGGAACAGCCTGAGATGCTGAAGAAAGCAAAGCCAGCCCTCTCTATTTGTCTCAGGATCCTGCAACTGACTTAGTAGGTCACTCTACATTAAATGGGGTTTGGTATTGGTGTTGGCGAAAAACAGAGGTTTTGTACTATAGTTGCTAGAAGTCCATAGGTGTGAAGTTTAACACAGAACTATTCCGAACACAGACCAATGGGGAGGGAAGCTCAGAACTGTTGATGGACTACAACAAATATGTAAGAGAAAAGTAACGTGTGGCTGCCCCGGAAAAGAAGCTATCTTTGGGGAAGAGAGAAAATTCTGATGGCATGAAATGAAGTTCCCTGAGGCTTGATTAGAGATGTTACCTGTTTTATTCATTTTTGGCTGATTTGTTATGAGTGTCCAAACACTCTCATATGTCCTTGATGTCAGCAGAGGCCCCGAGGTGTGTTTGCCATGGTTGGTGCTGCAGCCCCAGTCAGGTGGGATGCTCTAACTGGATGGAGGCGGCACCTTCCCTGGGCTGCCGTAGGCTTCCCATGAGCAGCAGAGCTGTGCACGGTACGGGGTGAGCGCAGCATGCACCTGGGAAGGGGGCAAATACACAGCCAGGCTTCAGCAGCGACAGAGCGGTCTTGTGCATGGTGCTGCAACACGAGAGCAGATTCACTTCCAGATTCTGCCTGACTCTGCGTCCTGCGACAAGGCTGATGGAAGGAAGATGTTAAATTTAAATAAGGGTACCTTACTTAAATAATTGATATCTGACCAATAGAGAGTGAGATTAAAACAGTAGCATTATAGTAGTAGAGCTGGTGATGTCTTTGTTCGTTTGCATAAAATTTACAGAATAAATGCTTAGGTTGAATATTGACTGGATCTTCTATTCACTTGGTAAAGAGCCAGTGGGAAGCCAAGGAGTTCCAAAAAACACACAAAAATAAAATAAAATCATAAGCTTGTCAAATTGCTATGGAATTTTTAAAAGAAAGTGAGAGAGGAACACAGGAGAATTGAGTTACAGTTCAGACTGGGCACTTATTGGGACATGTTAACTTCATCATTGCTGTGAGGATCCTGAGTGCATGTCATGGACACAGTTAGTGGCATTGCTGATGAATCAGTCTTTTGGTTTGATTTACAGGAAAGTTATTTGAAAAGTAGCACCATATGGAATGATGCTCTATTTGTAATTCTAAAAGTTAACGATTTGGTCTCCTGTAAATACTGAGTCTGTCAAGGATTTCTTGAGTGATGTGCAGCATAGAAAATACCCACTTTTCTTTTTCTACTATGAGTAACTTTACACAAGTCAGCCCTGGGTTTACTAGTAGAGGACATAAGAGAGCAGGGAGGTACCAAGGAGAGAAAAGCTGTCTGTTCGTTGTCAGCGCAGCTGGCCCCTTACAGACTGTGCCCCCAGCACAACTCCATCGCCATCTGACCAGGGCTGCACCCACCCCTGCAAGCCAGGGCATTATTAGTACTTTTTCTGAAATACCTACATGTTGCTTATGCTTCAGTAATACCAGGTTCCACATTTCTGCAGTCATTAATAACGACTGAAACCTTAATGTAATACCCCTGTAAAAAAATCCCTTTTTCTCTGTTTCCTGTAGTAGGGCAGAGCTAGGGCAAGGCCCTCATCAAACACTGCAAGGGAAAGAAAATTCTGTTTTCTTCATAAATGAAGGCAGTAGTTTCAAAGGGGATTTTAGGCAGTCAGTAATTTTTTTCTGTTATTTTTAAAAACAGAAAAATACTTAGGGACTTCTTGGTTTTATTATAATACACTTATTAAAGTTAAGATGTTAAGGTTTTTCTTGGCCTGATAATTGACTTGGAAATCCAGCTTCTAGTCAAGTAACTTTTTCTTGGTGAGAAAGAATCCTTGACCATTTTTAGTCATTAGTAATATATACATGAATAGGTGTTCTTTAGCCTTGCACTTACAAAACTATGTCATCTCTGATACTCTAAAAGTATGTTCAAAATCAGCAAATAAACCTGCATACTCTGCCAGTCTGTTGTGGTAGTGAAGCAGGTGGTGGATGGTGATGAGAAAATCTCCATCCTAGCAAAAGCCCAAGCTTCCATATTTGTTTTGTATAGGTATCTGCCCATATGTATTTAGCCATCTAAAAATGTGATTTCACACTAATGAATGAAATAGTGTCTCCCAAGGCTAGCTCAGTGTGTCTGTGTCCACAGCAAAAAGCATCTGCTGCTGAATTTCATATTAACTTCTGATCCCTCTTAAGTGGTAATTTACTCTTGAAGTGATAAGAACTAGTTTTGGCTGTTATCAGTTGTCCTAATTGTTCCAGCCTAGTGGAGGACTAAGTTTCGGTGCCTGTTCAAGCTGCCTCTTTTGCTGCTTTGCTAGGATTAACCCCCGGTAATTCCCTACCAGCAGTCAGAGGAGGTCAGGAATGAGGCAGACACTGCCATTGATACTAGAACATTGATACTCTTCGCAAAGGCATTTTCCTGTTCTTTTAAGTGTTGCCAAATAGCCATTTGTAATTCTTTCCCTCAGCAATACACTTCACAAGGCTGCTCACCACGTCTGCTTTTCTTATGTTTTCTTAATTTTTCCCCCCCATTTGATAAACATTGTTTTGTTGTCTCGTTTCTCATGGAGCTTAAAATTACCACCGGTAATACCATCACAGTACAGAAAATGCTCGTATACACACCTTGGTAGTGTGACTCCATTACCAGCCAGGGACAGCGTTCATTATTTTATTAGTAATCCTGAGAGTAGAAATTGAGGCGAGCAGGAAAAAATCCTTGTGAATTTGTTAGAGGAAAAGACTTCTGTCATCAATTATGTAAATAAAATAGGATATTTGTACGTTTCTCTCCTGAATTCATTTAGGCTTTAGAGTTTCTGGCTTACTTGAAACCACTTCTTTCATTGCAGTCTTAAACTATCCATTAATTCTTGTTCAGGATCAAAATGCAGGGGTGTTTATCAATCTCTGCATAGAAATTAGTATCACCTTGCTTCAATTTTGAAGTTGAGAACAATTTAACTATTTTTTGATGTACCTTTTTTCTTGCACAGCTATTTTTTCAGCTCTTTCCAGTTGGGCTTTATGTGATGGTTTTAGACATAACAGCTTAAGTTAGAGTTGCCTTTCTTCAAGGATTTGAAAATGTGCACAGATCCTGATCAACATAAATTAGCATGGCTATGCCTTCTGTTATCAGTTATTTCAACTATATGAAACAATCTGTTTCTGTTTTAATATAAAATAAGATGGTGTACACGTTTACAATACATATCACTACCAGACATAAGCAGGAATACCTGTTGAAGGGTCCTGTGAGTAAAGACAGCCTGTTAAGGATCTTTTTATGCATGAGAGGAACATCCATATAGTCACTGTGTTTTTCAGGGATTACTGGTTTGGAATACAAAACAATATTTCTGCATTGTGACATAGCCTTTTTTTTTCTTTTCTTTTCTTTTTTTTTAAATGTTTTTTCTTTTTTTTTTTTTCTCCTGAGGGGAAAAAGGTTGAAGTGGTGATACCATGTTGTTATAATCCACAGGAATTTTGACAATAATTCAAGGGATTCATGATAAGGCTTCCACTGGAATCAACACAAATGAAAAGGTAGCAGCCAAGAAGCGTGTACGTGGCTACATTGGTATTCTTTGTCCCTTTTCTTTATAGAAGTCTTGGGAAAGGAGGTTGCTGCCACTATTATTAATCTTTATCTTGTGTTGGCACTTAGCTATCAGAACGCCTCTGACATTTGATGGGGTCTGGAACAAATTCTTTTGTTGTAATAGGATTTTTATGTCTCTGACTAGTCAAGGAAAGAAAGAAGGAATTTTGTGAGCACAGAGTAAATATAAAACAGAACTTTTATTTTTCTCCAAACTTTATTTTGCTTTTATTTTTACTTTATAGCTAAAGGATGTCAGCAGCTCGGAGCATGCCTTTCCATCAATATTCTTCGCTTATTGTTTGAAATCTTTACTTCTACCCGTGATTCAGAGTTGTTACTCCATGAGGTAGTGTGTCACTGCTCGCTGACTGCTTAGCAACTTCAGTGCTAAGAAGTGAGGTGTAGAAGAAGCTGTACTTATGACATCCTGAGATGTAATGTATACAAATTATGATACTATTGAGTGCTTATAACATCTGCCCTTAGGATATGTAATTTTGCCTGGTTACTGCCTAAAGAACTGTGCCAGGTCACAGATGGCCACACACATCGGAAGTAATACTGCTAGAATGCAAGGTAGGTGAAGCAGAATGCATGTGTGTTTTGATCATTGATGTGCTTTTATAACTTGTAGTATTGGCTGGGGAATCTTCCAAAGGTACTCTGTCTCTTGCCCCGTCTTCTGCTGCAGCGGAGCCAAGGTGTCCGCAGAGAGCACACACAAGGCTTTCTGCTCGCCTTGAGGCACTGCCACTACAGGTGGGAACCCCTGCAGGGTGTGGAAGCAGAGGGGGTACTTCTATTTGCTCCTCCTTTTTCAAACCCATGTGTAGTAAAACACAAGGTGAGGCATCCTGAGGGCTTCACAATAACTGAATGCAAGGCTGGGAGAATGATGGGCAAAGGCACATAGCCACAAGATGAAGTGGAAAAAGGTCCTGTCTTTGGAGTACGTTAAGCCTTGTGTGGGGAAAGAGGTACAAGTGTGGTGGGCACAAGCTTTGGAAAGTTAGACCTCGTGTGTGCAAGGAAAGCACAGAGGTTATCTCTCCTGGATCATGGGCTTTGTACACAACAGAAACAGCACCTCTCTTCACTAAATGGACTGTTTAGGCTGGTTGCTGTAAAAGAAGCTATGTTATAAAGTCTTCTAAGACTGAGGTACATTATGAGTTAAGGCCCTGCAGGATGGGCTGGAATAGTGGTGGGTGGCAAGAATCCACATAAGATGCCCCATCAGCCTGTGCTAATGATGGGGCGAACCTCCTTCAGCTCGCCGCCCCAGACCAGTCTGTAACTGGGCCCTTTTCTGGCACATTCTGGGGAAATGCAGCATGGAAATCATTGGGTGAGCCCAGAGGAGTAACATTTTGCGGGGAAAATAGCTGGGTATGTAGGACTAAAAACCTGCTGTAGTTACTAGTAGAATAAGGAAAATAAGAGTAGTAGAAGTGAAGGTAGACCATAACTGTATGGTGAGTAGAACAGAATACTTTCCAGAGCAATAAAGATACATATTAATAAAGATACGTATTATTGCTATAATTTGAATCAGGGCTTGGAGTCCTAAACAAAAAGGAGTGTGCAGGGATTCGTATGCTTGCACGTTTCTGTCTAATTGTAAGATATGATGTTGACTGTTTGTTAGGTTTTGTTTATTTTTATTTTCTATATAGGTGATCTGTTGAGACATGATACTACCTGAACTTTGATGGTAAATGAGTGCATAGAATGATCTTTGTGTTTAATTTTTTTTTCATACTCCATTTATTTTTATACCAGGCCCCAGTGGCAGCACCTGGAATATTACAGTTAAAGGCAGCCACAAAAATTTGATTATCTTTAACAAATCATTGCTATGCAGTAACAATGTAAATTGGGTCCATAGACATAATTTTCTTAGCATTTAGGAAATCTGTTGAGAGAGAAAAACACAAAAGAATAATCTGCAAGGTCTGTAATTTTGATATTTTATAGTAGCTGAAGTATGTGAACAGATAAATTATCTTTCAAGACATCAAAGACAAAGGTATTTGAGAGTGGGTAGTGGCTTGGGAAAGAGGAAAGTGATTAGTGGAGTGCTACAGGAGATCAGTATTAGGACCAATTTTGTTCATTTTATAGACCAATGGTCTGGAAAAAAGAAAAGACCACGCAGTCAAGGGATAGAACACGCTTTGGTTTCTGTGTTGCTGGGGAGTGGCAGGCCATGAAAAACAAGAGGTCATGCACCCAAATTCAGAAAGATTTATACAAGATGTCCAGAGGGACAAGCAGCTATCATTTTAGTTAAGAGTATGTAAATCATGTGGAAAGAGACTAATGAAAAACAAGGAAAATAGGATGGACAAAAAGGCTGACAGAAGGAAGTTGTATCACAACACAGAGTGGGTTAAGGGAAGCATTTAAAAATCATTTTAGTAATTTTTACTGTGTATGATTTCTTTTGGTTTAATTTCACTCGTTCAGTAAGGAAGACAGATATCTAAAAGTATAAGTAAAAAATAGATTGAAATATATTCCTAAAATACAGTTATGTTCAACTTTCAAGCTGATTTAGGTAGACAGAGCCTGGGAAGATGGATGAGGAATCCATAAACAGATTCAGGCCCCGTGGCTCAATTGTAATATTGCTTGGAGTCACCAGCCAGAACTAATACAATGGCTGGAGCTCTGTTCTGTTGAACTAATTGTTCAAGCAACTAAATATTCTGGATTGGTTAAGTCGTTGAGAAGTGCATATTTTCTTGTAATTGCCCAAACAATGGTAAAATTGTTTCCCTGTCCAAGTCAAGGTGACTTTTTCAAGTCTCTATGTACAGAAATTTTTTTCCATACTGTACAATAAAGGTAAACTTGACCACCACAGTATTTTGTAAGGCATTGCGCAGGCAAGGGAAAGTTAAGGGTCCATTAATGCTCGTACAAAAGAAAGAAAAGCAGCCTGTATTGTTAACTTCGGAAGCATGAAGGCACTTCAACTGGGTCCTGTGACGTTACTCCCAAACAGTATCTGCCAAATGTTTGTAGAATGGAAATTGCTTTATAGGTCGCTTTCATAATGAATATTGCATTTTCACTTTGAATTAGGGACTAATAACTTTCAGGGTTTATACTGTTGAACAATTTATAGTATATATCATATGTAAATAATATATAGTTACATGTAACAGTTTTGTATATGTACAGGTACATATGCATTGTTTGTAGGTTGTTATCAGTCAGTAACTGCCTAAGGCAATGCTATAGAGCTGCACTTGTCCTGCCCGAAGGTGATATACCCCACTTGTTCTCTGTACGTTCACTAAGCAGCAACTTTCATGTTCTGGAGCTAACCTAATTCTATAGACTGTATGAAAAAGATTAAACCATTCACACGTGACATCTTAGAAATAACTAGAAGGAAGACCCTTGGTAGTTAGGTCAACTGTGGGACCCTGAGATAAGATTGTGTTACGTAAGAGGAAGGGAAGAATGGTCGCATGTGGTGTAAAATTCTGGAATATGGACAGCTGTACCAGAAAATCAGTACTGATGGAGACTATCCAAGGAACAAAAGCAGGAGTGGAGCCCAGTGTGGAGTGAAAAACGCTGCGGGGCAATAAGCATCGCGGCGCAGCTGACACAAATTGGCCATTGATCTACTGCGGAGCATCACTGGCGGGGTGGGGCGGGGCGGGGCTCGGGGGCGGGGCATGGGCGGGGCTCAGGGGCGCCGCTCAGCTGCCCGCCACCCGCCGCGGCTCCGCCAGGTGGCGCCGTGGGCCCGGCCGCCGCCTCGCGCTCCTGCCACCCCGGGCCCTGCCGGGCGCAGCGGGAGCGGGAGAGGGAGCGGGAGAGGGGCGGGTGGCCGGCAGCCCCGGTGCCTGCTCGCCGCTGCCCTCCCAGCTTGTCCAAGCCTCACCGCGGTCAGCAGGGGCCCGGAGCCCGCGGGGGCGGCGACTGCGGAGCCCCTGAGGGGCCGCAAAGCCCTCGGGCACGGCGGTCTCAGCTATCGCGCTTTACCACGGGTGCGCTGCCTGCGTTTGAACCGGGCAGTGCGGCAGGTCTCTGCCACGGCGGGCCTGCTGGGTGGCTGCGGCGGGGGCCACCGGGCCTGCCTGGCCCCTGCCCCCTCGGCCCTGCCTGTCTCCTGCCTGGGCCCTGCCCCCCGGCCCTGCCAGCCGTGCTCCCCTTGCTCTGTTCTAATGCTTTGTTAAGGAAAAGATAAAATACAGCCTGAAAACTTAATTCAATTTATTATTAATTTTGAAATTTCAGTATTCCATTTACAGAGGGGCTTAAGGAGGTTCCAGTACCCAACGTGTGTTTACTTTGTACTTGCACGTTAGTAAACGCAGCAATTGCTAAAGGAGGAAAAATGTCTCTGTGGTACTTTCTTCAATTAACTAACAGAGCCATCATTAGAGAAACATTAAACTTTAAACTTACGACATTTCTTCACTGAAATAACATCATTTACAAAGTACCACTATAATACTTTGCTTTAATCTATGCAAGAGTTTATTATAACTGAAATTTAATTTAAAAAATACGCTCTAAGCCAAGTACTCTAGTAAGAAGCTATCATGCTACTTGAGGAGATAAAATAAAACCAATGTTGTCTGAAGTAAGGACAATTTATACAGAAATCTCCTCCTGACAATTAATCTCAGCAGTTAACTCCACTGTTTTCCATTTTTATAAGTTTTTCCCCAAAAGCTTTGCTTTTGGTTTAGAAGTATGTATCTTGAGTAACCAACGGACAATTTGCTCTTATTAAGCCATTGCTAGCATAGAGTCACTTTCTTTGGTGCCTCGGATTTTTTTCTGGTATGTTTAACACTTGCACAATTTGTTCAAAATACTTATTTCCATATAGACAATCTTTTATTTATAAACTTGAGGTATCTTTTCATACCTGGAAAGATTACAGTCTGCTCCTTGTCATAAGAAGATTCAAACACAAAAATTAATCTCATGCTGTAGAGAATATTGGAAAGTTGATCATGAGAATTACTGGTTATGCAGTTCTGTCAACTCCTTTTTAAATCAGTATGATGAAAAAATGCCTTAATTGTTAACATAGTTAAGGTTTTTACGAAATGAGAAAATTATTAGCTTGGACTTACTGTATATGGCATGTCTCTCATACTGAACAAAAAGAATCCACAGAACTAAATAGGAATAAACAAAGTTGCCATAGTCTGTGAGTTCCAGTGCCAATGTTCAAAACTTCCACAATTTCCTTCTCTTAATGGGTGTTATTGAATAGACTGGAAATGGAAAAGGCATCTTCTTGCAGGTTAGAATGTCATGATGATTCATTTCATCTTTCTCCAAATAAAGGTGCATTTTGGTGTTGGTGATATCTGGCTTCTGAGGCCAATAAATGCTTTTCCTAGTGGACAAACATTTTATGTTGGACTGCGTATTCTCCTTGTGTTGTAGAAATCTGGAGTTATGTAGCATTATCCAAGAAAAACAGAAAAGTACATATTTCCCAAAGAGGCGTGTAAAGGTTTGTAATAGTTTTCATCTTTTTTTTATATTTTTTTTTCACCTTTTCAGCACTATAAACTGTGATGGCCTTCTTTCAGCAAAGGTTGAAGGCATCTGATTCATTTTTAAAGTGTTTTATTTCTTATTTCCTATCGGAGCAAGGAATCAAATGGGGCTGTTTTAGGAATATTTTTCCTAGTGGCATTCATTGCCTTTGGACTCCCCCTGAGATGAGTGGGCTTGACGAATTGAAGAATGGGGTCCTAGTCCTCTATGACTGAAGGCAATGAGAATCCTGATTACCCCGATTATGTGTATGAGTGGATTCAGCAGGGATCTCCTGAAGAAGGAAAGTTAAGCTATCTATAGACTGTCTCTAGTTCAAATATATGGCATCTTAAAAATACAGATTTACAGGTATTTCTCAGCTTGACCATCGTGCAATGTCTTCAATATCTCCTTTTAAAAAGGCATGCACTTTAAGTGAAGTCCTGTGAGTAGGCCTTTGGGAGTGTGAAACAACCTTCTGCAAGTTTCAGGCACAAAGAGATGCCGATCCATGTCAGTTGTTGCATAGTTTGTGCAGTGCTAGCTTTGGCAATATTAATATGAAATTCCTTTTTTTTTGTTTTCCCTCTTTTTTTGTAAGGAGGATCCATTGTACTAGACTATAGGCAAATTTAATTGTAGAAGATTATTCTGAATAATTTACAACACACAGTGACATTTCTGTGGAGGAAAGGTATCATCTGCAAGTGATACAGAAAGGTGATACAGAAATTCTTTGAGCGAGAAATGTTCTGGGGTTAATAAATACCCAAATAGATACATTTATAGTGGATTATCCATGAAAGTGTGAGATACACACTAGGATTCCATGGCAGTTCTTTTGAATTAGACTTTTGAATTAGACATGTTTTCATTTGTTATTTGAGTAACTTGAGATGTTATGTATGTAACAAGACAAATGTAATTTGACCTGCTTGTTCCAGTCATTACTGTTTTTATGTGTGCCCATTTAAGTAGTTCAGATTTTGCTCAGTTTTAATATGTAAAATGTGTTTTGTTTTAATTTGCTGTTATCTCTAACAGGCAGAATAATTTTTGTTTGTCCTTGTGAAATAAAGCAGGAAAGTATGTTGACAAATAAAACCTGTGAGCTAAAGCTATACTGTACCAATGTACATATGTTATCTGGCAAGGTACATGTGCTGTCTTTCACTGGTATCTTACGAAATGTTGGGCAAAACACGGTAGTTAGTGATTTCAAGAAAAATCCCAGCAATCTGCATGCCCCTGCTTTCATACCCAGCTTGAGCTACCCGGAGCTATGTCCTTGGTTTGTCATATATTCACAGCCCCCCAGATACAAACTAAAACAGGAGTTCAGGAGATGGAAATGAAGTTTGGTTTAAAATCAGTTAGCAGCTCTTTTCTCTCTTGTCTTCGCTGCTTCCTTTTTCCCTATTCTAAATCATAATTTGTGTACTAGGAGGCCAATGCTGTTAAGAGTACTGGTTTAGACATCTTTATTAGCTAGGAAATGCTATTGATTTTGTTTTTCTTTAAAATGTCTAGCTCCCTGCATTCAGGTTTCTCATTGACAATGAGATCTATATGCTCCGCAGTGTTGCAATGTAAGAGCCTAGCAAAACAATTGTCCTGTAACTGCTGCAAGAACTGTTGAAAAGTAAATGTTCGTTACAGAGTGAGGCAATACTATTATTCATATTGTAGTCATATGAGGCAATGCAATCTTCTAATTCTGATGAAGACTTATGGAGTCTAAAAATAACTCATCCCCGGTACAGAAAAATATGTGAAAATATACAGTCTATCCCTTAAATCCACAGCATTAAGTTAAATTAATAGAAGATCTTGTACAGTACGTGATTGAATCCGTGAGGGATATAGTGTGATATTGTATATTTGCCTAAAAGCTCACTCTGACAGCAAAAACAATGTACCACAGTATGTTTCTTTCTTATCTAATGGAAAGAATAACACACAGAGGCTCAGTTCTTGTAATGAAAACCCCCACATTAATTTTATTTTTTGATGTGTCATTGTAATTCAAGAGATGTTTTTAATCTCAGGATTGCTAGGGCACAATAAACCATTTTAAAAGTATTTGGCAAAGATCCCTGTGCTTAGCAACAGCTCCTTTCATTTAAAACTGTTTTTTGAACCAAGCTATTCAAAGCTTTGTTCCACTTATTAAAATAAAGTATCTTACTTCAAACAAGTATTTCAGAGAATATAATCAAGAGGACAGCAATCAAATACAATGCACAGAAAACATAAAAGGTAGCAGCATGAAAAACTGAAATACTTTCTGTTTGTTTCCTTGTTTTTCATTAAGAAATACTGTATAAAAATATACTCATAGCTTTATTTTTCTTTGTGCCATTATAAGGTATTTAATAATACATTTCTTACCTCGTTCTGAAATTCATTACTAAATTTAAAGTAAAATTAGCTGTGAAGTGTTTTAGCAAATGAGATATTGCGTTAAAGTGGTGTATGTTCTAGTCATCTAGGTGATCCAAAACAGCAACAGAGAAGCTAAATATAGAATGTCTTCATTTTTTTGCTGGCTTTGTACTCTGATGTGAACTAGAGTGTTAATACATTGCACAGGATAACTGAAAACTCCGCTTTCCAATGTGGTATACTTGTTCAGCTTCGTTATGTAATTTACATTGACAATTTGTTTCAGATTTTTGTGAATATAATTTTCACTTTGTCTTAGTTCCGCTTGATTTTCTTTGCTTTTTGTATCAAAAGCATTGCCAAGATAATGGCCCCAGTAACAATGCAAATGCAGTTTCCCTTCATAAGTGAATGGATATGGTTCATTCTTCTGTGGTTCCTATTTCACCTGCATACCTCAGAAAATAAGGAAGGATGCCTCATGCAAGCATCCTTTCATGCAAAGAGGATCTGAAGTACAATTTTATAGGATGCTAAACGTTTTTTAGAGAGTCCTAAGAGGCCTCAGTTCTTTCTGAAGTTGAGAGGTTGAGGTGATTGTTGGAGGGCTGAGCATTAAGAATAAAACTGCTTTGCAGAAGATTTTGTTATTTCAAAATTTTGTTTTGTTTACAAATGAGAATCCCAGACTTGAAAATTCCCAGTCAAGAGAAGGCCCTGGATCTGTAGCTCTGGCTGTAGCTCTGACCTGCTTCCTCAGGCTGGGGCTCCTAGTCTTACAACCACGGCCAGCAAACCTACCCTGCCACATGGGTTCACAGGGAACTATCTTGACCATCCTACACGTAACTGGTAAAATTTTCATGTCTCACCAGAGGTTTCAGCATAAATACCTGGAAAGGAGCTTTGAATAATGGAAAATCTGTATAGATAATGCTGTATAACTTTTTAAGGATGGCCGTGACTGTAACATCAGTACAATTTTTAATCTCACATTGTGTGGGCAGAAAAATGGTTATTTCCAAGATGTTAAAAAGCTAATCTATTCTGTTAAGTTTTTGTATCTTGCATAGATATAGCTTCTTTCTTTTTTTTCTTTTGATTTTACAAACCAAGTTGGGAGCCTTGACATTTATTGGGCCCCCATATTTTTCATTTATATTCTCTCTAGTCTTCACCATCTGTTATGACAGTAAATAAGTTTCAAATAAGCCATATCTTCCTCAGCATGAGTTGCTTTTTCTGCAAAAAAAAAAATTAAAGTTGCAGTTGGATGTGGTATTTGAAGTCACAGCTTGTCTTCAAATATTTAGTAGCGTATTCCTGTGCCAAGGGATATCAATCTGCCATTTGCCTTGCTTACAGTATAATAAAGATTATCCATTCCCTTCTTTCATAGATATGTCAAGGCTTTTAATTACTATAGTTCAGGAAGTAGCTCTTTCCACAGGCTTTTTTCCATTTTGCTTTGACTCAATATGGTTCCTTCTTATCTTTATGCACAGTAAAATTCCAAAAGGAGGATATAGTGTTTGACTTTGGTGAATGAACTGTCTTCAGTTACAAGTAAATTCAAATGGTCTTCAGTTACAAGTAAATTCCTTGGCTATAACAACAGCCACTTTTGTTGTTCTAAGCATCATCAGTGGCTGGTTAGTATTTTGGATGTAGGTACCCAGCCTTAAGAAGTTAGGCAGAGAACTTTTTTTTCCTTATACGATACATAAGCATGGGAGTAAATTTGAGGAGCCACATATAGTTTGAGGGTTTTTCTCTTTACTTTATGCCGTGGAAGTACACTCGAGTGAGACAGGATGTGACTCGGTAGTTAACTTTGTATGAGCATGTCACTTGGCTTTCAGATCTTTTCAAATTTGTCTGTTCCCTTGATTATGAATATTGTGTCCCATGGAGGCATTTTCTTTGTCCTTCGAGGTCAGTGGTGTAAAATCACAGGTGGTTTTTATTGATTGTCTAGTGGGTTGCAACAAATGTTTCCTTGAAACTTTCCCAAAGTAGTTCCTCTAAGAAGGAAATGCCCAAAACTGAAAGTATTGCTAGAAAAATAAATGTTAATGTTTCTTGTGGACTGTATTTTTTACATTCTTTTAAACTGTTCAAAAGGTAGTCTTTAATCCATGAGCTCCCCAGATGTGTTAGCAGGTACCATATGATAAATCAGTATCATAATTGCTCCTTCTCCCTTCCATCCTTAATGTGTAATATTCTGTGGTTCCAACCATCCTCATACCAAAGTATCTTTATTGCATCCTCCTTTAATACTTCTGAAGGCTGTAAATATATTTACTAGGTAATTTTTAAAGTCTGCTTCTTTCATCAGTACCAATTGGTACTTTCAGAATGGCATCAAAGAGGACTGAGCATCAGCTTTGCAAAACAAAAGGAGCTGTGGTTGACTGCAGTGTGATTTATGGGAAAAGACTCAGGCAACTTCCGCAATAGCTACAACATTCATTATGCAAAGGTACTTTTGAGTAAAGAAAAAGGTTTTATAGCATTAAAATAAAGTCTGTGTTATAGTCAAAACTTACGCACAATTAAGATTAACCCTTTTGTTTGTAAGAGGATTTCACTCATTTTGATATTCATAAGCTTCCTACTATAACAATAAAGCTTATATTTTTTATGTATGCAATTGTTTTTCCTTTTCACCTGTAAATAGAGTAATTGCACTTTTTTATGATTTTCCAGTATTAGATTAATTTTATAGCATGTTCTGAAATTTCATTCTCTTTCAGCATAAATCCTTGTTTTCTTTTTATTACAGAATTATACTTACAAATAACATCATTTCATAACAATAAACATAAAAATATAATGCAATATAGCAGTTACAGGTTTATAGAGTAAACATTTCATTTGAAAGAAAATTCCACTAGCTTATGCTATTATTTCACAAAAGTGGCAAGGTCAGAAACTCTGAGGGTTAATAACAAAGCCATTTATATCCTAAGATTGGGGCAGACAAATATTCTGGTATCAGTGACTACACTTGTGAGAAAACGTAGAAAGAGGATATCTTGTCTGCAGTTTATCTTTTCTGGAAAAGAGGTCTTGGATCAAACACTGATTTTCAATTTAGAGTTAGTGTACAATGTAGAGTAAATTGTATCAAAACTAAATGATATTCCACAGAATTCAGTTTCTTTCACTTTATGATGCTGAGTGCCAGGTATTTCAAAAGGGAATTAAAAATCTCCCCACGCTACTTTTGCAGACTAAGCACACTTCTAGATCGCACAGAAAGATGAGAAATATGAAGCCAGATGATTACTGCAAGGCAGGAGGTGTTTAAGAAAAATATGTTTTCTTTAGAAAAAGAATTAAGAGAATTATCAAAGGGCAGAATGGAATTTGTGATCAAACTGTGAAAAGAAGAAATAGACAGCGATCAGGAGATTCACGGGGTGTTTGGAGTAGGGAAGGGGTTTGCCTTGGATAGGGACACCTATGTGATCTCCCGATCACTTGCTCTGCTCACTTAACACAGATGTGCTTACCATAAAACATTGTGCTGGACCTGGATCTTCCTCTGTTTACTTTTTTTTTTTTTTTCCTTTTTAACATCTCTAGTAAAAGTAAATTAGAAATATCTTGGAATTATATCGATGTCAGAAGATGACTTTACAATTAGAAAAATGTTTTGGACTAAGAGGACAATTTTCTGACAGTGCAATGTCATTTTTATTTTGTCGCTTTTCAATGTAAAAATAAATCTACATTTATGCTAAAAAACTTCTAGAATGATATGGTCTTGAATCCTAAAGGAGGCATCTTGTCTTATGGTAAAAGCAAATGTTTAAAAGTCAAGACACTTTCTTCAAGACCATTAAACATCTCTGCACAATGTTGTTGTTTTCCCATGTGGAGTCGCTTGCCCGCAGGTGCCTGCCACATCCTATAGATAGGTGTCTCTAATGTTCAGCTAAAACACTTCCATTTTCTTAAGACAGCATTTAATTTTCTGAAGATTCTTCTTTAGAAAACCAAGAATTTTTGCAAATCTCTTAAAGTTAGAGCCTTCCAAGATTTTTTTTATTATTTTCTTAATTTTTTTAAAGTCATATGTGGTAAAGAATTGCTATATAAAATGAAATTAAGCGGATTTGCTTCACGCTGGTTTCACAAAGTAATGTTTGTTGCCGCTTATTTCCTTATTACCAGTATTTACAAGTAATGTCTTTAATTATGTATCACAGAGTGAATCTGCCTATAATTCCCAGCTTCACTTCCCATTTCCTGTTGGTTTCTAGGCAGTAATTGCTGATTGTCAAGTTTTCAGTACTTCGTCCTTTTTCAGTCCTCTAAGATAACATTACTTGTCCTGAGATTCTGTTATCCAGTTAACCAGCTGGCAGATTAGAAGGTCCCGGTAATTTGAAAAGGTCTAGCTCAAGGAGTGCTTTCTGACCTGTTATTTCTCTATTCTAAGCTGAGATTTCACCTCTTTCTTGTTAATATTTGTGATAGTCACCTACATGTTTGACCTTTGTGTGAAGGTAGCTGCACATGTGTTGAAAACTTTATCCTGCACGTTGTCATTTGTTGATAATGCCATTGAATATTGAACTACTGAACCGCATTTTTCCTACTGCTGATGTGCTTACAGCATGACTTCTGTGTTGCTTGAATAATGTTTCTTGCATCTGTGTCCTGAGACTAATCCCATGTTAGTCTTTTATGCATTCCTTTAGCCATCTCACCTCACTTCTGCTTTCTGTGTGCTTCTCTTCAATGTGAGATCAGCGAGTAATTCACATTTAGTGCATTGATCATTTGATCTGCCTGCTTAAAATTCACAGGTTTTATTTTGCAGGTTTCCTTTCCTTTTTAAGGGTCTGAACTTTCCCATCTCATTCAGCTTGCCCAAAACTCTCCTGTTCTCAGCAAGTTTCTCTCTACAAACAGTAAGAGCTTTTCTTGAAGTATCTCCTTCAGCTGCAAAAGCTGTTGTTGATGGTAAGAATTTGAAGGCCAATTTGTGTTTTATTTTTTTTACAACACACCCAGGTATGTAAAATCTCCCTGTTTTGACAAGCTCATTTTTAGTGATTCTTCCAGTATCACACAAAAAACCTCATCCACCTAGTTTTCTCGATCTGGTATTCTGTAGTAGATAGTCATCATGATAAATGCTTATGTTCTTTATCATTGTATGTAATCTTGCTCTTTGCATTGCTGATCTTGAAGCACATACATAAAGTGTTGTCTTCTAACATAGAAAAATGATGCAAGAGAAGGGGCCAGTTCAGGGAAAACTCTAGAGTGCTATCCTTCAAAGTCGAGCTCTTGGAGCCTTAATTCAGCTGTAGGAGCAGAGAGGGCAACCTTATAATATTTGCCCTTTGAAATGCTATCTTTCAGAGGTGACCTTTAAGCTAACTTGGGAGTCTGACAACCTGGGTCCTCAGCACAAGATCCTTTTCACTGTCAGCCTCTCACAGTTGATATCGCCTCTGCCTTTGTTCAAAATAGTATCTCGTTCTGATTTAACCTGCCTTGCTTCATAACTCTCTCTGAACTCATGCTATCATTCAAGTCAAACAGCGTTAGTGGACTGTTCCCTTTCTTTTCCAGAGACTTCTTTGAGCTGATAATTCTGTTGTGCTCTTTACAGACCTTATTCCTTCTAGGTTAAATATTCTTCTCTCCAGTAACAAAACTGTTCAAGAACATTGTAGCACTATGGGACGATTCATAGTCCTACAGCACTGCGCGCTCATTTTGGAACTTTAGCAAACATTAACCATGAAATTAATCAGGAAAGAGCTCAAACACCCTCCTGACCTGGCAGGAATAAAATAAGAATGTGACAGCATAGAAAATTAGGGAAAACTATATGAAATCATATGGATGGTTTCCAAGAACAGAAAAGTCCACATGATTACCGAAATCAGCCATTGCCATCTTTAGCCATGACCATTGTCTAGGTTTGCTCATGCTTGTCCAGGCTGTGACTAATGCAAGTGTTTTTAATAGCAGCTTTTGAGAATTCATGCTTCTGTTTACATAGCTTCTGGAGTTCTGAACCAAAGTTATGCATTGGAAGGCCTATTCGTAGGAATGTAGCTGAAAAGTCAGTAAGACTTACTGCAACATATCAGATCCGTATTACAAATTTCAGCAGTTAGTTTCTTTAAAAATGCTGAAAACTGTTCTGGGTTTGGTTCGTCATAGTCACATCCACACTGCTCCTAGCAGCTACTTTATTAAGAACTCCTTTTGCTGAAGGTTCCTGCTGGAGCCCTCACCTTAGCCCCTGAAGACCCTTCCTCAGTGCATCAGATGTGCACGCTTTGTTGGAGCTGGAGCGGTCCAGGGCACGATGCTTGTCCCTGCAGCTTCTGCAGCCTGCCTGCCTGCCGAGGCCCTGCCAGCACGCTCTTCTCCTTGATGCATCTGCGCTCAGCAAAAGCTGTGACCTGAGATGTGTCCCTAGTTCATGAGAGCTTGTACATCTTTATCAACAAGACAGTCATCGAAGGGAGGGCCTAAAAGGCCCTGTGGGATTTTCAGCTCTGACTTCTGCATTTTTCCACTGCATTACTAGGGCCTGTCAGCACTTTGTTGCTGATTAGTTGGGCAGCTAACAGAATGCCACTGCTATCTCTGTACCTCTCCATACTTTTTGGTACTGTACTGTGTTCTTGCCTTGTCAGTGTATTTTTTATCTGTACAATTGTTTCTTTGGTTGAATTCAATATGTTTGTTTTCTAAATGACAGCAAAACTGGTATTTTGGTGTACTTCCATATTACTCCATCAATCACTGGAAAAGGATGTTGACACAGTGTTAGGGTATTTTTTAAGTAAAACCAGGCTGGTTTTATTATTTTGTTGTGTACTATTTTCCACTTTTCCCATTGGACTGGGAAAAGTAGAGATTTCATAGGCCTGATCTGAAGCTAAGTAGCATTTGTTGGAAAACAAAAAGTTCATTTTGTGCTCAGCTGATTCTTCTGTTTGGCATAGATGTGATAGATACCATACAAGAATTGAAAATTTTTCCCCACCACTGTATAACTCAAGTTCTATTTAGATGATTGCTAGTCAACTATATTTAAAAGATTATGTTTATTTTTTTAAAAGTTAGAAGATAGGTAAACTTTTGACTCCATATCTATAGTTGAAATAGTGTCAAGTAATACAAAGAACAAATGTGGAACAGTTGTGCAAGAGGATGTGAAGGGAAGAGAAACAGAGAATTTATAAAAGATCAGAACAGAAAGAACCTCTGGTTTGGCCAGGATTAGGTTTCTGACCATCAGATACGCATTAATTTGTTAGACGGATTAAAGGCTATGTGGAGGCTGAAAAGCAAGTGGTAAGATGAAGTCAGAAGACTGTTTGCTGGAAGTTAATTACACTACTGCAACATGCTGAGAAGGGCAGCAAGTTTATAAATAAAAAAGTAGTTAAGGGGTTGCGGTTAGTAGCACTAGCAGTATTTAAAGAAAAGGAGTTACTACATAGATGGTGTTACTGTTTTGGGAACGAAGGACGGCTGCTGGAGGAGAGGGTTGCTGGGGCTGTGAGGCCATGGATGAAGGCTGAAGCACGCAGCTGCAGACTGGCACGTTCCCAGGAGCTGTAGATCCTCTGCAGGGTCAAAGACCAATAAAAAGGAAAGGAGAATACATGAAGAAATGGGAGCTGTCACTGGGCTGTGGCTAATTCATGTTCACAAAAAAATGTTTTGCAGAGAATTTGAAGTGCTGAAGGGGTTTAGTATATGTTTTATGTAGAAGAGAAATGAAGCAGGATATCTGATTAGGCAATCTACATGAATAAAGCAGAGATACTAAATATGTAGTGCAGATGATGCAGGCAAGACCACAAGCTTAGTGGAGAGGAGCAACCTGGTATTTGGATATTCTTCAGATGTGCTCCTGGAACAGGAAGCAGCTCTGCGTATTCCATACATACCATTAATGAGTATGAGTTTTGTACGATGTATCCTTCTTTACAGCTTTATGAAGTACACTTTCTAGTCTTTTCAAATTCTCCTCAGGTAAGAATTTTTAATTGCTCCTAAAATTTTTTACATCATCTTACTGAGACCATTACTACAGATAGAAGCAGAAGTTTTAAATGAAATAGCATCCACTTTTCAGCACTATAGTTTCATCTTCCTCCTGCATCATTCTATAATAATGTTTATTTCTTGGTTACACTGGTGCACTGAATATAACTGCTTTGGATCTGACTAGTGAGAAGTTTAATTCCCTTGATACAGCTGATGAAATTAATTTTGAGTTGTGCAAATTCTGAGTGGATTTTCTTTTTGTTAGGAAAATACTATAAAAACTAGTGGAAATATATTTTTTTTCATACAAGTGTTATTACATTTATAAATGTAATGTATTTTACATGCTTTAACACCAAACCTTGAAATACTCTGTTCATTCTTTCCCATGATGAGCATTGACCACTTACTCCTACCAAATGTTTCCCACTCCTTAGACAGTGTTGATATTTTTAAAAAAGCTTTCCCTCTTACTCATGATTTTCTTTAATAAATGCTGTTGAAAAACTAACATATTTTTTTAAAACCCTATATAACTACCATAATCCATATGTCATAATTATTGAAAAAAAAAAAAAAAATTTTTTAGTTTTTCACAAGACTGCATCGTCCAGTGATAGGTGTCTAAAAGATCTGACTTTATTCTTATCCAAACAGATTTGGTAGTTACAGACCCCTGGTTATGGAAACTCAGATGTCTCTGCTCCTTCCCAAGCCCAAGGACTGGAGCAGAAGCCACGAGCTGCTGTGGAGACACCCTGTGGCACGCAGTTTTGGGTAGATTTTGTCCCCTGCAATCCGTATGGTGTTCCACACGCATAGCCAACTTACTCGGCCGATGCAAAGAACGTGGGGGGACTACACTTACTGAACAAAGATTATTCTTCATGAGTAATTTTCTTGCCTGTCGTTTTTTGGATAAGAAGCAATTTTTAAAATGTGTTGTCAGAAATCCATCCCTTATGCAATAAAAAACTCAAAAGCTGTGCCTGATGACATACAAGATGTCCAGATCTGCATTGGCTCCTTCTCTGCAATCTGTTTACAAAAGTTAAAAAATGCAGCAGAATGAGTTGGTTTGTAAAGGTGCTTTTTGAATGCTAAATCATATCTGCAAAACTGAAACACTAACATTTGTTTTGTTTCACTACCGAAGAGTCTCCTGAAGCAAGTTTTAATTTAAATTGAAACATAACATGAACACACATAGAGTAATAATTATATACAGAGTCCATTTTTCCCTTTCTCAATGGAAAGAATTATATGAATTGAGAAATAATATATTTATTTGTGGTTCCTATGGTAGTTAGTATTATTTGCCAAAAAAAAAAAAAGAATCTGAAAATTATGTGTGCAATCATTATCCTTTCCAGTAGTATTCATATTTAACTGTCATGTGGAATTTTTTATCTAATGAAAATCTTCATCAAAAGACTTTTGAATTTATTGATACATTTTGAATTTTAAAAAAGCTTATACCAGATATTTTGAAGTCATATTTTGATTGTGAATGAGTGATCTGCTTTTTAGAGATGTGGCATATCTCATTTGCCATTGATTTAATGTGAGCCAAAAGGCTTAACATATCTGAAAACTAATTCAATAATTTTATGCTTCTCTTGATACCTCTTTAAGCCTGCAGGGAGCTGGAAATTCCCAAATAATTGTTAAGAAATACTGCAAAAGGAATAACTTTTTCTGTTTCAGGTTTGCAGAAATTCCAATTAATAGAGTGTATAGAGTCATATATCTGCTCCCTCTAACCACTTTTAACTGTTTAATTTTGTTAGCATGGCTATACATTTCTGGAATTGTATGGCAGTTGAGCTCACTCCATTATTTTCAGTAGGTTTTAGTAATTTCCCTTTGAAGACCAGTCCTCTTTGTTTCCTCCCAACATCCTACCTAGCCAGCATTTAGGGACCAAAAGCCCGCGCATCCCCCAGGATACATGGCATGGGAAACCTCGCGGGGTTAACTCCTCGAGACTTCTCAAGGAAACAGCCCCTGCTGTGCTGTGCTTGTTGCCTATCACGCTGATTAATAGTGCCTTGGTATTTCCTTACACGTCCCTCGCTGCCTGTGTTTTTGTAGTCACCGTTGGAATCAGAGCTTGCTTACTGCTTCTGTTCTGTTTGTCAGCACAGAGAGCCTCCGCTGCACACCGCCGGTGCGAGGCAGATAACAGCCACGCTCATCACCTAGCACTGCTAAACAATTACCAACAGGTTTTTAAAGATTTTGAGCACGGAGTGAAACAAGTTTAAGAGTTCCTAAGACTTTCTGTCCTGTTTCAATTTCTTGCCCAAACTGAGCGTTTGCAGGCAACTTTAAGCATCTGAAAAATGCCTTTAGTTGGAGATTGCTGCAGCCAGCCCCTTCTGGTGGGCGAGCTAGTGTCTGCCGGGCTGTGTCACTTGTCCCCGGGTTCATGCTAGTATTGCTTGGCTGCAGGCTGTAGGCCTGTGTCACAGGAAAAACATGCTCTAAATTTCTTTCTCATTATTTGTTACGTTTGTGTCCACATCTGAGCCACAAAGGAAAATTCCCTTTGTTTTCCGAGTAATAATGTAATTACTAGTCTGCGAGGGATTTTTTGTTTGTTTGTTTGGGTTTTGTCTAAATGTTGCATGACAGAGTGCTATTAGCGTTTTTATGGAGTAACTATGATGAAAGAGGAAACTGCATTCCAGTGGCAGGTCACCTCTAGGTTAAAAGAGAAAAAAAAATGCATTCTCTGTCTCAGTTGCATACCATGGAAGCTATAGTATCTAAATATTCATGGCAAGCATTTTGCAGTGAGTAGTAATCTAAAATATAACTGATATAAGACAGCCCAAAAAATAAATAGCATGAAATTCAAAATTATTTGCATAAAGATAAAAGTATATGTCGAGGAAAATAAGTTGTAGACCATGGCCTACAGACAAATATAAATTCTTTGTCCTGCTCAAGCCTTGAAGTTTACATTATTACATCTGCCAACATTCATATGAAACTATCACAATTTCATGACCTTTATGATATCTGGAAAAGTTTCACAGTAAATGATATACGAGTCAGTAATACATTTTTTTTTCTATAAGAAATTGCCATGTGTTTTCACCATGGTCTTCCACAACTGCATAAAAATGCTAACACAGAGGCCAACATAGTACTGACATACTAAGACACATGATTTTTTTTTTTTTTTTTAAGGTAGATAACCTTTCTAATGCTTCAGAGAAGCTGCCTACAGAATAATATCGGTAGGAAATTATCATTTCTACATATCTGGCATGGTAGAAGTTAATGCTGTCTTCTCTTGACACACTTGAAGTACATAAATAGTAATGGCAAAGGTTATTTGTGTGATCCAGTCTATTGAAAAACATAATTTCTATTTTGCTCCTTTAGTCCATGATATTTTTGCTAATCCAAGCTTTTCCTTGTCATTAATGAAAATATTCAAAAAGCTGAAAACAATTATATTAGTCTCATTAAGGTAACTTTCAAGTTCTAGCCATGTGAACTGAATTAGGGAAGAGTACTTTTGAACTTCTGGACCAGAGATTAAATGAGTTACACCTGACTGGGCACTAAAATCATCTTCAGAAAGCAGTATTAGTCTGAAAATATAAAGATCATTAATAAAATTTCAGAAGAAAAAGAACCTAATTTCAGGTAGTTTAGGTGTGATTTTGTCTGTACCAGAAGAAACCTCCATTTTGAAGATGAAATACGATGAAATGCTTTACTCTTTTCTGCAGATGCAAAAACTTGAATTCTCATGGATCTAGTTCAGATTCATCCCATGTTCTGATGGTTGTCTGAATCAAATTCCTCCACAAATGCAGGTGTGAACCTGAAAAGAAAGAGCCTCTGTGCAAAATGTGCAGTGTTTGGTGTTGGAAATGAGTTCAAGGATCCTCTCTCTCAGCCTTCTATGATTTTCATCTCCATCTGGGCCTACAGGGGCAGCTGCATTGATTCAGTAGAATTATGCCTTTTTGAGTTGTTATTTATTTGATGAAGCATTAGTATGTATCTGATTGAAAAAATATGTATCAGCTAATTCTGTTTGATGAATGAAAGGAAAGCCTCTTGTGAATTTTTAACATACCTAAAATATCTCGTGCATCTGTATCCTCCTGAATGAGAATACTGTAGTTTTGAGGAAGACAACATTTGTAGCAGCTTCATTTCTGTTTTATACAGTATTACCTTCTCCAGAAGCAATATTACTTAAAAAAAATAAAAAAAGTAATTTAGCTGCCCTAATACTTCCTTCTTTTCAGCTCTGTTTCATTTCTTAAACTAAAATTTCATTTCTTATAAGAAGAAATTTAAACAAGCTAAAATTGATATTTACAAAAATAATCACCATGTTTAGATTAAAATCAGAATTTCTCAATTTGCCTGTGGAAACATATTAATGTAATGGATTCTTTTCTGAATTGGATGACAGACAGATTGATGTGTCAACAGAGAAAAGAGTTATAACCATCAATGTGTCTTCATTGTTTGACAGTGATTTACTACTGTAAAACAGTAAATCAACAAGTCTGTTAGCTTAACTTTGAGTTATTCAGAATGCATTATGCTACAAGCGGTTTTGGCTGTGGGACGCAGGCGTGTGAAATGGCCTCCCAGGACTACTGGGACAAGGTGTGACACCCTGGCAGACGCATCAGCCAGCCCCTGCGCGGGCAAGTACCCCCTCGCTGGCGCTCACACCCGCAGGTCTCTCTTAGGAACCAGTCCAGAACTTAGTTTCTAGGTTTGGAGTTCAAGCAGTGTATCTTTTTTTGGAAACTTGAAGCTGCATTTTCTTTTTTAGGCCTGAGAGGCAATTTTCCATCTTAAATGGAAAATTATGATGAATACCCAAATTCTGTGGAAACGGAAAATGACTAATATGTGCACAATCAAGGCATCTGTGATCTTAGAGATGTAACATCTACACTATTTTTAACTAATGGGTAGCCCAAGATTTGAAATAATGTTAGTACAATTTTAGAACTTACCATCCAAATATAGATTCCTATGTTCTTATATCCAAGCATTTAGCTAAAGCAATGGAAAGACTTGAGATCCTAAATCTTCACTGAATCAGCTGAGAAATCCTTTTTCTTTTCAGCTGTGTCAGTCATAGCATTAATTTTTCATTGTGTTATCACTGGATTTCCAGAATTTATGACAACAGAGTATCTTTGTTTACCACTGATAATTGTTGTATTCCCAATTTTAAATGGGAGTACCTTTATTTATGATCTGATAAACCAAGCTTGCTGTTGAATTTAATACAAACAGAATCTGGTCCTTCATGAGTTATTATCTTAATTATCCATTCATTCACCTTTGTCACTCTTACTGAAACAGTTGCCAAGCAATGTAGGCTGCACTAAAAAGTAAAGATTGGAATCTATATAGCACTCATCAGACAGAGTAGGGAGATGCTTGGGTTTGTTCCTGGTGTAACAATAAAATGGTGCAAGTGCTATTTCTGAACTTTCAAAAATAATAGTTTTAAAGATATTTAAACACTTTCAAGAGAAAAAGTGTTTTTGGTCAGAATGGACACGGCTGAAGTTCTGTCATGTTTTTCCTGTATTATTTTGGTAGAAGTAATTTATCCAGATTAATATAATTCTCAAAGTTGTGTGTGTCTGAGCTAGACTTGAGCTAGGGTTTGACCAACCCCAGCATTTTTTGCATAACTTGGAAAATCATTGTGTCCTTGGGCTTTTTTTCAGTCACGTGGTCATTTTTGTAGTAGTTTTCTGTAATCTGTGTTGGCATTAGCAAAGAACATCCTTATGTCCCTTACTCTCTTGGCTTGAATATGTGCTGATAATTATATTTCTATCCAGAAGTGAACTTAATGGTTCAATACATATACAGTTAATAGCGACTTAACTCTTATTTGCTATATCTTCCTCTGTGCCTGTCCTTCAAAACTTGTGCTATTTTTTAACACATTAAATTGGTACATGAATGAAGTACATCAGGCCATCATTTACATGGCAGTGTTTTGCACATACAAGTTCCCAGAGATGCTGTATTGGTGTATTTAATTGCTATAGCGTGTTCTGATTGATGTCTAATTGTATGTAACACTTCTTGCTGATTTATATGATCGGCAGCACTTTATACTTCTGAGGCAGTTTAGTACAAAGTTGGAATATCCATTGAATTTTCAGGGAGGGTAGGGATGTTGAATGCTTGTCATTAAAAGATCTTAAAAAACAGAAAAATACTGTATTAAAGTTATGTATGCTTTAAATTAATAATTTCTGTTTAGAGGGGTAATATTTTTAAATATCCTCAGGACCTCAAGTCGCAGAAAAGTGTTAACTGGCTGAAACTGTTTTATGTAAAAATGTTTCCATGTTAGCTAAAGATGACATGATGTCATCTTGCAAATGAAATAATACAGGAAGTCTCGGACAAAGATTATATCATTTTCAAGTTCTTAATTTTCTTGCAAATGGAATAATACAGGAAGTCTCAGACACAAGATTATATCATGTTCAAATTCTTAATTCCCTTGCAAAAGATGACTGTTTTTCTCTGTTGCAAAAACATGGCAAGGTGACATACTGTGTTTGGACTTGCTCAGCCACTTTCTGAGAAAGTATAGAGAGGGGTTAGCAAGCTTCATGCAGTGTCACAAGGTCAGTCCACAAGGCTGAACAAAGGACACTGGCATACTGAGTCTAAAATAACTCAGAACTGAGTGAAACATATGTCAGGTTGCATTTCATGGTCAGCATATAGCGTTGGTCATTCATTTAATGCGCTACATTTTCTACTGTCTTCTCTCTCTATAGGCATTCCATAGCATGAGGAGCAGTATCAGTGTTACTAGCATAGTACAAGAAAATTCTACAAGCTAAAAAGTTGTTTGTTGTCAAAAGATCCAGCATCAATTACTATGACAAATAAAACATGGACTGAAGAAGAAATTGCAGTTTCCCTCACACATAAATGTTTCCATTGTAATTCAGCCATCCCATCTGTTGGAGCAAAATTGAAAGTTTACAATAGAACATATGTGACTTGAGGAGTGTGTTTCTCCTTTAATGTGCCTGAGTGGTATAAACCCCTTCAAATTATGTTGTACTTGTCATAGTAACTCCCAGGGTTGGTTGTTGGTTTTTTGTTTGTTTTTTTTTATTATTAAGTAAAATGTATTATATGTAAACTATAAGGTGATAGCATCGTTTACCAAATTAATGAAATTATTTGGGAAAATGTATATCAAGTCAGGACACTGAAGATTCTCAGGCAGCTTTGACTGTCCATTAAGTAATGTTTTGACTAAGCACCGGGAATTCCTTTCAGTAGCAGTTCTGCTGTGTAGTAGGTCTGGAATCACTGTACATTGTAGTGATGTTACATGTTGTACCTCAAACCTTAATTTTGTTTGCCACCCTCAGAACACCATTCATTCAGTGCTGGGGAACATAGCAGTTAAATGTCTATTCCGATCTAAAATCTGCTGAAATTTGTTTTTTCCTTTTTGCATAATTTCTGTTACAGCTGTTGGATTCCTCAATCATAACACTAGAACACTTGGCCTAGAGAAAACAAAACCAAAAAAGTAATGTGGTTATTTTTGCCTTTCCTGCTAAGCTACATATGATGTGGTGGTGGTGGTGGTGGTGGTGTTTGGTTTGCTTTTTTTAATTATTCACTCATTCTGGAGTTAAGACTCACGTGATGGTACTACATAAAACAATAATTAAAAAAAAATATATCAGTTATTCTAAATCCTTGACATGAAATACTGAGACCCAAACTAACCTGTTTCCAACACATTCTTCATTTGTCATGTTCCTTATATTTCTGCTTATATGCCAATCGTTCTTCAGATTTATTTTATTTTTCTAAAATGTATTCATGCAGGCAAAAGTTGTTGATCAGATTTGCTTGGAAGAAATATACTGTGAAAATTCCCCCACAAAATGGAATAGATTTTGTCCACCTAGATGTGCACCGAATTCTTTTTGGATGGATTGTTTTCCACAGAGCTAAACAGTGTGGAGCACATCAGCCAGCCTGAGCTGATTTAGCGCGGGGTAAGCATCTCGGTGTGGTTCGGCTGAGCTCACCCAGCAGCAGCCCTGGCTCGGCGCCGCAGCGGCAGGGACCGTGCTGCGTGGGGGACACGGGGGCAGGCGCCTGGCTGCCGGGGGGGCGGACAGAACCAGGAGCCCTAGCGTGGGGTGGCACGTCACAGCAGTCGAGGGTGAGTTAGGAAGGGACACGCTGAATTGTTTGTGCTGTACATAGTGCTTTCTCACAGATTCACCTCCATGGAACTTCATTCCCTAGATGTGACCTTAGGGAATCAAAGAATCATAGAATGGTTTGATGATCTTGAAGGGTTTTTCCAACCTAAATGATTTTGTGATTCTGTGCTTTCTGACAAGAATCTCGAGGAGGTCCTGTTCGCAATTCTGTTGCAGTTGTCATGTTGTAAAGATGATCTCTAAACTGCTTTGGCCCAAATTAACTTTTCAATACTGAGCTGGGGTGTCTAACTTAGGTGTTTAACTGTTATAGGTCTCCTGAACAGTCAATGAACGAAGACACACATATCCAGGAGACCCTTAGAATCATAAAATTAAGTCTAGATGTGCTTGTCTTTGCTACTGTCCTTTAAGGACCAGGAGGTTCTAACTCAGTTGCTCCATTTCAATTAAATGAAATGCACCCAGTGCCTTGCTTTTTAGTTTTACATGTCTCTAGAACTGCAATAATACTCAGGTATGTTTCAGCAGTGGAATATTTTTGTGGAACCAAATCTAGCAAAGTTTGTGCCATAGTTGTAACAGCTGTGGAGTTACCTGTAAGTGCCACTGCAATACCTTGTTTGCCCATAGTGTGTTAACACAGCATTTCTAAAGATAATAAACATTTGATAGATATTTATTGTTAAGGTCTTTTGGCTTAAACCTTCTAATTTATTTTTTTTTTTCATATTAGTATCCTGCCAAATCTTTTCCTTTTCCTTTCTCTATTTTCTGTAGACTTTAAAACTATTGCCTAGGGGCTTTTCAAGGGAAACAGACTTTTTTTATAAAATACCAGCAAAAAGGGTAAATTTTGGCATTAAATTAAAAGACAATGAATCACTTTTTTTTGCTGTTAAATTATTTATCATCAAAGGTTTCATTAACAGCAGATTTCTTATCAGCAAAGTCAACAACAAAATTGGAATCTGGACAATTTTCTCCCATTATCAAAAAAGAAAACATTTTATAGCCCCTTTTTTTCTCACTTTGTCTTTCTAGAAGACTGACTAATGCATGCAAAGCGGGATTCAAAATTCCTCAAATCTCTTCTTGCCTTCTTTGTTTTAAGTGGAGTTGGAAAATGTGCTATCAAAATACAATCTGTATGTTAGTGTGATTCTATCTAAAAATCAGCTTCTCTGTATCGTTAATACAGAAATACTGAATTTAGGATGGTGTGTCCATTTTAAATAAAATTGTTTTTTTCAATAAAGATCTAGCAATTATACTTGTACCTGCTAAACTTTGCTTAATTTTTAGGTGAAATTACTTTGAATAACCTTGTTTGGCTGAGTTCAAAGTATTCATCTGCTAAAATTTCAGCTCAGCTTAGCTATACTGGAGCATTTGGGCTGTTAAGTGTTTTAGCCATTTAATGAAAAATATAATCCAAAACCCCCAACCTCTTTTGATTGTTATCCTTCTGTTATGAATTTCTATTGTCTCCTTTTTTGGAGTCATTTCAAAGACCAGAACTTCTGCGCAAGTTATGAGAGTGAGTTACAAATCGTCTGTCAGGTCTAAATTGCAGTGTAGCTGTATGCTACTAATACTGCTACTATGTGTAAGCAGAGAAATATCTGATAGTTTGAGGGAAAACAGCAACAGTCATGTTTACTTTTCCAATTTTAATAATTAAAGAAGGTCTTGATAACTTCTTCTGTGAAATGTGGGAACCAGTAACTCTTTAAGATGTTGGAATTTAGTTAGTTCAGAAGATTGAAATATTGATATAATAGTTTTTTCCCACCGTCATGATAACTGTCACGACATGACCTTCGGTGCAGATTTAGATGTATCCAGCCATGTATTCTGGGGCTTGTTCGCTTCTTCAAGGTGGATTCAGTGGTCATAGTAAAAGGAGAGATGTTTGCTTTGCACGCAAGGTCAGCACTAGCGTAGAGTACTTACTAAGCTTCTTCTAATGCCTTTGGAAGGAGGGTACCTTGTGAGATTGAACGGATGCATTGGCTTTAATTTCATACTCAGAGATAATATGGCAGCATTCATTATATAACTCAGGGTACACGCAGACAGTAAGACGGGGTGGAGCTGCTGCCTTATCCATTGCACAGGAACTGATGCAAGGGGTCTACGAGGTTTGTGGGCTTTAATTATCCCTAGTAATTTAAGAATCCATTTACCTTCTGCAGATGGAGATACCGCTTAATCAAATACAGTGGTAAATCAGCCTTTATTAGGCACTTTCTGTAGGCTATTATGTAGGTGTTAACGTTTAAAATGCTTCTGTATTAAAATTCTTCCCAGGTGAACAGGCACGGGTTTCAACTGGAGAAAAGAATTTTGCAGTAATGACCAACAAAGTGCTTTTTCTTTAGGAATTGTACTGCTTTGAACAAAGATTCTTGATACTTAGAATCCACATAGTGTGGTCACTCTGTAAAGCAAATGGCTACTTTTGAAATTTAGTAGCTGCAGACTGATTTGCTCAATGACTAACAAAAACATATAAAAGAGAAAGATTTCTAGCAATGTATTTTTCTATCAAGATGGTAGTTTCCAGATTTCCCCTTCATTACTTCAAGTGAAGGGATGCAACCCCAGATCCTTTGAAGATCTTTGGTTGTGAGCAAGTCTGAACTCCCTTTCCATTTATATATGCTTAGCTCTAGTTTTGTAAACCTCTGCATTAAATCCCAAAGAGAATTATAATGTTAAAATATAAATGCTTCATGGGATTCCTCTTCATTACTATTATTAATGGTATAGCAAACATATTAACCATATTGCACTTGCAGCGTAGCTCAACTTCCACATACATTTCGGTCAGTACAGAAAAGTCAGATCTGCAGCGGAGAGGTAGCCCTATAGGCTGGCAACAAAGATACAATTGCTGAATTGGTGTTAATGGGTTACTGTGATAATCATACTGATTTGTGGTCTGCAGTTACCACTAAAAGCCTGCTTTTCTAAGGCCTTCTAATCCAAAGGTAAAAGCGTCTGCCTCAAAGACTGTTTTCTAAAGTTAGTTGAACAAGCTGCATTTATTTGTTAAGTACAGGTGTTTGCCAGTGAAAAGCATGAAACATAAAAATTTCAGCAACCATTTTAATTCTGCAGAATTTAACATTGCTATTAAGTACTTTGTTTCAGAAGAACTTAAATTTTTGTTCTCTTACCACTGACTGTTAGGGGTTTGGAGCAATAAAGCAGCCAGTCCTGGCATCTGTGAAATTTATAAGCACTGCTTCTGTGGGTACTGTTCCTGAGGACAGGGTGCTACAGGTAGGAGCTTGGAAGTTAGGGCATGAGTTGGGACTTTTCCCCCCTCTTCTATGGAATTTGAGACAGTTTCTGTGTAAGAGCTGGACGCTTTACCAGTCCCTGCGTAGTTTTCACATGGCACGGGACCCTGAGACCTATGAGGATGAATCAGAATGGTAAGACAGTACCGTTCCCAAAATTTACAAATTCTACTGGAGCATTAGTTTCCTTGCAAATTATTCAGTCTTTGAAGACATGATTGAACCTATTTACATGAACAGTAAATCAAGCCTGAACTATACCAGCTTGCATTTACTGCAGACTTCTCTGTTTTCTGACTCAAAATAATATTTAATGCTCTCTGTTAGCCTCTGATTATATTAAAGGCACCTCTCCATCAGGTCAGATGAACTGGGCTGAGCTATTTCGAGTTCACTGGACACAAAAGACACGGAAAGTTATAAATGGCAGACCACAGTTACTACAACGAGTGTAATCACACCTAGAGAGAAAAAAAGTTAATAAAGTGAAGAATAACAGCAGGTTTGAGAGGTGCATTTAATTTTCATACGATATATTTTAAATTAAATTATGAGTGCAATACTAGCAGGATATCTTCTCAAAGCTGAAGGCTAATCATCAATGCTGGGTAGATTTATCTATTACACACCGACTGTCTGCCATCTAGATATATGGTAATTGTGAGTTTGGCTTACTCTTTAAATCTTGAGAAAACAATAGAAATGGAAATAATGCCAGCTGGCCTTTTTGTTCCAAAGAATTAAAAAGAAAAGGAAAAGCAAACATTCGATGGTGCTGATAGCTGCTTGCTTTCTGGGCAAAAGCAGCATCTAATTTCCATTTATATGTCCCTCGCAGGGATAATGTTTTCAAGCTTCAACCATATAAAGAGTCAAAATAGTTTCTCTGTTAATAAGTACCACTACTAGGTTTCTTGTGTAAAAATGAGAGCTTTTAACATCCATAATCTGATGTCCTGCTAGAGTTTGCCCAGGGAGTGGAGCAGCAGTGCATTTGATGTTGCAACTTGAAAGGCAGATCGTGATGTGGCCCAGGTGTTCTGAGTTAGCATGTACAGGCTATAAGGTGCAAAATCTATACAGTCGGCTAATAAATATTTCACTCCTGCCATTCCTGAAATAAAGGAGAAGGGTTGATTTAGTTGAGGTCTTTCTTTCCCCTTTTTTAATCCTGATGCTACTAGTGATAGCCCAAATAGAAATGGCAAGTGTTTCGTGGACTGGGGGGTTGGCCGTTATATATTAATATCTGTAAGTGAATCAGTGATTTTGTGTAATAAACAGTTTATTCCTGAAGTAAATATTAGAATTAGTATCTTTGTTGCATACGTTTGTTTAAATTACCAATTTCTAAGTAGTTCAAACAGTTTTGTTCTTTAGAAGTAAATGGCCAACATTAATAGCCTCAGCTGTCCTGAATGCATGAGACATTTACTGATTTTCATTGTTGCTAGTTACAGGCACCAGCTAACACTGGAAATAACATTAAAGAGTGTCAAATAAGAGGGCTATGGATATCATAAAATAGAGACAGTGAAATGGAATTGAGTTCTTTCTGACAAGCTAACAAACAATTTAAGCTACAAATCTTAAAGTTCCTAAAAGATAACAGTAATAAACAAAACACTTAAGTCAAATAGGCAGCCATCATGTTTATAAACCCAACTATTTTTAGCCTGTAAATAAAAACCACATTTGGTGGACAATGCCAATTTTTTAGAAGTGTAATACAGGAAGACTTTTCCATTGAAGTGTTATTAAATTTAAATGGTCCACCAAATAACTTACAGATCATATCTGCCGCATGGCATGATTGTGTCCAACCCACTTATTCTATGAGGTCCAGGTGTCTGTGCCCATGGGCTCCTACCATTTCACCATTGCATAGTCTTGTCACTATATGATTCCAAGTAAGACCTGCAAAGGCATGCCAGAATGCATTCAGATCTTAAAAGGAGAAAAGGGTGTATTCCCTGAAAACATTAGCACACTCAGGAGAAAAAATAAGCCTCTTCCATTTCGTCAGGGAATTAATTCAATTTCAAACTCTGAGTTACTGAAATAAATATTTTCAGGTACTTAGGAAAATTCACGGGGGCGGGGGGGAAATTAACTTGTTTCCTTTGGATTTCTCATGAAACAGAAACAAAAAAGATACATTTCATTTACTTTGTTTTGTGCCAGAATTTAACAGATAATATCAGCAAAAAAGATAATGGTTTCAGCAATTACATACAATCAATTGCAACAGGTAACAAGTACAGTTAGTATTAGACTTTTCATTCTTTTTCTAAATGCATAGAATTTTTAACTCTCTTTAAATACACACGAGAAGTGAAATAATAAAAAAAAATAGATGGGGAGAAGCTTTCCTAGTAGACTGCAAGGCAACCCTTTCCCCATATTCAAAGCCTCTTAATTAATTCAGTAGCAAAGCCTGTTTAATACAGTGGGAATGGATCAAGTCCGTCCTTTGAGATCTAGTCCCATTCCCCTTTTCTATCTCCAGCTCCATCTACCCTCATTTCATTGAAAAAATAATATGGATAGAAGTAATCTAAATTCACTGAAATATCATCATAAAGAGAAATGTAAAGTACTGGTTTATAACTGACCAAGAACATGAAGTAGAACATAGTATAAAGTGCTGACATGATGTCATCTGAAAATTTAAAATAAGAATGGAAAAGAGAAAAAAATTGCTAGTAGATGATTCATTCTGGTATGAGGTCTTAGAATTTTTCCTAATGTGGTTAGATTATGAGAAGCATGGCCGCTTCTTGTTCTTAATTTGAAAAAATTCCCTCTCACATATCAATGGATTAAAGTCAGACTTCTTAGGGGTCACTGCATGAGGAGAGGGGGTAAAAAGGCACCATTGCTTCTACAGCACCTTGAAAGCCAATTCTATCAGTACAACTAAGTGTTAGCTAGTACTGTAAGTGATGGAATTCACTCTCATTCTCTGTATCCCATCCTGTCTGAGAGTAAGATGATTCTCAGCTGCTTTGTTTTGATTAATGCACTGGATTCTGTGCATTTTTCCTATTTTAATTCATATTTATTGCAATTTTATTAGTCTCTATTGCCCATAAAAGCTTGTATTGAAAGTCCAAAGACTATACGTGCTAGACTCAAATTCCCTTCCACTCCCAGCCTTCAATCATGGCATAGGCTGGTTTAGGATCTTCTTTTGTACCTTGTAAAACATATCTTTCAAGTGATCCCATGTTACGTTACTGGTTCAGCAGAGATTTTAACCATCCTGAGAACTCTGCATGATTTAGCACTAAATGAATTCCATAACTTTTTTTGTCAATCTTCTAATTATTTCTTCCTTCGGGTGAAATACAAATAGATCAAGCAGCAGACTGAGGCATTTTGGAAAGCTCTGATTCTCTGCCATCGTCCTCAGGAATGTTACACATGTGTTTTCATAACTTAGAAAAAAAAAAAAAAAGAGGACTGAATATGTGTCACTCTTTCTTTCATACTTCATGAAAAGTCCATTTTATATGGTAGTGATATAGTCCCAAAGAAAGCCTCTACCTGCTTTCTCTAAAACTATTCTATTAGCAGTCTTTTCTCTGTGGCATAATGTTTGTTGGAAGAGAGATAAGGAAGAGAAAGGGCTTTTTTTAAAGATCTTTTATTGTGAAGGAAAAACAAAGCAGTAAAACAGAGCACATAAAAAATGAAAATTGCTATATAGTTTAATGAATATTTTGTAAAAATCATTTTCTATTCTCCTTCTACAAATTCATGATAGCAGCACTGCTGGCTGCTTGTACATGATTTATCATGTCAGATTATATTGCAGCAAGCAGACTATATACCCTTTGACCTTGAAGACTTCTACTATACTGCTATAAATTCTGGTTTCTTAAAAGCAGGGAGTGAAAATGCCCTTTCATTTAGACAGTTACTGAGCTTAAATACCTAGTAAAATGAGATTTTGTTCTTTTCATTCTGTTTTGTGTTAGCAGATGATATTTTGTCATTCTGAATTTATGTGGAAAAATATTTGGAATTTTTTGCATCTCTGTCTTGATGTGTATGTCTACAGCTAAGTGTTATTTTCAGCCCAGATATGTGGACCACGTTAACAGAGCTTTTCCATGCCAGCGTTTGCTGAGCTGTGAAAAATGTGAAGTTCTCAGTGTGGCTTCTTTCAGAACCTGATTTTTGAGTGTTTCAGCTTCAGCTCTGTGTCAAACGAAGAATCGCTGTGTGATGAAAACCTGGAAAAGCTACCTTGTGAGACAGGGAAGGCTGATTTCTTGCAATTGGGTATCCTACATTCACAGGGCAGAAGACCTGGAACCAGTTTCCCTCGTGCCCAGTACTTCTGTGCCCACCAGCCCCTGAGATGGTGTCAGTGGGCTCCAGCAGCCCCCAGCTCCTGGCTGGAGGTGACCCCACCATGCTGCAGTGGGTGAGCAGCTGTGGGCGCTTGCTGCCCAGCTGAAATATACTGTGTGGTGAAACAGAGCTGTCATGTGGAATTCTCAAGCTTTCCTTCTGTAGAGACGGTGGTTTTCCTTTCCAGCTGCCGATTTTCATCGTTCTTGAACTTTGCGTCTTTTAGACCTCTACCGCTTGTCAAATAGAGCTTGACGAGTGGATCCAAAAGTCTTCATGTTGGGGAAGGGCTGGGTTGTTTCCAAAATAAGAAAAAAATAATACCACCACCTATAAAAATACATTGTGTTTAGTGAAAAAGTAAATTTGTGATGTAGTTGAAAGGAGCTTAGCAGGCAGTTCCCACATTATTTTTTCTATAGAAAAGTGTATTTTTGTCTCTAAAACCTTCAAAACAACACTTTACAGAACTACATCCTGCATAGAAGATGCAAAAATAATATTGGTTAAAGACTTGGTTTATAATACTTTGTTAAAGAAAGGGTTCAGCATCATGGGGTTTTCATCTTCTCTTCTTTAATGTGATTCTTAAATTCTTCCATCTATTTAATTAAACTTGCTCTGCTCTCAGCCTGTTCAATCACAGGCAGCTTAGGTTAACGTACATCTCATCCGCTGATGAGCCAAAATTTCATGGCCACTTTATTTTGCTTTGTGGTAAAGCCTCTTCAACTAAAGATAAAAATAAATAAATTATACATATCTTTATTGAGCGAGCTAAATTGTGCTCTAAAGCAAGCAGTGAAACTCCAGCTAGAGGAGTGCTGACTGATCCATGGGGATAGATCCTGTGCAGAGATGGTAGTGGGAAGGATTGTGTAATAATATAGTAGTTGTATCATTAGTGTACATTGATGTATCGTTTTTGCAAAAATAGACATTTTTTTTTTCCCCAGCAGAAGCACACATGAAAAAAACAGAAACAGATAGTTATGTGGTTCAACCAACTTTCTCAGTACCGATTTGGAGGAACCTTCTGTAAAGGAAAAAGAAGTTTCCATTCCTATGGCACTTCTATCACATTCAGGGTACCAAAATGAGGACTGAATAATGGCAACTGAATGAAATAACTTCCTGGAACTGAACCATAAGAACTGCATTATTTAATTATGGTAATGTTTTACATGAAAATTGAGTTGGACAACATTTTAAACTGTAAGTACTAAGTTTCCATTTTTTATCCTGTAAAGATGAAGAAATACAGGCTTTTTATTTTACTAAGGCGTTGAATTTTATTAATAATATTTTAAACCATCCAGAATTCTGTATTCAGTATCAAAAGAATTATCAAAACCAAGAGTTAACAAACATTTTTTTTTTTTAATTAGGAATTATATTTTCAATAAAGGTTACTGGAAAGATTACATTAAAATGAGAAACAGAACAAAATCAAAACCATTCATAAAAAATATATTCACATTATTATAAACAGTGAAAATACAAATAATATATATATAACTAAGATTTTATATGTAAAATGTTCATATGATAAATAGTGGAAAAAAAAGAAATACAGGGAATATTAAGTACGCAAATGAGCATGAGTTTATAGCCTAGTGACACCACCTATGGAAAGGCCCGTGATTCTAATACAGACTCAGAAGTTGATTTTTACTTTTTACTTTAAGCATTCATCCAGTGCAGCGTAAAACAGTTAAGCAGCTCCAATTTCAGAACTAGCAATGGTAATCCAATGAAATACCTCATTGATTAAGATACAGACTCTCCCTATTGTTTCTTCTCCAGTTCATTGAATTTTAAATTATTTCCTCTGTGCTTTCATAACTTAAAAGAAGGAGGAAAAAATACCTTTCCCCTTGCTCCCCTGTGGCCAGGTGGAACAGCATCCCAAGGCTAGCAGGTCCAATTTTCAACCCTAACAAGCAAATTGGATCCGGTCTCTTCTTTGATAAGTGGTCTGCCTGATCTGCAAGAGTACATTTTTGCTAATACTGACAGCATCTTCACAAAGGTTTTATGGAGTAAATCCTGTTTAGCACATTGAAGGGAAAGGAGTGAAAGGGGAAAGTTCAAGGCTGTGAATCCTGGATTGGAAGCATTTTCCTGTAGCCCACACTGGACCGCACTGCCCAGTAACTATGGGCAAGAGCTTTTCCACTGAACCGATAGAGACTGAACTTTTTGTTACACCCCAAGGAAGTCTGTGTCCATTAAAAAGATTCACACATGACCTGAGCTTAATCCACTGACTTCACTATAAGCTGTATCTATTTTTGCTTAGTAAATAGTGGGACAAAATATGTGAAGTACTGCAATACTTACCAAGTATTATAATGGGATTCACTTCACAGAGAATCTTGCATACTGTAAATTGCAGTAAAACAAAAAGTAAGACTTATCTGTCACTTCTGTAAGTGGCAACTAAAAATACCTTTACAAATTTAATGGAGTTAGGGAACTCTCCTGGTTTTTAATTTACTTTCAATAATTTATTAGCATACACTTTAACCTTAATCGCCAGTCCCCACAGGATTCATATGCTGTGCCGAAACAGATTTCTCAGAGGCAAAATTAATTTTCTACAAATAACTTCCCTATTTTTCCTAATTCAGGAGCACCAGAAGGTAGCACAGCTTTGGTGATTTGATCTCGATACATAAGATTTCAGCACTCGTTTTAGCCAGCATTCTTGTGTATTGAATTTTCTTTTTTAGACTGCTAAATATTGGGTGTGACTTAGAGGAGGATATGATTCATTTTGATGGAACAGCTTCTAGGTATCTGTATTGGTGCTTATTAATTACTTTAGCAGAAGTGTTTTGTTCCTTCAGTTCCTCTTGAGGATTAAATACCACATAACATATGTTAGATTTTGGCAATCTTATGTTTACAGAAGTTTAAAAAATATTTTGAGCAGTTGTGCATGAAATTATTTAATATCCCTCATGAGAGGAAATGCTAACAATGTTAAACCCAAATACAACTGCTTTCTATGAATACTCTTTTCATATCTCATGAGAAAGTGCTGAATGGAATATGAAATTTCCACACTTCTTTGAGCTCTGGAAAACTGAGCTAACACCGATACCTGAAGACAAATATTAAGAGAGGAAAATGTATTACTGAAAACAGTTGAAAATAACACATATTGGCGCAGTTACAGTCCCTAAGTAGGAGAAAAATGAATTTTTCAGAAGCACTTCCACGTTAAAATATTAAGAGCCAGATTGTAGTGCATAAATAGAAATGCATTGAGAATGTAGCAAGTTCTTTTGTTAAATTTGCTTTGTTTTCTTTAGTTTTATGTTATTATGGAGATGACGACTGTGACAGAAGCTAATTCTTCATTTAAACGGCCTCCAAAGGAGGGGGATTAGGAATTACACTCCCCTCTGCCTCCTCTCCCAGCGCTGCTCTGGTAACAGCGGGGTGAGTGTGGCGGCACTGGGTGGTGGGCAGGGCCCTGTGGCAGCGAGGGGTGCTGGACCTGTGCTCGGGTGAGGCGTCTCCATCACCTCACCTGAGAGCCTGCCAGGGCTGACCATCATCCTTACCTTAACTGCTTCCACATGACAGACAGCTGCTACCCATCCCTTGCCTTCCACAGCCGGCACAGGACGGTCTGTCTCTGGTGTGAGTTTTAAAGGCTGGAGAGAAGAGAGCTGTCTCCTTCTGTATCAAACTTTGGAATCGTACTTTATTTCTCAGGTTCTTCCTTTCACCTGCTGTTACTTCCCCTGATGTTTTTATAGGGGACAAAACCCCCTCTAAAGGCAGAAAACTGTTCCTGTCTCCTCTCTACCCCTGCCTGAGGTCCTAGATACTTGGCTGATCCCATCACCCCCAAGACTGATGATTTCCCTTCCCAACATTCTTTAATAATTTAGAAAGTCAAACATACAGGTGAGTAATTTGCAGCCTCCCTGCTAGCAGCAGTTCACACATGCTTAATTGCTTTGGCTTCATTTCATGCTCTCTGCTGCTCCACTTCAGGTGAGCTTGCAATGTTCCCCTGCTCTTTCGTTTCCTCCACCCCAAACACCAAGTATGAGATATTTTTGGAGCCTACCTTCTTTTGCATCTGTTTGGTTTGGTTTTGGTTTTTTTTTTTTTTTTTTGGTTGGTTGGGTTTTTGGGGGGTTTTTTTGGTTGTTTTTTTTCACAAAATCATTTTACTTAGGAAGGCAATAGTAATTTCTGAGTGTTATTTTCTATTTTACATATAACTGAAGAAGGACATTACTTGTTATTGCCAGCTGATACTCACTTACTCATTTAAACCCCATGGTGAGCCTCCACAAGAAGAGGCTGCCTGACCACTGGCCCTCTGGCTGTGACTTTGATTACATTTTGTTTAATCTGCCTCAATTGGCCCTATACGCAGAGGTGGTTCAAAGCACACACAGAGAAAACATCCACCTGTTTTACCCACGGACCTACCTAGGACTATTCTTTGGAGACTGGAATGAGACTTATGGACCGAGAGCTTCATCATTGAAGGAGGAAGATCTCAGAGGCTCTTCACAGGAGAGATGGCCCTGTATGGTGAGCAACTGGTGACAACCTGAACCAGGATGGGTAAAAAAGTAAGTGAAAACATTTCACTTCTAAAGCCTCTTCTTGCCCTTCTCGAGAAACTCCCCTCTCCCATTCCTTTCTTCTTGTGTTTTCTCTGAGCAGCAAACTTGGCTCCCAGGTCTCTTTCCCACTTTATTCCACCCAATTAGTTCTCTGTCACCGCCTCAGAGGTGAATGTCCATATGGCTTAGAACTTTAATGACTCTCTAGATATCTATTTCTAAACTGTGTCATTACTGAGCCAAGCAGCATACTTCAGTAAAAGCTAATCAAATGCACAAGTTTATTGGTACCTGTACCCCTGAATGCTAAATCCATGCCTGTGCCCCTCAACAGGAGAGAGGTTTTCTAAAAAGTGGTTATATTAGAAATCGGTGAACCGTGTGTGTGGAGATCACTATTGGCAGCTGTAATGCATTGCTGTCCCATTCTCAGCTGCTGACGTTACCTGTGTGATCTTAAGCATAAAGGGATCACAGGCGAGAGAGCTGTGTTCTTTTGACTTCCCGTAGCACTGAAATGGCCTTTCTAAATTAAATACTTCCCTATGGAGGAGTGACTGCTCGGTAGATTTGACACTGTTCTGATCTGTCAGGATAAGTGTCTCCCTTCCCGATTTCTTATGGTACAGCTGATCCACCTTGCATCTCTTAATAGCTTTTTGTTGCAGGAGTAACAGTGTCAGATGTTTGAAGGTCTCTAAATATGAAAGCTTAAACTAAAATCTTTATTTGGTTATATCCTGACTAATACTGGCTCCTTATTAGCAGTGGTGCTGCTGGTTGTACTATCATAGTGTAAGAGGATTAATTTCTACCTTTAGGTGACTCTATGTATGCTGTCAAAACTCTATCTGAATATTCTAAGAGTATTCTTTAAAATAAATCAAAACCGGAAAACCAGAATTACAGAAAACTGGCAATACCTGAGTGGACTTTTCTATAGTTTCTGACATTAAACACCTAGGGCACGAAGATCTGCTGTAGATTTTTTTGTGTGATGTTTTTCAAAATTGCTTCAGATAATGGTATCTGTCATTCATCATGCAATGTGATCACAAGGAGTTGCAAGGATGTATTTAATCTGAATTGCAGAAGTAAGATAATTGTAAAGATTCCTATAAAGCTTTCCTTCTCTAGGAAAACTTTTTAATGCCATTCCATTCACCTGTTTCTTCTTATGAATCTGATCCTTTTCTACATGGGCGCAACACTTCAGCTGTAGTCTCTCAACCAAGTCTTTGGAGAGGAAAAAATAAAACAGAAAAAACAAAGCATCATGTAACTTTACATTTGGAGCATGCTTTCAGTCATCTAACACAAAAATGTCATTGTTCTGGCTGTACAGCAAGACCTCTATCAAAATAAGCGATAAAACAAACATCAGATTTTTATCTTATTGCTAAATAATTAGATCAGACTGTTATTAAAATCAAAGACAACATTAGACCCGGTACTTGAGAAAAAAATGGGCAGTCAGATAGATCTCAAATTAAAAAAGTAACATATTCAGAAGCTGCAGTGCAAGGCAGAAGATCCCTCACTACTGGTTGTTATATGAATGAAAGACAGTGGCTAAGAACATGTTGGGGGCTACGTAGGCTTTTGTGAGGCCTCTTGGTGCAATGAAAATGTCCCTGTTAGTGCCAGCAGCTGCAAAGTCACACTAAAGATTTGCAGGAATTTTCCCGGGTGAACCTGCAGTCAGAAATGAGAGTCCCTTAGTTCCATGTCCCCTGTATCTTTTAGCAGGTGTGGCTCATAAGTCTCATACTGATTTGCTGTAAAGGGAAAGAGCATTGCTTCCCGTAATCTCTCAGTGAGACTATGAGGTTTCTTGAGTAAATATTGTCCTTTCTCTCTCCATAATACACATATAGCAGTTCCCTTGCTTTGTCTTCCTGGGTTTTGGAATGATATAGCTGAGAGTGTTGGATTTCCTGGATATGGGCTTGGATGAAGTTATTTTCCAGTTTAGGGGGTTTTGGCTTTTGTTCTTTGGCCTTCAGAAGGAAAATAATTTGTAGGCAAACATGTGCACCTGGTGCTAAAACAATAGGTACTAATACATTTATCAAGAGGATGGACCTGGAACCCTCATCCACTAGGTTTCCAGGAAAGCAGTCAGCCATGACTTGCTCCACGCCAACATAATAACTGTTTTGTTTTGTTGTTTGTGCTTCGGGTGATCGTTGAAAGCATTTCCCTTTTTTGCACTGTTTAATTACAAACAGAACACATAAATAGCATTACAATTTTTAAATGCTGGTAGAGGCAATAGCTAAAGACAATCATGAACTAATAAAATTACTTTCTCCTAAAACAGCATAAATTTTATTTGGGGAAAATAATAAAGGTGAAAGCCCTTTGTTTATTCTGCTAGAAAGAACAAAAAAGTCTTCTGAGGTTAGGTATCAAATAGACTAGTATTGTGGAAGTGACTGAGATATAAGTATAATTCTGTGATTGGTATCGTTATGCATTTGTCAAAACAATTTGAATCACATTACATTAGCACGTTAACACAGTCTAGCCACTGCAGTTGCAGGTCTTCCATTTTTATGCACCGAAATAAAGTTCAAGATTAACGTCATCAGACCATATAATTTGTTTTAGATATTCTCTATATGACATCTAATATTTTCACACCAGAACTTGAATATTGATATCATTTGTTTTCAGCATGCACTTTTCTATCGTATCTATCTAAACCCAGCTGAAGTTTTGCTCAAAAGCTGAATGATAGTGAAACTCTGGTTGGATATTACCTAGAATACTTCCTTATATTTTTCAATTTTCCTACTTCTTGAGCTATAAAACAATTATTTTCAAAACATAATCAGAAAAGCCTGGAAGAAAATCCACAAAAAGGTATAAAAACACCGTGAGAGACATATGATGAGTGGGTGGGTTTTCTTCAGAGTCCATCTGTAAAACATTTTTTTAAAAATGACATCCCACAAGGATTTGTTAAAGGGAAGGATTGGGTCTGAGAGAACTTCAGAGAGATAGTTAATGGAACTGTGACAATTTACACCAACTGGGATATGTTTCCAAGAGCTGTGTATTGAAATCTCAAAAGATCGGTATCTAAGACAGTAACAGCACCTTGAGCAAAATACATGAATAAATAAAAGGGAAGAAAAGGTTCAGGCAGAATCCTTGATTCAGTGAAGTATTTCAACTTACATTTAACTAAACTTAAACTGCATGGGGTTTTTTTGAAAGGAAAATATGCCAGATATTGAGAACATCCTACAGTTCTAAATGAAATTCATTCCTGTACATTAATAGGCTTCAAGCTACATGTGGCTGTAACTCTATTTCATTTTATTCTGTCAGCACTTATGTTTTGGAATTACTTGTCAAGATACTAGTAATTGGTACTAAAAAGATAACACTATGAACAGAATTTGTATATTTTCATCTTTATAGTTGAAACAGAATAAAGTGAAATGGGATTGTGCTAAACCTATGTTGAGAAAATGAACAAATGCCACTTGGAGTTTTTTTCAAACTCTGAGACGCTCAATGAGACTGTTTTACAGAGGCATAATATGTAGATTTGAAAGTTTTCTTCCTAAGCCTACCATGTCCTGTTGTGTTCCAAAGGAAATTAAAAGGTGTTTAAGGGGTTATAAGGAATATTCAGAGGTCTTCTAAAGCTGAAAATATCTTCCCAAGGCGTTGCCCATAGTAGGCCTTCTGCAATTTTGTAGAAGTGAAATGCAGCTACTCTTGCTCCGCCGGTCAGAGCTGGGCTTTTTCGCTCGTTGGCATGATAATGCTATTGGGATCTGTCGCTGAAATACTTTCTTAAAAGGGCTGGAGTGTTATTCTAAGGCCCCTAATACCTCAGCAGCCTTCAGTCCAGGCTTCAGCCACTTACTGGAGCTGATGTGGTAAGATCTACGCCCTGTGAAATCGGACTAGATGCTTTAAGGGAAAGAAGTAGTGGAGTTTTAACAAGGGATGAAGAAGTCACAGTGAAGAGGAACAGATGTATGAAAATTAGAGAGCACTGAATAAAGAAGGAATACTGTGTAAGAGACCCCCGACAGACATGTAAAGGAAAGGAAGAGGAGAATGGAATATGTATTCTGGGACTTCTACCACTTGAGAACAAGGAATAAGAAAGGGAAAGCTGCAATAAAAAACTGAAAGGGACATGCTAGTAGAAGGAGACCAGAGCTTCCAAAGGGCACAAGTCAGGGTAGAAATGCATTTCTGTGTGATCAAGGGAGGAACAGGATGGTCAGGGAGGGGAAACACATTTCAGCTGGGATGAGGAAATTGATCCAGCAAGTGTGAGTGGGGATTAATTTTGTTTGTCTGTGGGTAAACCAAATCAATTCATAAGGACTTGATTATGGGTTGAATTGATGCTGATGGTGCATGCACTAAGTGGCGTTGAGTTACAGAGGGATGTATTTGAATATGTATGTCAGTGTGAGGGGAATTGACTTTGACTGTGGAGGACAAAGTGACTGAGAATTGATTTTTATTGTGGAAGGAAATTGATCCAGAGAGGGAGGGAAAATCACTTTGATTTGTGTGTAAGGAAAGCTCTGACAATGGTAGAGAACTGATGACAGAAGAAATTAATTTTGAATTTGGTCATCACCTGATTTTGAACATGTTATTTGTAGCAGCTGTGTCCTGCATGAGATAAAAATATATGTTCTGTTCTGTGAGATGGCACTGGGAAACTTCCAATCGGAAGATTAGTAATTCATATTTGAGCCAACAATACTAGGTTTTGGAAAGCAGCATTGACCAATAATAATAATAATAATAGTAGTAGTAGTAGTAATAATAATAATAAAACCAACCACAAAAATACAACAAAACCAAATCAAAACAAACAAACAAACCCAAACCCAAACAAAACCCACTGGAGTGCTAATATAAAGACAGTGAGTATGTCCGAGGTATGTGGTGCTGGAGTTTACATTTGCAGTAGTGGAATTAGGAGCAGAATAATGGTTTTGTCTTGTACTCGTTCAAGTCTGGTAGAGTTCTGGACTAAAAATTAATAGGGACTATATCTTGAATCATTCCAGTGTATTCACGCTGGTACTTACGCTCCTGGCTGTGTTTAACTGTGCATACCCATTAAACATTGCTGTCCTTCCAAGTTGTCTTGTCTGTCTGAATGTGGAAGCCTGTTTAAGTGAAGAAATTCAGCTCACCAGATGGAATGAAGACTTTAAAGAAAGTTAACCAGAGGAGGTTAATTCCATAGGTAACTTCCTTTGAAAATCTTGATTCTGCTTCTGATTTATTATGACAATAAAGACTGGCCAGACTGTTTGAACCATCTTCATTTGCAGCCAGGAAGCTTAAACATTGTCTGGGACAAGGCATAAGTAGAACTGAAGGAGGAAAACACGTGTGCTAATGGACATAGTGTTATACTTCTAAGAAATAGTGAGAAAGGTGGTGTACTTGACAAACTAAGATTTTCAGAGGTATATGTAGCAGTTGATAAAGTAGACTCATGAAAATTGACTCACTTGATTTGACAAATTATCGAAAAACTCGGATTTAGTTGCGACAGAACCATGTAATGCTTGGCCTCCTGGGAGGGCAGTTACCAGCACCTGTACTGTCTGTTCTGTAAAAGATCAGCATCCTGTTAACAGCTTGTTGAGTCCAAGTTATAAAGTTTATTTTTATGCCTTTAAAAAGTAGTCATGATTATTTATTTAATGCTTCTGTTGACATTCCCAATCAAAGGGAGGTCAGTTTAGCCAAGGATGAAAAACTTACCGAAAAATAAGCAATCAAGCATGTTTGCTGCCAACCATTGAGTCGCTTTATATTTGGTAACTTTCACTCGCACCTGGCAGAGTTTTTTTCTTCCTGCCATCAGAAATTATTTTCATGTTTGACTGGGGCTGTAGGACTCACAGGTGGAATCGCTACATCCCTCCTGGAGGCCAGGAGGGTGTGGAGAGCTGGGGGCCGGGACGCCCCAACCTCAGGCCTGAACAAGACTATGTAGAAATCTGCATGGAAATTGTTTTCAGGTGGAAGGTGCAAAAGGTGACTGGGGTAAGTCAGTGTGGTTCAACAGGAGCAAATCAGATCTGCCAGACCGGATTGTTTTCTGTGCTAAAATAACAGCCTCTCTGGACTGCCTCTGTTAATTATGGAACATTATTACTCTGTGGGTATTTTTGCTGTTGAGTGACTGTTGGTATGTCCTTGAACACTGTTGAAGACGAATAGGTTTTAGCAGCTATTTATCAGCAGATTTTTCATGCTCAGCTTTTTATTATCAATATTTTTCTGTAAGTTAAATTTTTGGTCCTTAATTAATCCATCACACAATTTTGCTATTCCCTATCACCCATAGGTGTTCGTTGCATTAAATACCTAGTAAAGGTTTTTTTTTTAAAAAAGTTAGCTAGCTAGTAGTTACCCTTCAAATTATGTGTGGAAAAATATACATGTATATTTAGCTTTGGGTATATGAATAGCTCAATCAAATTCTTCATGTTCTTAACAAGTGAATATATGTGTATAAGTAGGGTCAGCATCCTTTCTTTGCTGCTGAGCAGTAATGCAGGAAAATTTCTATATACAGAGATTGTGGGAAGTTAGAATTCTGCAAGAGTGTATGAAATAAAAATAATAAAATTTCTGCTTCAGAACAAAAATTATTTATCTCAAAAATTTGCAGAAAGCAAGCTCCAAGACAATCATCAGTCTTTCATCTCAAAACCAAAATCTAGCTGGAACCCCAGGAATTTTAAAAAATAGGTAGGCAAATTATATTTAAGAATGCAGCGATGAGTCATCTAGACAAATCACACTGCTTCTGTGCAGGTGGCTCATAAATACTGTCATTGCCAGAAATTTTGCTGTCCTTCTTAGCAGTTTCTCTCACTAGTCTTGCTACTATTATTTTTGTCTGCCAGGCTTACCCTGATTTTTTCTCAGAGAATTGGTTTGCGATAAAATACTTTTAAAGTATAATGGCCAAAGATGTAGGGAAGTCTTAAATACGTAAATGCATATTTAGTAATTTAAAATCAAGCAGCTCGCAATTTTAGTCAGAGCTTAATTGTTGGCAGGCGACCTAGTTTGTGGTAGCATTACACTTAGCTTTTAATGGTTGAGTTCAACAAATAATAAAGATACAAGCTAGCACATGCCAGTTCCAAGTTCAGGAAACCTAAGAAGAGGCTCAGAATAGGATAGTTTTAAACAAAAAGAGATAAAATCGGAAAAATATTATAAGGAAGTAAATTATTCTTTTCTTATAGGTTTTCTTTCATTAGGTAACATACGGGATGTAATAGGAAATATATAGGATGTAATAAATCACAAAAAAAGTTGGTATAAGGTTTTTCCCAGACTTCAGAGGTCTGTGTGTTACATGGTATTTCATAAATATTAGGTACTTAATTATCTGTGTGAGAAATAACTATTATTTATTGCCATTTTACATTTAAACTAAATTAAGTGCTGTAGCCAAAAATACTACTCCGGGGTTTATACAGTGGTGTCTAAATCCATGCTGATGTACTTTAACCTGTGCACATATTCATTTGAAAGGGGGTTTATCTCCTGCTTGACAATTCTTAATAACACAATACACCACTCCTGTATCCCCTTTGCATCCATTAGTCAATATATCCACAGCAACTAGCAATAACCCAGCAGCAAAAAGCATACTTAAGTTCTTTAAAATCTCCCACCTGAATTGCCGTAGCCAGGAAAAACAAATGGGCCCAGATATGTGCGACTACATTTTAAAAACTGCTGAGCACCTGCAACTTCATCAAAAGATGTTGGACGTCAGCACTTGACAATTTAGTTCACCAAATAAAAAATATTAACCATGCGGATTTAGAAAGCCTACAGTAATCTGTCAGGGTTGGCGTTCTACGAGGAATCCATCCTCGGTTTGGGATGTTTTTCATGGCATTGCAACCACTGTTGTGGCTGCTTGTCCCACGTGTTGCTCGGTGGGGTGGCTGGCCCGGGTGGGATCCAGCCGGCTCGTGCTGCTGAGGGTACGCTGGCTCTACTGCCAGCAGCCATCGTTCCTGTAAGCAGCTGGGAGCTGCTTTGGGGTCTTCCCGTAAAGCAAGGTTATGGTTTTGTAGGGTGTGGGTTTGAGGGAAGTGCATGCTACTTAGGCCAAATCCCTTGCACTTCTTCGCCGGAGACTTGTTTGCATCTCAAAGGCTGTCATCCCAAGGAGTGTAGACAGAAAAAAAAAAAAAAACCAACCCAAAAAAACCCAACCCAAAAAACCCAAAACCAGAGTTGATATTTTTCCAAGATGGGTGAATCTGTAGCCTTGTATATGTTTGCAGAGGGTAGCTGTCAGCTTGTGCATCTGGTTCTCAAAGGATATTAGTTCCTAAGAAAAAAGATTTAAATTCAAAACATGGGTAGGAGAGCCTGGTTTCTATGTCTTTGTCTCAATGCCGTCTTCCTTACTATAACCCCACAGCACTTGAGTTTCTCTCCTTCCTCAGTCCTACTTGACCTGGAGGATCCCCACTACTACCCATTTTCCTCAGACAGCAGAGCAGGACTTGGTGGGACAGTGCTTGTTTCTGAGCCCTTACATGCCTCGATTGCCTGGTTATTGCAGGCTGAAGACCTTCCTGCTGTGGGGAAGTTTGGCTGGCTTTCTATTGCTCCATTTCAGGGCAGTTCTAGAGTAATAAGTCTCTCTAAGGTGGCTCATATGTAGTTAAAATTGGCCAGTGGCTTCAACCTACCAGGACCCAGAGGAGGGGAAAGGACAGTCACGATTACCAAGTGGCATTTGTGAAACCAGGTGAAATGCCGGAGCAGAGTGTTCTGCAGTGCTGGTAGGGCTGAAGGAAGGTCAACTGCATTTCGGATAGGGCCAAGATAGACAGATGATGTGACATTGCATCAGAATAGCCTCAGGTTGTAGAGGTAATTACAGGACGTATGTTTCTAGGCACAGAATTTTTAGTGTCCTATATTTTGTGAGAGTTGAATTCACTTTAAAAGATGTACTCCACTCAGGTAAGTCCTGATGGTAGAACACAGTACTTACAGAAGTGCAGATTTAGAGGCTCATGCTGAACAGATTTACAGAACTCTTACCTTCTTGCTGTTGCTTGACTTTATACAAGAAGTTTATTTCAAAGTCATAGAATGGGATTTTCCTGAGGAAAAATGTCTGCAATGAAATCCTTTATTAACTGCACACAGTTATGCAGAAAAGCAAGTATATTAAATAAGGACAATATGTGCTGGGTTGAGGGTTACTCTTTTGTACAGTTTTAAATTGAGCAGTCTGAGCATTTTAACAATCTTCCTACTGCTATGTGACACCTTAATAATACTATTTAAAAGGTTTGAATTGTTATTTTTGATGCTGGGTCTAGAAACATGTATGTCTACCTCCCTCTCTGCCTCTCTCTATTTCTCTCTCTGTAAACATATCCCTAGTTTCCCAGCAGGTTCAAACACAGATGGCTGCCTTATTGCGACAGAAGCAAAAATGCTACATTAATGTTTAAAGAGATTAAAAATCCTCTTGGCAGCAGTGGCATATGTTACCAGTTAATTGTAGCACTGGAAGCTTCCCTGCTGTTTTAAAACATGGACTCATTTTACTTGCTTTTTGCAGAGCAGTATGAAATGTCAAATTTGTTGGTATAAGTTTTGAATCCAGTCTGACAAAAATGAGTCATAAAGACAATGTTGTTGTCCTATCTAACATAGTTTTTGAATCCAAATAATGTTCTACTACTATGCCAGCTCTGGCAGAAAGCTGGCTCCCTGCTCTAACCCAATGATCATGTGCATACTTTATGATTTCAACAGAGAGTGTTCACGTTTGGAAGGCAGTTTTTAGCTTTTCACCTGCATTATTTCAGATTATTTTCATGTTGGCCAAAGCAGGCTGCTTGCTTAAATTACTTTTAAGATGCAACGCTAGCTAGCTTTTTCTGGCACAACCTCCAGTTGGAAACAGAATAGTCAAACCCACCCTGTGATAGCCTGCTAGCAATGAACATTTTTGTTGTGCTGAAGACGTTTTTAACTGCCGTGGTCAGGTGATTAGCACACTGCTGAGTAACATCATTCTTTCCAGATCCCTATTCACAGATTAACAATTCTCAGTAGTGCATTGCTGACAGTGTGCAGCTATTATATGCTACTTTTTGACTAGGGAAAGAAATAGGGGAAAAAAATTGGAAAACTGAAAACTTCTGTCATTTTACTTTAAATTCTGTTGCCGGTTTTGGACTGTCTCCAGTTCTCCTTAAATCGGGTAGCAGCTGTCACATCAGATATACATTGGGATAAAACAAAGGATTCGGTCTTCCTAACTAGCCTTTAAACACCAACACTATTAGCAGAACACTTTTGCTTCAGAAAGGCTGAGGATAAAACTTCATCTTACTACACTGCAAGGTGTCACATCACCCTTGTGCACGTTTTGACTAGAGCTGCACAGGCTTTTTCAGGTTTAAGTATTCTGGAAAGTAATTGTGGCGTAAATATGTTCTCGCATTGGAAAGGTAAACAAAACTTGGCGTCACATAGTGCCTGTGATCCTTTTTACTATTTGTTCTTCGCCATATGTGCGTATTAGGTTTTACAGACAAGTAGATGTGATCTCTGCCCCTGAGGGGCTTACAGTCTAGATTAACCATCACATGGAGATGAGGCATTCTTGTTGGTATTCTCTGCAGGGAAGGCCAAGGGGATGGTAGGCATGAACTAGCCTTCTTGTCTGAAAAGCAGACCTTTCAAATCAAGGCTGAAACATGTCAGGAGGGAAGAGGGCACAACTGCCAGTTTCTGGAGAGGGCACAACTGCCGGTTTCTTCAGAGGGCTTTGGGCTGCGCAGTACTTAGCTGCTATCCATTCTTAGCACTGATACCCACGTTTTGAAAATACCTGTGCAAACCCAGATGGTTTTCTCCGCTATTACTAAGGCATGCATTGCCTGCTTGGGCAGTCGGGGGATTTCCAGATGACAACTTCAGTCATGTTTACATCACCATTACTTGTCATAAAAGTGACACTAATATGAAAATTAAACATTGCTATATTTGGGGGGAAAGAATAAATTTTGAGCAGAGTCCTGCAAATTATTACATTTTGCAGGAAGTTTAATCGAATCAGTAACTGTTAAGAAAGAGCTCTTATTAGACATTGTTTTGTACTGGCTTTTTATAAGAGGAAGCTTCCAACTTTAATAGTGTAATCTAAATAGTATTAGTAACAGTAGTTTGGTGAAAGCTTTCACGACTGAAAATATTACTGGTGACTGAGACATAGAAATGCCATTCACGTAGGAAAGTAAGAAACAGTAGCAACTTGCTATTCCTTTCAACTTCTGTTTAGAAACCTTCAATTACATGTGGCTGTCCGATAAGACACTGAAAATAAATAGTAGGGAGGACCTTCGTACATGGAATAAAACATGGAATTGTGTTTCATTGTCTGTCTGTTTTGGAAGCGGTAACTTCCACAGCAGATTGATGCTGTGATTCATGACACCGAAGAATCTACTTGTTGAGCTTGGGGTTCCCTTGTTATCCCTTGTAGTTTTAGTGGAGCACAGGTCAAAAACTTCACTTACATAAAGTAGCATCCTGACACATCTAATTTAATTTAAAAGGTGAAGAGTCAACACATTAGAGATGAGGCAAGTGTCCTCTTTGGCTGCATATTTCTCCTTTGTTCTGTGCTGTCCTTTGTGGTAATGTCCTTAACCCATCATTTCCATGGATTCTGATTGGTCTCATTACTCTAACCTCATGGTTTGTTCTCCTATTATTTTTCCTATAATGATTTGTTTAGATCATAAGCTCAGAATATAGACAGTGAAATATACAGATGTCTAATTAAAAGGGCAGCTTGTTTGCTAGCACAACAGATTTAAATTCTCCACGTAAGGCGCTATGGATTCATGCCCTGTGTGGCTTATTGTTACAGGACCCACACAAGTCAATAGGATTATGTAGTTACTAAAGGAAATTGTTTTTCCTGAGCATAAAAGGTTCTTTATTGAGACAATTTACAGTTACTTGAATTATATTTGTATGCTACTTAATACAAACCTTTTAGGATAGACTACCAGAAATTAGCAGGAAATTTTACTTGATTCTGAAGAGTGCTGCTTTGGGGAATGACAAGCTTTGAGGTAGTGTTTGTCACACACTATGTCTCTTGCTAATGGAAAAATTCAATCCAGTGGTAACACGTTCTTGTTCAACTGAAACAGAATAATCATTCTAGATTGCAAAACAGAAATCTTGCCTTTGAGCTATTTACAGTTGAGCAGACACACAAGAAACAATAATATTGACTAACTACTAGGCATGAATAGCAAATAAAATCTTCATATACGACAGTAATATTCCAAAGCACTATACTGAGTCTTGTTTTCAAATTACAGTCAGCATTAGAATATAGAAATTATACATCATTGATCAAGTGGTTGCAGCCAAAAGTATTTTGATAAAAATTCTTTTCAATAGAGATACAAATTTCTTTGGCCCAAGCTGTAAACACTGTTAAGTGCATTTCAAGACGTCTACTCTCATAAAATATCCTGTGAAGTATCAGTTTTGAGAAAGTGTCAAGAACTCCAGTTTTTCCAAAAATGTAAGTAATAGTTTATAAAACAGTAGTCGAAGCAGGAATGTAAACTTCCTTTTTCCAGCTATTCAAAGTCTGAAACATATGATTAAAACATTATTTCAAGATGGATAAATCTGCCACAAGATTTGTTCCTGCAGAATATCTCTTTAGGATGAAATGTTTAATTCTTGTCTGGCTTAGGTTAATTTTAACTGTTCTGCTCTGAATTTAACTGTTTAATCCCATTGCACCTCTGAGATTATATTTTGGTACTGTGTTTTATATGTCTTTTTGTCTGCATGGCTGCTAATTTTTTTGTGGATGTCAGTGTAACTCCATTACTAATTTTTAAAACATGAAAGGTTGAGAATCACAATAAAACTAACACAATGCACCATAATAAACTCACTGAATTAAACCTAAAAAAAATCACTTTATTAAGAAAATCATACCATTTTCTTCAATATTATAAGTATGCCCCAGCGTGCTGTGTTTTAAGAGCATTATCTCATATTGTAATGTGTCGTAAATATCCCACATTTTTTATATTATCTCTAACTTGGATGATTCTGCAGAGTTTTTGAGTATGTGTGTTGTCATTGTTGGGAACCTCACTATTCAGTAAGATTCCAACTGATGTTTCCTACCCTGATACAGCAATCATTTTTTCCTTCCTACTCAGTCCCTTAGTAGTGCTCTGGAGTCCTGACGCAACCAGGACCACCTTGGGAAGTTGCTCCCCACCCCCCCCCCACCCCCCAAGGAATCCAGCATCTTTTTTACACCTATGTTAGCGCCTTCAGGAAATTTCAGGTTCAGTCTCTGGAGCTTTTTTGCTTTCTGGGATTAGGACCAGCACACTAGAGTTCAGAATGCTTGTAGGATTGAGCCAATCAACATTTAATAGAAGACTGAATGCACTACGTAGCAGAACAAAGAAAGCAACATTATCATTTATTTATTGTTAGGGATAATGCTGCATGAATTCTTTTTCTGCAGACAGGTTGAAGATGGAGGTTGTTTTCTGATTTTAAGGGTACTTGAGATTTATCAGAATTTGGGCTAACCTACATTAAAAGCAATATTCGTTCCACTACTTACTGATATTCTTTGTTAGAATGCTGAACACACACAAAACTTTACGTAGGCAATTGGAAAACATTTTGTAATTTTCTGTGGTAAAGTGATAGACATCACTCACACTGTTTAAATTACTATCACTGGTGTCCTATTATTTGTTTACAGTTTTATTGGAGCAACAAGATGAATGCAGATGTAGCGGCAGTACTAATTCCTTGGGATACACAGATATCTTAATTAAAGTATTTTCATACTTTGTTTCCTGAAAGTGAAGTTTGCAGTTGAAGAGGAGAGCATTTTTATCCTCCTTTCTTCTTTTTGTGGACTTGTGATAGTAGCATAAAACATTAAAAAATTAGTCTTTAATTTTTAAGCTATAGTGAATCTGCTAAAGATATAAACAAGCATATTTAAATAGTTACTTTGCATTATTCATGTAAGTGGAAAAAGATTCACTCTGGGTAGACAATTACTGTGTATTAACATCTTGCCTTAGGGCAGTTGAAATGGTTTTTAATGAGGTGTTACAAGTCCTGAATATCTTTCATTTGCCACTTGACCCAACAATTTATTTTTTACTGGGACATCTTGACTTGAAATACTTAGCTTTATTGTAGGGATTTTCATTAATCATATGCTTTACTTACACAGAACATTTGTTAATATAAAAGGTATTTATTAAATTAATCCATATTATTCTAAATAATAATAACTGGTACCCATAGATCGAAATTCATCAGAATTTCCTGAGTATTCAGATCCAGAGCCTACGAATTGCTCTGCTAAATTAGTATTCAGGTCATGAAAACAACTAATGAGGCTTCAGACCTATAAAAGTCCACTCAAACAAACATCTGCCAGTGTTTTAGAGGATATTCTGGCCCTGGCATCTGCTATGACCTGAAGGGCAGAGCAATATGAACTTAACTAAGACAGTATTTCAGATAATTTGAGATCTAGAGACCATAGCAATAAAGAGAAGAAAAATGGCTCTTCCTCCAGCATGAAGACACAAATATCCTCTGCTCAGTCACACAGCAGTGGGCTGAGTAGGAACAGGATTTCCAGAGTTGCTTTGTTCAAATAATATGGCTCAGGTACTTGTACCATACCATAACTTAGTGTGATTGAGTACTCTGCACCTGGTTGTACTTGGCTGACAAAATGATGTTTCTGAAAGCTTTTGGCATAACAGGTCTGTCAGTGGCTATGGTCTGAATGTTCTACACCAATTGCTCATCTGAGCACTTATGATGTGGTAAGAGTGTTCATGTCAAGGTAGTCTGGGCAGTAATTCTGTAAGATACATAGAGCTCTGTGAATTCACGCCTTTATTTCACATACATTTCATAGAAGCAAATCCTAAGAGTTAACATGGTATTGTGAGTTTGGAGCAGCAGACAAAATCTCTTTCATCAGGTTTATGTCAGAACATCCTTCACACAGCTAGCTGTCACATGCATGAGAAAGGTTTGTAGACATACCTGCAGTCAGCTCTGTCTGCTCTTCCCACTGCTGCTAGCTCCACAGCACAGAGCAGCGCTCACAGCAAAACTCGTTTGGATACCAGGGTATATAGCCACACCAGCACAGCGCTTCTCTCAGGCTGTTCCTGTTCCAGACGCAGTTCAGGCATCTTTCTGTCCTCCCCTGCTGCCATGCTGGTACTCCCCCAGCGCCACATACGCTGCTGTGGCACCAGCCTGGATGCCAGCATCGAGGCCATCAGTAACTGTACATGACAGTTCAGGGGGCCAGTAATTAGATTCCTCAGGCTTTTACAAGACCACAACATAGCTGTCTTTGGCCCAGAATCAGTAGTCTAGAAGGGGGAAGCAGACATAACACAAATTCATTTATAAAGACATTACAGTGATCAAGAATAAGAGGTTGACCACTGCTTCGTTTCTTGCTGGAACATATGGTGCACAAATATAATTCATCTTAGTGCGGGGGCGGGATACAGGGTAAAAGGGAATCTTTCTGGCATATATACCAATATAATGCCAGTTACTCTGCTGGAGTCTTTCTCTCTGTATATGTAATCTACGTTGAATTAATTTGTAGTTGGCTGAATTTCAAACACATCAGGTTTGTTTTCATGTATGTTGATGGGATTTTCTTTTGGATCAGTTTCTTATGTTAATTAGACCTCCATTTATGCTACATTGTAATGAGCTTTAGCAACTCTGCGTGTGCAAGCCCAGTGGGAAATTGGCTGGATTTGCACAATTTCAACTTTTGCAGTTGCCTGGTTTTGGTACACTATAGGTTTTCCTTTTTCTAAAGTCATGGACAGGCTTAAGGAGGGCAATCAGTTCTTTTCTAGTTTTTCAAAGGAGACGTTATTTTGTTGAGGAATATAAAGCCTAATGTATTAACTTCCATTTTAGAAAGGAGGGGTGTTTTTAGCTGGAAGGCTTATTGGTTCTTCAGATCTTTAATGACTAAGTTAAAAAGATTAAATGTGATGGGTTTTGGGGGGTCTTCTAGTCCAGCCTTTACTTGGTGGGGAAGTAACTAGATATCTAAAGTAGGCTGGTGTATATTTGAGTAAGAGTAATGCAAGTAAATCTTAAATGTATGTCTGTCTCACAGAACAGAGATATGGGCGGATTTTTTTAAATTTAAAGGGATTTCCACATGCACTGCTTTGCTGATCTGTTCAATACCCAAAGACCATCTGATTTTTAAAAGCATTAATCACTGACGTTTTGTGTTTATTTTATTGGAAGTCAAAGGATGCTTCATGCACTTGAAAATGAAGACAGCTATTTGTCTAAATATATAATAGGACTCTGTTCAAGTAGCTATTTTTAAAAAACTACTTCAGTGCCCCTATGGAAGCTAGATATGTGAAAACTGACACACTCACAGGTATTATAAACAGGCCTATGAAATAAAACCAAAATCCTTGTTTACTCATATGTAATATGTATTTAACATACAGATCATATGTAAGTATATATTTTCTAGACTGTAGTGGGTACTTTCTACTTTTTTCTTTATTGTTTACTAATGAGTGGTTGAAGGTGGGCCCTTTGCCTTACTTTTCCTGATAATTTAGGTTGTATGACTTAAACCCAGTTAAGGCAGCGGGCAACCTGCTGGAGCTTGGTTCAGAGCCATCTGACAGTGTTGGACAGTGAACACAGCTGCGGGTGTCTGTAGCTTTATGTAGACATAGAAGAGAACAGAGGTGGGTTCCTGTGAATTCTTAGGCAGCTAATGATAATGCCTCCTAAAAGGTCACTGTAGAGAAATAGAGAGCTCCTCTTCTCCCCCACCGCCAAGTGGTCTTGGCTAGTCCATAAGAACAGACAAGCTGTTGTTTCTTCACAACAGGGTGATGTTATTTCTAAAAGAACTTTTTTTTGTATTGTGCGTGCACAAGCTCTTTGACACTCCTGAAGTATAAATGTAGGCTTAATCCAAAAAGCTGAGAATAAATGGATATTGAAACCTTTCCTGTTGCAAGTGCTGGCGTAAACACGACCCTCGTGGAGCAGATCGGACTCCTGCATGTCTCAGAGCAGAACCACAGTAGCAGGTCGAACCGCAGTCGGGCTATCAGCACGTCTGCATATGGTTTTGTTGGCAGGAAGTCTTGCTGTGCCCGTGCTCCAAGCTCCGCAGAGCGACACGAGCAGTCAGCACGTGCTGAACCTCAGCAGTAATGCTGGGCCCGGGCTAATGTACCCTGGCTTTTAAAAGGCTCTTTTAAGTCCGTTCAGCATTGGATTAAAAAAGTTCAGGTGGTTTTTAGTCATCTAGCTACACAGGGGCAGAGCAAGCCTGTTTCTGCCTGTGAAATACCTTCTAGTTACCATCTATTTAATACAGCAACCTCAGCTGAGTTTGGCACTTGAAAGCTTTTTTACTTCAGGAGCCTGAGGCAGTAGTTGTAATTGCCAGCTCATAAGTAGCTTCTTCAAAACAAAACCTTATTTATTCTTTCACCCACACAGCACAAGTGTTAATGGTGCAGAAGAGCAATTGCCTATCTTTCCCTTTACAACTACCTTCATTTTCCCTTATAACAGTAAAACTTTATGTTTATAAATACAAGTTTCTTCCAAGCAACTAGTTTCCATTTCCTTTTGAAAACAAGATTATATCTCCAAATACTCTTACATTACAAAAATACTCATATTACCTACTAAAATCCTTAAAATATTTAGTATTTTCCTCCTGCGTTACAGTGAAACAAACTAATGTAGGAGACATGGCTTAGACTGTTCCCATTTCTCAAAAGAAGTTTGCAATAAATATTCATCTTAACCTCAGGCACTGTTGTTAATACTCGAACTTGGGCTTTTCAGCTTCACACACTTCCAGAGCACTTCCTTAAAGTAAGGATGGGCTCTCCTTCTCAACACATCCATGTACCAAACAGAAATGTATTTTTATATGTGTAATTATCAATAAGATAATTAGAAACTTCCCTTTCCATACTGTTTGTTTATTCAGTCATTATGGTCAAAATCTATTGTGTTGGACTACAGCGAGAACTCTTCCTCCTCACTTCGGTGAAGTAATCTGTATAGTAACAGATAGGCTTATAGAATTTCTCAAAGGTATTCGCAAGATGTCATCACATGTGAGCACTGAACAGTTACATTATGATAAGAATTATATCATCATTGCCTATTACATAATCAACGGTGGGGACACTGTGCCTGTATTCTGTTAAAAGTTACAATGATCATGAAACAGGAGGAGGACTGAACCTTCAGTTCCCCCAGTAAATAAATTAATCCATACACAAGATAATACACAACAAGTTTGTTGATTAGTAATAAAGCTTGCATGCTTTAGGCATGGTGAAAATTGTAGGCTACACAAAGAATGAGCAGTGTATAAAAAGCATTGGCCTTTAATGGTGGATTTTAGGAGGCTGGGTGGTCAGTGAAGAAGAAGCATTTGTTGGCTCTGGGAACCCACCCAGCTTCAGACTGTGGTCAAATACAAAGACGACTTAAATCCCAGTATTTCCTGAATTTAGCCTGTTAGGAAATCAGACCCCCAGTATATAATTGAATGTGTCATTCCTTGGGGAAACAAAAAAAAATATCCTTGCCTACCATATCCAGCTCTTCAGCTGTGTGATTCTTGCAGTGTTTTAACTAAATCAACGTGAAGTGGAGAAAATTTGCAGCACTTAATTGAATGATTTAATTTTTAGAGCAGGAAAGGTATCACTAATGCTCAAAAAGTAGTAAGATGTTCATAGTGTGAACTTTCTCAACAGAACTTGCTGCATCCTCACACATGGTCAAGAATCTAGAGAGCAGAAATGTGTAAAACAATTTGCAACCATGCATTGCACCAGAATCCAAAGGAAAAAAAAAAATCAGAACAAGTGGTCACGCATATAAGTGAGCCTTGCCAAATAACTAAAACATTTAAGTACATTGTTTTAGTATGCTTAATTGTTTTGCAAAACTGACACACTAATGAATATTGTCTTTTCATTAAAAAAACCCCAACTCTGAGTATGAAGTAAGACTTCAAAGAATTTGGCTATCTGATTTCAAGGAACCTTTACAGCTGGGTGTGATGTACTATACAACTATCTCTTAAATCTCTTAAAATGTCTATTCATTGCTTGTCTTCTATCTAATCCAATAATCTTTTAAACCACCTAACAAAGTATCAGTTCCTTTGCGCTATGTCTATGCATGTAGCTGTAAGCACAGACGTTCTGCTGCCCCATTCCTAGCCCACCCCTGCCCATAGCTGATCTGCCAGCTTTACAATACAGCCCAAGCGGGACAGTGCTGTTCCATGCCCGCCTTTTAGGAGCATCACTGAGCAGATGAGGAAAAAGTGCTATGTTATGAACACAGCAGCCACGTTATAGTCCTACGTATTTTCCTTTAAATAGCTGTAGCTCCAGATGTGCCCTTGGTTGTCCCCATAAGGACAGCACTCACTGGCAGGGAGACATAGCAGTGGCAGAGATGGGTCTCATTTGGCAGCATTTTTGCCAAATTATTACAGGACTCTTGATCCTGCCTCTCCTGGCCTTGGCTATTTTCTTGCAAATTCAACAAGTTATTGAGCATCCCCATCTCTGAACCACTTGTGGCTGCGGGGCACCCACCGGCTGGGATCACTGGGAGCGCTGGGGTGCCCTGGCTAGGCCGTGCCTCACCAACTGCTGCGGGACACCGGGCTGTAAGTCTCGCTTGCATCCTAACGCCATAGCTTACTTCAGACAATGCCTGTATATGTACATGTCTCCTGCAAAAATATAAACTGTTCCAGGATCCCTCACGCTGAGTGAAGGCAAGGACATGGAACTGAGAGAAAGCCAGGACAGTGCATGCATTTACGGGCTCACCAGCTACACGCACGCACACACACCCCCCCCAGGGAAGAACAGCAAGAACCCCAGCTGCGTGAGGACAAAAGGGGGACCTCAGGGTCTCAATGGGCCAACTAAAACTTCCAAACTTTCCAGCAGATGGGAACAAGCTGTGGCCTGCCACCATCCAGTCTGAGGGTCTGCTTGCCTTATACTTTCAGGGATAAATCGGTGTATGTTTGAATAGCAGTCCTAGAGAGTACCTGTACATGGTCTATGATAGGTAATTTTTTAACTCCCAGTTCTAATTTAAGAGTCGCCTAATAAATGACCACTTCAAAAAACTTTTTTTAAATAATTGTAAAGTTCATTGAAAGTAGAATTATACCTACAAAGCTGATTAATTGCAGAATCTGGTCTGTAGACATTACTAAGGAAAAGAAGATGAGATAAATATACGTAATGTGTACTACATCCATACAACTGTTTGAAACAGAGCATGTTGCAAACTACTGAAGGCTGATTTAAAGCAGTTTGCCTAAATTTACTTTGGCTGTCTTGCAAAGAGATTTTAATTTCATAATCACATACACTTTATCCAGTGTAACTCCACCCCCCACCCCCACCCCCCCACCCCCCTTCCTCCGGCAATTACATTGGATGAACACACAAAGGAACAGAATTAAAGTTTGGAAAAATTTAAATCTAGCATGTCTTACATTTCCAGTGTTTCTCTTGGCAACCTAAATATTATTTTAACTTGTGGTGTGATTATATATTGGCTCACATAGGGGAACTGCAGAACTCTGCCTGCTGAGCATCATTAAGCACTTTGGTGCTCAGTGGGAGTTTGTTCATTAGGAAGAGTGTGTTATGAATTTTACTCTGTGTGCATCTTTGTCTGTGAGAGAGAGAGAGGGAGAGCAAGGCAATGAGAAGGAAATGCAATAGAAGTTGTTTACACATACAAAATAAGTAAATATCAATACTCTTATTTAAAAGAAGCAGAGAAGTATTGACCAGAAGAAAATAAGCAGGAGCATGAGTGCTATGAAGTCTCCTGAAACCTGTTGCTGTGACTGTTCGTAAGCTTGCATTATTTCCTCAGGTTTAATCCGGTTGGCATAGATCCACCGGACTGCCCTTTGGTTAATCATTTCATTTTAGGTATTTAGCTCATATTTTTTTTTTTAACCTTGGGAGATATAAATCTAAAATTGTATAATATATTATATTTTAATAAGTTACCCATACTTATAAATTAATTCTGCTAATCACATTTTTTTTCAGATCTTACAATTGTAAATCAAAATTTTTCACAGCTAAAAATAACCTACAGAAGATTATTCTTTTATTTCATTTTATATGCCAATTACTAGGTATCAAAAACTATGAGGTCAGGGGGTAGGATGCTGACGTTCCTAAAAAAGGGTGTATTTTGTAAGACGTGCAATATGTATTTTATTTTTCACTGGAGTAGAAAAAAAAAACCAAACGAACAAAATATTCAAATCACTGGCTTAATTTCATATTCACATTGGCTTTATTCTAATGTTTTGTAATTCTGTCGGCTTCTCTGATGTATCAGTTTTTAAATATCTGTATGGATGTGGAGAAAAATAGGACTCGCTGTTTTGCAAATGGTTTTTCAATACCAATGCAGTATACCCACTTGGCAAGAATGACATCCATAAGATTTTCAGGCATACTCATTTTAACTTAATATTGTATGTATGCATATGATAGCATTTTTGCCTTTCTGTGTACATTAAAAAAATATTGTTATTGAAGGAGGAGAAAAATGTGAAAAATGGATATTATCTGTTCCTTTAAATTATGTCCCTAAATATTTTTTCTCTATGAAAGTCGCAAGAGCTTAAGCAACTCCTGCTGTCTTGTTGTTCGACATCCACTACTGCCCATCTGCCTATTGATTGGTAGGAAACTCCAAATGGGAATTTCATCTCATTAATCATGTCACATCACAGGGATTAGGACAAAAAAAATCCTTTATGCTTCACAGCAGCCATCTAATGCCCAGTAAGACAAGTGAACGAATATGATATGGATAGAATATCTTCCCACTAATTAAAGGTCATCTGCTAAAAACTGTGAGTCAGACTTGCTCAGAATGTGTTATAATCTGTCTGCAAATACTTAAGTTTTGCAAAAGGAAAGGAACAGTAAATACATATTTATAATTCAAATGTTAGCGTAGCTAGAGAATAAAACCCATCCGTTACAGAACACTGTAGTGACAATCCCTGCAACAGTGGTTCTCCCTGAATAGTTACTTGCAAAACCCAGTTCCATCGATTCTCTCTTATTCCCCTTCACATCATCATTAATATCCATCCACATGGCATTTCCCCACCAATATGCTCTATAATCCTCTTACGACACCACCAAAATTGTTACTGTTCTACTAATAACCCACATAATCTACATTATAAGATACTAGGATTTTTCTAAGCCTGTTTGGTACTGTAACGAGCAAGAAAAAGCAATTAAAAATGCTAAGATGTGACTGAGCAGGTGAGGTGAGGTTTCCTTACGGTTAGGGCACTATGGCAGATGAGAGGGACACACACAGCCTTGGAAGAAAGCCAACTTATTAATGGAATTTGACCATGCAAAACTTGTTGAAATCCCTCTAGAACATTAAATGCCACATTATAATATCTTTACTGAGGTCCCTGCCATTCCTAGGAAATCTTTAATTCCCTTGTCAGTGTGTGATTTTTTTCAGTAAAGCTTTCCAGAGCAAGATTTGTGGGATGTATTTTGGTTTACATTTATATTTTCCTTTGTCTCTGTAATGAATGCTTTCATCAGTTAAAAGCAGGAAGGTGGGATCTGCTTTTTCTGTTGGAAAGAAACCTTCGGGGAATCAAGGTTTATTTTGACGGAACGAAACAATTAATTATTTTGTGCTTTTATGTTAATAAACAACTCTAACATCATAGATATTTTGTCCCTGAAATCATTGCTTACGATACTGTATTTAAAATCTTACAAGTCATTTTAGTCACGCTAACAACTTGAAATGAAGGTTAGATGATAACACAGATATAGTTTTAATTAAGAGATTTGCTAATGTGATAAGGTAACATAAGTAATCTCTCTCTCTAAAACAAGCAGAATAATACTGCACACTGCCAGTTCAAAGACTGACAAGATATGGATGTTCTTATGATTTACTATTTGCATTTTAGAAGTTTATGTGTCTGCAATTATTTTGCACCATTTTCTAAGATTCTAGCAAATGATCCTACCTCTGAGTGTGTTATCCTGAAGAAAGAAATTCCTTACCAATGTTTTCAATCACTACTTTTAAAACAATCATGAAATTAGCAGATCTGATTTTTTCCATGGACCCCTGTGCTTACAGGAAGTTCATGCTAAAGCCTATAGTAAATGAGATATAAAAGTATCCATATTTTTTAAACTTCCAAATCTCTCGGTAAAAGGCTGGGACTGAAGACAAATACTTGACTATTAGCTGCATTCTTCTGCTGAGTAGACTTAAAAATGCTTCACCTTCCCCCCACCCCCACCCCAGGCTTGTGTAATTTAATAATGAAAACTACAGATGTCAATCATTGTTACCTGTTTCTTGGCTGTAGTTGAGTTGGCAGGCCATTTCTTAACCACTAGTAATTTTCAGCCTACTGTTGATATAATAGACTGTATTATCTACGTTTGTAGTAGGTGATGGTATATTACTGGTCTGTTCGTATGTGCATAGCTGTAGATTAAAAAGGCACCACAAATAGGCAACACCCCTCCCAGTGTTCTCAGTAGATCTCGTAGCTGATACCGTTATTGTAAGAAAACATCGAGGCAGATACTATAAATGTCCAGTTGATGGAAGTACTTGAGTAATCAGATCTGCTACCAAATGCATATTTATTTAAATGAAAATAGAGTTGCTCACTCTGAATCAGCTCGGACGGTACCGTATTGGTGAATAGTTGTCCTGCTGCTGTGTCTCTGCATGCTGATTGTCTAAACAGACAACGTATTTGGGTGTGTAAATAGTCTACAATGGCATCTTCACATTCCAAAAAGGAGGTGGTAATACCTTTTCTACTTTATGAAGTTTCTTCCCATTTGTTGTTTTCTGTTCCTCCACAGAGCTATATATGTACGATATTCCTTTTGTATGAATCTAGAACATGTTCTATCTCGCCACCACAAGTTTATCCAACGTGCTTGGATGCTGAGCTGCACTGGAGACCTTTGTTTGAAGAGCTGTTAGAATAGCCAGCAGTACAAGCATGCTTTCCCATTCCAGAAGCAACTGAAACACCGCTGCAGTCAGGGTAGGTGCACCTGGCTGACACTGCTTATTGCACTGGTTTGGGAGAGTCCTGGATTCCTCCCCGCTCTCTGCCAGTGTCACCTCTTCCACCAGCCTGATTCCCCTCCCGCCCCATGCTTTGGTCCCAGCTTCCCCTCCCAGCCGCCCCGCGCCGCCTCCCGCGCCAGGCCGCAATGCCTGCTCAGCCCAGTGGGTTCCCTTTCAGCCCGGTAGATCCAAGCCCTCGCCTGAGGATCCCCGTCCTCTTATTTCTGTCAAACAAGCCCCATCCTCTCCTCTTTTCCTCACTGGAGCTCCGTTTCTCGCAGCCATTTCTGCTTCCCTTTTCCATTCACATGCTGATTTTCTTTCTGATTTTATTCCCACTTCTCTTCACATTCCAGCCCAGATTTACCAGATTACTTTATTAAGTGTTCTCTGACACTTCCTTTTATTCCGCTTTTCCCCTCTCCGCATTTGTAGCAGATCAGGTGCCCTCTCCATTCAGAAACCATGGCTATTAGTAACAGGGTCGCTGACTCCAAAGGAGGTCCAGGATCCCTGTGATTTTCTCCTATAGCTGCTTCCACTCTGGCCTGGAGAAGCTAAAAGCAGGATTACATGAGGGATTATTCATAAATGCCAGCTCCTCAGAGATTTTCTGAGGATTAATAAGGATGTGCAGGGAAAAATAATAATATTTTTTTAAAAAAATCATATGATCATTTATTTTTTTAAGCTTTTTAGGTCATGCCTACATACAGGTATACAGCTTCATGTTAAATGCCTGAACGGGCTGAGAACGAGATGATCTGTCAGTGCAGCACAGCAGAGAGTTACCCAGGCTGTTGCCAGTAGCTGTCGAGTGCATCACTCAGGTGTTCTGGCAGGGCTAGGGGATGCAGCTGGAGAACGCGGACAGAACTGCACAGCAGGGAACATCCTCTGGCACTCACATGCTGTCGTTTGCACTTTCTACTCTTCACAATTGAGCCCAACAGGTTCCTAAAACAGAAGGTCTTTGCAGTGTGCTGCATGATGCAGCTGCATATCCTTGCAGGCGTTGAATTTTGATCTTATAAGGCTGTCAATACTATTTACTTCCTTGTGCAGTGACAGGTAATCACCTCGAGTCTGACAAACATTGAGTAATCTACTCAACCTTTTGCCATTCAGAGGGAAGCTGGCAAGTCTTTCTTCTTGGCTATCTTGTTTGTAACAACTTTGTGACCAAAGAACAGCACTTTCAAAATTTTCATCCCAAACTTGCTATGACATTCAGCCAGCAAGTCAGCCACGTGCAGGAGCCCTTACAGTTGCAAGTGGCTCAGTTCCCATTTTTCTTTCCAAACAATTATTTCACATTCAGCTTACAGGGAGAGAACAGCCATGAAATAGGGTTGATACTTGAATGTTATAATTTGGTGTGGCATTCAGCAAAACAGACTTGAACAAATTGTGAGGCATTTCTGTTACCTTTGTTGCACATCAATACGGTTGAAAAGTAAAGAAAGTGCCAAAACCTGCTGCTTTGATGTTAAGATAAAAACATCCCGAATCTGCCCAGCAGGATAAGGAAAACACATTTTATGTGTTGCTTACCCTCTCATTTGCTCCTTGCCAAAAAGACGGCATGTTAGAAGTTATTAAACCATTTACTTTTTTCACTTGCAGATGGCAATTGGTGTTTGTAACCCTTATAACCTGTTCCTGGTTAAAGGCATGCTATCGCGGTACGCGGCGCTGTATATAGGCACTGTATATAGGTGGTCCCCAGCTGCCCCAGGACACCACGAGCTGGGGAGGGACAGCGGCACCTCTGAGAGCTGTGGGGAGACACGGCACAGAGCAGGTGTGTCGGTGGGCCAGTGCCTGGCGGGACAGGTAGCCACTGGCTTCTGGGCAGCCTGGGGCAGGGGGGCTGTCCATCCAGTGGGCACGGCCCCGGCCAGCAGCTGGCTCGGCCCCTGGGCTCCTGCTGGCACGGCTCCCGCACGCTGCCCCAGCTCGCTGCCTCCCGCGTCACGCGCCGGCGGGAGCAGCTGCTCCAGAACAGCTTCCCAGGGAGCAGGAACACGCTTTGGCGGGTCCCAAGGAAGAAGGGTAATGAAAGCTCAGACGTGGGTTATCGAAATGAGCGTAATGCGGGCAGTTGAGCCATTTCTCATTTTTGGATGTGCATTTTTCCAAGTTCACTCTGTTTTGGAAAAGGAAGGAAATAACTCATGGGTTCCAATGCTCTTTTTCTTGATGCCTCTAAATGTGTGTGTGCCTCAGTCTTCAGTCTTCTACCTAGTGTGTATCTGCTAGTTTTCTTCTGCTTAATATGTACTTGTGGTACTATTTTAAATAACAACAGTCCTCTCTCATTTAAATTATGGGAGAATCTGAAGAAGAGAGGATGCTGGAGAGGTGAGAACAATCCCTCCAGATACGTAGTTCATAGCATATATTGATTTCTAGTGTTTTTTGGTAAGCAAAAGTTTAACAACCATAATTTTATGAAAATGACAATTGAAGAGGACATCTGGCGAGAATTCGTTTATGCCTTTTTACATTTTTAACAACCTGGCTATTTTTACTCTTCTCATCCTCTCAAAGGGAGTACAATGTAATGAAGCATGGAGCTGGAACTAGGCCACACCTCAGCTGGAAAATGTCAAATTCTATTATGCCATCCTCAAAAGCATAAATCATAGCTGCACATTTTCAAAGGTACAAATGAGGGAGGGAACAATATAAAACATTTATCTGAATTCATGCAATGTATTTATAGTACAGAATGGTAGAATATGGGTTATTATTTATGTAATATAGAAATATACCAAATATTGAAAGGTTGACATCTGTAATACACAGTGTCTTACCTCTGCTGAGGAATCGCTATGAACTTTGTTCACTTTCTTGCATTTAATTTCTCTGGTTGCCAGCTAACAAACTAACCTGCTTAATGTCAGGAGCTACTAGTTACTTTGTCGTGTGAAACCCTTATTTTGTATATGAAATATTTATAATGGTCAAGTTTAAAAAACATACACGACTAGTGTAATATCTAGGGTTCCATATTGAATATATTTTTTTATTGAATTGTACCTTTCATGAGTACTTTCCCATGTTTCATTGGTTAAATTATGTATGGGGAGGAAGTGTCTGTCTCTCTGGCAGCAGCCACAACATAGTTCTTAACTATTCAAATAAATAAATAGCATTTACTACGTACTTAGGAGGAGGATGGAAGATTGTTAAACAACTCGCTAACTCCCTCCTACTCCTCCTGTTTTCATCAATGTAACTTTTATTCCAAGGGCTTTAAATTATCTAAGTCTGACTCTACTCACAATAAGTTTCTCTTTCTGCGTATGTTCTGTACTTCTCAATTCTATAACACAATGTACAAAAATATTTTTAGGACATTATGACATTCATACATGTGACTAGATAACATCTATAGGGACTGCTGATATGCTAAAAGAGCAATGATTATATACCTCTATGAGATTTTTTTTGTCTGCTGTTCAGCCTGTGGTAGATGAGGATCTTGGGCAGAGTATTTGAAATGCAGGCTGGTACAACATACGGCTACTAGCCTCTCTGAACTCCTTTGTCTAGCTATGTTCCAAAAATTATATTTGGCTGATTACAGTGATTACAGATGATGGTATATTTGCTCTATAACAAATAGGCTACATTCATCATTACGTAAGTGACTAAAAGGTGGCAGGGACCCAAACTCAATACCACAGCTACTACCTGAAAGCTCTTATTGTACTAAAACAGTTATTGTACATATAATGTTATTTATTATCTTGTCAATATGTTCTTAATTTGAAGTACAACTTCTAGACTTCTACAGTTTCTGAGACCCTGGTTAAAGCCATTTAGAGACAAGTAAGTCAGTTGAAAACTGTCTGTAAGAGCCATTAGGAGAACAGAATTGCATCTGTTTCCTGAGGCACGTTTTGTTCTGTGCGGACTCTTCTACTACATGCAATGGTCGTGTCACAGCACCCCCAGGTACGTGACCACCTCTGGTATATCATTTCTTCTTACGTCCTTTATCAAAAGAGATCTTGCACAGTTGAACTTCAGGTTTCAAGAAAAGGCTTTCTGTCTTAGACTGGGGGCAGGCTGTCAGCATCTTGCCTGACACATCCGTATTGTTACGTGTAGCTGTGGTGCATGAGAAGTGTAAACCCAGAGCGTGGTGCAGTCTGGGGTGCTCTTCAGCTCCTAAAGGCTTTTGTTCCCCTGGACCTGGCTCAGTACAGCTAATTTTCAGTTGTTTAGCAGAAGCTAAACTGCCACTGTGTTGGAGGAACAGAGAAGGCAATTACATCTACCTCTTTGACCAACATTCCTGGCACCATGGACCCACACCAAGTAGTCTGAAGATAAAGGACAAACCTTTGAATCTGATATGGATCTTATTTAAACCCAGATTAGAAAGCGGAGGACAGGTCGAGTTACTACTGAGCCTGTTTTGCTGAGGACACGCGTTACAGAATTTAGTGTTACAGAAGCCGGTGTCCCCCGTCGCGTTGCTGGAGGCCACCCAAGAAGTGGGTTTCTATTGTCACAGCGACAGGTTCATTTGAAATCCTTAATCCTGTGCTGGAAGGTGAAAGGAGTGCAGTTCTGTTTCCTCAGAACTGTCTCAGATAACCCTTGGATGGGGTGGGGCAAGAAGGCACAGCGAATTTACTCATATATATACCAACTGAAATACATACATATATAAACTATAAGAACATTTAATGTTTTTTTGATGAAAATGCCATGTCATTTTCTGCTACTTTTTAGAGAAAGATGCTATTTAACTTCACTGTGTATCCTGTTTCCAGCTTATATCCAAACAATGTTCTTGTGCAGAGATATTTGGGTTAGATGTTTGAAATCTTATCTACTGTTCTGCTTTCACTGATTTAATCTCCTTGGCTTTAAATAGTCTGTCTGATGTCACTGCAGAATGGCTCCAAAGAGGAGCACTCAGCTAATTTAGAAGGAGGTTAAGAAGCTATTCTTAAGTGTTATTTTTAAGAGTTCTTAAGCTATTCTTGAAATTTAACAAGCTATTCTTGGGCTGAAGGGTGGCAAGAAGTAGCTGAAGATTTAAAGTTGAAGGCAAATAGTTTAAGAATATTATGGTTTGTCACGTACAGTACCAGCAGTGATTTCCTTTCCTTCCTGACCACTTCTTCATGCGTACGGCACGTATCCACTTCAGTCTGGGCAACACAGCTGTGTGTGACAGTCACTCTGTGAAACAGATAATGAATCGAACTAGCTTTAGAAAAATGCTTAGGAATTTGGAAAATGAAAAAGAAAAGTAAAGAAGTCTGGGCCATTCCCTGACAAAGCTGAGCCATCCCAGCTGTGCCTCTCCAGCAAGGGACACAGCTTGGGACGGCGGAGGAAGGCACTGCCAGCAGGCGCTTCGGGAGGTGAAAGCCTGAGCTGCCTTCATCCTTCACTTCTGCTGTGAAATCCAACTGGCCTGTGCAGGGAGCTCAGGCTGACAGAGGGTGCCTCTCCTCTGCCTCCAGGTCTTCCCTAAAGTGTTAGGACAGGAGCAGCGTTCCTTGGTGGCATCAGGGGCTGCTGCTCAGGACAGAGGAGAGCAAAGGGCACCACCGCAGAAGGTAACCAGCATGCTGCCCCGCCAGCTTGCAGCAGTCAGCAAAGTGTTAATGTTCAGTGTCTTTTGCTCAGCCCTAGATAGACGTGCTGCCGCTAATTTTCAGCTATCCTCTAACACTTTAGTTTAGAACTCAGCAGAAACTGGGTTTTTTAGTGTTTGAGTAGACATTTGGCAACTTGCGAGGTGTCAGATGAGCACTGGTGAATTTGAGAACTAGGGTGAACGTTTGTGTCAGGGAAGGAAAAAAAATCTTCACAGCAGAAAGCACGCTCGAACCTGAGACTGGAGGTACCTGGAATAAACTAGCTTTAAACTAGTCTATTCCAATTACATTAAAAGCCAAATCCCTGCACTGCTGACACTTTACAGACTCAAGCAGCAAATATTGAAGTCTAGTTTCAAGGGACTAGCTGCAAACTTGAGACTTAATCAATATAAAGTGACTATGGTAAAGGTTTAGACCATGGCTGAAATATAATATACCAGGAGAAAATATGGCTGAAAGTCCTACCTGGAAGTGCCAGCGAGGCAGAGGGAGCAGCCGTGGGCTCAGCAGAGCCAGCTCCTTTGATGCTCTGCAGGAGCTGCGGCCCCTGCCAGGGTGGCCAGGTTGCCACCAAGGCTTGGAGAGCAGAAGAGGGGTGAGGGTCCTGCCGCCTGCCTCCCTGGGGGCAGCCCCCCTCAGCCCCCTGCGCGGGCTGTTACGCTGCAGGGAAAGGCACAGGTGCCAGTGCTCAGTTTTCCAGCTTTTTTTAGCACCATTGTAATGTCGTCACTTCCCCATAGATTCTCATCTAAATGATAAAAGACTTGGTAAATCTAAAACGTTATTCACTGGACTATTGTTATGGAATTTCCCTATTAGATTTATCACCGCTTCTCTTAATTCCATTTACTCTATTAATTTACCCTCTATTAATTTATCACAGCTTTCTGGGTTGGTTTTATTTTTCCCCCCTCATCTGCGAAGTGCTCAATGTTGACAGTGACGGAAACCTCACAGGAAGCATTGACAGGGTTTGAAAAATAATTCTGGAGCCCTTGTGTTGCTAAGGAAGTTTCATCAGTAGAACCAACGATTTGAGATTGTTTTCTCAGCAGTGCATGAGATAAATGAGAACTATTTCCAGATTCAGTAATTTTGAAATCTGAAGGAAAGATCTTATCAGTTTGCTGGCCACCCTGAATAGAATACATCAAGAAAGATTAATAGGAAACAAGGATACCTGTTTTGTTTTATAGCAAAAAAAGCCCTGCAAAAATATTTTAAGTAGCTGTTTCTGTTTCTATCTACTTTGTTGTACGTTAAATATAAAATACATACATATTTTACATACCTAGGTTTTCATTGTACACTGCAAAGATAAGCAAATAATTTTATGAAAAGAAAAATAGGTAAAATTCATTAAATCATAAAAGGACACCCTGTATGAGGTATGAAATGCTAGAATATTTAATGTATGCTTGGGTATCTTCCAAATTTTGCCCAATGGATAAAGGAGTCTCTCAGGAAATTTTTATTTATGCAATTTTAACCTAAGATGCAGCTGTATTAAATGTATAAGTGAATTTTCTTTTCCACCAGCTGCAAAATTTGACTGTTTGGAGATTCACGATCCTCAAGTATATGACAAATATAGTTAACGAACTAAATACCTATATACCTAACTAAATACCAATAATGTGAATGCAGAAGCCTATGTCTAAATACAAACAAAAATCAACCTTTGTTTGTTGAGGCTCTTCCCTATCTATAGCAAACCCTGATTATATTTATTAAATATGAAGTATTCCACTTCCATAGGAGTAGGACTGGGACCATGGAGCAATAGTGGCAGGTGATATTTTACTGTAGCTGCAGCATGCTTGAACCATCCGAGGGGAATACATGACACGTATCTGTGTAGCTCAATTTAATGTGCCTGGTTAGACAAGCACAAATGTTCATGTGCAATGCATTTGCAGCATGTAGATATTTGGGCCACAGTATATATTTGGAAGCTAATATAAGTGTATGAAATCTTTTAAATAGATCATTAAAACGTGCAGAATACCTTTTAAAGGGAAAAAAGAAATCTGTATTTTTTTAAAGTTTAGCTAAGCTACCACTAAGCAAAAGCATATTTAGGTAATGACAGTTGTTGAATAATGACATCTGTTCTTCAATGAAGAAGCTATATTTTTAATTAGAATTATAATCTTTAATTTTAACTTCAGATCTTGTGTGAATACAATCGTATCAGCCATAATCCTATTGTAGCAGTAGTTAATCTGCTGTGTTACTCGGCATTTAGAGATTTTAAAAGTACGTTTGACAGAGTTACAAATGAAACCTCTCCAGGTTAAAAGTATTCCATTCCTATCGTGTGGATCTGGTTTGAAGATTTCTGGTGAAGGAAGAAGGGAGCTATTTTTTTTCCTTTGCCAATAAAAATAGATCAAATCTATTTTTGGACTTTGAACACAATCTACGTTTCTAATTCTCAGACAGTGACTATGACTCACTGAATGCATTTCTAAAGTCTGAGATTCAAGAACATAAAGATACTGGCCAGCTCCTCAGCTGGTGTAAATCAGCATAACTTCTCTGATCTTTGTTAAACTGGCCTTGTGCAAGATCTCTTTTATGCTTTTAGGCATTTCTTCCTTCTGATGCTTTGATTTTCCTTTGCTTTCCCTCACCTCTCTGGAATAGTTTCAGACTATCAATCCATGAATGTTTTGCGTTATTTTGGGGGCCAGCTCATTTGTTACTCACTTTTTTTTCCCCCATGGGATAATATAATGTAGGCTGTAAGTGTTGGTTTGCTTTTATATAGAGTAGTTAATCTGATCAAAGCACTCCAAACGTGCTCTATGCAAATTCCTATAAATCACGAAGCAGGGCTTAATCTGTGTCCTCCTTTAGCTTTTTTCTGCTCTTATACTGTAGGTGTGTTTTTCTCACACACATTTCTGTCCTGTTGTATCTATTTCCATAATTAAACATGTGCATTTTATTTCATATAAATGGACACGGTGTATGAATTCTTACATATAAACAAGTCTAGAGAAAACTAACTAGGAAGGTTATGATAATTACCATGACAGTAGATGGCTCTTTCCTCTTTTCAGTTGCAAGAGAAATGCCCATGTCTGCCATGTGTTGGAGCTGCAGCCAGGCCTTGGCCGACAAAGGTCAGTAACCGCTTCCCTTCCTGCTAAAAATGATCTGGAAAAATTATCTGTGTGCGCGTGAGTGTGCGCGCTCGGGCATGGTGTGTTTTGCAGTCACGTTCGTTAGGCACTGATATCCCAGCCTGTTAGGAGGCAGCAGCAGTTTGGGTTGTGTCTTGATGCAACAAAGACATAATTCTGGAAAAGTTTCAATAATAGTCACCAATGGATTATCAGGCAATGCTGCCCTCCAGGCATGCGGCCCGGCCAGAGGATTTTGAAAGTTTTGATAAGCCATAAAGAAATCTACCCACTGTGTTATGTTCTCACAAGGATTTGCCTTTTCCTCTGCAGCCGTAAGCCTAACTTTAAGTGAAAGTTATGTAGTACTGGTAAAGGATTGTAGTGCACCTTTCTTTTATGAGTGCGCAGTTTTGTTTTATGAATGTGCACCTCGGGGTACAGATACATTTCTAACCATCCACTGTTCTTTTTCTTCCCAATCCTACGTACCACCTTTTCATTAGCTAGCTGGGGGGGGGAGGGGGGGGGTGCTCTATCCCCAGGTTTCTTTTTTGTCAGGTAATGTTATATAAAGAAAAATTAATGTAAGGTAAAAGAAGATGCCTTTAAAAAGGTAACGATAAATCATTCAAAGTCTGTCAGTTTTCTGCACAGGCTGCTAGAAGAATAGGTTTAATGGATCTACATACAACAGAGCTTTTCTATATTGCTGAAGTGTTGTTACCTGGCAGGGCATTGCATCATTTGGAACGAGCCCTATATTGTGGGTAGACTTTCTCTCCTGAAGAGCTACTAATTTCTGACAAGGAGTACTTTGGTTGCGGGGGAGTCCCTGTAGATCTTCTCTAGAAGTGTTTCTTGATATGTATTTGAGACACAAAGCCTAAGAATACAGCACATAATATGATAATGCAGAATATAGAAAACAGCTGTTGATCACCATTTGTATTTTTAGTCTCCTCATTTCAGGAGAATGCCAAAAGCAAATTCCAGCAGTCATATCCAACTGTATTATTCCTCATGACAGTATAAAATAGTGAGACAGTTTCGCAAACTAGATTAAGAATCATAGTTTATATTGCTGCATAAAATTGCTAAAATTGTATAGAAATCTGTATTGTGGATCATAAGTTAATGTAAAAACTCCAAGCTATTTTTTTTTTTACTCTGTCTGTTTAAGCTACTGGGCAAGTTGTTGCATGAATAAATATATTTTCTTCCTCTGAAACTGTGTAATATTAAATGCTGTGTTGTTGGCATAAAATATAAGTTGATCAGACAGACAAAGATTATTATTCTGACAACTGCGTACACAAGGGTATCGTTGTACATTGAATTTCAGTGTGTAATATGGTATAAATCTTCATGAGAGACTCAACTTTTATTGGCTGCACAGAAGGTGCTTTTCCTTATTAAATACAGGAGATGGTCCCAGGGGATTTTTTTAAAATATCTTTATCCATTTTTTTCATCTAGTCTCTGGGCCCTGGAAGGCTGACAGATACAGCCGGGTAAGCATTTCTTTTTTGAAAGCTTAGCTATAGCTACGGCCGTGCTTCAGCACTGAAGCCCAGCAGAACCCATCCCATCCCACCCAAGCTTCACCTTTCCCATTCCATAAATGGGTGCATGTGTGCCCTGTCTATAGCCTGCAGGACACACAAAAACGCCTTAATTCAGTGAAATATTACCAATGAGACACTGAAATGACAGTGGTTTGGATTCTGCACTGCTGTCGTTCCTCGCTGTCGCTGACTGTCGCCATCCCCTCATCACAGCTGCTGAGGATGTGCAGGCACGGGGACACTCTCGCTCCTGGGCGCTGCACAGAGGAAGGGACAAGGGCATGGAGTGAGACCCTCTTCTTGAACTTAAACTGTGTGGGTTGTTTTCCCAGCCAATGCAGGTATATCATCTCTATATTGGACATAATTAATGGGAAGATTTTCACCAACTGTCCACCAGGAGACAGCCCACCTGCCTAAATCATCAAGACAAAGAGGCCATGGAACAGAAAAGCAATTTAAATTCACCATCGGTTCCCATCCCGATTGTGGACCACAATCTTCGTTCCTTGGCTAAGCACTGCATGCAGCTAAAGCGAGCTCAGGAGCTGCAGGCTCAGCCGAGACCTCGCTGCCACATGTCAAACCAGGGAGCAACTCAAACCATGTAGATTTGTTTCCTTCAGCTCTTGGCCCTGCTGGACCCTTTTGTGAAGCACGGTAATAATGCACAGCTTCGACATGTTGCGTGTGGAGAGGTGGCCTTGCTACCAGCGTGCACCACTTCTCCAGGGGAACCCATGTCTCCACTGAACCTGGGGTTGGCCAGCCAAGAGCTCTCTTACAGCGTATTGCAGCAAACAGCTGGACATGAAACCGAGGAAGAGCACTAACACGTGAGTGAATGCTCTTCACCATTCCCGGCATCGTGAGCTTCTGCGGTCTAGCACTTCCCTTTGGGCCCTCACCAAGCCACCACTTACTGTCTCATCCTCTCCTACAGCACAGGGAGAAGCCCACCATGGAAGGGCTGTGCTGCCGGTCAGCCGTGGTGAGCGGGCTCCTGGCCCCTCAAGGCTCTCGCTGGCTGCCAAGCACCGTGAGCACTCCTGATGGGACGGACACGGGAGCTGCATGGAGGAAGCACAAGGGGAGGGCTTCGACTGAAGAGGTACTGTCTCTCTGTGAGCCGTTACACGGACAGTGACACAACTGAAGCTCAAACACCTTTCACTGAAAATAAAACCCAAAGGGCTTGAAAAAGATCTATTTCAGTGAGTGGTGTTCTCTACCTTCACTGTGAAGTTTGCGGTCCCCTTATTTGACTTCATTCCCCCTAGTCCAAAGAGCCTTTTAGCAGTCCTGCCATTCTAAATATGGGGTTTATATTAACACAATCTGACCGTCGGTTCATTTTTTGTTTCCATGTTGCATCTTACCATTTCCTAGTGCTTTTTTGTATGTACAGACATACCTGTATGTCTGCTCTCTGTTATTTCCCAAAAATGTAGGGTCTAATACAGCATGGGTTTATACACATGGTTTTGGTTTAGGTAGTCCCATTCAGACAAACAGGCCTCTTTGTTGTACTTTCTTTAGTGCTCGGATAGATCGTAGTTTTAGAGATCATCTAAAATACCCGTGTTGTGCGTAGATAAGAACAGTTTTTCAAGGTGGTCAACCTAGTCCAGCTTTACAAAGAATATTAGCAGTGCCGTGCCAATTAGTGAAGCACCTAGCTTTCAAATGGAAGTTTCAAATTAGACATGATGTGTAGTGTAAATCCAGTGTAAAATGGTTTTGTAACAATATAGCATGCTAAGCTTTGGCCAAGCTAACAGGAACTGCTAAGGACAATAGTATACAAGCCGTAACTCTTGCTCCAGTTAATACTGAATAAAATACCGATGTGTTCACTGAAACAGGAAGAGTAGAACCCCCTGGGTACAAACCCTTGTAACTCAACTACAGAGTGGTGGTTATGCTTCTATTGAGTCAGTGGAGATCTTAAAAATATTGGATTTCACAGTATCTCACTTCCTCCAACGTTATTATTCAGCCAATGGCATGAATCAGTTGGGAAGACTGCGGACACAGAGTGTATCGTGTTTTGAACTGATGAAATTACAGTCCTCCATAGATTTGTATTTTGTATTAAACAAGTCTCTTAGTAAATCTCCCTTTCCCCATTTGTAAATAAGCACGAGGCGGATCTGTCATGTGCTGGTCTTTGTGGACCCACACCCACCTCCCTTCCCCCGCACCCCTTATATACGCATAGATACGATGGTGCCCTATGGCATCACCCCACAGAAGGGGTAAGGTCACTGGGGGTGAAGCAGAGCTCAGATCTGATGTGTGTATCCTCTCTTTAGATCAGACAGATTCAGGGCTCGTGACTAGATTACTGAGCTTTGAATTTTGTTTTTTCTTTCCCAAATTTTTGTTCTTCACTATGAAAAGTTGTCAGCTGTGATATTTCAGACTCTTTTAGAGCCCATATGAAAAGAAATGCCATTAGAACTTGGATTTACTAATTTTCTTACAATTAATAGCTTCAAAGTCTTCCTAGCGACCCAAAATGATCTTTTTTTATCCTAATACTTTCTGTTATAGCTTTATAGCTTAATGCACTTAAAATCTTAGACTATACCAGTATTTTTTATACCAGGACCAACTATAAAATCTATATGCATCACATTTATAGCACAAGTAAGGACTGTGGAATTATTATGATTAGTACACATTATTAGTGTTGTCTCTGCTACTGCTTTGTGTATTATGTTGAAAGAGAGAAACAGCTCTAAGGACAACATAACACTTTTTTTCACCATCTATAGGAACATGAAATTGCATATATTGTTTTCAAAATTAGCCATTACATGTAAAGTTATAATATATATAGCTAAATAATAAAAGTAACTGCATCTTTAGGTGTTCTTCAAGGAGGTCACAGCGCTTATGCATTTCCCAGTATTGCTTTGAGATTATGAAATTTTAGTGGCAATCCATGGAACGATGATGAGAAATGTGGCACACATGTACACGTACTCGTGCTCTCATGGCCAATTTAAAAACACACTAGCCATAATTTGAAGGACTAATCACATTTACAGCTCACAAAATAGTTTTTCACCTGTGTGAATTGCATATCAATGTCAGAAAAATGTTGGGATGAGGAAATAGTAAACTATTCATCTTTTACTTTACAGTCAATATGTTTCATTCACTGCTAATTTTAATCTGCATCAACATTAAACTGTGTCAGCTGACTCAACCTTAATTCTCACATATACCGTAGGAAAGATATGTTTTGGTACATGGTTTTCACAGCCTAATTTCCCACTGTTTTTTCTTCAGTTACGAGTGTGTGAATATTTTTTAAAAAGCAGAGTTAGGAGTAGCTATAAGACATAGTATGTTTTGGTTTCCTGTATCTGCCTCTTACTATAATAACTTTTAAACAAATGTTTGCATTTTAGTAGAGTTGCGTGCCTTTGTTTTCAGCTAGGGTTTGTTTATTGTCTTAATGTTTCACTGGCTGTCAAACTGGCTGCGTGCCAATGTCCAGCCGACAGCGATTCCGAGAGGAGATAATCTGCACGGATTTCCAACAAGAGTGCTGCAAGCACAAAGCAGGCATTGGCGTACAGCAAGGCAAGCTCAGCTCTAAGCACGGCTTTAAAATGTTCCAGCTCTGCTTGGACTAACTGTGTCATGCACCATATCACCTCACTTCTAAACACATCCTTTTCCTTTTCCTCCTTTTCTCTAGACATATTCTTTGCTCTTTCAGCTGCCCATCGTCTTCAGCCTTTAGGCAAGTCAGTTTGTGCCATTTCTTTGTGCTTTGCCAGAGCATCAGTCCTAACAGCATTTACCAACCTTCCTGAAATCACTTACCTTTTTAGTTATAGCTCGTTTCTTCTTGCAAGGTTTCTATACTTGGAAATTGCAGGCAAGAAAAGCAACTCCTTTTTCAGATGTCACATGAACAGCAACAGAACGGTGAAAAGGCTAAACTTGGAATTTCACCTGTTTCTGGAAACTGTAGCTACTGTAACCTAAGAGACTGTTTCAGTAACCGGGCTGCTTTCTCTGAACTTTCATCCTCTGCTTGAATTTTTGAAAAACTGTACAAGTCGGCTTCACTACATGCATTTGTTGTATTCTCTGTACCCCACGCCGGCAGAAGTCATAAGAACTAAGGGGGAGCATTTTTGTGCAAACACTGATCCGACTGGAACACTTCAAATATCTGATCCAGGAGGAGAAATAATCGCTGAGGCTGCTCTCCTTCAGGGTGTCTGCAACGCAGAATAATAGCTCTTGAGTTATTAGTGGGTTATGTCTGGCATTTGTCTTCTGAAGTTACTGCCAAAGGCATATAGGCAGAATAGAGCCTAACACCACATTGATAAATACGTGTCATTTCCCCCTGCCTTCCCCCAGAATTGTATCAAATGGAAAAGCGTAATTGGAATGTTAGTAAATATAATAGATCAGAATTTATTTTGGGTTTTTTTTCCCAGCTTGAATCTTTGTAACATCAGATTTCAACCTGGAGTGAGTGACTTTCATGTCTGATTTACAAATCTTTCAAATGAAGACTGCAGTGTGGAAACAAAATAAATGCTTATTTGGCTGTGATTTTTCAGTTATAAGAATTTATCAGATTAGGGGAAAAGCACGTGGGAAAGCGAGCTGTGCCTGCAAAGGGAACAAGTTTGTCATCTCACGAACTGTGGGCCTTCCACTGGCCCACTGGTGGGATGGGGAGTCCTGTGAGGTCTCATGTGTCTCTTCTGTGCCTCTCATGTCCCTGTGTCACAACGAAGGGGCTTCTAGCTTATCCTTAGAGCTGATCTACAAAATCTGAGCATGGGACAGCATGCTGAATGTGCTGAATGGCAGATTTACTGTAAGTAGCAATCAAATCTCTAAGTCAAATTTCAGATGGTAAAGGAATTCACAGTAAAACATTGCTTGCAGTTCACAGTTCAGTGTCCCTGTTTTTCTTTAAGGGGCAGAAGATCTGAGATGCAAATTTGATCTGCATTCTTCTTCTTATCTCCGAGTAAGCATCTTTATGAAACACTTAGCTCTGACAGAGGCATGGTTAATAGCTGGCAGAGACGGACTGGAAAGCTTTTCTGCGTGCCTTCCACCATACATTAAATCATAGTGATCTGCCTTTATTTTACCCTTTTGATTATAAAGTATATTAAAACCAGAATTAAGAATGTCTTTAACTCTTTTCAATTCGCAGTGCAATGTGTGATAAACTATAGTTAAACAAGAGCAATTACTAAACAATTTTGCTAATTAGAAGACGGTTTGCCAAATTCGTTACCTCATTTTTTTTTCCCCTTCAAGCTTTTTCCAAAAGCAATTAAGAAATGGCCATAAAGATTACTGGCTACTGTTGAGGAAGACTTGATGGAAAGAGGTAGTTCTATTGAAATAATGTAGGCAAATAGAGGTAGCAGGAGATAACAATGGCCACGCTGTGCCAAACCAAGCGGCGTCAAGCCCGTGCTCTTCCCCAGGAATATGCTAAGGCAGAAGTAGGATCAAATACGCATCCAGGCTCTATATTTCTGTGCCTAGAAATCCACAGGGATGTCCGTGAGGTTGCCTTAAGCCAAAGGAGCCACCTGTGTGTCTGATCACCCCAGACAGCTTTTGCTTTTTTTCTTTTTTTTTTTCTTTTTTTTTTTTTTCCCTTGCCTGGCTGTGGTATCACTCTTCGATCAGACATAAGCCAACTGGTCCAGGATTCTCAGATGACTAAATCTAAGGCAAAAGGTGTACCTGCCATAAATCATACACCATGTCAGAGGGAGCACTGACAGGTCACATCACGTCTGATTCAGCAAAGAAATCAAGAGCACTGGGTTAGAGGAAGGCGCTGGGAGCACTCCTGAAGATTGTGGTAAAAGAGGAGCAAGAAGAAGAACAAAATTCTGGGAGCTGTGCTGTGTCAGAAGGGCGGAAGGGGGGGGGGGACGGACGGACTGTGGGGATGCTCTAACCCACTCGTCTTTGGCTGGGCTGCAGGTGGGAGAGGAGTGGTAGCAAGGTACGGGGCAACTCGATTGCCAGCACCACTGGGAGAAATACCCACGAAGAGCCAGGCTCGGTGAGGGACGAGGTGGGAGGCGGCCCAGGTGTGGGGCTGGGAGACTCAACACAAAAGCAACCAGGTACTGAACGAAGTGGGAGCCTGAAGCAGAACAAGCCAACAGCAGCGGGCCACGACGACCCTTGTTGGCCTGGAGTCACTTCACAGACAAAAGCATGGGATGGTGATTTCATTCAGGCCTGAAGATGGAAGATGATTTTGGGAAGCAGAGCCCAAAGGGTGCGATCGCTCTCCTCTTCTGACCTGTTCCCACAGCCATGCCACTGAGAATTTGCTCACAGCAATGCCAGAAGCCCTGGCCTGAGAGGCTGCAGTGTTAAAGAGCCAAATGTAGCCAAAATTTCAGGGAAAGTTCTGGGTGTCAAAATGCCTGATTTTGGTGAGAAAGACCCTGACCTGCTCAGCTGTAAGAAAGCGGGCTTAAAAGCAAAGGGTCCTCTATGGTGCTTCCAAATGTCCAACAGTTTATAACTTCACTAGAATTTATAAGACATAAACAGCAAATTTTGCAAACTGTAGGTTTCCTGCCCTGTTAGAAGTAAGTTTAATGAGTGAAAAGAACATTTTACAAAACCCTCAACCTTCAAACAATGGTGTCGCCAAACAAAACCCAATATATTTGTATACCCAGGACAATGACTCCTGAAATCTTTCCAGAATTACTTCTAGCTCTGTGTAAATCAGGGAGATATATGCATATGCCCATGATTTTTTTAACTGTAAAAGTGTCCCTGTACAAAGGGAATGGGACTGGTTTATAACTTAGGCTTTTAAATAATAAATAAATGGCTTACACTCTCAGTTTGAGACATCTTGATTCTTGTGTACCGTGCAATACTGAAGTATACAAATTTTTTTTTAGAAAGAATTATTTTTCCCTTTTTAAAAAGAATAGAAAACCTCAAGAATATGATAAAACATCACAGTCGGTTTCTAAACACTTTGCATCTTAATATGGTTGAAGTTAAGGAACTAAGTAATTTCTGAGTTTTTCCCTTGAGCTGCGTAGTTCTTTTCATATGTAATTATTCTCTGAGTGCATTAGATAATGCTATGGTTCCCACAGCTGTATACACATCTATAAATCATTAATGAGGCAGTTAACTGAAACAAAACTATAAAAGATTTGCAGAACCCAGCCTTAATTGACTTCCAGTTATTTACAATTAATTTTTCCATTTGGAATAATGATTGCAAGCAACTTAGGGTTTTTTTATTACTCAGGAATTAGATGCTGACTATTCATCAAAAGTTTTTACAGCGGGACCCTGTCAGTGGACAGTAATGAGCTTGAGGTAATCTTATTTTTATACGCACATATACACATACACCCCCCCACACACGGCAGAGGAGATGGGGCAGGAGGGGACACTTGTAATAAGATGTGGACAGGAGTCAGCGCTAATTGTTTTGGTTTTCTTTTTATTACATACCTAAGTTTAACAACAATTAATTTCCTTTCTTTATAGCATCTAGCTGAAAGGCAACACAATGAATAGAGCTGGCTACAGTTCTAGCTAGAATAAACTGGATGCGTAAGGAGTGAGCAAATATCTATTTCTATCTTTCTGTCTTACAAGACTGTAAGATAGAAACCAGAGACTAAACGATGCAAAGGCTGTCAAGTAAATATTAATCCATTATGCTCTTTAAAGAATTACTTTCATAGAAACATAGAGCACAAAGTAAATCCTCATTAACTTGTCATTGAGTAAGCCGCAGAGCTCGCAGCTGTGTCAGACTTGGACATATACAACTAAAAGATCTGCTCTCTCTGCCATATAAGCGTAACTCTCGCCGACGTTAATGGGCTGTGGGTGTGTTCATTAGGAAGGGATGTCACGTTCAAATTCCTAATAAAACTTAAGACAAAAGTAATCAGAGCCCATTTGCAGCAGCTGATGTTATCTTCATTATCTTTCAATCTTTGATTTTCAAAATGCCTAAGCAGAGAGATGCTATCAGTAGTAACTCCTGGTCAGTTCTCTGTTTCTAAATCACAACTATAAAATACATAATACCTTATGTATTGGGGTGCACTACACTGGAACCACAATCTTTGGAAATCAATCCATCCCTGAGACTGAACAAGCTGTACCTTTAATAATTTCCCCTTGCCACCCTTATTTGGTACAGGATACATAAAATAAAGCTTGGGTTTGTCTCCTTCTCTCCCCCTCGGATATACCTGTCATGCCAAGGAAGTAAAATTACTTGCTTTTTTTTCTTGCCGCAAAATAATAATTTTGTTATCCTTTGACTGACATTTAGGACTGTCTCTTCCCCTTCATGAAAGCTGGCTAGTTAGGCTGCTCCGAGCGGGGCACGGAGAGCAAAGTGGGCGCTGTGGCCATGGAAAGGGCAGCGGCACTTAGCACTAGGAGCTTTATTTCTTTGTGAGCCACGTAGACCAGAAGACACACACTGGTAAAAATGGGAGAGGTTAATTCTGAGTGATGGTAAAGCTAACGGCTGCTTTCTTCGCCTTATCAATAGGTGCCAGCGAAAGGCCACTATAATTGATCTAGAAAATGTGGGCCCCGTGACAATCACACACTTGTAACCTTGAAAATCTTGCAATCTAGTGCTGAAGTAATTTTTTTTCCAGGTTATGTTCCACTGGATTGTATTACAATGTGTAATGTAAAGTAACGTGACAAGACTAGACATGGGTCATTCAGTCTGTCAGTAATTCAGAGCTTGGCAAATTGGTCCCCCCTCTTCACCAGCCCATGAACTTCACAGATACTTAACTTATTCATGCTACGCTAGCTACCACATTATTTTAGCTGGAAAAGCTACTGTGATGTGTGAAATCTGAGAGGCTTTTCTGTTTGAAATTGGGCTGGTACCAGATGAGCAAACACTGTTGTTATTTTCATTAAGATATCACATCCTGTCAACACGGAACATCGGCAATTGCATTTCAAATAATTGCACACTTGATAAATGGGATGGCACGAGTCAGGCCATCCTTCCACCCTGCTCACGATCCTGCTTACTGGGCTTGATTTCCTGGGGTGGGGAAAGGGCTTTTATTATTTTGGTAAATTCAGAGCTCCAATAACTTTTTATGCACATAGGTGATATTGATCTGTATTTTTTTCCAACAGGGTGCAACTATTTTAATAATTTTAAAACCAAGAATTCCACCACATTCCCGAAAGTATTAAACCCATCAACCCCTTCTTTCTTATATAGATTCTGAATAAAGCCTGTTACTGCCCGTCTTCAAAACACTGAAAAAGAAATACTGTGGCTTTGGGGTTTCTTAAGGGTTTGCTTTGAAGAAGCCAAACATAATTTTGGTGAAAACAGAACTTTCATTTGGTGAACATTTCTGTTTATTTGAAAAACTATTAACTATCAAAAATAGGCAATTTACTTACTAGCTCTGTTATAAATAAAGAGCCTGAGTCCCGCAGTGTTTCTCATCACAACAGCAGACCACTCATTCTTCGGTGCCTCCTTGCAGTATTACGAGCATCACCTGGTTTTGATTTGGCTTCAGAGTCAGCATCTGTGAATCAGGTCTGTGAATTAAACACAACCGCTTCTCTTTTTCTTTTCTTTTTTTTTTTTTTTTCCAAATTAGTACGTGCTGAACTTAATACATATTAGAAGAAATAAAGAATTACAGTCGGGGTGTGAGGAATTATTTTTTTCCTTTGGAATCGAATCTCAGTATTAAACTACCAGGGAAAAGCCATGAAAGGAATCAGTGGTTTTTCCACAGCTTTGCACATTGTAGAGTCATTTCAACATTGTAATATAGGTGTCAAATGCTAATAAATCAGCTGTCAAATGCTATCAAATACTTACTTTGCACAGGTGTAAATGATCGCATAAAATGAAAAGCACTGATCTGACACCAAAAAATCTCTGAGTACCATTCCTTTTATAGAACTATTAAAAAAAAGTCCAATAGGGAGTTTATTCCTTGTTATTTAAGTTACTAGCTTTTTTTTGTCTGTTTTCTTTCCGGGATGTGGTTCCCCTCTCCCCTACCTTGCCACCCAACTGACACCAAGGAAGAGAATACAACAATTTATATGGAATTGCTTTGGACTGGCCTACAAAGAAAAATGTTTTGTAATAATGTTACGAATGATAAAGTGTTTTTCTTGCCAAACATCTCTGTAAGTGCCCCAGCATCATCAACTGATGGCAGCACAGCTCTGGGAATAAACAGACTTTCAGCTAATGGCAGGGATCATCAGGGGAAACACGAAACAGGTATTTCTTCCTGATACAGAATGAAACATATGATTGAAGTTAAATGCCAAATCCTACTGGCACTGGAGTGAATTAAAGTTTATTTTTCATTCCTGTTTATTCATTCTTCTCTTTTTAGATAATTCATCTTGTTTCATTTAATGCCAGTGGTTTTTCCTTTCTATTTGACCACTTTGGTGGAAGCGGAGGATGATTCGTTTTAGGCATGTGGCCTTTTGGTAATAAGATTAAAGTTTCAGGCAAAGCCCAGAGCCTAAAATGAGACGGGTGCAGGCACGCCGTGCCTGTAGTCAGCCTGCAAAGGTGGGGGCCAGGGGACCGTGGCCCCACCACTTCTCGGCCTCTGCGGCATGACAGCTGCTGGCACAGCCCGAAAGGCGCCTGCACCCTGCTGCATGTGACACTGTCACACTCAGCTGCTCAGTGCACAGCGGTGACGTGAGGCTGTGTGCTTCCAGAGCACTCAAAAACCTCAATGTAAGGTGCATTGTCTCTCAGCGTTTGCTATGAAGGGCCTGTGAAGCACCTTTTGTTATGGCAAGACCATGTCTTCACCTAACAATTCAGAATGACCAAGTTTCAATCCATGGCCTTGTTTCTGACCATCTCGTGAAAAATAAATACATCCCTCTCACTGCTCGCTGACCGAAGCACACAATGACTAAACAGAGCTGGGCCGATTTTGTACAGTTCCGTGTGAACCTGCCACTTCTCCAGCTGCTTCATCTCCACCATCCCTCATAATACCAGGCACTTGCTCTGTTACCAGGAGCAGCAGGTGTGTATATATGGCCTAACCCATCTGAGATAGTGGTGTTTTTTAAAGCTAATACCGATAAACCTTAAACCCAGAGCCTGCCCCAGCGCTGTCGGCACAGAGCTGGACTGCTCTTACAGGCAAGAGCTGCAGTTAGCAGGGCAGACACACCAGCCACTGAATACATACCGGGAAGCTAGGGCAGCCCTCGGAGCTTTGAGAGAGCAGGAAGGTGAGGAGTTACACGGTAGGGACAGCAAAACCAACTCCTTTTCTCCCAACTAACCCCCTTTGTAAGCAGCCAAAGCGAAGAACTGATAGATGGTGAAAGCCATCTACTACTTGGTGAACACACCCTTCAATGTTATATGTGAAAAAGCATTGCACGTATTTTCAAACATGGAACGCCAACTGTCTTTTTAAAAATCTTAAATATTACAAAAGATCCAATCCGTTATGTATTAGTTATCATAAGAGCATTTTAATATATGGTGCTGTATTTACTTTCATAATTTTGGATTATGTCAACAGAATCACATAATGAAGATACAGTAAAAATCACACTGTATGTCTAACTGGAACTCAAAATAAAGGGAGTTCTTTATTTTAAAAAACATGAGCTCCAAAAAGAATTTTCTCCCTTACCTTAGATTGCCACACTCCAATGTTCATGCGAAGGATGCTCGATGAAGTAGCCAGCATTAGCTGGCCAGCAGGAGCAGAAATGGACGAAGCCTAATGGCAAGGGAGCAAGCTGCAGCAGGGTGCTGTGCTCAGAGTGGAGTGGCTCATTTCCATTGATTTCTTTGATGTACAAATATAAAACTGCAGTAATTCATAATTCATCTATAAATTCATCAGTAAAGTATTTTTCTCCCCTTCCAGCCCAGCTTCACCAAAGATGCCCTTATCTGCAGCCAGAACTCAAGTGAAAATGTTTATTAATAGTGATTTTACAATGCCTAAATGCCTAAAACATGCCTAAACATTTGTTGCAAGGATAACAAATGATGATAGCACGTGACCTGGCTTTAAAAACCACACTGCTGTGAATTCCTTTCCTGCTCCATCTCTCCTCACCCAGGCAAGTCACGGCAGCCGACGCAGCGGTGGGGAAGCAGGACGCCTTCACACCAGCATCGCTGCCAGAGGTACCGCAGCGCGGCCCCACGTCCTGGTCAGGGCTCAGCCTGTGCACGTGGGCACACATGGTGTGGGGATCAGCTGAGGCCACGAAGGAAATGCGTAACAATTTAGGCTAGCCCATGTGTTGTCATGTTACCAAAAATAGCCTGCAAATAAATAATTAATGGGCCACTTACTTGTACATAGCGATTACTTAAACCAGCGTTCAGCTTTTAATGCACAGCCATGCATTTCTAAAGGAGAGTGTTCTCCCTGTGTATTACTATAGATCCAGATTCTAAATTGAGATTGGTCACTATCGATTCTGTTAGCGTTTCCAATGATAGCCGGCTGCATTACACAGGATTCACAGAATTGCTGAAATACATCGCCATTAACTTGCCTGCATTTAGCCAAGATCCCCTTGTGTCCCACTCACAGCAACTCTATGGGTGTAACACCGCTGCAAAGGCAATGTACAACCAGGAGAAGAGCCAGGCTGCCCCCCCCCCCCCCCCCATGCTGCCTTGGAGTGGAGCTTCATGCCCCCTGGGCCCCGACACTTCTAGGAGGTGCTGAGGACTCGGGCACAGCCAAAGTTCTGCTCCTCTCAGGCATTTTCATTTGAAAAAAACCCAAGTAAACCACCCCAAGAGCCAAAGCCTCGAGGCGGCACTGGCCCCGTGGGCTCCCAGCGCTGCAGCCCACCCCGGCCCAGAGGGTCTGGTTTCTCCAGCACTTCCCTACCCAGGTGGTTCCACTGTTGAGAAGACCAGATGAACAAGGTAGGCAAGAACCATCGCCAAAGGTGAAATTGTGTCCATGAGAAATGAGGGGCAGCCCTGGCCACGCTTCCCCGGGGCCGGCAGGAGGACGCAGGCTGCGTGGCTGTCCCAGAGCCTGCACACCGACCTGTGACCCACAGAGGCCACAGGTGGCTACTTTCCTGCTCCTTACAGCTTGCTTTTTCATAAGAAAGCAATTCTTCCCTTAGTCTTGCCTTTCAGTAAACAATCCCATCTCCTTCGCCTTTGAATGACAAGCTTTGCAGAGACCTAGAAAATAGAACATGAAAGCCATTTCCTCATTGTCCTGCTTTTCACGCGCAGTTGCAGTGCCTGGAACTAGACAAAGTCTACGCTGAGGCTTTTTACACTGCACAGAGGGAAAATAAGTGACAGGCAGGGTCAGCGCCGGTGCCGCAGCGCTGTGGCTGCCCCTCAGTGCGCGCCCACCATCCCACCGCCACGCTGCCTCCGTCGGGAGCTGCCGCGTGCAGGCGTTTGGTCAGTGGAACACAGCCAGGCCCCTGCGCAGGAGCGCGTCATCTGGAACAGTACTGAGACGATGATAGGCAGTAAAATGAAATAATTAAAATAAATAAAAATTAAAATTGAAACCTGCACCTTTAGATGAACTATTCGCATACAACTGGGCAAACCTGTTGCTTGTTCTGGCTTTAATGTGTCTCAACAGCAAGTGTTAGTCACAAGCGTGCTCGTTAGGTTGAGCTGACACACAAAAACCTCAGTGTCTTGGTTTGTCAATATTTATCAGGAGCTCCCTAGCAAGGACTTAACAACAGCTTCAGCCTCTGAAGTTCGTCAGTTCCCTAAATCTCATTTGCCAGTACTTTGACATTTAAAACTATTCTAGGAAGGGCAAATTAGAAATCAATGATGTGCTCATCAACCCAGTATCAATGCGGTCTTAAGAAATGTAGATCAGCCATTGAAGGGGAAAAAAAACCCCAAAACCCCAAACTAAAACAGCCTTTAGGGAGACTAAAGAAAAAATGCAAACATGCTACCATTTCAAACACCGAGATATTTAGTTACTGTAGTTACTGTAAGTCTTTCTAAAATGCACAGTACTGGGAAACCCAGCGAAGAAAAGAGCTCTTCAAAATCTGCGGTTCACAGGAGCGACACGGAGCCTGGTCAGTCAGAAACGCTGCAGTATCTCAGGACCATTTCAACTCCTTTTCACAAATTAAGATTCAGACATAAGGTCCAACCTTCATTTCAGAGAATCCTGATGGAACACTAACTAAAATTAGTAAGTAGTCAAAGGTAGAATTCAGGTGCTGCAGTGTTTTACTCGCAACAGAGCTTTTATTAGGAGTGTGGGAGGACTCACAATTCCTAACACTCCTGTTTCCTTGTGTCATTCAAATTTTGATTATTTGATCAATGGCAGCATGATTAATGCAGTTATTAGAATGCCTGCTATAAAAACAATATGGAATAAGCCATGTTTGCACAATGCAAGACTATTCTGATAATTAGTTTGAACACCTGGAAGACAGAAACCAATATGTTTTCTTGAACCAATACCTGCTTAAACTCAAAGATCTCTTTTAGGAATAAAGAAATCAGATGATTCTACTCTGCTCTATTACATAGCATAATGTGAAGCTACACTCTGAAAGTTTGCAGGAATCTGTTAACCAGAAAAAAAATAAAATCTAGTGACAAAAATAAATTTTTGAATGCTGTATGCATAGATGTAGATAGCAGTATACATAATCATAGGAAATATGTTCCCCATAGATCTATTTAAAGGGCTTTTTTAAGAGACAGCAATTTAAGTCAGGGTACATGTGCATAAACATAAGTACGCATATATAAACATGAGTTTATACGTAAATAAGCATTGTGCCTTTGACCCATGAATGAAAGTGAACAGGTCATTACTTAATTCCACTTGACTCAAACCAGCCTTCAGTCACATATTTTGTGAAAGGAATGTTTCAGTTGCAAAGTTCAGGATTTGGAACATACAATAATTAGGAAAATGTTTAATACCAACCCACCCTCTTTATTAAGTAATTTCTTCAAGTATTTTTAATAGTGCAAAATATTGTTTTGCATTAGTACAGTAACTATGGGAATTCACAGTCAAAAAAGAACAAACCTTAAAAGATTTCCAAAGTCAAACAAAAAAAATTTTAATACTGTATTTTTAGCAAGAACATTTTTAACAAAGAATGTGTACTTTAACTTAATATGGTACAACAGAGAAACCATACTTAAAAGTTTCCATTATCTAACACTCTACTGCATATTCATTTTTTCATCTTAAAAGACCAAAAGCCAAGCTGAACTGAGCATAAAAAAAAGCATCAATTATAATCCTCATATTACGTCAGCTATTAGGGTTTAGCTCACACTTTTGAATTGGTCATCTAATGAAAGGACAATTTTTACATCATTCTTTTAAAAAATGTACACACATTTCTTTTTAAAACGTAATATATATCGAGTATCTGCTTCAGTAAACAAAGCTTAATTTATAAACACAATCGAAACAGCTCCATGTTGAACAGTTTCAGTGACAAACTGGACTTGTTTGATGTACAGCCAGTGAGGACCTTTGTGGCTTAAAATCATTGTGCCATTGCTATACAGTAATAGCTAGCTCCTTAGAAAAAAAAAAAAAAAAGTTCTTTTTTTGGGGGGAAGGGGGAATAATTCCTGTATGTGCTTAAAAATACTAAAACTCCTTTCTATCTCCGGGGACCTAAAAATGATCTGTTGCAGCAGGCTTGGTTTGGTATGGTAAGCTTGTAAAAAGTCTCAATATTTCTTAATACGGCAGTTTTCGATGCAGCAACAGTAAATTGCTTGAAATTGTCCTTCAAGTTTCATGCTACAAATCCTGTTCTTCACACAGTACTGAAGGCATCAAAGGTTGGAAGGGACGTTTTTCATGAACTATATAGTCTTCAAATAGTGGTCATTATACATTTTTCAACAATAGGTGTTTCCTTCAGTACATAATAGTAGGTTTGATGTATGTTCTGTTTTCTGGAGGGGGGTGGAAAAAAAAAGAAGAAAAAAGAGGTCAATTACACATATTATAGTTAACTGAAACTTAGGTGGGTTTCCCTATTTGTTAGTGGACTTTTTTTTTTTTTCCCTCAAGACAAATTACGGGATCTGTACGTGACACAACCTAGCCATCCGTCAGGTGAGCACGTTTTACCCAGGAGGAAGGGGCACCAGCTGCCAGCGCCCCGTGGAGCCCCCGAGGTGCCTGTTCCGCAGCGCAGTGACCCGCTCCCGGCGCACTGAGCACCTCCTAGCCCAGGGTGCAGGTGTGCGCGCCCAGTGGGACTAAAACCCCACCAGCCCCGTTTGTGCTGGCACTTGCCAGCCAGCATCTGCCAAGTACAGGCTATAAATACTTTGATTCGGATGTTCTGCCTTTATGGCATTTGCTTTTTAATTGAGCACTCATTTTCCTTCTTGTTTTTCAGAAGGCAGCCTGTGTTGCACTGCTTGCCTCCGTAAGACAGACCAAGTAACACGGCATCAGCTTTACAACGTAACATCATTACATGCACAAAAACCTTCTAGGGAACAGTGTGTTAAAACAAAATTGCATTGCATTATAAAATGTAATAGAATAAATCAATATCTGTTCTTGGAAAACTGTTCTTTCATTCAGAAACTGCCACATTTCTTTTCAAATTATTTTTCTTTATTTAGGGAAACAAGCAGAAAGCCACTTATTTCCTTCATAACAATATTCCTAGTTATAGTACCTATCAACTGTGATTTTTCACATTAAGCAACTTGAAGCCCAGAGAAAAATAAATATTAAAATGCCCATGGAAACTAAAGCTAACAAGAATCCATATTCTTGTTCATTATACAATGAATCATGAATCCACCCAGCAAAACCCGCAAGTACTGATCTTGAAGATGATAGCAAAATCATAATATTGAGAAGCATTTTGTATAATGTTGACATCTATCCCATTACTGTTTTACATATGCCAATACCGAACACTCGTAAGGGAAGAACAAGTATTGACCTGCTAACTGACACTAATCCTTGGAGCAATCTCAAAGTTTGCCACATTTCAATTTCAAAATGCATTTCAGCTATAATATGAGTGATTTATCATTTAGCAGTAGCTGTCAAAGTAACCTCCTAGATAAAACAAAAACATCTGGAACCATAAACAGAGGAGAGCAGTAGCTGAATTTTAATCCAAATCCGACATGTTCACTTCATTAGGAACAGGAAACAGCTAATTAGTAATTGAATGTTTCATGGTTTTAAGGAGGCTCAGACTCTCCAAACAGAGATGATTTAATATGTATTTTGGATGTAAACAAGAATACAGATCGGAAGAGCCAGGGACATAACAACTCTGGAGGAACGCTTGGGAGCATGGGAACCTCCAAAGAAGTGGCTAAATTAGTTTCAGCCCTTTGGCTGATTAAAATTGTCTTAAATTTAGTGGGGCAAATAATAAAGCCCGGGGAGGAGGTAAGCAGAAATGCAAATACTGAACACTGTGGGGTTTGTTTGTCGGGTATTTTCCCCTTTTCTCCCGATTATTAGGAAGTTGCACATGACTCCTTCCCACGGCAGGCTGCACGCGATCCAGCTTACACGAAAGCTGTCCTTCTAAGGGCACCACTGACAGCCTCGCAGGTTGGCACGACCACCTTTGAACATGCACAGCCTCCACTGCCAGCCCAAACGGCCGAATCCTGCCACAGCGCGTTCTCGCCAGCCGGCAACGCACCAGCTCTGCCTCCTGCACAGGAGCAGCCCGAGCCCTGCCTGCCCGGCACCCCACGCCCGCACGCCGACCCTCCGTGGGGGCCCGGGCCCCGCAGCCCGACCCACCGCGGCATCTCCTGGCCTAACCACCTACACAGCCCGGGCCGTCCAGGTGGTCCTCGCTGAATTAGTCTGTGTAATACTAATGCAAGTCAGCAGAAATTAGGTACGTTACTCGCTATTTACATAGCCACTGGGCATCAGCTGCATCTTCTGATACGTTTGATGCTTGTAAAGTAAGATATAAAGCACGTAGGTGCACGCATGTATGGTGCTGCGTTTGGTGACACGGACTGTCTGCAAAGAGAAGGGGAGGAATCCGGAGACGTGCATTCAAGGGAAGAGTTATTTATCAAAAATGGGATCAGTACAGATCAGTAACACTTTTTTTTTTTTTCTTCAAATTCTTCATATTTTTATTGCATTTCAAAACTTATTTTTCAAAATAAGGGAAGAGGTGGTCATTGAGGGTACTGCGGGCTGATGGAGTGACTGACTACTTAAACTTCGGAACAGGTTTCAATTTTTCCTTCCTATTCCCTGTATTTCTCAAGGGAAGTTCAATGGAGGTATCTGGAACACCTGTAAGAGAGAAAGTAAATGCCAAAGCTCAAGCACGGTGCAGCTACCCAGGAGATATTATTGATCAGTAAACAGAAAGTGCATAGTTAAATACTTCCTTTTTTATAAAGCTCTCAATTATTCTCCAGAAATCAAAATACTTTTTTGTTGCTGTGCAACAAACTTAACTCCATGACATTAACAATGTCATACAGCTACCACCTATGAGGAATTAACGTGTTAGGAGCATCTGTGCTACCACTTGTAAACAAAAGGCAATGCAATGTTGTCAAATTCATCTTTTTTTGAAGCATATTCACAATCTCCTCAGTGTAGCTGACTGCAAGCTACATACCATTTTATAGCATTTTACTGTATTATATAGCAAAGATTTGAATAAATCTGTGTGCAATAAATGTATTCTTTTATTAGGTTTATCCCTTAATCAAATATTCATTTATGTGGGCTTCATTCTATTAAAAAATGAAATTATACAAAGGTGAGCAAAAGCGTAGATTTACAGTACTTTAAAGCCTAATCTCATTCTCTAGGGGTAATATTGACAATATAAAAACTGTATAAATGATATTCCCTAACACTAAAATATGCTTATGAGCCCCCTGTGCATGTTATACTGCTTTACAACCTACAGTGAAATGCATGACTGGCTTAATAAGCAAGACATTTAGAAAGGATTTTTTTTTCCCCTTCACAATGTATAAGACAAGCAGAGATCTACAATTTCTCAGGAAGCCAGAGCGTATGTTAATAATTGTAATTTTCCCTCAGGATGGTGTTGTCTTCCCTGAGTTGTTAGTCCAGGGTGTACATTCATCTCTTGCACTCTCTTTTAGCAACAATATCATCGTTTGTCTTTTTCTTTCAAGGTTCTAATGTGTGTATAAAGCACAAATCCAAAAGCAATAATTACTATCTGCATATTTATTCACTTCCCCCCACTCCCAGCCTATTCAGCATCTCTGCAGTTTCTGAATCCTTGTGCAGCTTGCTTTGTAATACATTTGTTTCCAGTCAGTAATTCAGCTGTATTTCCATCAAACTACTTTAAACCAAAATTTCCACGTGGACCCTCACGACTTGCATAAACGCATGCTGCCCAGTAAGGCTGGTGCACAAGCCCAGCCCAGGACGGGGAGCAAGGCACTGCAGGGGGCCAGAGGCGATGAACCCCCACCACTACAGCCCAGCATTGTTCAGGTAACTTCAGCACACCTAACTGGAGGAGAAAGTCATTGGAGAAAGGAAATTTGGGATCTGCTACATAACGAGAGAACAAGGATAAACTTGTATCAGTAACAGTAAATTATTCAGGCAATTTAAAAAATAAAGCCCAGCACTACATGTTGCAGAGAATACCAGCGGCAGAGATGAAATACCAAACTGACAATCCCCCCTTTGCCAATTTAGATGAAGGAGGAGCTGGGAGAGCTGTTAAAATAAAGGTTAGGCAGAGCTGAGATGTGGCTGTTTCTGCAGACAGGAGAGCAGCAGGAGGGATGAGGGCAGCCATGTGCCAGGCTGCACGCTCTCAGGGGCTCTGCACAGCTCGAAGGGTTGAATCAGTCTTACACGATATTGCAAGTATCTGGACAGAAGCTGATCTCTCCACTCCTCCTAGGCTATGTAAACAGAGTCGACACTTCAGTTAGATCAGAGCCAGGGTGAGCTTTGGATGCTGTGACACATGGAAAATGCAACGCCATAACAATAAATCTGACTTACAAAGCTGGGGGCTAATTAGTTTGAATTACTCTCTTATTTTGCAGAAAGAAAAAGACAAATCAGAGAGCAGTTGGTTTCTGCTGTGGATGGCAGCCCTCAAAACCCCTCTCTTTCCCTAAACCTCGCAGCAAACAGGAGTTGGTCTGGAAGGAGCCTGCACACCGACCCCTGCCAGGGGGAAGGACCACAGCAATCATGAAAACCACGGGAAAGGAGCCCTTTGCTACCACGGGAAAACTGGACCTGGCTTGCAGCAAGTTCTTGGGGGTTTGGGCCCAGTTGCTCAGCCAGATGACAACAGTCAGTGAAACTGATTGCTTTTCCTGTTTATTAGTTGTCCAGTAAAACTTTTCCCTTCCATTTCTCTCTATTTTCCAAACAGAGCCATGAAACCAAAACACTAGCACACTGTGAGCAGGGCACGCTTTCCTCTGGAACGCAGGGCAGAATGTCAACTGTGCACGCTGCTTCCGAGAGCAGCAGTAGGAACCAGGTTTGGTTTGCTTGCTTTTAATCTCTCACTCTTTCATATTGCCTCTTTTTCTACCCTGGCAGAGATGCAGCCTCCTATGTCTGATGGTGGCTGAGCTGACCAGGATCCCCTTGCGGGGGGGCAGCCCCCCCCCCCCCCCCCCCCCCCCCCCCCCCCCCCCCGGTCCCTGGGCCGGACCCTCCCATGCGGCACACTCGCCGAGGTGCCTCTGGGGTCTCTTCCCCATTTATTTTGTGATTAGGACTACTGAGTTGACTCTGTCAAATATTTCCACATCTGTGCTAATAGATCTGCGAACTTGTACAGAAAATAGGATTTCTAATAAGTAACAATAGCCAAGGACAAGAATATGTTCACTGAATACAAACTATGCAGATGCTGGATTGCTATTGTCAGTTTGAGCAGACAGGGAGATAACGTAGTGGTTCCTGCTTAGGAAATATTCCAGCCTACTGACACTGAATTATTGAATAAATGTTTTAGCCCTTTGTTAAGAACAGAAAGGACCTTCACACCCAACAGCCCCCTGGTGAAACCTTTACCCACCTTTTGTTTCCAGTAAATCACAACATCTGAGCTTCCTCCCTCACATGTGTATGTGCTCACAGGGTGAGCGAGCCGGGAGAACAGCGTACCAAAAGTAGAAAAAACACCAAGACCAGGGATCCCATTAGTTTAAAAGCCCTGGATCTGCATGGCCAGCAGGTGAGCCACGCAGTCAGCCAGCACAGCAGCCTCCTGGCTAGCGACTGAAGAGGGCCCTTCCCCGGGTCAGCAGCTAATGCCAGTCAGCGAGACCTGGGCAGGCTGGAGGGTTGGGCAGAGGAACCTCATGAAGTTCCACAAAGGTGAGTGTAGGGTCCTGCCCCTGGGGGGTGGGGGATGGGCAGCCCCACGCACCAGTATGGGCTGTGGCAGCTCTGCGGAGAGGGGCCTGGGAGCTCTGGTGGGCAGCCAGTTGCCCATGGGCCAGCAGTGTGACCAGGCGGCCAGTGGGACCCTGGGTGCCTCGGGAGGAGCGTGGCCAGCGGGTCGAGGGAGGTGACCCTGCCCTCTGCTCTGCCCTGGTGAGGCACATCTGGGGTGCTGGGCCCAGTGCTGGGCTCCCCAGTTGAGGAGAGCCAGGGAGCTGCTGGGAGGGGCCAGCGCGGGGCTGGGAAGATGATGAGGGGCTGGAGCATCTCCCCGGTGAGGGAGGGCTGGGAGAGCTGGGCCTGTCCAGCCGGGAGAGGAGGCGGCTGAGGGGGGTCTGACCAACAGGTACCAGGGGCCTTCAGGGCGGGGGCCAGGGGGACGGGGCCAGGCTCCCGGCAGTGGTGCCCAGCGACAGGACAAGGGGCACCGGGCACAAACTGCCACACGGGAAGCTCCTTCTGGACACGAGGAAGAGCTTTGTTCTCCTTCGCTGGGGCCGTCCCCACCCGCCCGGTGGCCATGCTGTGCGGCGCCCTGGGAGGGCCGGGGGCAGCCGCGGGCTGGGCTCGGTGGGCTCCGTCCAGCCCCCACCACCCTGTGACTCCGCGAGCAGCTTCCAGCAGCGCATGGCCAGGGTGCACATGGATACGACAGTCTGGTCATTGTACACAAACTTCACACGAGTTTTTCTAGAAACATTTCAGTATTGCACAGAACAAGATAACTAGTAGAGTTTTAATAATTCAGAACACCCAGAGCAGGGCAGGCACTAGGGACAGAGACTCAAATGAAGAAGACTGCAAAGAACTTGCTCAAAGGGAAACACCAGGCCTCTCTTTAGCTCAGTCTCAAGAGTTTCTTACCACAGGGATCCAGTCCTACATAATTATTTTTTTTTCTCCAGTAAAAGCAAGACCAACACAATAGCACTGCATTTCCAAGATGCTGAATTTGTCTCCCACAATTGTAGAGTGCTCTGAAATTCCATAGCCTGCCTGGTTTCAGTGGACTGAGGCATTTGGAGGTATAAATTGATACACTAACAAAGTTGCTAAACTTCTAAAAACCACCACCTCTCTCTCTCCTGTCCCTCTCGTGCCTTTTTGACCATAGGCTGGATTTGAAAACTGACTGGTTAGATCAGAATAGTGAAAAAATAGCCCAGTTCTCAAAATAACAAAACCCAAAACGTCTTCCAAACTTCAACAGTCCTTCATCTTAGGCAAACAGATAGAAGTTATTCAGAGTTACTGAGAGTTTTGTGCTAAATCTCTGCCAGGTTGTTTCACAAATGGCAGGGCAGCAGCAGCCACCCTGGGTCCCGCTCCTGTTGCAGGCCCCGTGAACCACATTTCCTTCCAACTGCACTTTTACCTCAGGAAACTCTGCCTGCCTTGCTGCTGCCTCCTTCTTGAAATTTAGAGTCTTTTATTTTTTGTAAATTGTTATCAACAAGTATTATGGTAACCTCTATTTTTTAAAATTTTAAGATAACATTGCTTTGCTGATTGTTCCAATATCCCCTAACAATGAAATATAGTAATACAAAAGTTAACTAAGGTATAAACATGCAAAAGGAGAAGTCTCCCTGCGATCATAAAATGATGTTATTTTCTGTTCAGCAGTTCATGTTACTGCTGTTCATGCTAATTAATTAAAGGAGCTGTTGCTGTAATGTGCAAACAGGGAATCTGAGAAACTGAGAGGGCTTTTAGGTCTCGGAGTGAAGTTAAGTCAATCTGGGCGCGGGCAATCAAATGTAATGAAATCACTTGTCAGTGCTAAGCTTGCAAAAACTGTGAAGTTTGACTAGGGAGTAAAAGGATTATAATTAGATTTCCAATAGGATAATAACTAAATGGCAGAAAGCAGTAAAGAGAAAATATTACTTTGTTAGCTAATGGTGCTGCTGTTCGGTTTTAGTTTTTATCAGCACACTTGTAGTTGTGCTAATTTAATTTGCTTTTATCAGCAAAAATGCACTACTCGAATGGTACTTGAATGTCATTTGCAAAAATCATTGATCTGAAGGTGCACTTAATGACACCCAGTATGTTTATTTTATGTGAAACGGAGATTGGTTGATAAAATGGTTGATGCACTATCTTGCTGGCCCACAAGTGAGTTATGGGAGCAAGACCAGAAGGGTATCTGTGTGAATGCATCACCCTCTCCTGCACCACTCAACTATGCAGGGGGCTTCACGACTGCAGCAACTATTACTTTTCTATTCTGTCAGCTAAAAAGCTTCTCTCAGATCAAGCTATACTGGATGAGAAGATGGATACATACAGAGGATGGAGGTATTAAGACTGTGAAGTTCAAAAAAGTTTTAAGTCTCGCCTGCACAAAATTTCCGTTCAATTAATATACAGAGCATAGAGAAATGAGTCAACTAAATGGAAAAGATTTATAATGCAGATCAGAATCCCAGTATATGAACAGCTTGTGTTAATAAAATCACTTTAAGAAATGAGTATAAAATATGATACGACTTAATCACTGTGAAAGGTGGCTGTGCAGTATTTTGGTAATTTTCCTTTAAACCATCTTAAGGAGACACTGGCAGTGAAACTGATTGAATTTCAAAGGAAAGGCATTGTACAAATGATAGATTTCTGTCCAGCAGAGCTATTGACAACTGGAAACGAAAGGTCTGCATTGATGCTAAAGCTTTCTTCTGTGCAACAGAGAAGCTTGGAAACAGCTTTGTATTGGGAACATGTTCTGACCCTTCCTCCTTCCAGGGCCAAAAACCAAAGGCAGCAAATGAAGGGTGCAATAAGGGAGTGTGCGCTAATTGTTAAAGGCAGCAGTGCAACAGTAGCTGTCAAGTGCAAAAATTGTAATCAAAGCAAGAGAGAATAAAAAGATATTACAGCATCAGCATAAATAAAAATGAAAGAGATGGTGCTACAGGACAGAAACACTTTGAAATCTAAACAAGCTCTACAGAGAGCTCTTCAGAAACCTTTTTATCAGCTGAGAGTGCTCAGTGAAAACCAGGCTCAACTCACCACATGTTTACATATGAACATGACTACCACACCAAAACTGTCCCAGACGTCAGTGTACGCTGTCATTCATTACTGCAGTGAAGACAAGAGAGGCTTTGCCATTGAGGAGTACAGGACAGGTTTACATCTACTGCACAAGTGTTCTGCTTTCACAGAGGGGTACCAAGCTCAGAGGTATTAAACATAGTGGATATCCAGCTCTCCCTTTGTTCAGGCTTCTAACCTGAACAAAAACTCCATGATCCAAAGCCTGGTAAAACTAAAGAACAATGTAGTTGGGTTCAGACTGAAAACAAACCTGAAATAAAAATCATAAAATCACGAGTTTTTCTTGTATACCAATAGACTGCAGGAAGTGTAAGAAAGCTCTCTTAATTCCTTCTAGTGGGTAAACGGTCACTGCAAGCAGCTATGCATCACTTTACCCACAGTTATTTATAACCGTGTTTGATGGGAAGACACATTCAAGCCAAATGCAACTTTTTTTCATTAATTGAAAATTGAAATTAACTTCAATTTTTCACTAGATTCTGTCCAGATGCACCTTTGACTTTCAGAATCTTCTTGGAAGAGCACTGAGCACTCATCTCAGCAGGTATCATAAATAGATCAGAAACACTAGGAATATTTTGCTTGTCAAATTTAAATACAAGTGTCCCCAGTGCTTATTCAATAGTTTGATTATTTCTGGCAGTAATGATCTTCCAAACGCAGTATTTAGAGCACAACTCTAATCGTATGTGTACGTATATATACACACGTATGTTATATGTATATATATGCATTACAATAAAGCTGTGATTCTCCTTCGTAACACATAGCATATGAACCTAAAATCACAAAGAGACAGCAGTAAAAATATTTGAAAGCTTTCCTGTATAGATGACAGATGGACGACAGATGCATACCAGAGGTATGCAAAGTCAAGCTTTTAACAGTTGAGAAATGCTAGAAATTATGTTTGTATCTATAACTGTACTGCAGCCCTTCTTCTGTCTACACAGAAGGGGACTGTTTTTAGTTACATCAACACAGATTATTTTTTGCACATTACCATTACACGATTCGGTAGAAAGGGTGGAAGTGCTCTAAGAAGCAGCAGTTACATTGAAACAGGCAGCTGTCTCCAGGCTGCTACAGTAGCAGGCACAGAACTGAGTGGTGTGCAAGGAACAGGGCGCAGACGGAAGGGAGAAAGAGGCAGGTTTAACAGAAAACCAACACCACCAAGCCGAACTTTCTCCAAAGCCAGAGCAAATTGCTCAGACCAAATTTTATCACATGTGACTATGGATTTTCTGCGTGTCTCAAATAGGGTTCCAGTGGTAATGGAAATAACCCTTGAGATCTCTGTATCCCAGCTTCACTAACCGGCGATTACACAACGCCCTTACCTCACAGGCCTGTAGCTAGAATGCAGTTATTATTCTTTGGGAAGCACTCGGGCAAGACATGGATGTTCTCTATTTGCAGTCACTGAACAATGAGGAAAATGGAGCACTATGTAACTGCTCATAATGTGACCATGACTTTCCTTTTCCACCTACGGTTTATGTATTTTTTTGAAAACACCTATGATCTTCACAGGCAGGTAAGGATCAGTGGTAAAATATTTTAAAAAGATGAATCATATGTAAAATCACTTTTGAACTAAGTGCATGATAGCTAAATATGAGTTTCCCACACCTCTGTTAAAACAAATTTAATTTCTGGTGTTGTAAATACTGATCTTTCAAAGGTTTTCTGTATTGAACAGGAAAACAAAGTTGTGTGATTTATGTTTATTTTAAAGCATGAAAACTATTCTGCATTTTACTTGATTTTTAATACAGCTGATGATAAACATGTACGTGATGGGATGCGGTACATACTGCACCTTGCATTGCTGCACTGTCATGTTGGGTTCCGTTGTGTTCTATTTCCATATCTGGGATTCCAGCATCTGAAAGACAAGACACTGAAGATTAATGTATTCCCCTTTGCCCTTCTCTCATGCATCTTTAGAAAAATATTTATAGCAAACTAGGGTGATCTCCACATTACACGGTCTTGCATAAAACATTTGGTCTTCATAGAATTTTCAGTAGTAAATAGTTTCCAAAACGTGCATACTGGTCTCACAGTGAATTATTTTTAATGTGCTTCACATTTGTCTGATGACCAGATAATAACTAACACATTATATTAATATGTCTGTAAAATTCTCTTGGAGAATGAGGACATCTGACACATGAAAAATAAAAGTCGAAATGGAACTGTGGTAATATTAAGCTACAGTGACTCTCCTAGCCCTGCACCTGCGAAGTACAGAATAAAGGATATAGCCAATGCCAGTCAACGTGTCTGCGTGCGCGTGCCTATCAGTTTGTATGAGTGCACGTTACAGATAAGAACTGTGCAAACTGCACTTTAAAGACTCTGCTCAGGATGTTGTAAGCATGCATTATCAGCCAAAACAAAATTACATATGTGATATTATGTGAAACATTTCCAGATTTCTGAGAAAAGCTTTCCAAAATGGATTGTAGTCTTTTTTCCAAGTTGAGAGTCTCATAACGATACGCACTTTTGACCTATTTAATTTCCTATTGATAATACCTCTGTATGCACAGTCCTTTGGGGTGGGGGCGGGGCCTCAAACACCCCAGGGTGTTATGATAACAGATGCCATTATCCACCTCGTGCCAACAAGGATTAGCATGAAGGGTATGTGATTTGAATCCATGGCACCTCAAATCCTGGAGAAACATCTGCTTCCCTTGTAATACAGCACTCAGAAATTATAGTGAGGAAAAAAAGCCCACACCTGAAAGGGAGCTGTGGGTACAGTTCTGAAGATTTTCTGTTCTGGACTTTCTCAAGTAGAGAAGAGCTGTGCTGTTGCTTTCTCAGGTCCCTTTGGGCGAGCATCAGCATCTCTTGCAAAGATGCCGTTTCACGGTCACCCTGCAGCCTAACTGAACTCTGTCAAAGTAGGGCAACCCACTGAAGTGCAGTCCATATACAGAAGAATAGTATGAGTAATATCTTAGCAATATATGTTTAAGTGAAATACATGTGATGTATGCTTATATAGCCCTATAAATCTATACCATCAAATAAAAAGTATTTTCATGTATACAATTGTTTCTTATAAAATTATGAGTGACTGCTGTTACATTGGGTTTCCCTTATTCAGATTCCTGTTTTGGAGGAAAGTTCAGGGCACTGATCTATCAATCTAAAAAGGCTCTTTCTTTGCAAACCTTTCAGAGTCCATGTTGTATATATGTGTAAAATGACAAAGTCATCGCTAACTAATAACAGCATCTGTTAAATGAGACAGACCGTCGGAGTTAAATTAAAAATACTCAAAATAGCCCTTCACATTTTGTTGTCATAAAATTGTACCTGCAATTAAATTGTGGATTAAGATGCTAATGAGCTACCTGATTTGCATGTGCAATCAGATTAGCATGTAAATATCAGCTTCTTGCAGGCACTAACATATATATGACTACCTGAGTGTGCCTGCAAATCAAAATGTTAGCAGCCAGGCCCACAGTAGCAGATGTAAAGATCTGTTAATCACATTGCTGGCATGTTGGTACCCTTTAATTTGTGGCTTCCAGAACTGCTGAGCACTCCTAACTGTCATGCGAGTGGCAGGTGCTTACCAGCAATGGCAAAATCTGGGTGAATGACCTTACAGAATATCAGGAATTTAGGGTTTTTCTGACATTCATCTCAAGGTGCTGGCTGTATCTCTGGGATCCAACCTGGGTGCTTTTCTGACCCAGGGGAGGCGGTGAAGAGGTTTTTGCTGGCTCTGTCCACCCGCCCTCTCTTAGGTCATTGTCCCTTATCACGGTGCAACTGCCAGCTGTATATCCATGCCTGAATCACCACTATTTGCTGTCAGTACATCAGAAAAGCCAGCCAGTTCCTGGTTACAGTGATATGCTGGACTATAAAACCCAGCAGATGAGAATGCCTCTGAAAGATGTTGCTCTCGTACTTAAAGAGTTTGTATCTCTTAGGTGCTCTAGATAAATCACAACTCGCAGTCCACTGCAGAGTGTTGCGATGGCAGTTCACGCACACAAGGCTTGCCCTAACTTTAAAAAAGTGTGGGTAGGCCTCACAACTGAGAACTCAAGACAAGCTAAACTCATTATTTTTACTCAGCAGTTCAGGCAGTTTTTGCAGGCTCCTTATGCTATTACGGCTCGGTTGCTAGCCGTGCCCAAAGCAGGCAGCACAAAGTTGTGGTAAAGGCTACCCGACATACAAATGCAGCAGAGATGGAGTATAACTCTGATTCGTGAGCCTCTGCAGAGACTTCGGGGTAGGGATGCACAGACTAAACCTTAGCTATGGAACCTAAAAATTAATTAAAACTCAACAAGGTGCAGTCTTAAAGATTCAAACTGAAGCTCTAAGCTTTGGCCAGAACCATCTTAAGCAGGAGAGGCAAATCCTCCCGCTACCCAAAACATAATCACCCTGTTTAGGAGATTAAACTGATTTGCTTTTGTTTCACAAGAATATTTGGGAAGTATTCAAAGCCTAGTCAGCTCTGAAAGCTGATACATATTTAACACACTTAATGGATCCTGAGGCTGAGCACACTTTAGCCAAACGGCTTTTAAAATGAAGCTCAGCAGTTCTAAAAATGAATCTGCTGGGAGAGAAGAGTTCAGAGAACCTTACAGGAACCAAATTTCACATTGTCTTAGCTGGCACCGTAACAGATTTTGCTGGTAATATATTCAGCATTTCTTGTCATGTCTGTGTAAACTGCTCTGTCTGTTTCTCTAGTTGCAGACATTTATTTTTTTAATTCATGACCCAGAGCACATGGCCTGAAATAGATTTTTAATTATTTCAGGAAAGGATTGTGGTTCTTCATTCTGAAATTTGCTTTGTGTATCATCTTACTTTTTGTCACTTAATTAAACATCATTTTAAGCTAACTGTGAAAGGCCAACTAAGACATTACCATTTAACATCCTGAGACCGTCACCTGATGTGGCCTGTTTAAGCGCCTGTTCCACTTGTTCTCTTCTCTTTGATTCAAATTCCAAAGCTTCCTGCAATTTTCTCTTTGCCTTTTTTTCTTTCTTCAAGCGTTTCTGAATTGTTGCTGAAATGTAAATATATTTTAAGAACGGCTGTTAAAGCACAACTAATATATAATGGTGACAGTAAATGAGTTTACGTTCAGTGTTCAAGGGCCCAGTTCCAGCTCAAGAAAAAACCAGAAATCTGGCTTGAAACTGATAGAAAAAACAAAAATAAACCCACCCACCCCAAGCCATATCCTGTAGTGAAACAATGAACAGTGTGAAAGGGCTTTAGATCTTCTTAAAGATCTGGAACTGCCCCATGGATTTAAGTGTCCTGACCAGAACCTAAAGAGTCTCAGCACCAGCCCCGTGGTTCATGTTACAAAGACTTCACCAGCCTGGACTAAATTCCAGCTACAGTTCTGCAGTTTGGTTGACCAGACCATTGGCTTAAACTGATTTCTAGCAACAGCAGCAATGTATATCCTCAAAATTAAATCCATCTCCCACCCTTCATTCTAATATTTTCCCTTGATGCTGAGAACTGTATTGCACCCTGCTCTGCCAGTAGTTTTATCCAGAAGGATAATCCAAACACACTGGTTATGTCTCTCCCTGACCACTCCTCATGGATGGAAGAAGTCTTCTGAATGTGTCAGAGATTTGGTTTAGTAATGGCTATTAACATTAAAAGGAAATTAAATTTATTTATCCAGGTGAACTACCTGTGTGCAGTGTTGGAGAATCTGAAACGCCAGCACCAATGGTGTACAGAGTGAAACCCCATGGAATTAGGTGGTCATTTTTTTGGTAAAAATGGAGCAGCAGCTGGGTTAATTTTGAAGCAGAATAACTGACATAACAAGAACCACTGCTCAAGACAGAAGCCAGGTGTAAGGCTATTGAGAAGATGGGTTGAGTGAGTACATACTCAGATGAAAGATCAAATGTGTAGAGAAGGGGTATATACTGAGTAACATAAGTACTTTAGCACTTCATCACTAGTGGGAGAAAAGAAGAGGTAAAGCCAAAGAAAGCAGCGAAACAAAAACGCATTGGGTGTATGCTGAGAACGTCAGAGAGAAATTAAAAGGAAACTTCCCACATAGAAAGCAGGTTGAAAACAAGCTTATAACACCCCGAAGTGAATCAAGTATATTCTCTTCATTAGCAATTTCTCCTACAAACTGAAGCACTCTGTAAAACGCTGTTCAGTAGCTGGCTGTTTAATATAGCTAACAATGCAATAATACAGTGCTCCTGTACAGCTCTGCATTAGATCTCAATGCACTTTACAGCATTTCATCTCTTTTAAAGACAGAAAGCAGAAACAGTGCCTTGACAAAGATCATCCACAGGCCATTGGTACAGGCACGTTAGATTTGGCAGAAAACAAAGTATTTCTGACTACTCTGTCTTAAACCCAACTATAAATAAAGTTAAAACTATAACTAGAGAATTGTATAGTATTAATTGTAGCCAGATGATCAATATCTTCACTGAAAACTGCTGACATTGCTATGATTGTATTCCCTCACCTATATAAATTCAACCAATAAAATGCACCTTTTTAAAAGCCTTTTCTTTTTCAAATCCTGAATCTTAATCCCATATTTAACCTTATTTTTCACCAGCCCCAGGTTACCATTACATGGGCCAGAACTACATCTAAAATATCCACCTCTGCCAACAACAACCCTTCCTGTGCTCCTGCCGGCTAACAGACTGTCCTTATTATCCTTATTAAGCTACCTTTAATGGGCTCTTAAACTTTTTTTTCACCAGTGCTGCAAGAACACTCTCTTGTGTCTCTTCTTTGCATGACCTGCACTTCCCCTCCCTGGTTTAAACTGCTTGCTAGGATATCTGCAGGCCCGTCACCACGGTTCTGCTGAGTGTATCCTGCAGCCAGAAAATACGCTCCTCCCGGGCACAGCTCTTGTTCCAGGAAATCTGCCATCAGCTGGCACGTCTCATTGGCATGAGGAAGATTAGTTGGAGCTGAGGCTGATGCCCACGTACTTTCTCAGAACCAGCAGGAGAAGACTTTAAGCATGCTCTGGAAGGGGTCAAAGACCACTTCCACAGCCCAGCCCAGCTCACAGGGAAGCGCTACATTTCTACAACCCATCGCAGCTTGTGCAGAGGATTGAAGAATGCTCTTGTGTTGTGCTGCTTCAGTTCACGTGTACAGTTAAATTCCACAGAGCAGTACTTAATGCCGTGGATTCATTATGGAATCAAACAAATGGAGAAGTGATGGCACTACAAAAGGCAGGTAAAACTAACAGACTAAAAAGAGTTTGAGCTTGAACATAAACGCCCTTTTAAAATTACCATCTGTTTAGAGTCAAGTTTGCTAGTGCATACATTCTGGCAAATATTGCTCACAAGTATTGTTAAAATGAAAGTTGAATTTATGCAAGCACTATTTTGCAGTCTCATTTATTTGAATCTCCTGTATATTAAGATGCCTGTGAATTTCAAGTCACAAAATACTGTTAGAAAATTTACTAAAATATCTGGAAAAATTTTGGGAAAATCCACAGTATTTACATAACTTTTTGTGACCACTTGTTCATCTCAGTTCTTACTGACTTTTACAGATCGTTCTGGATTTGTGAATGCTCCAGGCAGGGGAAAAAAACCAAAAGGATACTATAACATGGGAAATCTCTGAGAGACTTAGTGAATTATGAATGTCAGAATGTGATCTGTAGAACACTGGAAAATTGAGCAACCCATGTGAAAAAGCCTACCTCTGACTTTTTATAATAATTAAGATGTGCATGTGGCAATGACCTAAAAGACAAACAATTCTGAGGATATTGATTATTGGTGAAATTCTCTTTTGAGCCATAAGCCAGCAAAGTCTACGCATGGCTTAAGGTTTTTGTTGACTTAAATGTAACTCAGGAGGTGCATAGTGTGCTGTCTGCCTGCAGGGAGACAGGTTTAATTTATAGAAATACAGCAGTCTCATCCACACGTAGGCTGGGGTGATGCAACATTTCTGAACACCCCCTGCAATTTAACACCTTCCACAGTATTTATTGACCCTTCACAACTTGCCTTAGAAGCGCCCTCCTTTGTTGCCTCTTACTGAGACTCGGTGCTGCAGACAGCTCTGTTCTACACACCTAATTTCAATTCAAAACGCACAGGAAGATAGTCCTTGGCACCTACATTTTCGGTCTTATCTAGTTTTATCTTTCTGATTTCATGGATGTAATCTAGATGTAGCTTTTGGCACATAAAGTACTATTCCTCTCCTTCAGATGCAGATTTGAATTTTAAAAAGAACATTGCCTTCTTTGCAATATCACAGCGAAAAATTCAGATTTACCAATTTAATTGCCTGTTACTATCAAAAGCTTCTAAACAGTCATGGTTTTGTCTTAGAAGGCCCCATATGGGGAACGCTATTGTATCTCACTCTACTGACAGAAAAAAATAAATATCTAGGGTTATTTGCTTCAAGTCTTGCACTTAGGTGGACAGTTTCTCGTAGTTCCATCTATTTTGTGGCACTGAAGTTATCGACAAGAAAAACTGGGGGAGTAGCTCCTGAACTACAGAACTGTGGGCTAGATAAGTACTAAGGTAATGAAAAAAAATCACCTAAATACCCAAATTACAGACATATTATCTTTCTCACAGTAAGACTGATTCTCAATGCTTGAAGGATAATAGCAGAAAACAAAAGAAATTAAAGCTGTCAAATGAAGAAATCGGGCTGGGAATACACAGGCGGATGGGTAATAATACATGTGAAAGCCATGAAACTGAATCAGCTTTCCTCCACAGATCCTGCCAAAACTCTCTGCGGCCAGTTGCCCTCCAGGAAATAATCCTTCAGTCACTGTTCTCTCTGCTTACAGAAAAGTGTGCTTCATTCTGTTTTTATTAAATTTAAATCTTTCATTACCAGTGCTAGTCCACTGCTGCATTACACTGAAGTATGAATGTCAGTTAACTCCAAGTCCTCAACAGCTCCAGCTGGAAATGCCAAAGGGTTATACATTTAATAGATATCTAAACTTGATTTTTCATTCACTCACCTCTGCTTTGCAGCTCAGCTGTGAGTTGCCTTTCCAAGCTTTCTCTCAGCTCTCTCTCTCTACAAAGCTCCATCTTTAACTCTTTCTTTTCCTGCTGTATCTGCTTTTCCTGGACTCTCGCATTGTCCACAGCCACCTTCAGCAGGCCCTAAAACACACAAATGTAAGATCTGAAAATACCATTTTGTTCCAGCAGTGATAAAATTAATCCATTTCTTTCTTTTATACCCTCCAGGAAAACAGAAAAATTAAAAGCAGGAACCTATAGACCTGGAATGCAACTGGGCACCTGGAGTAGCTAAATGTCATATATGAGCAATCTGGTGGCATGGAATCATTCAGTATAGCTTTTGCTAATTCATCCTATGGATGCGGTTTATTACAAACGGAGTGCCGTATCATTGCTGACCTTGGTCAACTGAAGGGAGAAGCAGAAGAGGAATAATGAGACTGGTGAATTCTAATATGACCATTATTGCCAACTATTAAGTCAAATAGACAACATATGGAACCCTTTCACAACCGATAATGCCAGACAGTGGAAACCTAAGCATTACATTAAATAAAAGAAATTAGAATTGCAGATACAATGTAGTTTCTGAAACTTTTTTAAAGAGACTGAAAAAGAAACACGTTATCTATCATGACATAGCCTGGCCCTATAGAGAATAATTTACCTGAATGTTGGTTAATAGTGTTTCTACTGATGACAGACCATCAGCAAAAAGAAATGGCGCCGGAAATCCAGGAGGCAAGGCCTGTCCAGCCAGTTGGACTTTATCTAAGGTTGGTTTCATTATTGGAATGGCAATTTGGACCTCTTCTGTAAAGATAGGTTTAAAAGCAACATCAGAAGGCATTGGAAATATAGATAAATGTAATTTCTAATAACTAGCATTTTGTTTACCTGGAAGTCAAAATACAAGCGCATTAGTAAAACTGACATTGTTTCAGTCTTTGGGCAGCTGCGATTGTTGCTAAGGTAAGTTTGCAAAGTAGTACAGAACAACAATAAATATACCGAATACTATAACACAGCTTTAATAGAGTATAAACTATTATATCTCAAATTCTACAGAATTATACTACAGAATTATAACAGTATTACGCAGTTCATTAAACCTGAATGACCTTTCTCCATTCTATGAATGTTTGCCATTCTGTGATGTGCATTTTTTGTTGCTATAACCTTGACAAAATTCTGATCAAGAAACGTATCGCATCTCTTCACTCCTTTAATATTACCCTTCCCATACTCAGCAGTAAATAATCTCCACTGACTCATCCCCTCCTGCTTAGCTAGCACCAACTCCACGTTGTCAGTAAAGTGTCAGCACAGGTTTTCTTAACAAGTACCTTGCTACTGTCAGCCTTTCTAGTCACAGACAGTAGCCAAAAAAGCTCTGCTGAGCTGTCTCAGTTTATACCAGAGGTATATCGAGAGGCTGGGTGGCGAGGGTCCCAGGAGCAGCCGGGGAGGAGAGAGCGCTCCCCTCACTCCTGCGATGCACTGCACAGAAAACTAGAGCGATGCATCTCTTACAAACTGTAGAATCAGGACCTCGTAGCTCCCCCTCCACTCGTTTCAAATAGATCATGTTGTTACAGATCAAGATGTGCACAGACAGTAGAAATGTGTGTCTGGAAAGAAATAACATCAGTAATAATTTCTTAAAAATCCTTTAAATTTTGTGATGAATCAGTACTATCAACAAGGAACTCACATTTTTTGATAGGATAATTTAAACATATTTTAGGATAGTAAATGTATCTCCTTCTCTCAGATCCCTATGAGTACTACTTCCCCATGTATTCATTTAAACATCGAGTTAATTGCTAAAAACCACAAAATAAAAATCTAGCAGTCTTTAAAGCCAAACTCTGTAATTTCTTTAACTCTGCAATGTAAAAAAACCCCTAAAATCCTGTATGATATTCCAGGGAAATCCAGTCTATAGATATTATGTTCCTCCACTTGCGGAAATCAAAGAGTATCTTCTCAGCAACTGCTTTTTAGTAAAACCTGCAACTAATGTACTGACCACACATACATGACATGAGTGTTTTCTAAGGGCAACTGTACAACCAGTCCTGATAGTTTCATTTTTCAAGTGACTTGGTCATATTAAAGCCTGGATTTACAATTAGACCACACCATATTCAAAGGTCTCCTTATTAAAAAAAAAAAAAAAAAAAAAAAAAAAAAAAAGCCACCTCAAAAAGAACCTGACAACGATGAATTAAACCCTGGTGTCTCTACAGCAATACTCGTATGTAGTTTAACAAACTCCAGCAGTACCTACTGAGCAGCAAGCACTTTGTGCTGTGTTTCTAAAACACACCTACTAACAACGAACCAGAAGCACTAGCAGTTTTCAAGTATTCTTTGAAATCTCTGTTTAGGGAGTATTTTGTTTACCCTGTGTGAATTCATTAAATGGCACATCTTTATAATGATTCTTCAGGACTAAGAACAACAAAAGCCAGTAACCTCTACACATCTTTGTAGCTATCATTTTAGAGCTGTGTTCATGTAATTTAAACGATCCATTTAAAAATAAATTCTGGTAACATAGACTACAAAGTTTGTGCCAATTCAGATGCATCATTTCTCATATCTAAATATCTTTTGTCAGTGGCCGAGTTTTGAAAATAAACTGGTTATTTGTCGCATATGATGCTACACAGAAATAATATCTATGCCATGGAGTCACAAGACTAAACAGAAGTGGCATCTGAAAAAGAAAGTAATACGTGAAGTATGCATAACAAAACTATAGCTGCTTTAAAATCTCTAGAAATCCCTACTATTTGGAGATGAAAGTAATAACATTAAATTGGCTGAAAGGAAAATTACTATTGACTGTGAAGACAGGTTGCATGGTCTATGGTTTGTAATGTTACTGTACAGCAGATTGAAGTTTCAAAATAGTATTACTCTTCTTTAAAGAGATAGACACAGCTAAATTAGGTGCTGCTTGCTGCAGTGAGGATCAAATGCAAAAAGAATCATATTTCATCAGACCTAGTCAACACCAGGAAAATAAATAGAAATATAAGAGGTATGCAGGCAATGATTCATTTTGATAATCTGGCCCAAGAGAGACACATAGAGACAGCACACAGATCTAAGCTTCTACCAAAAGACAAATAGGACACAGAGGGTGGGAATTGGGATGACAGTGTAGCAGAGGTCACATCGATTTTCAGCAGCAGTTTTCACACAGATGAGATAACCCTGGACTCTATTTGGCCCATTGTTCATATCCTACCTGTCCCAGAAGCAATAAATTTCCAAGTCCCAGAAAAAGGGCAGTAAAGAAGAAGGATTCTACTTATGACTTCTTATGATTAAGTTTTTGTGCTAACCAAACATGCTTTGCAGACCAAGGTCACATTGCATGTTAAAGTCTGTAATAGCTGAAAACTAGAAGAAGCACATTATGTTTTAGCGTATAGGGGCGGAAACTGTCAAACCATTCATCTTTTTTTTTTTTTGATTGAAATCACACTCTGCAAAGATGAATGATAAATGCATTAGAAATCTATTTCAATCTTGTAATAGGTCTTCACATCTGAATGGTGTCTACATCTTGCCTGTATTCTGAGTAAGTGCAGTTAGCCAGAAATTTATTAGCTAGACTTGAGAAATCATAAATGGTAAAGCAATTAAAAATGGCATGCGTTGGAAGCATTTTTTGTGGACTGTATCAAATGCGTCTCTTTAATAGAAAAAAAGATGTTGATTTAAGCATTTTGATTTTAAATAACACTAAAAATATAAATGCTAAAAGCTGCACTCACACATATAGTACAACAGAATAAGCAAGAAATAAAGCTAGGACAACTACAATCTAACCAAGGACACAAACAACCTTTCTATTTATTGAAGCAAAGTGGGAACTACTTTTATCAAGCCCGTTTGTTAAACCTGCCATGCTTTATAATAGCATTCAGGAATCCATTTAGAGTGCAGACTTTTTATTTTAATTTCTAGCTGGCATCCAGATGAATAGATGAAAGGAAGAATTATATTGCAGAGAAAAGAAATACACAGTAAACACTAACAGCGAGTGGAATATTATCCCAGGAAAGCACATGAAAATCTGCTAGAAAGTTTCTTGTTCTTAATCCAATATACCGAAGTATTTCATCTTCTGTCTTCTGCCTAAGTTGCAGAAACAGGGTTTGGAAAATGAAGCATCAACCTACGGACTAAACATAGCGCTGGGAACACAAGTAACGCGAATTGCTCCCTGCATGACAGTGCACGGCCCAAACCAACAGGCAATTTTATTTGCCAGCTGGTTTATATTCTTTCAGAAGGCATGTTTTTAAACCCATCACTCATATACCTGATACACTTGACATGTCACATCCCTCTCAAAACAAGGTAGAAGTATTAAAGCTACAGTTTACATCTTGTCTAACACTAGTTAGACCACCGAGTTATTTCTTCACAAACACTTCAAAAATGTATCTATCTGGAGCTGTGTAAGCATTATTCACCTGAAGTAGTTTACAGAATGTAACTCATGCATAAAATAAATATGTGGCATATGGAAAACAGAGTAACAATTTATACAAAATTTAGAGATATTAATCTGTTAGTTACTAACCAAGACATTTGATCTCAGAAAGCCTTCAGCCAGCATTAATAAGTGGGTTTTGGACATAGGTGCCAGATGGGTCACTCCTTTTCCTTGCCTGTGGCATAAAATTTAGATACCTAAGGACTAAAATGATTTACCACAATTATAAATCTTTAAGCTTCATATTGGAGTAATGGGGACTATATTTAATGGCCCATAGTTACAAAAGAACAGCTCACAGACACTCTGATGGACCTTTTTGACTTCTAATAAATAAAACCAGAGGATCTGCAATGTCAGCTGGGTTCTGTGTGCTACTCATGTTTGAAAATAACATACAGTCTTATTTGAAATAGCACTGTTTACCCAAAGGTCTTCCAGGATCATCCAAAGCGATGTATCTCTATAGTGGCAAGAGGTCCCTTGACTTCCAGTTCTGTATCTACCTCACAACAACATGAATAGGCAGCAGTGTCTGGAACATGGGTATTTTGACAGAATTAGGGCCCAAATTCTAAGTTTTGACTGCAAAAAGCAGTTTTTCCAAAAATTAAAACTTACTTGAATTTTAAATCTTGTCAATTTCTGTATTGCTTAATGAGAAACTAGATTTTTTTTTCTTTTACAGTAAGGTAAGTATGAAAACCCTGTAATCTGAGGCATTGTTTATTTCAACTATTTTGTATCTGTAAGTCTGCAAGGACAGGGTTATCTGTCTTCAGTGCCTTAATAACTCTGAAAAGCCTCCATAAACCTCTGCCTGCCTTTCTCTCCTTCACTCATTGCTTCTCTGCCAGGAGCTGAGCACTCCTGTTCATCAGTGAGAAAAGAGATACCTCCTCCTAACCTGGCACCAATCAAACTTAGAAATTTACTGCTTTAACCTTGTGATTCAGATGCCAAATTTAAAGCCACTGCTGTTTTTCTTAATTACAGTCCCTGAATGAACAGGGTCAATGAATGCAATTGGGGAGTAGCTGATTAATCCAGTACACTAGCTTTAAATCAGATTTTATTTCATTTTCAAATGATTGATACAACTTGATAGTGCACAAGCATTTTTCACGACTGAGCTTTGCCACAAAAATACCTTCACTTTAAAAATACTATCTCTATCTAATCTTTATATATACATTTCCAGGCTGCCTTAAAAGCTTTTGGAAACTATCTCAAAACACTAACATCAACTATGCTCTGCTTCACAGCATCCATGTCCAAGCTAGTATTCACCTATCCATTCTGAAATAAATTGATTTTGTCCTAAAGAAGCGTTTAATAAAACCTTTTCATTATTTTCAACACGGGGGGAAAAGTAGACCATAGATTCATAGAATCATTTAGCTTGGAAAAGACCTTCAGGATTATCAAGCCCAGCCCCTAACCCAGCGCTGCCAAGCCCACCACTGAACCCAAGCACCGCGCCTGCGGGGGTTTTGAGCCCCCCCCCCGGGGACGGTGACAGCACCGGGTCCCTGGGCAGCCTGTCCCCCTGCCCGGCCACCCTTTCCGCGAAGGAATTTCTCCTGAGATCCCCCCTGACCCTCCCCTGGCACAGCCTGGGGCCGTTCCCTCTTGTCCTGTCGCTGGTTCCCTGGGGGAAGAGACCGACCCCCCGGCTCCAGCCCCCTCAGGCAGCCGCAGAGCGATGGGGCCCCCCCGAGCCCCGTTTCTCCAGGCTGAGCCCCCCCAGCCCCCCCAGCCGGTGCCGCAGCCCCTTCCCCAGCTCCGTGCCCGTCCCTGGACACGCTGCAGCCCCTCAGGGTCTGTCCTGTGGCCTGGCCTGGCCCCAGAGATCTGTGTGTCCGAGTGGTGTAGCAGGTGGCTGATATTTCCCCTTGGACCATGGAGGCTTCGCTCTGCTGCCCATCCCTGTCTTCCAGCAGCTCAGGGGGCCGGACACACCGAGAACAACTGGTCTGACTATTAAAGACTGAGGCAAGGAAGGCATGAAGTTCCTCAGCCTTTGTCACTACGCTTCCCCCCTGCATCCAATAAAGGATGGAGATTCTCCCTACCCCTCCTTTTGTCACGCATGTATTTGTTGAAACGCTTTTAATTGTCTTTTACAGCCATGTCTGTTACATTTAGAGCAATGTGCTAGCTTAGGGAAAACGGAGTATTCCAGGCAGTAAAAAAAAGAGAGAGCAAACTGTACAAGCAACTCGTACCAAACCGTACCACCTTTCCACAGACCTGTTCTCAGGAATGATGAGGGTGTGCTTTCCTGAAGGACGTCACAAAGCATGCACTTAGTGTCTGAATAGGGGAAGGAGGCAAAAAGCAAAGAAAAGAGAATTTCACTAGAAAGGGCTGAAATTACAGTTTACAAACTGTCTTTATCTGTGCGCTCTTTATCAAGAGGTGTGTAATTACACAGCTTTGACATTTTCATCAATGTAGCCTCATTAATAACACAGAAAATTATACCTATTTATAACTTCAACATATTTACAATATACTCTGATGTTCACACGGCAATGATGGTAAAAACACCTGAAAATATTTTATTAATTCAAACCTCAAAAGAAAGCACCTGAGTTAGATGAGCTACTAGGTTTGTGATAATGAAAAAATGAAACTGAGAGGTGCAGCAATTCACTAGCCAGACATCAGAACTAGAGCAAGTAACTTCTGTCTGAAGTTCTGTATGTCCACATTAAGAAAACCAAATATAACTGATGTCACCTGAATAAATTCTGTTCATTAAAGAGAATTATAAGTACAATTAAGGCCACTAATAAACATAGAAAAAGCCTTAAAAAATGGTATATTTTATGTTCACAACAATTACTTACAATTTATAGTTTGTCTGTGGTGTTACTATCATACATGTTTTCTCCTAGGCAGGTTTTGGTAACCCGGATTCTGACACGTTTGAAGTTGTTCTGTGCTTTAAGTTGCTTCTACATAGAAGCTTAAGTACTACCGATCTGCATTTTCCATATGGCAATTTAAAGTAACTAGTTACTTCAGCTAGTAATAGTACCTTCTCATTCCTGACAATGCCAAGAAGCATTATTTCTACTGACAATAAAGAAAAGTGAAAATGTGAACTATTCAATGAGAGGCTAGTAATAGAATTACTGTGGCATGGAAGAAAGGAGGAAAATGAAACAAAATAAACAAAATCCTCCTCATAGCTATTATCAAGACATTATAATTTTTTTCTCAGCTAACTCTCCCATTAACACTCACAAAGGTTTTTTTCATAGTGTTTTTTAAGCATCAATGTAGTCTGACTATTCTTCTACCGAGATTTTAAACTGTCAGATGAGGATGGGTAGGAGGAACTTGCCAAGGAAAAAAAAAAAAAAAAGATTCTTCAATTTTCTTGGCGGATTCAGCTTTTCCCTATTAATGTTGAGATTATTTCTTCAACTATTTTGTTGCAAATATTTATGACTCCATATGGAACAACAGATGTTGAAGGGAAGGGAAAGCAGAAAAGACTTCATTTTCAGCAATTACCCTGCTACTTGTTGTCATACTGTAGGTGTTCTTAGTGCATCTATTTTACATACCACCCTGTCCTTTCACACACTGCAAAAATGTCAGCTTGGATAATTAATGTATTAACTTTAGTCCAAATAATTTCCACAATATTCATCTATGGAAAAAAACCCCAACATACAAAGTGGACAACAGGAGGAAGAAATCAGGAAGGATGGGGGAGGATAGGAACTGCTTTCCCAGTCCTCCTGGAATATCTGATCAGGAATCAGTGTCTTGCAAAGCTGCATTAGGTACTGAAAACAAAATCCTTCCCTTTTCCCCTTTGAGACAGATTCCAGTGACTGCCACCACGGACAGACACCACACAAGAAACAGAAAAGCCAAGCTATCTAAGAAGCAGTACAATAAACAGTAAAATTACTGCATAAGGAAGGTGAAGAAACACGGGCTGGGTGTGATGAGGATAAACAGAAACAGGTTGATGGTATTCAAGCTGAAGAAATGTCTGTTAACTGAACTGTCAGCTTACTAGCACAGGCATCCGGAGCTGGCTGGAGAATATCGGTCCCCGGCATGCAGACGGCGAGGTCCACTCGCAGGCAGAATCGTACCTGCTCCGCCAGCCCCTGGCTGAACACAGCCGCGATCAGCGAGCAATGTGTTCCAACGAACAAACCGTGCTTTTGCATGTAGCCAGCAGCCCCACATGGGGAAACCAGGCAGGAAACAGAGGGAGAAGGGTACTACCCCAACCCCAGCGCCATGCTAACTACAGCTACGTGGTTTCTGGACGGCAGGTAGCTCCCAGTTGGTGTAACTTGCCGACTGGGAAGCCCAAGCTGGCAGCTGTCTGCGAAGCCACCTTGAAGCGTGAGGCACGCCGCTGCCGGCAAGTCCGCTGCCACCATGCACGCCTGTAAACGCAGCGCTCCGGAGCTGACAAGCAAAACTGTGTGCCCAAACAAAGGCCGCCTGCCTCCACAGTTAGGCAAGCTCTTTCATGTTCTACTCATAATAAAAACATACAACGTGTTTGTAAATAATTTTCATCATCTACTCCCTTTATTGCACTATTTGGTAGTGTAACTAGTAATCTGAAACAGATCTCATTAGAAAGATTCCATTTTTTCCTATTCACAAAACCCACACAACTATATAAATGCTTCCAGATAGCTGTGATTAGTGGGACCAAATTTTCACCAGTGTGGCACATGGGCCTGTGTTCCCATTTTGCACCCGATTAACTCCACCTGCCCGCTAAAGCTGCACATGTGCCACCAGGAAAGGCTTTTCTGAAGGTGTCTGCCTGGTCCAGGCAACTATTCAAATGTCATCTGTGCATATGCCGGGTGCAAGTCTGTGTTGCTAATGTCAGGCAAAACCAGGCCGGAGTCAAGCTTCTGGGGCCCAGGCAGTAAACATAAATCCTCCCTGGCCATAAGCAAATCTAAAGGCCTACAGAACTGAGTAGTAAGGAATGTTCTTCCCTGACAGCAAAGCTTAGTGATCACCAGCACAACTAACTGGTAGCCAGGGAGCTAGTCACTGCGCTCTGGGTGCCATCGGAATAAGGTAAAGGAATTCTAAACTTCAAAATTAGTAAGTATTTTTACATTTTTAATATGTTTGTCTTCCATAGGATTATTCACAGATTATTGTAATATATATACACTATATATAATTATTTTATATAGAGATTATATATGTATTATATGATTTATGCTAACACAGTGATTATGACACACAAGGTACTTCATCTCTCGACATATTCTAAAATAGTACCAAACTAATACCAGCATTATTACTGTTGAGTTCAGTTTTTCAAAGCACACTTATCACAGCAGTTAAGTCCTCCAAATATTTGAAGCAGGCAGAGCACTCCATTTCCTGGATATTCCTGGATAATTATTCCTGCTTTATTAAGGTTTATTTTACAACTGTGTAAAATAGGTTATAAAGGACAATTCTGCTATTATGTCCTCCCCTGCTTAGGCTTAATAAATATTATATTCCACACCATCCATTAAAGCCAAGCAGTGGAGAAAATAGGAGTGGTAGTAATCTCCTCCACAGATGTAAAATACCTTTAATAAAATAAGGGTGTATAACAGTCAGGAACAAATTACTGAGGTCTGCTTTAATAAAATAGTACCCTTAAAGAAGTATTACTCTTAAGGTACTGACATTCCCACTGGTGATGCAGTGCATCCTTTCAAAGCAGTATAGCTTGTTAAAATGGCAAGATATCTTTTTGCAATAGAGTGTTTGTGTCCAGGCAGATACAAGGTTTGTATAGAATGCATCCAGGGAGCCATAAAACTGGTGGGAAACATATTTCTCCGTGGTATTTTAGTACTTCGAAAAATTCAATCACTGGGAAAAAATGTTTTGCTGTAAACATCTGAAGAGCCTTATAAAAGCAATGGCTTCCCACAGCACCTGCTTAAATAATCTTAAGAGGGAGTGAGTATGTCTTTGCTCATCTTCTAAAACTTGTAGAAAGCATCTCCTATTAATTTCCCTGGTGCTGTCAGGCCAGGGCACTTTTAATCAGGAATAATTATGAGTGCAATTGGGGGATGTTCACTCGCAGGATTTTTGCACTGGAGGAGTAAGACAACTTTCAGAACTGATCGCTAGGAGAAATACGATGACCTTAACAGGAAAATATACCCAGAAAGATGATTACCTTAAAAGTTGCCTTCTGAATGAATTATGAATTGTTCAGATGTCAGCAATGAAGTACTCTGCTTATATATCCTAGTGTTTGAATTCAGTGCAGTTGCACATCGATTTTTACAAACCTTGATTATTAAGAAGCATGAGAAATTCATCCCTTTTTAATTTACTTTCTAAGTGTTTTAATTCTACAGGTGAGTAGCAGTTCTGTGCTGTACGTGGTATCGGTAGGATTCCTGACACAGCTCTGCTGCAGGCTTCCACAGAGCACTCAGCCTTGCACCAGCTGCTCAGCCCTCCCAGCTGCACACAGCAGGGGCAGGGGGCACGGGGCTGCCCCCCCCCCCCCGCTCTGCCCGCAGCACCCAGGGTCGTGCACAGAAGAAGACGCGCACCCATCTCCCACCCGGGGCGACGCCAGCCCGGTGTGCGCGGCACCTCACCCAAGTGCCGCTGTTAGACAGTGCCAGTATCTCCAGCTGGTAGGAAAGGTCACAGAACTGAACCCTAACGCAACCCAGCCTCCTGGGCTAAGAAATGGTCACAATTTGGCTTACCCCAGCCCTCCTCCCCTCTTCAGCTAAGAGGGCAAGTAATAGGCCCTCTGATAGAAACGTTGTCCTGGCGTATCGGTATTACATCTCAGTGACAGGATGACTAGGCTCACATATATCAGCGTTACAGCAGCTCTCGGTGTGGAGAGCCGCATGTCCATGGCAACGTAGCACAACTCTTCGCCACCAAACAATTACATGATGCTCTGGGGAAAGACAAGTTTTCCGAGCACACAGCCGATCTATCAAAAGGGAAAACTCTTTCTGACCCAAATGGCAGCTGCGATCAGAGTATATAAATGTAAGCTAACCACCAAGTAGTCCACATCCACTACTTTGCAACCTAATAACTGTTAAGTCTACTGCTGCCACTTATCCTGAGATCTTTTAAAAGATTAAATACGGGGGAAAGGAAAGAAAAAGGAAAACTTCCTGCAGAAAGCAGCAGCCATCTGACATCGATCTGCTGTACTCTTCCTTCAGGTCAGCCCGCGGGGAGGCAGGGAGCTGGGCGGCCACACGCTTCAGCCTCTCACCTTTCAGGCACAGCACCTCTTCAGCAGCGATCCCCAGTACATACCCCAGACAAAACATCACTTGTGAAAAAGTGCTAAAGTATTTAAACCACAAGAGGCTAATTCCAGGGTCCTGCAGTCTCCCCTAACAGGTTGCTACTACAGTGCAGCAGTACAATTCCCAGCAACTGACCAACATCTTTCCTCTGCTCTTCTCTCTGCCCAAGACCTCAGACATAAAGCTATGCTCTGCTATGGAATGTGGCATATAGCAAAGTCTGGCAGTAAAGCCCTGTTTCTTCAGCTAATTTTATTAGTAACAGCCTAATATCATCTGAAGGCAAAGCACAAAAGCTAGAGAACTGAGCAAGGAAGACCCACCGCACCTCCCCACGCCCCCTGCCCCAGCCATGTGTATGTACAATCCTACTCTTTCCGTGATCTGGCACTGCAAACCAATCACTCCAGGAGAATTTTAAGAAACGTCACCAACCTCTTGCCTCTAAACCACTATAATTTACAGTAGACTTGAAGACAAACAAAAAATGCCACATCATCATTACTAAATAAAAGCTACTAAACAGATTTTTGGATCAATCTCTTGGATTTACATGCTTCTCAATTAAAAACAAGATACAAACCAAAACAAATTACACAGAAACCCAGTACTCCAGACTTCTCACGCATTCACCAACAGATTTCAAACTGGCCTTGGATTTGGTTGGTGGCTGAAAAATCCAGCTTCATGGACCTGCCAGCTTCTGTGGCTTGCAGATGAGGCAGCTGATGCCTGGAGAGGCGGGGAAGTGTCTACATCGAGCTCTGCAGCTGGCTCCCGAGGAGAGACACGAGGGGAGAGAAAACTGCACCATCTTAGGCACCCTCCTACTGCAAATACAGCTGAAAACCCAATCGTGACCAAAAGCAAAAATACCTCGCCCATATTCAGTAAAAAAAGTGAGTAACTACAAAGTATCAGTTATCTGCATTTTCTCCAAATGACAGAAATAATGTTCTGCACTCCATCAGTCCTTCTAGTGGGATTCCCACCAGGTCAGCTAGGAGCATGACCTTATTGGTGTTTGCAAGTCATATTCAAAACTCCATAAGCATAAAATCCTTTAAAAATGTTTAGGTTTTGATTACTGTTACTGTGACTTCAGGCTTTTAGCAACCAAAGCATTTTCCTTTTAAAACCAGCTTACTCCTTTTGCAGGGCACATTATATTTTCAGTTTGGTTTATTCTACCTCCTTGCTTTGAAACTGTGCATTACTTGAGAGAGGAGCTGACATACCCATTTCACGACAGTGCACAAAATGAAGCTTAATGAATCCCAAATGCAACGTACTTCATGTGCTAAAATCAATGTACGTTGCCTGCTACAGTATCTCCCTGTGAAATTGAGGCATTTGCTCAGAAATTTCTATCTCAACAGGGTCTTTTCTTTTTTTGTAGTGCTTAACTGCCTTTTGTCTGCTCTTGTCTCCCTCCAGTGTTGCTCAGATGGCAATCTTTTATTCCTTGTGCAAACTCATTTGGAAAATGCTGGATGGGCTACAGCTGTGTACTGCTATGTAAGGTCTAATACATGTCAAGCAGTGCTTTATACATGCTGAATAAACACAATGAAACAATGTTTTAATTGATTATTAAAAAGGCAGGGTTCTAGACTGAAAGTAGTATTTAAAATCAGATTTAATCAGCTAGTTTTGTAAAATTCTGAAAGATATTGATGCTACACGCTGCCGTTTGAGCTCTAAAGTTTTCACAAAGGTTACCGCAACCCAAAGTGACAAAGCTATTTCTGGGTACTTTATGTAAACGTGCAAGTCTGCAGCTGATGAAAAACAAGCAGTGGATCAAAATACTAATGAAGCATGAAACTTACCTGGAAAGGTGTTTTCCCCACAGATCTAAGAAATTAAATAAAGTACATGTTTTTCAAGAGCCAATCTCTGTTCAGGTACTGCAGAACCTTTGCAGCTTAGTTGTTCTCAAAGTGACATATGTTCTTGCCTTTATGATGTATAAGGTCTGGATTAATACTCTCCAGTAGTAAATACTGACTTGAAATCAATCTGCATTGCTTCTAACAAAGCTATCAAAGCTGGAAGTGCAGGCTAGAACCATTAGAAGTCTCTTTAAAGGATTTGTTTAAACCGACAACTATTAGACGAAGCAAGTGAAATTGTTTTGAAGTCCCAAAGTCAGAAATAGTAATAGTAATAATACAGAATATTAAGCAATTGGTAATCAAAGTAATTGTAGTACCCAAAAAGGTGCCTCTAACCCACCACAGGACCCTACTTGGGGAATCACAGATTTTTTTGAAGGTTTGGGCAATGATTAATTTGAAATGAAATTCAGTCTAAATTCTTTATACCAATAAACATTCTCCACTGACTATTTTTCCGTGGCACCCCAGGAATCTATGTGAAAAATGCATTGTGAAGCAGCTGATTATTTTTTTTTCTTTTTCCCCTCAAACAAAAAATGCCAATGTTGTCCTGAAATTTAGGTTGCAAAAACTAGTCATGTCTAATAAGTGGCAGCAAACTTAATGTAAGTTCTATTAAGAACCTTCATTAGCTTGAAGTACATGGATTATCAATCAAATGAGAAATAAGCATGGTGCAGATGAAAATGGCAAACTGCTATAATTACAAATGATGTTTTGTGCATGATCGTGTCTCAAGAATTGTTACAGAATGCTGTGGAAAAAAAAATCATTTGTATCCACAGTCCAGAATAATATGGGCTATTACAATGATGTACTTTGGAGCAGAAATGTCATTTGTTATGTTTCACATTGTTTCTGTTCTATCCACTGAATCTATATTTTGTTTTATTTTTTAAAAAGGATGAATTTGCTTTAGAGAACTGACAGCTTATATAAATATTTTAGTTTTGCTTGCAAGTAACAGGAAAAAAACCACGGTATAAAACTCAAGCTCCAAGTTCCCCAGAATGCCTACTGAGAATAAATTCTATGTTTATTTGTATTTCATTTTCCTTGAACAACTGCTTTTCCCTTGGGTATTTATTAAAAGCATAAAAAGAACGAGCCAAGTTCACTTCTCAATAACATCCATTCAGCATTGTTGAGGCTTGTAAAATTGCGCTAGACTAGCCAAGGGGAAAATTTTACTCACTATTTAGTAAATATATATAATTTTTTTTCTGGTTGAGATGATACATTGTTCAATCTTTAAATTCTCTGTCTGCTCCTGCTTATCAAAGAAGAAAAAGCAGCCCTTTTCTTATAGATTTGTGAGCTCACATAGGAATAGAGATGATGCATACGCTCTATTTGCTCATTCTGTCCTGGGTTACTTGGGGCAGCCCTACACTCAGCATTTCCCATCGGACCTGTAGAAGACTTGAGCAAAGCTTCCATCAACTCCACTACACAAAGAACTAGTTAAATTGTCTTCGGTACTATTTGCCTGAAGATTCTAATAAATAATCTTATTTGACCTACATTCTAAATCCACAGATTGAGGAAGCATTAGCAGCAGAATGGCTTACAGTGAATTTGGCCATTGGGAAGGTCTACTCTCAGTGCAAGGTTGGAGGAACATTTCCATACTGCAAACGGTGCGTGACACAGACATCCACTTTCAAAACCACAAAAAAATGCAGTGACACAGAAGCTGCTGTCTGGGCTACAACCACAGCTGAGACGGTTCACCATGCAGCAGCCAAGCTGCCTCCACACCGTGCCCTTCCCCCCTCCTGCACCAGGCTTCCATCAGGTCCCGCTGGGCTACCCAGGGGCACCCCACACCTACCAGTGCAGATGTTTTAAAACTGTCCTGGTACACAACAAAACGAAAAACACAATTCCCATTACGTAAGATCACTTCTCTCTTCGCAGTTGACCATCACCGTGGGTTTTGTACAGTTTGATTGTCTTTTTCAACGGAGCTTGCAGCAAAAGTCACTTGACACTAACGCTGCTGCACGCAACGACAACTCCTCTGCAGTACGTGGCCAGGAGTGGGGGTTAGTGCTTCTTGCCCGCTACTCCCAAAGAAATTACAGTTTATAGCTTGTTAGTAGAAAAATGATGTCTTTAAGATCTAAGCCAATGTTTTCAGAAATATCATGGATTGCCTTTATTGCCAGCATAACAAACCTCCCAAAATATAATAGCCAGTAATGTGACCATTGCCCTTGGCAGCACCATTAAACTGGGCAGTGAACTACTTCAAATAGCTGCGAGTGTTAAACATTAGTTCTGCCTTAAGTAGGTTGATTTTAGCAGTCAAATGTGCACTGCAGTCTATCTGAACATTAAAAGCACCTTTCAAACTTAATTTTACAGAAATGTTAACGACCAGAACAAACTATTGAAGGCAAAAAAGAAAAGTAATTATTTCAACAGATGAAAGGAAACAGTAAATTAACACTCCTGTTTTAAAAGGGGGCTCAGTAACTTATCTGCTTTAAGGAAATGCCATTACTGAATGTACTATGGATATTTCGCTTAACATGTTTGTGGGTTGGGGTTTCTTTTCTCTTCTGGCCATTAAAAATGAGGTTTGAGAAAGAAGGAGAGCAGTAAATTTTTAATCGAAATACAAGTTCCAGAAATGCTTTATCAAAATCCAGCAAGAGAACTGGTTCCTAAATATCTATGTTATGTGCCATGTACATGTATGTACATGCAGTGAGGGAAAGGGAAAAAACTGACAGAACAGAACAAAGCCTTCCACAGCGACAACCTTGATGTCCACAGAGGCCTCTAAAGACTATAGAAATGAATATGACAGAACTAGAATGACTCAGAAGTATTCCTAATATACCACCAGTGCCTAAGTACATTAATAAAAAAGACAGCTAAACTAATCCTTTTATTACATTAAAAAATATCTAAATTTGTCATAGCTTAGAAAATGTTAAGCTGTTTGTTTTAAAATACAAAACATACCTTTCTTTTAATGAGCTATTATTCAGTGCAATTTTGAAAACTGTTTAAAAGCAGTCACTGGCTTGCAAGCAAGATTTTCTTACCATATGTGTTGCAATATGGAAGCAGATTGTAGACATTTCCAAAAGGAATTTTAGATATATATTTTAAATTATTTTACAGCAAAATTTAGGTGATCGTGGGTTTTTTCGTGGACGTGCATTTTCTGAACAATAAAAAATGTACTGATATAAATGTGGAGTTTGAAAATAATTTATTCTGCATAATCAGCATAGCTACATATGCTTTTCATTCTGAAATCACTCATTCGCAGACTTCAAATGATGAAATGGTAATTATTCCTCTGACTTATAGATGTCCACTTTGAAAATACGGTCAACAGTAAGATTTGTTCAGCAAAGCTGCAATGCTGATGAAAGGGGCTTTAATCTTGTGTTTTAATTAATAGTTTTTCATAAAGGATACCCTAGTAGATAAAGATATGGCATTGTATCGTGTATGTATCAGTTTGCAAGCGTTTATGCATATGTCTAGAGATACTTAATGCTACACACACACACACACGTGTATTCATATAAGACATATATGACCTAAGAGGAAAGGAAAGAACTTCTTTCAGAATTTAACAATACTGAAGTAAATGGAGAATCAGACGGTCAGGAAAAACTGATGATGCAGTCTCAATGACTTTGACAGTAAAGCCAATTTAAAGTAGTTCCCACGCCCTATAGCACAGCTTATCTGACCCTCTGTGAAAATCTTCTGGATGCCTATTTTTAAACTGCATCATATAAATAGTCTCTTCACTAACACCTCTGGATGATACAGGATTATCATTCTGGGAAGCCATTTCCTTGCTTAAGGTATTTTGATGTGGAAATATACGCAATCTGGTTCATTCTTACCATTACTTAAATCATGGCAGTTAATGTCATTTCACATAAAAATAGGGGTGAGTTGTTTAAGGCCCTTTTCACTAGCTGAATGAAATAGATTATCTTGTGCAATTTAAAGAAGAAATTTAGGAAAGCATGGAGAGGTACACAGAGCACAGCCTTTGATGGACAGAGTACAGGTAGGTAGCATGCCAAGGAGAACAGCCTGCCTGGCACTAACTGGCAGGCTGGGCACTGGGGCTGGAAGCAACCCTACCGACATGACCAAGTCAGAAACCTGCCAAAGCAGAAAGGCAAGTTTGGTGGGAAGTCACTGCATCGAGGCTATGTCAGGAGAGAAGATCATTTGGGAGATGATCAGAATCACAGAACGGTGGAGGCTGGAAAGCACCTCTGGAGGTCATCTCGTCCAACGCCCTGCTCTGGCAGTGCCACTGACACCTGGCTGCCCAGGTCTGCCTGAAAAATGTAAGTGGCAGAGAAGGTAAGGTAGACTTCAAGCTCAAGGTATTTAAAACTGGCCAGAAAAAATGAGGTATGACTGGCAGAGGGCTGGCAGCTAAGCAATTACTGGCACGAAAGGAGAAATCTACTTCACAAATTAACTCTTGCTTTAGTAGCTTCTGTTCCTTTGAGGGTACTGAGGGGACAATTCAAGGAATAAGCAATAGCCGAAGACAGTATTATATGGTGGAAACCCTTGAACCTTTGTATTGGACCCACTTGGAAACTGCCAGACACACTGCCCAAAGCGAGCTGCAGCCTGCCACCTTTGTGTCCATCACCCACATGTTGGATCAGTAATTACTTGGTATGCAGTTGTGACAAATACAACCACATTCAAGCCTTCGAACAGTAACTCCTACTTCTTCAAACCCACTGTGACAGTACTGTTGCTATAAACACATCTGCCTCAAATATTAGGGTAAGAAGTATTTGTGAGCCAGCAGTCCGAAATGCTAAGTTTTAGCTGCACACAGCAAGGCACACACTTATTTAAAAATAAATGTGAAATTCAGTCTTCCACAAAAGAAGCAGTGTCATGAGAAAACTCAGGCTTTAAGTTTTGTAAACACTGCGTTTTCAATATTGGAGTGTCAGTCTTCATTCACTCTCTGACAAGGTTGTCAATCAAACAGCAATCTAGTTTTGTAAGACTTTAACCAAAGATCAAAGCAATGATACTGCTGAGTTCACATTACCTTCCCAGAGATAACCACTTGAACACCTTCATAGTGCTGCATCGATATTAACTTTGCACCATTCCTTCCAAGCAAATAAAACAGGACGAAGTCTGACAGCCCTTCTGGCTTCTGCTCTCAGCCCATATCTAAACCGAGTCCCAGGCCCCATCCCCTGAACCCCTTTGAACTGCCACCTGCATATTGAAGCGGAGGACTGCAAGACTTCCATTCAGTTAAACTTTCGTCAATTAAGAAGAAAATGAAATGTGCTTTCTGTCTCCTTTGGGAAACACACTGAATGTCTTTGACTCAATAACAATAGTTGGGCAATAAAAAGATGAGTGAGCAAAATGTGGTATATCATCGTTTTGCTTTTGACTTCAGCCCAATGGCAAATGAAAGGCATCCAAAATCAATTTCAAGAAGCTAATAAATTCAGTATGTGAAAGCAGTGAAAATATAACTTTTGCAACCTCATCATCAGGCTGATTTCTAAGCAAAGCTGGCCCTAATTCCTGCACACTATGTCACCCATATTTTCAGTTTCATGCAGGTAATATACTATTTCTACAGAGTTCATATTCTGAGACTAAACGTAGAGATACATATATATATATATATATCTTCTTTCCACAAACATATGTCCTGGTAATATTGTAATAAAAATCTGAATGTACTATGCCCGGGAAATCATGTCGATTATTATCAGTTACTTCCTCCGGTAACGGTGAAAGAAAGGTGACGGCTAACGCGGCACACAAGGGCACGCTGCAAGCAGAACGACTGCTTTCCACAGCCCCACAGAACGTGCAGAACAGACTCTTTATGGCAGCACGGGGAGGGGGCTGCTGGCGTTTTTATTTGCTTGTTAACTGACTGAGAAGCTTGCCAGACCATGCCCATCTAAAAGCAAGATTCCAAAGGGAAATGAATTGACTGTAATTTCAATATAATTTAAAGTACTCCTTAAGCAATGCTGAACGCCCTCAATATATAGCTTCTGATCTTCCCAGGAAAAATACAGAGGGCTTCCACTTACTCCAAACAGTTAGTTCAAATTTACATGAGAAGAAAATTCAATCCACAGTTTCTACCATGACCTAAGAAACCTTGATTCAGGGTCAAGTCCATCCAAATGATTCAGTGGCAACTGCTCTTAAGCGCTCGCTGGCCTTTACCAGGGGGCTTCGTACAAGACGTGATTTTGCAATGCAATTACAAATAAACTACTTGAGAAAGGGAGGGATGGCACGGATGTACCTCACCTGGCTTGTAAGGCCAGTGCTAACGCCTACGACAGCAGTGACGATGTACCACCCTTAGCTACGCACCAGACTTGCACATGCAGCATAAAAAATTGCCAACAAATGTCAAACCAAGGCATGCGAACAAGCGGCTGTACAGCAGGCCTGGGAACTGCAGGTCTCTATTGGAAAAAACCCAGAATTTCTGAGAGCAGCAGTTTCTCCTGACACAGCCAATCTACGTGATGCCTTTTGGATATTTTGTTGATCTGAACCAACTGCAGACAGCGATATTACACAAAGTCAATTACACTTATCTAACTCACTTAGAAGCCATTAACAGTGTTAACATTTTCTTGGGGTGCAGTACTCATTTAAAAAGAACAAAAAAATTTTTAAAAATCCACAGCAAAACTGAACAGGTTTCTGACCTTGGAGATTTCTATGTCAATATATGCATTTGTTTCCTGTAGAAAAAGAAGACATAAAGAGAAAAAAAAGGCAGTTGGCAGGAAGCAAGCTGGGTGCTGGACAGAGCTTGAATTGGCAGAGGAAGACATGGCTAGAGATTGTAGCTGAAGATGAGGGTGTATGTGGACCGGGGACATGTGCGAGTCTTAGAAAACAGTAGGTGGAGAAAAGTGTGGAACAGAATTATATTTAAAGGGGAGAAGTTAGAACTAGGTGAGAACAGTAAAGGAATCACACTTGGAGTGTAAAATACTGCTTTTGTCACTCAGTTCATACTGTGAACATGTCCGGGTTTTTCCTTCTCAAGGCAGAAGCACTGGGAAATGCTGTTCTTACTCTATTTCTTCACTATCATCCTCCTCAGATGGTGGCAGCTTTTGGTAGCCTAGACTGTTATTATGGGACCTGGGACAACTATTTCCTCACACTGCAGAAAACACTATGTCTATTTTTCATGCTAGAAATATCAGATCTTGTTTCCTCTGTCTTTACACCAGGATTTTACTGACCAGATGAAAATAAGTGACTATAAAACCCAACTCAAATCTGAATCACACCATAAACCCCCCTCTTTTGTATTTGTTGTATCTATTTTACCAGTTCACCTCTAATTTTAATAAGCAAGAGGAAACAGTAATTTTTTGTCTCAAACATTGTTTCTTCAGCTGAAGACAGTTTGTGCCATGCCTGCTCTCCACACTTTCAGCTTTTTAAAACACCTCCAGCAAAAACAGAAAGTCTAAGAGATTATGTTACTGATATTTCTGTAATGCCAAATAAGCACAAGGGTATCTTTCAAATCTCTTCTGCAGATAAAGCAGGTTACAAAGTGTGTGTGTATATCTACAAGTCACCTTTGAAATAACAGCTCGTCGGTGCATGTGTAACCGTCTCCCAGACTCCTTAACGCTGCTTCCATGCTTGTGTCGCCTTGCCTTTCTATGCAACCGACTGCACCGCTTTACACCCTCTAGCAGAAACCTATGGGTCTGTGATCATACACTGCCTGGTGGCCTGGCTTTCACCAGAATGCAAATGTAAGCAAAAGACATATGAGCACATATGTTTTTATGTGAAACAGAAGTTAAGTTGTGAATGCAACGCATCACCCTGCAACAAGGAGCTGCAGTAGAAGTGAGCCCCGTCCACCCCAGCTGCCCCACTCGCCACATCCCTGCAGCCCTGCCGGCAAGCACAAGGGGGTACTGGCCGTTCTGTGGGGACTCCTACACACCACGCTTGCGAAGCACTGCCTTTCTCCATGTCCCACAGCACAGCATCGCATAGCTGGGATCTGTTGCCTGCCAGACGCATAGCTAACTACTGGTAACACTGCAAAAGCTGCTCTTAGATGTTACCATGTTTAAACAGCACTACATTGAAAGTATCTGTTCATAACACATAATTAAACTACTACTATTTATGAGCACCCTTAATGCTGCGGGGTGCTATTCCTTTTCAGACCTCTCGTCAGACTTCACTAAGCATTCAGCGACTTTACATATTTTTAAGCATGAATTACCTACACAGTCAGTCCTTCTTGCCCATAGGATTTAAAAATAATTTTCAAAATGAAAGTTACACTTCTCTGCATTTCCTTATATCTTTGATAATTCCACACAAAAATAGTTTCTCCTAAATTCTGTTTCTTCAAGTATTTGTAAAGACAGCACTTTTATAAAAACATTTAACAACCAGAATATACTTAAATGCCTAACTGTATCCATAACTAAGTCTTCATTTAGCTAAAAAGTTCTGATATTATCTCTATTATTTATTCTTCAAAGGAGAATAGTAATTAGAAAAGTTCTACAAATTTGCACTAATGAAGCAGAAAAATCTACTATGAATTAATGAATTTTATTAATCATCATGTAAGCAAATAAATATAAAATGTTAAAAATGTAAGTATATCTAGACCCTTCTTTTATTTTATAGTAGTTCATGTAAGATTACTTGCAGGTTATTTCTAAATCCTTATAATAACTTCAGCTGGGAATTGTAGTTTTGCTGCAAATTTGAACTTTTATCAATGGATCTATATTTACAATCCACAAACACTGAAAAAGAGAAGGCACTTAAATATGCAGCAAAATTACATACTGAAAAAATCAAATAGAGTGCAGGGAGAATAAAAAGTAGATATGAAGCAGTGGTACAGAAATTAAAAATAGTACTTAGAGAATTCACACCGCATGTTATTGCCACCACATACACCAAGGTAAGATTTAAGCTAATCATTCAGTCCTGATGCACAGGCTTCGAAGAAATACTTTCAAAATATGGGTATGTTAGTTGTATAGGAGAAAAACTACAGTGCCAGTCCTGAAGTGCCAGGGTCAGAGGAAGGGTCAGCATTCCACTGCTTTTTCACAGCCTCCCCCGTGCTGCAGCAGCTGAATGCTGGCCCGGCACAGTTCAAGGTTGTCTTAAGTGACTAGTGACCCACAAACAGTTTTTTGGTCCAGGACTGCCCACGTCAAGGCAGTGCAGACACACCTCTCACTCTCTAACACGTCTCCAGTGTCACAGCTGCCAAGATGAGAATGGTGGAGAGCTGCAGGAGGTTTGTGCTGCTGGGGAAGTCCCTGCCCCTTTGCACTGCTTCTGTCCCTCCGAGTGTGACACTCACAGGGCGCAGCCACAGGTATTTAAGCCGCAGAGCAAAACACGGCTCACAGGCTAAAACTAATTAATCATCCGTCCAACACCACCGAAATGCGTTCAGTGGAGTTCAGAACCTTCAGGTGCAGTCAGAAGGATGTCGGTGGGATCTTACCGCAGGCCACTGCCACTGAGTCGTCACAGAGACGGGGAAGGGTGCTGTGCTTTGAGCGTGATCCACTCAAGTTTAGGGGGTCTCAACCAAAACCTGCTGAGGTCTTACTCTAACTGCGAACCCACATCAATACCTTTTCTGGGTTTTGATCTTTATCGGTTGGCACCTGAAAGGAAACCCTGAGTCCCTATTTTTGTTTACCTCTTTCCTCCCTTCCCCACCTCCAGCATCTTTCCTTGCTGTCTTCAAAAACTCCCTATAAATCCAGGGGGAAAAAAGGATGCCATTAAAAACTGCCTTACTACAGTACGTATTATCACCATTATGTGAAATAATTGCTCCTTGGGCGATTCTAGACAGTCAATTAACCCCCAATTCATGACTCAAGTGGCAGAGCAGACACTCAGTGCATAAAGGGTAGGGGTTCAACTCTCGATTAGGATGATATTTTTTTTCTGCAATAGTTTAATCTTGTGGTCAATTAAATCCCCTGGCATTGTATTAATTACGATATGAATTCTAGGCAACTTCTGATTTAAAGGTTAGTCACAGTGTACTGCACTGGACCAAAGCCCTGGACTTTTAATTTTTCGAACTGAAAGTCTATTCTACCTTAAGGGGAAAAATATTCTTTTTTGAAAAAGAGACCAGAAAACATCTTTACATTGTGTTTTCCTGATCTGGAATACTTTAAATGCCTCCTGTACCTTTATGTCAGCAGTAAGATTGCATTTATGTCATAGAACATTTAGAACTAAGTTTACTGCTGCACCACATATTCATATCACTAGTTATATTAAAAAGGATTTCTAAGCAGACTTTTAAGGATTAATCTCATCTCCAATTGCTGAGCATATTTCCTACGTTGCTGGGCATAGCAGCTTGGAATAGTAGCTTAGTTATCCATCTGCTAGACATACAGAGACTATCAGTTCGTGAAGTAATTTCTTGGTACTCTTTTTGGTAGAATAAAGTCCTGGATTTCCTCAGGGAAGCAAAGGACATATGCTGATGCTCTATGGTTTCTGAGTTGCTGCAGAGATGAATTCTTCTTGGCCAGCTTTCTGTTGAGTAGGTGCTGGAATCGTATAAAACAGCAACTTGTAAAAAAAAAGTAAAATGGTGAGTTCCCTGGCCAAATCAGTGATCTTTTTTCAACTAATTATTTTTCTTGCTCAAAATGAAGACAGTTTGTCTTTGAAAAGACTGTCTATCATTAAAAAAGAAAAGTATTGAAAGTTTTTGAAACAACTATAACAGATGTCATAGTAGTTGAAAGTACAATTAGAAAGCACAACGCCGCAGAAATAAAACTTCAAACAAAAGCGGAAAGAGTTCTTTGTGCACATCAATAATTTAGAATGATTTAAGAACTGTTTTATAGATGCAAGTGGAGCTCTTTCTGTCTATATATAAATTGAATGTGGTCTTTATAGGCAAACAAAAAGGGGATACAATCCTTTTAAATTATTTTTAGGATAATTGTTTCCACAACAAACATCATTATTTATCAGTTTTGAACAGAAGCCAACTGCTAACATTTGAAATGCACAAATCTTGGCACACAACATAGAAATGGTAATCTCCCCCCTTTTCCAAACCAGTTTTGCATTTATTTTACACATTTGTCAAGTTCTTATCTCAAAGCCCATGCAGTGTTACCTATTTCTATCAGAAATCATTATATTTTATTTCTAATCACCTTCCCGTAGCTAATTTGGTAACTCGGGAAAGGAAACATTTATTGCTAACAGATGCTGTTACCTTCCTGCTCACTCACATATTACTATAAATTGATTCAACAGCCTGGAAAACAAGGTTTAGTATGTATTATTTTGCCTTCTGGGTTTCTTCTGTTATAATCTTTCTTTTTAGATAAACAGTCTCAGCAATGCAAACATTCCAAAGCTACACCACAGCTACTCATCAGCCAGGATGTGTCCGTATTACACAGCGCAGTGCCATGTAACAAGCCCTGAGATACTCTGCCCGCTGCGAGCAGTGTAACCATCCCAGCAGCGGGGCTCCCTCTCAGGCACCCCACTTCTGGAGCATGCATTCCTCCCGCAGAGCACTGCACCACGGCTCACAGGCGCGCTGCACCGCTGCCCTTCCACTGCTGGGGGCAAGCGCTCGGCCTACCTGCTGCCCTGTAGGCACAAGGAGCACGCAGGTCACCTTCTCTCTCCTACCCATGGCGGGATTGCGAAAGGATGAGCCAAATCTTTGAAAGAGACACTTCAATTATCTTTTTTCTTCCTTGATTAGATTTTTAAGGGAGAGCTGGAACAGCCCATGGAAAAGGCTGAAGAGGCTGCCCTGAACCTCACAATCTCCATGTTTTTATATTTATCTATATCCTTACTTCTATAAGTAAACTTTAAGTAAATTATCTATTCTCTGTTTGAAACCAACTGAATTGTTTTTTTCTCATTTCCCTCTTGTTCTGGGGTAAATACTAAAAGGGGATTTTGAAGGATAGGCAGTTTTGTGTCCAGAGAGATGAGATTTTCCTTTTCAGAGGAGAGGGAAGATATGGGAATAAACGACAGTCCTTGAAGCTGCACACTTTCTTAAGAGAAAATGTGAACAGACATTCTTGTAGAGTCACAGAAGAAAACAGTTCCTCAACAGTTTCCACTTACACATTTGAATATCAGAACACAATTTTGCTGAAGTCCACCACAATACAAAAGGGGAGGCCCCAACCCGGCTACTTTGCTGCTGTCTACAGCACAAGCCCCCATGCACTGCCTTTGAGACATGAAAAAAATTTAGGAAAAGTACAAATTTCATTGCTGACCCCCCCCCCAAAAAAAAAAAAAATCTGTCAATTTAGCTACAACCACTACAGAATGATAGTCATATTTTTCAGATGCTTGGGATCATTTAGCTTCAGCATTTTATGCGACTGATGATATATGAACTGCTAGTTGTGTAAAATTAAAACTCCAGCCTGATCTAGAATATATTTAATGCATGCTATATAGGCAGCGATGTTTACAAAACACTAATCCTAAAATAGGGTGATGAAAATCTATATTGTATATTAAAGACAATTCTTATTACGAATAAGACTATAATCTAGAAGTGCCTGACTTACTTTCTGCTGAGATTTCAACATGCGTGTATATACAGAGCTTAATAATGAATGTTCTTGAAACAATAAAACTCTCTCTCAGGAACTCATGGAATGATTTTTGAATATTGGTGGCTGCTTTTTTTTTTTAAATATCAAAAGCTTTGTACAAAGAAACAAAGGAATTATGGCAGGATGGAATCATTAATATCACTGCTGTTGTTATTTTAATTTTACAAAAATTACGCTTTCCTTAAAATACACCAGATAAAAGACAATTCAGTATATATAAATATACTCTTTTTATAGAGTAATTTCAAGCTCTCCTTTCTATGCAAATCCCTTCTGCCTGTAATGCTGTAGGCTATATGACAATAATGTCAAAAGTCAAACAGCAGCTCCGGCAACTCCTCCTTTAATATGTGGATTTCTCCACACTTTTGCCTGGAGGGCACCTTCATTACAACCACTTTCTAGATTCTAAAAATAACAAAAACCAAGGCAACAATAATAAATACAGGCCATCTCCTAATTGACAGCATCTAAAATGTCCCCAAAGGTTACAGATGTATAAGTAACATGTTCTTTTCTGAGTAAATCCTGTTTTCTGACCTCTGTGAAAAGACATGTGTACACACACAATATTCCGTTTTCTGCTCCAGGTCAGCCATCTACCAAAGATGTTCCATCCTCCAGCATATTCTTACACCAAAAAGGCATCTTCCACCACACCAGAAGAGGCACTCCACTGAACGGTCATTAAAAGTTTTAGACTTATGCATCCCCTTACAGACAGTACTCACCTGAATAAGCCATAGGGTGCATCAACAAATTCACACAAGCCCAGCCTAGCTATCAAAATCCTGCACAGCAGTTCAGGTGATGGATAAAATAGACAGATTCAAAACTGTACAATGCTTTATAGATTATAACATCTCAAAATACACCTGGAAGCAGGATTTTATTTATTAAACTACTTGTTACAGCCTGTCATATTCTGTCAACTAGAAGAAAAATCTGCTTTGGAAACTACTGTCACACTGACTACAAAATAAAAAGACGAAAATAAATCAGCTGGTATTTCAAGAGCAACATGCAATGGCCAAGCATGACCAAAGAAGTGTGCCTGGGGAATTTTGTATTGGAATAACCACGAACTTTCTAGCTTTGTACTCATTTGCCTTGAATTTCAGAATTCTAGTGGCTAAATAAGTTAAAGTCTAAGCGAGCCTGTGTATGTGCAATACAACCTTTTGGGAAAATTATATGTTTTTAACAATTCTCATGAACATGATTAAGCATTACAATTACATCACAAATGAACAACACCCCCAAACTACTCAGAAGTCCAACTTGTACTTCCAAAAGTGGCTTGATTACTTAGTGGCTGATTTTCACAGGTATATGGAAATAGGAGTGATGCCTCAGTCTAAGAAGCCCGATCCTTCAAGGAAAAGCTACGAAGGCACTTGATGTCCCAATGCTGGGCACAAATGTGTCAACGAGGCATACGTGATATCTAAAAAAAGCCAACAACCAATCTCACAGCTGCCTTTAGCCCTCAAAATTTATGCCCAAGGTCCCTCTGGCCACATGTATTTTGGCTGTGAAGCTTAACTTGGGCCCTGTTTGGAGGATCTGAGATAGTCCTGGGATGACAGTACTCCCTGGCTGATGGCCTCATAAACCCCAAGTGGGTTTGAGTGGCCACTTGAGAGACAAAGAGTCCCGTTTTCAAACCACCAGACTATTGGTTTGGGATTATTCAGCAAAAGGGTTTGGGGAGGGGAGAAAAGACACAAAGCAGCTGAACAGTATGGCTGGTAATGCAGCAGGCCGAGGGACCCAGTTAAGGAGCTTGCTCTTATGAATATTTAATCACTCAGATGAAGTGGAACAGCTTTAACTGGAGATAGTGTGATAGATGCAATGCAGAGACACAACAGAAGGAGGCTTCACTTAGGAGAGCAGATTCAATCTCCTGCTTTAACTTGAGGAGTTTTGAGAAGGAAGCTTACATCTCACAGAGTACCCCAATGACTGGGGTATCCCACATACAGCAAGGCACAGGTGTCTCTCCTTCCATCTTTCTATCAATCGTAAGTACCTGCTACAAGAAGAATATTCATAGCTGGAGATCCTCAGCAAACGTAAGCATTCGCCTCCCACCCCACAGCAGGCACCAGCCCCTCAGTGACCCAGGCAGCCCTCCCAGCTCTGCCCAGCTTGCTGAGACAGGTCCTGATAGAACGTCACTGTTAGTGTAAAAATAATTATTTTCTCCTTGTAATTCTCATTGTTATTTCATAACTTACTGGGTTGTATAATGACTGTATAATGATAATCTCACAATCAGTTATTTAAGGTTTGTTTATCCTTTTGGCAAATAAATTGCTCCTGCGATTAAAGTAAGGTGAGAAGAAAAGCAGGGAGACATTTCAGAAACATGACAACTCCTTGGTTATTTTGCACATTTTTCTCCCTATCTCATTTATGGAGATATATAGAATAATAACATGAATATGAAAAAAACTTGAGCATAGTCTAGAAGTAAAAAAAACAACAAAACAACCCCCAAAAAAGGGTTTCCAGACATATTTCTTTGTATTTGTGGTTTTCTGTTTGGGTTTTTTGGTTGTTTTTTTTTTTTTTTTCCTGTGGGAGGACAGTAAGGTTTTGGGTAACATATATTACACACATTTCACTTACTTGCTGGGTCTTACGCTATCTCACCCATGCATCTACTTGCTACTGTTTAATTATAATAGTGTTTAATAAGAAAAAATACTGATTAATAAGAATCATTAAAAGAACATCACAACATTAATACTGAACTTATTCAAAAGTGCAGGGAGTTTCATGGAAAGAACTCAAAATAGGCCATTTTTCTTCAAAATAAAGTGCCTGTTTTAAAATAGTTTGAATTATATCAATTGCTTACTATTGTGGCCTCCCACTCTTTCAGGCACTTAATTTCTGAGGTAGAGTTGATAATATGAAAAAGCTACTAATAGAACTGTCCATCCCCAGAAATAAATATGGCTCTAATAAACAAATACCTAACACAGCGAAGAGTACTGTAGTGGTGCCCTCTGCCCCAACAATCGAACATGAAATCTGATTTCCTTGAAATTACAGCCTGAGCTGGCAGTGGTCCGGACCTCCTTATGTTCTGCAGCCCCAGTGGCTTCTGAGTTCAGTATATAGGTCATATCAGCTCTGCTAACAAGGTATCATGTAACTTCATCGATGTAATTCAATGCAACGTCTGAAATATAATGAACACCACACTTATTCTGGTTTCATGACTACCTATCTATTTCAAGAGGGTAATCTTTTTCTACTTCCAGTCTCAGGTTAGTTGACTATCTTACATGTCCACTAAGGAAATATTACTTTTATTATCAGGAATATTTGTTCTAATGCAGTACGTACAAACACACTTTGCAGACGCACATAAACATATGGGTTTGCCCTCAGCCTTCCACCAGAAACCTCTGGGCAAGTCACCCTCACTAAGGAAAAGAGCGCTCTTCATCGCCATCTTAACACGACTTTTACACAGAAGGCAGACACACTCCACAAAGCAATCTTAAGGTACTCAAAAGATCAAATTAGAAAAAATGTCCTGAATACATAAAAACGCTGCACAGAACATAATCCACCAGCGCTAGGCACGCCCCAAGGCTTCCCTGTAACTCATGCTTTCCTGCGCCACTGGCCCAGGAGCAGCACAGACATGCAGCGCATCCCCCCGCAGGCACCTGCGGCTCTCCCGAGTTGTCTCCAGAAATCAGGTTACATAAAGCAAAGTCCCCTCATGCTGTAAAGGCTGGATTTGCTCTTTGACAGCAGGAGCACATATCGCTGTCACAACCATGAACATTTTTGCTCCTCTCTGCTCTTGCCTGAAGCAAAGGTTCCGGAGCCAGGGCCACGGCTGTGACTGTGCCACGCAGCATTTCACTGACACATAACACCCATCTACGGGCAACGTGACAAACTCTAAAGCCTAGCTCACTATTAGGGACCCTTAGAAAAGAAACCTGTATTTTTTGAAGTGCCGCTTCTATGAATTTCTTGAAGACACGAATGAGACACAAATACTACAAAACTTTCAAAATCACCACTTAAAAAATTTGCAATTAATTTGCATTCTTAGCTGTTCACTTACTTTGGCCTAAATCAAATGCATGAAATATGCCAGAAGTGTCTTTTCTTGTAAGACACCTGTACTGAAAGCAAAAATTACTGGCTTGTAAGTAGCTTCCTAGTGAAGAAGTGTTTGGTGTAGGTTTGCTGTCCTTGCTAGAAGTGACATGATTTTTCAGTAACATATACTGTCTGTACAAAAAAAAAATCAAGGGGCAACAGTCTAATACTTACTGGATGATTTCCGTTGCCCTGCAGGCATGCATGGTTCCATGCCTGGGCACACAAATGCACAAACCCAGTTCCTGGGGAGCAGGTTGGGTGCTTATGCCTGGCTCAGCACTCAGGCAGGGGGAGGCTGAACCCATGTCAGCGCATTCCCAGAGATCTCAAGGATTTCTGTAACATGAGAAAACCATTCAGCAACCTTTCAGGACGCGTATTTTTCAGATCTTACTGCTTGTAATGAGGACTGAAGGCAAACTTATTAAATAACTCATAGACATTAAGAACGTCACCAACTGCAGTTTTCAGGTTAATGACTTTGCATCAGAGGTATTACGAATCAGAGAATTCGAAGGATCAGTTCTAATACAAGTGCTAACTCTAAGGAAAAGATTCCTGGGACTAATCCAAAAGCTTTCTTAGGTCACTGGATGCCAATCAGCAATTTTTCTCCCCTTTTATGCCTTTCCAATCTGATATAGCTCAATAAGTTGGACCTACCTAAAACTCAATTCACAGTACTGGAGGAAAAGTGGAAATGGTGACTCTGAAGACACACCCTGACTTCGGAAAGCAGCTACTTTATTCTGACTTACTTTGTTCTTATCTGCTCATTTCATTCCATGGACTTACATGAATATCTTACTATGAAACACAGTCCAAAGCCTGTTCAGTAAAGAAAATTTGATTATTTTATATATAGACATGTAATTTGTAGTGTTTAGACAGCAATACATTAAAGTCACTGAAATCTAATAAATAAAACAAATTAATAAATTATATATCAATGTAAGAAACTGCCTTAGTCAATCTGCCAAGATAATTATGAAGTAGGTATTTTAGTCTTCAGAAAAAATGCATTCTTAAGAATGATTCTGCAAATAAAGATCTAATTTAAACTTAATGTAACAATGCAACCTTGGAATACTTCATTGGTATCTCTTGCATAACCACCCTTGTATTTATAAACATTTGAGCAATGGTTAAACACACAATCATAATGATATTAGTCTAGACACTTCAAAAATTAAAGCTTTACCATTATTTTCTATTTACATATCTAGTGAATCTAAGTGTTAAGAGTTTGCCTTTGTTTCATGGGGTTGGGTTTTTTGATTGACCGATGAAAGACCGCATCTACTCTTAGGCCACTGTTTTAACAGTTGTCAGTTCACTTGCAGGTTAAATTTAACAGAAAAGAAAAAAAAAAAAGACAATTTGTGGAAAAAGCCTTTACCCAGAATAGAGCACTGTGCTTCTTATCTTTCAGTATTCTTAAGAGGACAGAAAATACAAAAATATCTCTGAATTCTCCAGTGCACATTTGCACTGGGCATGTCAGTTACGGTTTTTGGAAAAAGAAACCTTCGCAACCCTTAAACCCGTGTATTACTGCAGCCACTGCCCATGAAATAACCCCTGGGTCTCTAACAGACACACTTAGATACCAAAAGGAACATGGCTTCACTTCTAATTTGGGGAGTTTTTCATGTATCTCAAGAAAAGATTCATGAGCATATTTGTGAAGAAAGTTGTTTGCGTTTTTTCTCATTGTATCTCTAACATGCAGGTATTGACGCATCAATGAAACAGCATGAGGAACATTTGAAGCGCTGGCACCTATCGTACACTTTGTATACACGCTGTGTGGTACAGCTTCGTACTCTTAGCTGGTTTTTGTATTCCTTGCACTCTCCATCTGGATGCTTTCAGATTAATTGTTGGAAAAGTCCCCTCTCTGGTGGACACCCCCCACCACCAGGGCCTGTTGCTGTTTCAGGTGTTCTGCACCTGCTTGTTCTCCTCCCCTCACATAGCGAGTAACCCAGTCCTTTGGCAATGATTAATTTAAACAGTGTAAACCCTCTTTTCCGCTAATGAAATACAGTAAATAAATATAGTTACTCTTTCATTACCATACTCTCTGGCCATCTGAAAATATTTCACCCAGCTGACAGAAATGATGCAAAATTCTCACTTCCTTGAAGTAATAAAGGGAAAGGCATTCTTTAATAAAATGAAAAGGGATAGCTGCCAGATGTACAGTCCTGGAGACTACTGTCTACTGGAAACAGGAGACGTAGCCCTTGAGTGCAGATCTGTGCTCAGAAGAAGCAGGCAGCTGAGCTGCAGGAGGGGAACATCGCCACTGAGCAGCTCCTGGAAATTCAGAGTAAAGCACTTCCTCAACAAATACAATCTATGTCTACTCACAGACCGCTTGAACCACAGTTAAGTCTGAAGATACTGGTCGTTTATGAAATTTTCCTACCAAATTTTACTCTGGTTCACTCAGGGCCAGCGCCCCAAACACCCATGTGAACACCCAAACATGCAGCGGCCCAGGGTCCGGCCGGCCTCCCGCTACAGCCAGAGCGTCTGCCAGCTCCCACCAGGGCTCCGGGAGGAACAGCGCAGCCTGCGAGCATGCACCAGTGCTGGCTGGAATAAGAACTGGTAATATAGTCAGTGGAGCAATCTTCCAAAACATCAGGCTTTGGTCAAACTGTTCCCACTGAAGACGTCATGAACATTCCCATTGATTTCCCTGTGGCAAGAGCTGGGCCAGTGCCTTTTATTACTCCATCCTGTATGAGGAGTCTGAAGCATTCCTTGTCATGCAGTCAAACAGAATAATTGTACCAGCATTTAAATCTGACTGGAAGGCATGGCCAAATTCTTTTCTGGCTTGTTTAACCTTCCTAAAGCCAGAATTCAAATGGAGGGTTCCATAAAGCCTATACAGGGTTGTGTCAAACACAATCCCTTCTCATACAAAAGAGATTTTTTCCAGGATATATACTGAAGGAGATTCATTAAAAATCTAGCTTCTGTGAGCAACTGTGCAGATAAGACGACACAGCAAGTAAGTATAGTCAGGAAGACTTTGTGTTTAAGTTTCTGTAAAGATCTGGGGCTATGTCCTCTGAGGGATTTTCTGTTTCCTTTCACTAGCAATTTCAAAACAAAGCAGATTACTCTTCATGTGGTTTTCACTCACACCCTGACACGGCGAAATGCTTGTGTGCCATAATGGTTAAAGACATTTAACAAAAATATAATAATTATTTCGTACTACAAAAAAACCAAAAACTGCGAACTTATAAAGATGTTTGACTTTGTTGTCCTCTAATGTTAAGCCTAACCATACTTCCTAAAAAGATGATGAAAGGATGTGGAGTAATTGAGATTTAATGGCACTTCTCCTTCAAAAAGCTTAAAGGTATGGTCTGTAACCGGACTCTAACCCCTCTGCTCTGAGACAGCCACTCATTCCGTAAATTCTGCCCCACCAACATATGTGAACAGCTCAACATAATTGGAACAATCTCATATTTACGGTCTTTTTTTTAAAAAAAAAAAACCCAACTATTAAGCCATATTCTTTTCAGCCCTAATTACCTTGAAATTACTTTGACGAGAACAAAGTGGCACATTTTTGTCTGGTGCTGAGATCACTTAAAATGGGACATGGAAAACAAAAACTGTATCCTGAGGGATATCATTGCATTTGCCTACAATAATTACAATATTTTTTATGGGGTTTTATGCTAAGATTTCACATAAGTAGCACTACTGCTAAACTTTAGTTACTTAATATTCAATTGTTGCTCTCTTAATTGTTACAGAGTGCTCAGATTTGTAAAGTTTTATCAAGGTGTAATACACAAAAACTTCTTCAATATCTACCCTCAATAATTTCTTTGTTGTTTGAAAACTTCCAACTTACAGCAAAGCTGGCATTTTATGGCCTGCAGAGCTATAAATCATTTTTAAAATCATGATGATATTACTCAAAACAGATGTGAAAACATATGTTTGCCACGGTTGTATAAACCGCTTACTTGTCATACTTAATAAATGTTGATACTTTTATTTTAACTACATTCTTTCTTAATAACTTTGAAAATATTTTCCATGGTAAATATATTTTCTGCCTTAGTAAAAGTAATGGCAGGTTTTGAAAAACAAAGCTCATTCTGTATAGAAATTACACGTATATTTTTTGCTGAGCAACCCAGCACAGATCACACTCTTCAGTGACTGTCCACATCTATGAAAAACGTTCAACATATCTGAGGTGCACCAGAGACCAAAATATTTATCTGCCAGAGAATAACAGTAGTATCAGGAACAAAGAATCGACACAGGAGTGAGACAAATCATTGAGGAGGAGCCAGCACCCTTGCACAGGGTGGCAGAAGGGCGCAGCGCACAGGCTGGGCATTTTCAGGAGCAGGGTAGTGGCTCTCTCCTACAGACAGTGGCGCTCCCTCAGCTGCTGGGTGCTTGTAGCAGAGGTCTGCCACACCGCCAAATGCAAAATCACCTTGGAATTGTCAGATATACAGTGTTGGTGACTTTAAAATTTCAGCATTTGTCCCACTATAATGGCATAGAAAGGTTTTGGTTCTGGAACTGTGGAATTACTTGGAAATTACATCTTCACTTGACAAAAAGAAGTAATTTCTCATTCTCATGTTTTCAGAGAAAAACAGCCTGTGCAGACCAAACAGAGAAACAGAAACTGTATTCTATTTTAAAATCATAATTTAAAACGTCTCGTGACTTTGAAGCACCTTTTTCTGATGCAGGTGAATATATAAGCACCAAGTTCATCCTAAAAAAAATCCCCTCAGTGCACACAGAAGTAAACATGCATAAAGAACTATTTCCCACTAAAAATCAATTAAAGAAAGATAATACCACACAAACTTGTACACCAGGAAATGAATAAACCTATAGAACTTTAATCTCAAGGTGAATTATGGAACACAATATTTTAGCATCAGATCTTTGTGATTTTCTATGTGTTACAAGGAATGTTCAATGATAGTAGGAGCCTGGGAATTGAGTTCACAGGTGGTTGGGTATAAATTATTGTCACACTTTTTGGGATTTCTGCATTGTCTTCTCTGATTTTTAAACTGTACTTTCCTTCATCCACCCTGAGTGACAAGGACTGCTACTAACAATAACGACATGATTTGCATCTTTGAGCCCCACAGGATATTGAGTTAGTTTGCTGAAATATGACTAAACATGTGGCAAGAAACCATGCACAGTTAAAAAAAAAAAGAAAATCAACCACACTTTCAGCTTTAGATTAAATACCTGTGCAATTACTACAGAAATATATTTTTTTAATCTTAGGCATGAAGGAATGATTGATAACTGTTGAGCCTCTGGTGTTGGTCCATAAATGCCAACAGCAGTCAAGAGAGAAGGACTTAAGCATGATGATCCAGACAGAAAATTATCTCAGAATGGCACAAAAGGGCTCTTTGGGGGTTCATGAGGGAAGTGCTTAAATGCCTAGAGAACCAGTGAATAGAAAACAGCTTCTTCTGCTTCCAAGAAGAGAGAGAGTGGAGTACAAGTCTAGAAAATATAAGGAGGAAGTTTCAGGCTCTTCCTACCTATGACTGGATCAGTCACAGATATCTAAGGAATAGAGCCGATCATACAAAATCATGAATCTGCTCAAATAATTTTATTTAACTCTGGAACCACAGGGCACATTGAGCCTCCAAATTCTCTTTTGAGTAGCTCATAACATTGTCTCTACCTGTCTTTTTAGTCTTCTCAGAAAATGCATTAAAATGACCTCAATCATAATATACACCAGTTTGTGTTTTCATTTATGATAAAACATTCGTATTTGCAGTAGACTTGTAAGTACATTTAGCTTACATTGTCTCCTCTTTTGGTCACTTCCCTTTTCCTTCACATCTTTTTCACTCTGAAACCTTAACATCTCCTTCAGTAAATGCCTTTGTGGTACTTTTCCAGTATTCACTTACCTTAAGTTTTCTTTTATTTCTTTAACTATATCCCATCTTCTTTTATTTCTTTAACTATATCCCATCTTCTTTTTTTCCAGGCACGCATATTATATGGTGCTTTCTGTATGTGCTGCCAGAATAAACCTCTCACCTATCAATATGATTTATTTTTTATTCTATTTGCAAGGAAACAAAAAGGCTTCTGCTCTTTCTTCTTCTTCAATGTGCAGCCAGGGATGCCACGAAAACACCCCCGGTGAACCTGCACACCCCAGCGTATTCGCTTTCTCCGGTACCCACCAGCCACTGCAGGGAGAAGTGAGCAGAGGAGGCACCTCCCTGCCTACAGGCCAGGCATTACAGGCCAGACATCACTTCTGCCTTGCTACCTCTCTCTTGTGAGGTAATATAATATTATTAGATACAAAAAATGGCTTATTTCCCTCACCTACGTACCAGCATTGGTCTGCACACACATCCCCTGGAGGCAAAGAAACAATACCATGTGACTAATCAAATATTTGCTAGGAACTTCATAAATAATTGAGCCAAAAGACCAGCAAAATACTAGCACCATACTATATAAACAGCGAGAAGCAAAGATCTGATTGTTTACACTTCCTAAGAAGAATGTCATGTAAATTCACTGGATACATTACTCATCACAATTAGGCACTTAGCTCTCTTAAATTCATAATATAATGCCACTGCTATGCAGAATACTAGAAAAAGGAATTAAATACCTAATACGTGTAATTAAATGCCTGAGATGGAAAACAGTCTGTAGTTTTACCTTTCTCCTTTTGTATTTTTTTTAGGCTGGTCCCAGTTTCTTGATCAATGAGTTCTCCTTCCCTGCTGTTGGTCAGCATAGCTAAAAAAAATCAAGAGTGCAGAGCAATGTAACACGATCAGTAAAAAAATGTCCGAAGAGAGGAAAACATTACATTATATTTCCTCTTTGTCAATATTTTGGTATTTTAACATTTATTCATACTATATAGGTTCTAAAGCAATTGACTATTTTTATTGTCCATCATCAACCATTTCACTGTCCCAATTCAACACTCAGAGCCAAGTAAAATATGCAGCACAAGCAAATTTGCGCAAGTTGATTAAAAAAGATACCAAGATAGAACCCAAATTACTACTGAGATGAACGTGATTTCTTATGAAATGTTCAAATTAACTAATTAGAAAAGTACTTCCCAGACATCATTTTGGGGAAAAATACATTTAAGGATTTAAGTATTAGTAATTATCTATAAAGCAGAAAGCTTAATAAAAAATACAAATTGACAAAGAGTAACCCAAATTCATACATGACAGCAAAAAAACAATACACTGTAGTGCTGAAACAAATCCTTTACTTAACACCTGCAAAATCAGTGTTAAGTTTATTACGCCTGTTTTTCAGGATTTCTGGATTTCATTTTTCAGGATGCCCATTTTCTTTGTTCTTATTTGATTAAAACATTTCCTTGTCTGCAATTAACCAATTACATAATTTAAAGTTATTCCAGTGAAGACACTTGTTAAAGGTTCATTACTATATTATAGGGGAAGTTTTGGTTGGTTTTTTTTTAAATCGCAAAATTAAAATATAAATATATATGGATACAAAGTATATGTATGTATCTCTACAACAGCAAGCATCAGACTTCAACATAGAGAAATGTTTGGTTCAACATGAATAAAACCTAGCCTTCTTTAAAAAACTTTCAGCACCATTTCTAGTGCCCAGAGGCTTGCAGTGTGTGATACTTATTAGATCGCTTATATTACAAGCTTATATTATATAGCTTACAGCTATTACTAATAGAGCAAGCGACAGTACTTTCAGAAGCTTCAGTGAGAACACAAGTCCCTTTTTCACCGTTGTGATAGCAAGTTACATTTCTTGCCCTGTGTATTTCTAGCCCTATTTTACATATGAAAAAGCTGAGGGGAATCTACTTTCTAGGCTCTGCCCTGTCTGTGCATATGTTTATGCAATGTGGTTCAGGGTCTGCGGACTAGTTTGTGTAAAGCCTGCTGTGCTGTGTGGTGCCACAATGCTGCTGCACGGACCAGAGTCAAAACTGCAAAATCCCAGCGAGCAGCTGAGCAGTTATTTGGTGGGAGTGAAGTCTACACTGACTAACACGGACTGCATTGGTTCCATAATTTAAATCTAGCTCAGTAATGCCTGCCTGGGCTTCAGTCACTGCGAAGACAACAGTGTTGACATACACCGATGTGAAAAGATGTTAATTGACTTGCCCTAGATCCCTCTTGGAAGCACCAAGAATAGGATCTGAACTTCCTCTAGACAGAATTAGCATTTTAAACACAAGATCGATAATGTACAGGCTGTGAAAGCTGTGGTGAAGAGACAAAAAAATCTCAAAGCCCTCAGCCTCGTGGTGATGAGGCAATGTGTGGGCATGAGGAGGTTTTTGGAATGGAGAAGCCATCATATAACCTGTGACTTTCCTGACATACATACAAAGAAAAAGGTATCTGGCATTTTTCAATTCCAGGTGCCTTCAGAGGCACCTTCTTACTCCAGCATCCAAGACAAGCTGGTTGTACCAGAGAAGGGGTGGTACCTTCTGTGCGTGGGTGGATGCTGGCACAGAATGAATCTGAAGGGCTGGGCTCTGCATAGTGATGAACCTAATAAAACCAACGACAGTGATGAACTTTCTGGGTATTTTTAGCAAGTGAGTGCTTTCCTGAGTTTCCCAGCAAAGAAATATTTGCCTCAACAAACTTCTAGAATTCTAAAGGTCAGTAACTGTGAGGAGGTGTCAGGCTGCAGAGCACTAACCAATTCTGTCTGGTGTGTTGTCCAACTGGGATGGTGAGCTGGACACGCTGCTGCTCTGATGGGAGGAAGCATGGCTCCCGGGCCGCTGACTGTCTTCTAGGGACGGAGCTGGAGAAGGGCTGTCTTGAATCCTTTCCTTGAAACAGAAAAAAAACAAGGTCTGTGCAATTTGATTCACAAACTTCACTGAAGTTCAAGGAAAACATGAGGTTGGCTAAAGCAGCGTTAACAAATGGCCTTTCTGAGACACACAGACTGTGGAAGAGCAGTATAATCCCCTACACCCAGAGTACAGCCTTCTGCACGCAATGTACTGGGGCACAGCTTTTCATCCCTTGTGTCTTGACATAGCATTGGCCACCTTTTTTTTTTTTTTTTAATAACTTTTTCATTTCTAATTTTTTCACACACAGGAACGTAAAGAAAGTTCATCCCTGTTCTTTCCACAAACTACTTTTAATCTACAGACAGTAAAGTTGACATACATGTATCACATTTCAGAGCTGTTCCAATTTGGACTGAACTGTCACTAAATGCAGTCAGATTTGTAAACTCGGTAGAATGTGCACCTGCATAAATTACATCAATATCTTCTCAGGGTACTGCCCAGACAAATTTTAAAAGCTGTGGCACTGGTACAAACTTTGCTTTTGCATGAAAAGCACCACTGGCTAACTAAAGGAAGAATGGTTGCAAATTCTTATGTGTACAGCTGCACATGAAACTTCGATATTAGCCTTTAATTTAAATATACATAGCATTTTAGGTAAGGAGAAGAAAAAGAGTAAGAAATTATAAAAAATTAGCAAATTGGAATTCTGCAGTTCTCTGTATGCATAATCGCAGATTGCCTGAAGATGACATGGAATTCTTGTTAGTAAAAATCTTTAGCAACACGTTAGACAAGCACGATGTAAGAAGTAATTCAACCTGTCTTGAGGAAGGCAAGAGATTATATGACCACCTGACATCCCCTCCAACCCAGTCCTTCCACATACATAATTTTTCTGAATTAATTAAAAATCCCAGTACCCTTCATTCTCATTCCCAGGACCAAGAAAAAATGAGACTCTTGTAAGGGACAGATCATGGCCTCAGATACTCTAGATATTCTTATCTTAAAGTCCCTTTTATATTTTAAATCCTGTTACAAGTCCTTGACGGTGTAGTTCCAAGGGAGAGACACTAATGAGGAGATGCTTGAATTTACAGAATTCCAGAAACTGCATCTTTGGAGTTACCCTTATCTCTAGCAATCATCTGTTCCCCTGGAAACTCAGAACTGAAATATTACTTTCTTTTCTTAAAAAGGGAGATCCTTGTGCCCCCACCTCATTAAAAAAAACACAATTACGGTGTAATCCGAGGAAGCTGTCTCCAAGGAACTTTGCATTTTTTCTGCCTTTCTAATGTATTCTCAAAGATTTTTCATTAAAAGCATCCAATCTGGCCACTTCATGGCAATTTACCATGCGCTTTTGAAAATAAACTCAATAGCATCCAAACTTTTTATGCAGCTTTTGCTAGACAGTATCCTAAATCAATAATACAACTTTAGGAAGAGAATGGTATATTCTAATAGTTTTTCCATTATAAATAGCTAGCACAATAGCTTCTGCTCATAAACTATTGAGGCAATTCATTAATAACACTGGCAGCAAGATCGACATTTTAAGAATATTCTGTTACCCATTAAAACCATCTCTCTAAACCACACTCGTCTTCATATTTACAGATGCATTTGAGATTGATGCAAAGGGAATGTGAGATAGGATCCTCCTAATAGCAAGGGGCAGCTTTTGCCTATTCCAATCACACCAGCTGAAAATGTAGCACTGAATGTGTTGTTAACAGGATAGTTATTGTACATTAAATAACAACTGAGCCTCAAAATCATGTAACAGATGTGTATCTATTACATAGCTGCTAATCCTCAATGGGTCTGTTTTGACTGATTATCTGTTATTTAATGAACATACAATAATGAATAAATCTTAAAGGAAGACTTCTAACTGCAGTATTTTTTAATGCTAATTAAAAATGTTTCTGAAGTTTTACTAGATACAAAATTATTCTGTTGAGTCACAAGTTCCTAAAATTTTGAAAGCTGAATGGTTTTAAACAAACAAGTTTTCAAATTCTGGGGGAAAACAGTCAAAGTCACTGATCTTAAAAATCTCCTGTTTTCCTCTCGGCCTCCAGAAGAGCGGTTTTATAGGTTGCTGAGATGAGTGGGAAAGTAAAAGAATCAAGACTTACTCTCTGGAGGGGCTGCTTATCAAGTTGCTCTTAAAAGTCACATTCTTACCCCAAAAAGTATTCTCCTAAATAAATGATGAATCACATACATGCAATCCTAAGCTCTTAAATACTATATATCTTTTACCTTTGTGTAAATAATAGCTTCCAAATAGGTTACTGCTAACAGGCTACAACTCTGACTGTAGTTTTATTTTCCTGGATATCAATTTTAACAGTCCTCTTTGGCACTATTTCCTCTCTTTTTACCACAAAGAGTACTCAATTTACAATTAAGATATCACTTTGAAATGATTAGTTTTACAGAAGAGTACATAGTTTAAGTAAATTTCATTGTCTATTGCAACCATGAAAATGAATAGCCAAGGAGAGGACATGCCAACTGTTCTGCAAAAAAACCCCTATGAACAAATATGACTATGAATTAACACTTAGATATCACACAAACAACCATATATGTCATCTTAAATGGGAGTTATTTGAGTAATTCAAAAGCTGATGATTTGGAAAAGCAAAGTATTCGAGCTCCTTCTGGTAACTGCATTCCCCATTGTCTCTTGCTATAAAACAATCTCTGCTTCAAGTAATTTGCCTTCAAACTCAGGGTCTTGGCTTGAAATCTTCAGGCAGAAATAAAAGTGTCAAATAATAATGTCACTCTTAATCACACAGTGAATCACTTTCTAAGAGAATCAGTTGATTATGTCATCTAACATGTTACCAGTTACAAAAATTTACATGTACTGGGAAGATACAGTTTTCCCTACAAGCTGACATTTTCTCTGTATGATACATACAACAAATGAGGATAGAGTACCATCATGTAAGACTGCATATGGATTGAGAAATTGTCTATTTCTAAATGTTTGTGTGGAAATGTGATGCTGAATTTCCCCTACTATAATAACTAACACTATGATCAGACTCTTTTTTTTGCAAGTAAACAGATCCATTTTTCAGTCCTGTAATCAGTATGCATCTATTTAGCTACTTAACAGCAATGTGCTCTGGTTCATTAGGTAGCTACTGTTGTGTCTCAGCCTAGTTAAAATTTCACAGCAAGTTAATCTTTTTCATTACAAATGAGAACACAAGTGATAATGTCCTCACCATTTTCCAAACACAGGGTTAACATTATTTGTAACAAACCAATGAGGGCATTTAAATAGGAAAATCGCAAGTCTAAATCCTTAACATTTTTTTACACATTGATGACTTCATTTTATTTGTCATCTATGTATTTACAACCTTGTTACTTTTCATATAATTCATTTTTTTGCCTTTTGAAAACAGCTCGGTTCCCACCAGCACACTGCTGTGCAGCCTGGTTCTACAGTGGGTATACTCACAGTAAGAGAGAAGCATTTCTAAATGAAGTCATGTTTTCTCCATTTGTACTTCTTCTTATTTGTAAATTTGCAAGATTCATATTCCAGGTTATGATGTAATGAATTATATATTTTAAAATTACAGATTGGGAGAATTTTATGAAAAATGAAAACATTCCTCAAGATCTCACCTATTTATCCAACTATAGTACCTACTTTATCTTACCTTTTCTCTTTCCTTTACAGAGCTGTAACATAAATTCTCAAAAAAGACTTTTGCAGTATTTAATCCTTTTGAAGGGCAATATATTTGTCTTACTAAAGATTGGTGTCTTGCTGTGGCTCAGAAAATGTAGCTACAAAGCTTGACATTGTTAATTTTAGTTGTGATTTACGTTAACGGCACTGAAGTCATCAACTCACCCAATTTCCAGATACATCCTTGATTTCACCTCAGTATCCTTTTTCTATTCCCTGTGAGGCAGTATTCCACACAAATAATATGAAACACTACGTAACAGTTGTATCCACACTACTTTTATCTGAAATATATATGAACAGCTTACCTATTTTTGACATAATCATTTTGACTTTAATTCCTAACCTCTGATTTTTTTATAGTATTGATCTTCATTTTGTGTCAAGACTTTAGAGAAATGATGTTGCTGGATTTCCCTTTATTTTTTCTTATTCCTAGTTCCAATGTAGCTGTAATTACTCTTCCAAATGTTAATCTATTAATGAGTTCCTAGAGGATTTAATGGCATTTCACTGCTGACAAGCAGGTTTTGGAAGTTTTTCTGAGTCCCGGATATTTTATTCAGACATTTATCTTCATATTTCATATTTAACTGAGGTGCTACTTCTGTACTCTACAGGGCTCTACAGCGGCGGAAGAGCTGGAATTCACCAGACCTCGCTAATGAAATGGAAAGGAAGGAAAAATGGGGATTCTGCTGTCTTTGAGTTTTCAACCATTGTAAGAAAGATTCAGAGTTGAGGACCATGTTGGAAAAACAGAGTTCCACAGGCTCCGGCAGAATAAATTCTCCAACATTAATTTGCACACTAGTTCCCCACTAGAATGATTATTGTGCCAGAACTCGATCTCCCAGTATAGTGATATCCCAATAGTGATTGCCAAATCACTATTCTCAAAATGGACTACACATTAAAAAAAGAAATATCTAGAAAGCTGAGTCTCATTTCTCTGGAGGGGTCTGTGAAGCCAGGAGCAGTCAGCCAGCAGACTGGCTGCAGACGTCCTCACCTGCTAGCCAAAACTACCACAGCTTCGTGCCTGTGATATCACTGCTCATATCTCCCTGGGTGAATTCCATCATCAATAAAAGAGAAGAATAAGAAAAGTTAACACAATTTCAGTTAGGAAAGAACTGAATTGCTAACTCTTTTTTTTTTTTTGGTTAATAAGACGACACACATATCTTTCCAATTGACCTTAGTTGATACTATTTGAATTCTAATAACAACAACATTTTTAATAGTGTTCTAAAATTTACAGTCCTTAACTAATGCATTATTGAGAAAAACAATATGTAATTGCTATTTAGGCTTTTCAAAGAAAAAGAATCATTCTGACACAGCAAGCATGAGCTGCGTTACACCTGAAATGATGTCAGACAGTGGCCAACAAGAAATATGATGGTTAGAGTTACCATTCTGAGCAAGAGGACAGTGGTAAGGTTTATATTTTGAATCAGCTCAGTCTGGAAACGGGCACACACAAAAAGCATGGGTGACTTGTTGGTCTTCTGACCTACCTATAGTATCTCCAATTCCTGTAAGAACTGGAGATGAGGAAGGTAAACAGCTGGTCTAAAAACTAAGATAGGATCTGTATGTCTGAAAGCCAGCTGGATCCCATTCATCTTTTGCAGTGTATCGGGAAGTCATTCACTTAAAATACGTACTTTGCCATTTAAAAAGCATTTTTTATCACTGTGCATATATAGTTATTTCAGTTGTAGTCAACTGGCAGTTATCTTCCCACCAAATTTAAGAAATCATAAAACCTCTTCTACGTTTACTGATTTTTAATACCAGATGTTCACTTGGTAATTCCATTACCTTGTGACTACTTCCTATCAATTCATTAATTGCCAGCTGCTCAGCCAAACAGAAAAGCGCAGCTCATCAGATGGTATTGGTAAACAGCCAAACAAGAGCTTCCTTCTTTACCATTTCTTAAATTAGCAGTCACTGTGAAAACTATGGCAACCTTCACTTGTATATTAAGATTTTACCTTTACATTTCACTTTGAATCTGAAAGCATCATATTGACTAAAATTGGAAAGAATTTTGCAGTGAAAACTTTCTACTTGCACTGCTCCTATGAATTGTTTCACCCAGTGCTGCTACTGAATGAAAGAAAGGCACTCTCAGGACTAATGATGATAATGATGTATCTAATCTATGTTATAGCTATATTAGTTATTAAATACAAATGCAAATGACTAAGCCAATATTAAAAAGACCTGAGCCAGAACTAAAAGCTAGTATGTGCTTGGCCTAACAATATTTCCTTGCAAGCTCTGCAAAAGAGATGATTCCTACCATATTTTTTTCTACTTGCAAGTTTAAAATAAGTATTCATCACTTATTCTTTAGCCTAGCAACTAGGTGTCTTGGTGTTAAGAAGTAACTCATTCTTGGCATTGCAGGGAGAGGGATATGCCTCCCTTAAAAGGAGGAGAAATGAGAAGGATATTTCATACAATTTGTAGGGACCTGAACACCTCCCAACACAGTAGTTTCCTTGTATCAGTGAATAAAAAGATACAAACCTGCACACTCACTCCTTGTTTGCTACAGACAGAGCCAGAAAAATTAGCCCTCTAAGAAGCAAATTTACTACTATGTCTCACATGTCACTCCCCTAACATAATCTGGTACCCATTTCAGCAAGAAGCTGCCAGCAATGAACATGCTATGGAACAGGACAGAATGAATCTAATAAGGAGAAAAATAACAAATTTTATGGAAGTTTTATTTTATAAATGTTGTAATACACTGAAAGCAATTCAGAATGAACTGAATGCACAGAGAGATATGAAGTTAAATATGTTATAAATTCTGTAATGAGAAATATTTTTATATTGAATTGTTTCAGAGTATTCTGAGATCTCCACATTTTCCTGGCTGTCAGGTAAATATTATGAATGTGAGTTGTACAGCACACAGAAAATAGCACCTCTCAGCAATAATTACACAGCCCATCTGTATTCTCTTTAGGGAATTTAAAATCATGTCATATACATCCTTTACAAACGCTTTAACAATTTCACAAAATCAGGAGAAGAACAGAACACAAACAAAAGGAGACTCAAAAATCTCTACTGCATGTCTAGATCACACTGTATAAATAGTGCTTTGTTCTGTTTATCAGTAGACCAAAATACTCAGATGGAAATTGTGTAGGGTTGATGTGAAGTACAAGATTTCAGTTTCCCTACCAAAACACAACATTGAATTTCACCTAAAATGTCTTTTTTGGGGGGGTATGTGTGTGTGTGCGCACGCGCGCACGCTGGGGGGAGGACAGGGTGGGGGTTGATTTGTTTCTGAAGTACATTGGGGTGAAATTCTGAAAGAAATGTGATTTCAAATAAAAAATAAAAATGCTTTCTTTTGATGTTTTTTTAACAAAGCATTTCAATTACATTTAAACTTTTTTTTATCTGCGTCTTCTAGCTGCATTCAACAAATGCACCATTTATTCCTAGTTGGGACCAGGATAACAGCAGAAAGGGTAAGAGAAAAGTACGAATACAGCAAGTGTAAGGGAATGATGACAAAAGAAAAATGGACAGCAGGAAACCAATTTGCAGAAATACTCCTACTCAGGAGAAGCACATCTCTCAGCGGCTCAGAAGAGGCTGTTAAGAGAGCCAGAAGGAAAGGGAGAGAGAACGAGGAGGAGGAGAGATGGGAGGAGGAAGGGTGAGACATGAGCAAGAGGAGCAAGGGAAGTGCAAAATATGTGGGGTGAATAGAACAAGAACCAAGGAAAACCTGGGAGAAAAGAGTAGAAGAGCCTCTCAAATCTCTGGGACAAATTTCTGCCTCTTCACTCTCAGTACTCTTTTGATATCTAACACAAACAGGAGCAGCTTAAGGCCCCTTTTCCGGATTTGGTTCCCCCAGTTTCAAGCCCACCCTAACCACTGTATCTCCCACTAACCTGTTTCAAAGGTCATCTGGGAAAGTGGCCTTTCAGTGAATACACACAGATTTACATAGTCACAGCTCCAGAAACTTGCCTCTTGCCAGCCGTCCTTATACGTCCTTATCCCAAACCTCTCCCTGTGCCCTCCCTGCTTTTTGGCTGAAGTTGTGTAAGCTAAAATATCTTTTTATTCATACAAGCCCCTTCAGCTTAACCTGTATAAACTGAGACTTTAGGCTTCATGACACTACCGTAACGCTCCTGGGGCCTTTACTGTACGTAGCTTGAGGATCCACAGCTTGAGACCTCATTCCACTATGGATAGAGAGTGGTTATATGGGCACGGTCTGATTCCGAGGCTCAAAAGTACTGTCAGTGAATGGAAGAGCTGTTCCCATTTTTCCTGTGACACCTCTTCATGTATTTGCCATCCATGTTATGTGCTGTCACATCTCAACTCCTTTGGACCCAACTGAATTTAAAAGATCTGTTAAGATTTAGGTGTGTTTTCAGCATTCTCCTAAATCTGTGTTCTCAGCATACATCTTAGCAGCCCCTTTATGATAAACTGTATAATATGTTGTCAATGCATATTAACAGTTATAGTCATTTGTTACATAATTAGTCGTTCATTACAGGTCCACCGTAAACCAAAAATCTTAACGTTACGTAGTTACTGCTCTCTGGAGTTGGGTTGTTCTATGAACCTCAGTGAAAAATCCTTTCTCTTTTGTACAGAGAGCCCATCCAAACATCACCTCTGAAGACCTGAAAATACCGTTGCTGAGTAGCCCTTTCTGAGTTTCAGGAACAAAACTGCTGGATGACTGTAAGCTACTACACTTATTCACTACTGTTGCTAGCCTAAACCATGGCTCAAGTGTACTTCAGGCTAAGTTTGACCCCAGACTGGTCCTCAAGACCAGGCTGGCAAAGCATCCTACACCTAGGTCAGCAGCTGGGCTGCAGAGCTCATCCAGCTGAAGAATAGCTCTGGAAAAAAAGAACAAACGGGAAAGTAGATACAAGAAGAGAGAGGGTGGTGAAGTCAGTGCTCTGTCAAATTTTGGTTTTGCCATATAAGATCCTCAATTATACAGATTCTTCAGAACCATTTGAGCCAAGTTTGAAACGCAGCAAGCTCTTTCAGATGTGCAGTAAATCCCTGAAAGACTGGATTTATTACAGGGGTACTGTCAGAACCGTAGCTATAGTACTGCTAGCGGGTGCTGCTATAATCACATCAGATCATATTATAGACAGCTAAGAAGGTTTTGTGAGCCTGGCCATTGTGCCTGCCTAATTTATAGTGTTCCTGTCAGGAAGAAATCAAGTTTCATAGTTATGACATTTCTTTCTGGAGCACTAAATGTTAACTTTGCTGATCATGCATATCTTGGTAGAACAGCTTACTTCTAAATGGCAAACGTGATATAAAAAGCATAATGACTTCATTCAAAACCTTTATAAAGCAGCTGATTCTCACACCTATAGAAAACAGGCCAAGTGGTATTTTAGTCAGAGCACGGAAACAGATACGTACTCAATACGTTTGATTCGTTTCTCCCATTTTAAGCAGCGATGATGCTGGAATTGCAGCCTATCTAAAACTGCTCATTTTTTGTACTTATTAAATAATAAAAGCAATACTGCTGACAGATAACAACTGCAGCATTGCTTTTATTTTACATGTTTTTTTGTAGAAGGATTTCATCTTAATTCATCGTCATTCAGAGCTAGATGATTGTACATAAGGGAAGGAAAGGACAAAAAGGAGCCTCACTGTAATAAAATTCATCTACAGTTTCAGCACTCGGAACAAATGAGAGAAAGATGCAGCATCACTTGACAGGTGAGAGTAACACAGCAATGGATGCACACTTTACCTCTGTCACATTAGCTACTGGTGTATTTTCCTCTACATCACGTAGAGGAAGTAACTCCCACTAGAGTGCTGGTGAGACCTACTGTTGCTGTGGAGAGATTGTGTATACTCTAGTCCAGGTGTTGGGGAAAAAATAGCTGTAAATGAGTAACTAGCATCAGCAAGGGCCTGCTAAAGAGCATCCTTAAACCTAACTGCTTGCAAAAAGCGTAGTTTATATTATGAAGAGCTAGCATTGTTTACAAATACATATTTAATCTGCATTTTGACATACTGACAGCAATTAATATATAAACAAAGTTTACGCAGTCTACTTGCTGCTACAAATATTCCACTGCTGTATTTAAGTTACAGTTTTCTCAAGAGGTCTCTGAACAGTTAAAGAAAAGGTTATGAAGTGAAATGAATGTAACCTCAATTAATTTCTAACAATTCAGTGACTTGCATTAACTAATGGATAGTTGGACATCAGAGATCGCATGTTTCCCCCACCCAGTCAAAAACTGTGCTGACACACTAACTAATAAGGAGAAGTTTTCATAGATCTTAATCCTAAATAGTCTCTAACTGGGGAACGCCCACCCCCCGAATTTTATCAGCCTCCCAGAATCCAAGAACACAAAATATTAAAAAAAAAATATTCAAAGTATTAAGAACAACGTTTGGCCTAATTTGGAAGTGGACTGTCAGTGAAGAAGAAAAACAAACTGAGGCAATTTTGGAGATGCTCAGGGCCAGGACGAAGATCAGAAGGAAAACGAAGACCTCCAGAACCCCAGCAACAGAGACATGTAATATATTATGCTATTGTAACATGACCAAAGAGATTTGCTTTATTCCCTGAAAGTACATTGATATCAGTAAATAAAAGTATGAAACATAAACATGTGGATGTGAACTACTAGTTTCTTCCCCTGCTTGATGTAGAAACAGAAATTCCTGCAGTGGCAGGCTGTGACAATAGAAAGTACAAGGCAATCCTAACTAATCTGTTTGCACAGCTAGTCTGTAATATTGACAACAGCAACTTTCTCAATGATAAAGTTATGGTATTTTATAATTAAGATGTTTTACAATAAAAACATGAGAGATCAAGTTCATTAAATCAGTGCAAATTATTAGAACAAAGTAACTTAGAACTTTGGGATTCCAGAATGATGGGGATATGTGAATGTAAATGAGCATAAATATATAAAAAAAAGACATGTACTTTCCAGAACAGATAGCTCTACAGATTCATCTATTTAAAAATAAAGACAAATAGACTAAAATAACTACCTTTCAAAGCTGTCAAAATTTTGTTTTGTCAACAGAAATGTGCACGTGGGTGCAAACACACACAGAAGTTAGATTGATAAAACCTTTCCTTTTTGCCCAAGAGGACACACTGTGTTTTAGAGAATCCCATGGCACAAATCTTTCACATGTCCTTCTACTTTGAAAATTTCTTGTCTTGACATATTTTTTCAGCGTGTGGCAGGACTTCAGCTCTCAACACAGGCACAAAAATTTCTTAACAACCTGCTTGGACAGGCTATCAGAAAGAAGCCTTTCCAGAGCATAAACATGTTTTATCCAGCCGGAAGGAAATTTCGGTGTGGCCACTAAAGACTATACTCACTAAGCTACTTCTGATGATTTTCTCTGCTATTAACTTGTTCTGGAATTGCACTGCCCTGGAGTTGCTGTTGTGTTCCATAGCATTCCCTTTTAAGTGTAACATTAAGTTTGATTTTAAACAACATTTTAGAATAGCTTTTGAGCTTTACCAGATGCAGCACTGCTTATTCCCCTAGCCTCTAGCGAGTGTTTGTATCTGTTTTTAATTACATTACAGATTTGTAGATAGAGCAAAGCATCTTAACTTCTTGACTGTACTCGTGGGTATTTCCTCAGGCTGAAGCACTGTCAGGAACAGCAGACCAGGTGTGCCATAGGCAGCACAAGCTCACTGCCTCTCAGTTATCTTCCTTAAGAAAGCCACTGTGAATGATTTTGTTAGCCACAAAAAGCTAATTTTTTGAAGTCTCATAGATGACTCTTACCTTTATAACAGAGGCCCCTGCCCTGGAAAGAGGACTGTGCATTTGGGCTGCTGCAGCCATGTTAGCTATGGTATTGAGGTGGTTCATCTGATTCATTGCCATTGCAACCGAAGCGGGAGGTAGGCTGACGGGAAGCAGAGGGTGGGGCATCATCATAAACGGCAGGTCTATCCCTAAAAGAGAGCATGGGCAGGTTATACGTGTCAGTCCCTTATTTTATAACCCAACACCTTAATTTTTAGAGCCTATATTCTACTGGAACATTGACTAGTCAAACTCAGTATTACTATGTGTTAATAATTTTAATGTTGCACAGGGAATAATTGTCTTTGCACTGCAGAGAAGGCTGTAATGTTTGTATTACACATATAATACAGCTCTAAAGTAATACAGCTGCATTGACCTCTCTATTAAGAACAACCAAGAAAAAAAAGCACAAAACATGCAGATATTTGCATGTTTTTCCAGCACATCAGACTAAAATTTATTAAGAATTTTATCTGACAATATACTCCTACCAAGTCCTCTCACTATGATTCCTCCACATACACAGCAATCTGAGACTAGATTTTTCTATCAGGACTACCTGAACACAGGAAGCCGTGTGCTGGACTACAGGCACTACTCAACTACCATACAGCCTGTGAACTGGAACATGTAATGAGAGGTTAAAATTGTTGCCAGAGGTTTTAATTTCCAAAAAGTGAGTTTAAATAGTCTTCTGCTATGGATATCAAACAACTTAAGAAGCTATGAAAATCATTTGGGCCAACTTGCAGTTCTTGACATTGCCAAAAAGGTGATGTTACTGCTAGCAAAAATTGGATTTTCATGTTTCATTAACATTTATTTCAGCGTGTGTATTACTTGTTGTATTTAATAACGAGTACAATGGAAAGGAAGACCAAGACACCAATTCACTGAAAAAAATTGTTTCAGGTTATTTTGCTTTTAAGATTTATTTAGAGACCACTTGAAGACAGCTATCTTTGGGCACCCAAAATTATTTTTTTCAGAAAAAATAGGACTCATTCTGCCAGACAAAATGTGTTATCATTTTTCTAAATGAAATTTAGATTAGAAATTGTCACTAAAAAATTCAGGTACAAGTAGCAAACAACATAATCATAAAGCTAGTTATAACCATATGCTATTCACATTAACTATTTCTAGAAGTTTTTTAACTTTTGGCTCTATCTTAACTCGTTTAAATAAGAAGGCCAGTCACCATTTTGGTATATGACAGAACCCACAATAAAAAATATCATTGACTGATATAGCTTATGTTATTCCAATACAATTTGACTACAGCAATATAAAAACACTACTGCCCCCACCATGAAAGGCAGAATTGTACGCATTCTGAGCTCCCACACTATTTCTGTTTAGCTTGAGTATATCATGATCAACAACTGTGATGTCTTGTGATTCACTATATATTTTATATTATGATCCATGCCAGTATTAGTTATGATAGGTAATAAGCAAAGCCCACGTACATCTCCCTTCACTTTAAACCATGCTGACAAACCCCTTCAGTGCTTACATCCATAAGCCTTTGTTCCCCTGCATATCTCCCTTAACAGCCCAATAATCTTTCCTCATGCTCTATAGAGTTCCAAAACTCCCAGACACCATCTGGCCACACTGAGTTGTATGTCTACTTAAAGTCCAATTGACATGCAAACTAAATGCAAACTACAAACAGAATTTAACAGCACATCACCAGTTTTAAGACACAATCCGTCAAACATTTCGTAGGACTATGAAGAAAATATATCCTACACTTGCAAATCATTGGACACAATGTCTGACATTCCATAAACCCTTTAATAGCCTATAGACATTTGCCTACTACAAAATCTACTGGAAAACACTTCTAAACTTTTCTTTAACAGCAAAGAACATAATATCACTGCATGTCAAATACATACAGGTATTAAATTATGCAAGAATATAAAATGAAATGATAAATTACAATGAATTTTAGTCCTGGTGATTCTTAACCACTGACACTTGACCCAAAATGCTCAGGTCCATACCTTCCCATGAACCAAGCAGACCCATATTGTAGGGTCATTTCAATAGCTTTCATTTGTTTGAGTCTGGGCCCTACACAGGTAACCAGGAGCTATCTGCTCCTAGATCAGTGTAAGGAGCAAAAATTTGATTCATCCATTAAAACTAACACCAAAAATCAACTTTCAAAACTCCTGAGGATGAAGAGCTTAAACAAACAACAAGAATTCAGAAACAGAGATTTTCATTTTTCATCCATCATCATCTGTTAGAATTAACTTCACTTCTCACTAATTTTTAAAATATTAATCCTGAACATTTTTCTTGGAATAACCTTCCCTTCCCTTCCTTCCCTCTTTGGGTGCAAAGGAGAGGGGGAACTGCTGGCTTTCCACCTGTTCCCATCCTAAGGCAAGGAAAAGAGAAGGGTTTAAAGAGACGGGTTTAAGCTCCAAATCCAAACTTTACCTGTATCATTTTATTTAAGTGTCTTTGGATACCTGGATTCAATGGATGACCTTGCCCACATCTGTAAAGCACAAGGCAGAACAAGGCAGAGGGATTGCTTCTGCTCGTTTTTAACTAGACATTTTGCATTTATTCCTGGCTTTCATATTTTTATTTTGTGGTTCACATTTTCACCTGAAGTGGAATTTTGTCACATAGCTTAAATGTTAAGCTTTACAGTTATTTTCCCTTTCAGTCCAAGCCATGGAAATATTAATTAAGGACTACCCAACAGTGGGTGACTGCTCAAACAGGGTGGTTTGCACATGATGTGCAAGCGCAGCAGACAGCACAGCAGGAGGACTGACCCTCCTGTTGCTCATGTCTCCCACCCATTTCCCCCACCTCCAGGAGGCTGGGAAGGAATGCAAGCCCAGCCTCCAAGCAGGGCCCCATGTACTTTTTTCTTCCTTTTTTTCCCCTGCAAGAGCACGGTACGTACTGTTGGTGAGCAGGTGATTCTGCTGGAGAGGACTGAGTGGGTGCGCACTTCCAAGGCTCGACTGCCCTGACAGTGTGGGATGACCAATGCTGTGCTGTGATCCTGTTGTAATGGGAGACTGAAGCTTGTCTTTATCCCAGGAGGATTCACTCCCACCTGCAAAACAGGGTAGAAAGCAGGCATAAATGGCATACACTTCTCTTTAAAAGACATTTTGCTTGGTTAGCAAAGCGCTATAATACTCTTTACCATAGCTAAGCACCTAACACAAGCACAGCACCTGAAACCTCTAACTGATTTTTTTAAAAAATAAAATAATTTAATTCGCATCAGGCAGAAAATATGATTAGAAACTTTCAGCATCATCTACTTTCGTAACACTGGTTTCTGGAAACAGGAAAAGCTAGATGGTTAAGGATAACATCACCCAAGTAAACATCAGTCACAATTAAGTAAATCAGGCAGAAAGGGAACATCTGAGACACTGAACCACAATCTCCTGCTATCAAAGGCAATCAGGCCACCCAGTCCCTGCCAGAGACTAACAGGTGTCCAACCCTCGGGCTCGTCAGGTCCCTCATTGCTGTTAATCTCACCGGAGAGGCACTCCGCTGCTCGCTCACGCCAGTGCTCACTAGCAGTGCTGGGCATTAGGTTGGGCGTGGAAATCATCGGTATTCAGAGATTTAAATTTTAAGAATCCAGATATCTATTATGTACAGTAATTACTGTCCACAACAAAAACACAGTATAGCAAACTAAGCACTCGTGTTTGCTCTAGAGTATGTTTGGTCTTCTGAAAATAGGGTGTTCTGCAGCAATTTTACAGATTGTCGTTCACACTTGAATAGCAAGTTCCTTTTAAACAGCGGTGAAGTAGACCATGTTAGTGAATACCAAAATACATCTGGTCCACAAAACAAAACACCTTCAAAAGTTAGATTGAACATTTATAGAGTAAAAAGGTATTTTAAGTACACTCCCTCCTTCTCAGGTACGCCCCACATTTTCAATTAGATTATAGATTGTTATGAAAACGTGTAACTGCAGTATTGACTTTGTTTTGGATTTATGAACAAGAATTTCAATTAGAATAAGTAAATAGATTACTGTGATGCAGCACAGAGGCAGCAAGCAAAAAACATTTTAATTGAACATGAAAGTAACGGAAAAATTCCATTCTTTATGACAACACTTAGCTAATAAACATGATTAATACTGCTAAATGCAAAAGTTTGAAAGATCAATGATTCAGAAAAAAGGAAAACACTCCATCATTTTAGCACTACGTCCAACTATGAATTACCTTCCTATAAAAGATTTGTAATTTGTAAAATGATGAGTAATACATTGACAAAGAAAGATACACTAAATTATACTATGTGATATAATATAACATGGCATAGTGCAGTAATTAGAAGAAGTACTACAGTTACGGCTGTGTCAGCATCTTTGTTATTAAATATACTGTATATCAGCTCTTTCAAATAACATTTGACTGATACTTAGTATAGAAGTTCGTTCACTTTAACTACTGTAAAACAGAGGTGGTATTATTTGGTAAAGTATTCCTTAAGTTAAATGTGTAATTTAAAAAAGATTTTCTGAGGAAATGTTTAGTATTAGAGTTTACCACGTGACTTTTCTCCATATGCTTTTTCTGTAAATTTAACATTTACACTTTATTCTTCCTGAAAAAACACATGACGTACCTGAGAATCAATTTTTTGGTTAGAAATAAGTTTTTGTACATGTAACTTCATGTACCAGGGCAATGGCCACAAGAATTGGGCACAAGAAAGTTTGTCAGAGGTTTCTGAATGAAAACAGAACACTGCACTATTTATCTAAAAGTCTCCCTCACCCCGTTTGTTCTTTTCCGGTACTTCCAAACCCAGGCACAGGTGGTCTAAACTCTTAGCTCGTTTATTTACTTCTGGAAGCTTCTCTTATCTTTCCAAAGCTTTGTGCACCTACCCACCATACTTCTGTGGCCCTGAAGCTGTAGTATCAGAGTGCCCTACCAGCTTTCTGTGCCCAGCTTTGCAACATAGGGAAGTACAATTATTTGTATTTTACAGATGGAGAATTGAACAGCAAAGAAAAGTGACTTGCTTAAGGAAATACAGGAAACCTGCAATGGAACAGGAAACTGAATTTAAATTATGTTGTACAGTCCAAATCACTGGACCAGTTTTCCCTGCAGATGGGGACAATAATAACTTTTTTCCCTGCAAATTCCACTTGTAAATCTGCTCCAGTATTCAGTGCCAGCAACACAAGAATAAATTGCAATACACTTATCTCTACAGACCATTCCTGTATTCTTATGTTCCCTATCACTTCTCCTTAGAGAAAGAAAAAAAATACTGCTGAGCGTATGATGTATAATAAAAGTGCACGTTAAATGAAATGTATCCTGTAGTCTGCACTATACCACATAGATAACAGCTTCATCATTTAACCTGGACTGCATATGCTATGTAGTAGCAAGTCTCTCTAAAAGAAAGTAATAATTACAACTTCTTACCTAGAACTGTTCAATTGTGAAGTGTTTCATAAGGGCAGTATGATTATCTCCAAGTGGGAAAGTTGAGGTGCAGAATTATGAAGCAACTTCCTCCACATTACCTGGTAAGCTAATGGTGAAACTGGAAGAGAAGTCAGGTCTCACGGGTCCTACTCCTGTGCTCTATTACCATAGACACTTTCAATTTATCCTACCCACAGTCCCTTTGCACAGCTAAACAAGAATAGTTGTAAAAGAAAACTTGCATCCTTCCCTGCAGTATCTATTCCCGTACAGTATGAAAAAATTACATATTAATTAATAGTAAGCCACAACTAGATTCACATTATAAACCAAATATGTAAAATGCAAACCTATGGTAATACACTCAGTCCTTGTACTGTCATGCAACTCTAGAAAAGGTATTTATTTTTGAGCATACACATTGTCTTAATTAGTAACACAGTTGGCAGCATATCAGCATATCATATTCAACACAGATACGTAACAATGCATACTTTCAACTTCTTTCTTAACATAACAATTGAAAGTGTTCTACAACAAGTAAATCCTTGTTAATACTTCAAATTTAAGTTTAGTCACAATTTTTCAGGAGATTTTGGTTGACCGCCAGTTTTTGTCCAAACAGGTGCCATCAATAAGACAAAGAGGTCATGCTCTGATTCTAAGTCCTGCCTTTGGTAAGATGAGCTTACGGGTGAAACTAAAAATGAAACTTTGTGATATGAATCACGCAATACACAACAGGGGGAAAAAAAAATGAGACACAAAATTTTCTTCTCTCATTACATTCAAAAGGTTTGGCCTTTGAAGAAATTTGTATTAGGAAAAAATAATTTTTTTGTCCATACTAAGGTAGCGAAGGCTCTAATTGTTTTTAATATAGCAGATAAGGAGTCTAAAATTAAACAATGATCCATACTACTGCATATAGAGATAGATTTCAGGTAATTTTATTTAAGTATATATGAAAAAAGGACAAAAAAAATGGAAGAAAGCAAACATACAACACTAAGGAGAAAGAGATAACAGAAAACAGCAATGGGACTTACCTCTTGTGTATGAAGGGAAATATAGCTTTTTATTCGTTTTAAATGAGAAAATATTTCATTTTAAAATATTAGTAACTTGATTCATAAGTGTCATAGGAATAGTATTAGAGCACTCAGAAATCTGTTGATTTGTCAAAATGCCAATACATCATTTATACACTTTACAAAAAGCTTTACATTTAACACTGTTACCCACTATCCATATGACCTTCTCTCCAACAGATAAAACTAAAGGACAAAAAGGTAATTTTTCCTTATCTTGTTTGCATTCTAGCTGATCTTGTCCCAGAACAGATTGTACTCAGCATTAAAAAAGGGCAAGAGAGACAAGAACCTCCATCTTCCCGAGCTCCTGACGCTTGTCAGCAGCGAGCACTGAGACTGCAGTTTCCTTAGCACAGCACGCTGGAGCGGGAAGGAAAAGGCAGAGGTATCAGCTGGCTAGCCATCCTAAAAGCCTGCAGAATGCACTGGCTGCCCAGCAAAGCAGCTAAAAAAGCTCTGGCCTGCTTCAACCATCCGGTTCAGGCCACGTAGCAAATGTTGGTGTATGGTTCTGCTTTCAGATCGGCAGCTAAATGCAAAATCTAGATGAGAAAAAAGGCCAGACTGCCCGCACTGCACACGCTTACATGGAAACGCAGCACATGTTTCAAAGGGCACAGATAAAGACGGACTCAACGTGGATTTGGTAAGAGAAAGAGTTATTTATGATACACTTAATAATTAAAAGTCTGGTATTTGCCCATCTTACCAGCTTCTCTGACAGAACTTTTTAATGAGTGCATGAATTGCACTTACGTCCAACTAAGCACAAGCAAAACGAACCAACCCCACTCCATTCACTTCTAAATTAAAATGCGGTTGAGAGGTAAGCATTCCCTTAATGCCATTTTACAGTCCAGTGGCCAAATTCTGTATGTCTCTGTTTCCAAGTCCCTATGAACAGTGAATTCAGATGAGTTCAGACGCCCAGGGAGCTGAATCACAGGTAACATGGACAAGCAGGGCAAATCAGCCTAAGCAATAGCTACATGTGCTGTTGATGAGATACACGGTACCCCCAGACCCACTGCAGGGGCATTTACAATCATGTACATGTCAGTAAGCAAAGTGCCTCCATTTAAATTTTGTTTCGTCGAATAAAATGCAAGTGAGAAGCTCAGCTTCATTCTTCTGAAAATGCTGCTACTCACCCATCTTTGGTTTCAGTAATTTTGTAACTCTTTAAAAGCTGTATGTTTTCCAGTAATTAACCTCTATGTGCATTTGTGTTTTTCCAAACAGAATCCAAAAAACCTTTTTGGGGTGAAGATACATTTGTGACAATTAAATTAAGTGTTGTGGTTTTAGGTATTGAAAGATCTCCAGAAAATAATCAAAGTTCCATTTGGTGACAGTTTCTTTTCATTTGGTTTAAAATTCATTTTATCAGCCTTAAAACTGTCTGGTCTAGCTAAATGAAATCCACTCTGTCAGAGGTTCCTTTGAATTGAACAACCACACTCTTGCAATCTGTGTCTGTCATTTTATTTTTTGTTGTGATACATTTCTGAAAAATTGAACTCAAATTGTTAAAAGCAATACCATCTTCACCGTCCAATTTTATTCTAAAATTATTTTTAAACACATTTTTCATGCTGTTGGGCATATTAGGCATACCATGATCTGCAAAGAAAAAAGTATTCAGTGCACTGCTATTTCAGCAGTGGTAATTTTCAAGTATTCATCACCTCTAACTTCTTTAGTAAGTGTCCAGCACTTACTCATGGCCTTTGAAATGTTTCGGCTTACCTAGAACCCCAGTACTCCTAAAACAAACCGGGCCTATGTGACAGTATTCCCAGCCCCAGTGTTTTCAGGTGGTCCAGATTATTTGCCTTTATTTTTTTGTTTCATTTTTTTGTTGTTGTTATTTTTGTTTGGTTTGGGTTTTGTGGTTTTTGGTTTTGATTTTTTGGATTATTTTTGTAATTTACCAATATCCTCATCTCACCACGATACTGGGGAAAACAGTCATTTTTTGGCCAACACAGAATATCCTCTGCTGAAAACGGAGCCTACACACTTCAGCCTTCAGCCTACAACTTTCTGTCCACTCTTCTCATGGCATCAGCATTTGAATGGCCCAGGAAGAGACTATTAAGCAGAAAACAATTTCTATCCTACTTGATAAACGGAGATTCTCATTACAGTAAGAACAGAAAGATACCGCCCAGGTTATACTCCTGGTAAACTGTCACTTGCCTGTCGGAAAACCGTAAAACTGTTCTGGGTCAGGATTATGACCCATTTAACCCTAAATTCTGTCCCTGATATTGGCAGTAGATGATATTTACGGAGCCCACGCAAGTGTGGGCACTTCCTGTGGTCGCCTATTACAAATAAAATTTCTTACTTTAAAATAGGAATGAGATTTTTAATCAGCCCCCAAAAGCATGACACTGAGCTGAAAAGCTAAATGGAAGATTTGCAATGCATTTAAAGCCTTAATGCACTGATTTGTTTAGCTATGTGTATTCGGCTGTATCAACTTCTGGATTGTGCCCTACAAGAGAGCCATGAGAGTGTATAGGGTAAGATATTAAAACTCAAGAAATCCAGTGATGGCTTTACTGGGCTACTTCCAAAAACTTATCAAGTGGTTCAGCAGATGTAATTACTGCTTAGCCCTGCCAAAGCTTTGAAATGTGCCCATTAATTCAGCAATTCCCAATCTGTCCATCAGTCAGTCATACTTAAAAAATATGTCTGTCAGAACTTAGGTGAAGTAATCTGTTGATAATTATGCAGTAAGAAGGCATCTGAAATCTGAATGTAATTTCTAAACTTTTTGAAAAGTCTTAATGACAGCAAAAGCAAAGTTTATTTCACAGCAAACAGGATACTCAAGATAACTAGGAATACGTCTGAATATTTGATGCCAATTTAATTAAGAATGATTAATTCCAGGAGGATACTTTTTTAAAAGATAAAAGCAGAGATGTAATATTTATTTAGGAACTGAACCATCCCTCCAAAACCATCAATTGCTTCCTTTAAAATGAACAGAGAAAAATAAATAAGGTGGTAAATGAAACGTGTCCTAAGGTTCCCAAATTATGATCAGTGATTACAGTGCTTATAAAGCACAATACCGGAATGTCAGCTGCCTTGGAAAGAAAGGCTGTTCTACAACGGGCCTGTCCAGGCAAACCAAAATCTCACAGTTGCAATCAGGTGCTCAGTGTCGAAGACTCCTAAGAGCACAAAACCTGTTCTCTCTCTAACAGACTGGGACATCCATCCCTTCAAATTATACACACAGAAATGCTGATGGCTACTAAAATAAGACCGAGAGTTTTCTCCTGCTTTCTAAGACCAGTGTAGAGGAACTACCGGCTACAGCAACAAAACTTTTCAACAAAACAGTCTTACGCAGACAACTGCTAAAAGATGGATGGCTTTTTTATCAAGTAACTAATATTAAAAAATAGGGAAAATGTTGAAAAACAAAGAGATGCAGGGAAAAAATAAAATGCAATATGTAAGGGACTAGTTTGATAAAAACACAAACTGCTCAAAGTGGCAATATTTTCATTTAAACTCAAAATATCAAACACTTCTCAATAGGTCATTTGATTCAACTTACACCATCAAACCACCCCGTATTAAAGTTAGCTTTAGCAAGATGAAGCATCACATTTATAGAAAGTTAGATACAAACTATCATAATAATTTGCATTAAAATGCACTAAAAATCAAAAGCCCTTCTTCACGTTAGCTACCTGTATCCATTTTCCTCTTCTTTTGCTAACTTAGTTGTGCATAAATACGAATCAAAACAAGTTGCTTCTTGGCCAGGAAGGAATGCGACACACTGGAGAAACACTCTGATAATTAATAAATGAAGCCTTTGCTCCCTTGTTGCCTGATAGATACCATGTGATAACGAAGGGGAGGGGGAAGGGAAAAGCTTGTGATCTTTGTATCAACAGTTAGATAGCTATCACTTCCTAAATGGAAATTAGCTGTGATATCGCAGGAGGGAGGGGCAATACAAGTAAGGAATAAAGGCTCCCAGAATGACGGGGCACAGCTACCGCCCATCGAGCCGAGCACCTTCTCTCCCACTAGGGCCCAAAGCAATGCTTACTGAAGAATTTAAATGCAGAGAAAACCTACAAACCCACAAAAAAATCTCCCAACAATTTACGGATTAGGAACATCCTGAAACAGAGGTATTTTCCTTGAATTTAGTAACTTTTAATAGCCTTTTCTTCCAATAAATTAACGGGATGTCAGGTTTTTGCATATCTACATGGCTACAATACCCTGTAGCAAGGAGTTCCGCAGCTTGCCTATGCACCGTATGAAAAACTACCTCGGGATTCGCAGGTGTGTTTGGGGGATTAACCTGGCATTTGCTGCCTTCCTATCACGTCTTCTAGTTCTTGCAGTGCATGAAGTAGTAAGTAATAAAACCCTATTCAGTTTCTTCTATGCAATGTGTAGCATTATTCTTGGAATGAGGGACTTCAGAAGGCAGACCCTTTTGGATCTACGTCCATGTTAAGCATATGCAGCCCCTTTCCCAAGAGGGAATAAATGACCTCTATTCTCTGTCACTTGAAGTAGTGCAGTAAGGAACCTCAGCAGGTTTGAGCTAGGGAGCAGACAATGTAACTTCGCATTCTTACTGGGAAGTTGGGTCGGGGAGACCCCTACTCCTGACAGCTTACAGAACGTGCTTTTGGCAAAAGTGGGCTTACAAAAATCTGCACTGATCATTTCAACAGCCATGATGTGGGGGGACGCAAAAGCGAGGACAGCCTTTAAATGGTCAGTATTGCTGTGAAATGTAACCACAAGACTATGGTTCATTCTTGCACAACTGATCTGCTCCCTTCTGCACTCCTAATGCCTATTGCTAGCATTTTTAGTAATAAGCATATGACTTTATCGCTAGTTATTTTTCTGTACAAAGAAAAGAATACTCTATTAGAACATGGTATTTCTTCTGCTTTAGGACCATCAACGAAAAAATTAACTGCTTTCTACTGCAGGACCAAAGTCTGTCTTCAGAAACACGTGCATTTCACAGAGGGAAATGAGGTCAAAATATTGGTCTGTCATGTTTTTATTACTGTTGATGATGCACAAGCCAGAAATAAAACAGCTTAACTTTCAGATCTTGAACACAGTTTGTAGGGCTGCCTGCCAGAAAGGATAAAACATGCATCCTTCTAAACTCAAGAACTGCAGCCAGCAAGCAAGGAACTGGGATTCGTATTCCAGTGATGATAATCATTGACACCATCACTCATCACAAACCAAGCCTTTTTTGATTTTGTTTTCATTTTTTAATTACTTAATATTTTCCCATATTTAACAACTTAGCAAAACAATTGAGACGTTTTGAGAACACCTTGACATCCACAGTAGATAGGTAACGCTACAGTACAAAATCAGATCATTCAAGTTTCAACAATTTATCATTTACTATTTCTTTGAAATAATTATGAACAGTTGAAGTTACAAATTGTAATCTTCTGAGTTAATCTGTAGTGACATAAATGAATTACGTACTTATAATAAAACTCCTAATACTGAAAGAACTCTGTGTAATATAAAGTATGGCTTGAAAGAATTAAACACAGTCTTTGGCACTGTATACATACACACTTGGACAACCTTCCAAACCCCTGGTAATTTGAAGCATCTACACAAGACACTGGATATTTTACTAGAGAATGAGAGGTTGCACAAGGGATGCCTAACATCCTTCTGTGCTGAAGCTGAATGTCTGTAGAGGCTCTCAGAGATTTACTGTCAGAAGCCCGTTTCCATGAAGGGTCAGGAAGTGCAGACACTTGCACTTGCACAGTTCCAACAAGCTGGGTCAGTATAGGAAACACTGGCAAGGTATCTACCGATTCTGAAGATGCACTGTTTTCTGTATCTGGCATTTGATTCCCCGCACTTCCAAAAAATTTAGAATGCTGCCAAAACCAGGAGAGCCTGTGAGTAAACCTAATTCACATAAAAGGTCAGCAGTGACTTCTACTGCATTTCATTTAAAGTCAGTCTAAAAATAACACGCAAAAAAATCCTGAACTATATTAGCAGCCAACATCATACTTCCTTTAAAGCTCATAGTAGTAGCTGAATATACACTTACCACAGCACTCAGACATCTTACGTAATCAATCAATATTTGTTTTTCAGAATATTTTTCTCATTCAGCAAACCTAGCCATTGGGTGCTCTCATCTTTAGTGCAACTCTCAATGAATCTCAGTGGGCACTTTGCATTAGCTTCTCTAAGGAGCAGGATCAAACCTCTAGGAAAGGACCAACAGTGCCAAAGAAACTATTCAAGAAAATACATCCTAAATTTGTTACTGCATAAAGGACATTCTCTATCTTGAAATCAGTATTACTTTCTGGGTACACCCATAAATAACAACTATAATCAGAACAAACTTTATTAAAATGTTGATATTAATACCAGAGAAAGTGAAAATATTTCTTAAGAAGAAAAAGCGAGAGGCTTCAGCAACAAAATACAACAGCACAGTGCCAAGCTGAACTTAACTAAGCTTGAGGTTTTGGACAGGATTCATTTCTGCTTGTGGTGTAAGTATGCACCACCTTGATTATCATTTAAAAAAATATTGACAGCTTGCCTTCTCATACCAATGCCTAGTAACAAATTCCAAATGTTTTGTCACATTTCTTGTGAGCAATGCCATCTGCCAGAGGTGGCATTTCATGGCTGTTTACCCTGACTCCCTCCAAGAATTCATCTGCCACTATCTAATGCTGCCTGAATAAAGGGGATTAAGACTCTGATGCAACAGAGACTATTGATAATTTGGTATAATTGGGAAGAAATGAAGATAAATGAGGTTGAGGATGGAGAGGCAATTAGTTGAGCTGCCTGTACAGCTGTGTTCTCAGCCTAGCTCCCCTGGCCTTTTCTTTGGTGAGGTATGTGCAAATTAAACATAATGACAAATACACTCTTCCCTAAGCTTTTTAGTTTGGGAAGCTTGAATATATGATTTTCACTTCTGAGAGTCTACGCAGTTTTCAGTTACAAAAAAGAAGAAAAAAAAAATAAAAAGAAGAAAAAAAATATACTCACTGTTAAGATTTTTAAAGAGCAATGTGCATTGAGCACACCTATGGCTCAGTGTCTGTGCCACAGCTCCCCATTTGGCAGTGCTATGTAACACTGGTGCTAGTTTTGTGGTTTTGACCAAAAAGGATGAAGGCTTCTGCCTCCCTCAGTGCTACAGGGAGCCTTGATCGTTACAATTCTAGATGCCTTTCATACCTATATTCAGTGTCTTATCCTGTAAATATCCTTTATCCATGTAATTCGTCAAACAACAAACCGCAGTGCATGAACCCCCTCAACTATGGATTCTTTAAAAGTCCAGCCCCTCATTCTGCAGCTGGACTTCCACTGGTTTTAATTGTGCTAGCTTTTAAAATTACTGGTCAAAAAACTTCAAGTGAAATGTCTTGAAACTGCAAACAATATGCATTTTACTCTACAACAGCTCTTATCATTTGTAAGACTTTTAGTCATAAATATAATATGAAGACAGCTACCCAGATAAAAACTTTATTTCTAAGCTACATTGTTCAGGTGAGGCAAAGTAATCAAGCTTGAATACCTTGAAAGGTATTTAAATCTAGGGTGAACATGGTCAGACTACAAACCTCCAAATCAGAAGGCACAAATCTGTAAGTCTGATTTCTAGTTCTTTCAAATATATTGAGATACGTTCACACTTAGAAAAATGTGCACTTACATAGTTTAACATAAACACACAAACCTCACATTTGCCACAAGAAATGCCACTATATATGTTTCATGCAAGATTCTAACATAGTTCTTCAGAAATGTCAAATAACGTAAGATCCCTTTCAGAAAGAAAACCAGTATTTACAGATGCAGTGCTGGCTTACAAACATATCTGCCTAGCTACCTACCATGTGAATTTTTTGCTTTCATATGTAGGTGATTCTATTTGAATGAGGTCTGACATGAAAGACTTCATAAAATTGTATTTTTTCCTGCATCCACATTACCTTCAGCTATTTTAACAAATTATTTTATTGATTACTTGAAAAAGGCTCTTTAGATGAAGCCAAAGCCCAGCTCTTACACATAGAAGGGATTTGGGGAAATGTCGGAAGAAAAATGTTGTGTCTTAAAAAGAATGACAATTTAATGTATTTATTTTGTAGCATGAGTTTTCAACATAGTTGCTTTGTATTGTAGATCCTCAAAGCCGAAAACACTTGAAATTATTCCTTTTCAAACTCACAGAACTTCCGCAAAGTACAATGCCTCCTCCTGATATTTTGTATATGAAAAAGCCTTTCTTAACCTCAACACTGTACTCTTCCCTGCTACTAAAAAGTCAACCAAAATTTCAGTTTAGCTTTATCTAATGTAATTTTTCATTTTGGATCAGACTTCTACAGAAGACAAAAAATAGGTCACTTTTTATGAGGCAAAGGTGTCAGAAGAACAAAAACCTCCAAACAGTTTATACTCAAGTTTAAATCTACCTTGTTTTGTCTTGCTGAAGCTGAAAATTTGGCTGAGGTTAACTGGTCCTTCATACAACAAAAGTTTTTAACATAGAGTTCAAGCAATGATTTTTTTTATTAGTCTGCAACATTCAAATTGCATGTATTACACATCTGGTATTTTACTGAACCCCCTTCTCGTTAACATTGTAATGAGCAAAATTATTTGCTGCCCATCTTCTGGCTTGACACTTTATCTAACTATTCCAAGTTAATCTTTAATCTTGTGGCTGACCGTGTACAGTGCACACGTTAAACAAGGCACATTGAGCAGAGCTTTGGTTTTTCACTGGAACAAATGCCTGCTTTCTCACACCTGCCCCACAGCTGGACACACTTACCCACATTCACGTCGGCAGCCTCCACCCCCTGGGATCACACAGGGTTGAGCGCTCTCAAACAAAGCCCAAATACACATCCCTGTAGGTGCTCCCGACCATGTCAGCATTGCTGTAGCCAACGATGCCCAACCCCAGCACTTGCCTTTTATTTTGCGTTGGAGAAACAAACTGCAGGACTTGCCTGATCTTACGTCTCAGCATGTCCCCTGGCCCTCACCCACAGCGATGGCACCGCTGGCCACGCACTCTGGCCAGGCAGGAGGAAAACGGTCAGGGGGGATTTTCAGAATGGGCAGAAACTGCAATGCAGTGGCAAGACCAAAATCCAGACAGTGACCCACTGAAGCACAGGCAAGAAGAGAAAAAGGATCAAAACTGCTCCCTAACTTCAACAGGTTACTGGGCACAGAACAGGTTGCAGTTCCAAAAACACTTCCATAACCTAAAAGGCAGCAGAAGGCAGCTGCTGACTGAGCAAGCTACAAAGGAAAGGCAGGTGATAAACCAGAAATGAACACATGAAAAATTTTACACTGGCACGAATAGGACAAAGAGCTGAAAATGAAATATTTGGTTTGGCATGTTGGTCTTGCATTTTTTTCCCACTTCCACATTAAAACATTTGTCTCAGTCCATCTTCTTTTTCTTCCATTTCATATATCCCTTCCTCAGAGGTGGCTGCTAATTCTCTTTACATCAAAATCCCATCCCCGAATCATAAAATGTGACAGACTCACAATGACTGCAAGGGATTAAGTGAAGCTGTTCCTAAGAAAATATGCTGCATTTTTATAGAACCCCTCCTCGCTGTTTTTCAAACGCCTCTGTGATTACAGCTGTATTATGAGGCTAAACATGAGTTCTGCTTTACCTCATCTCAGTTCTGGAACTCAAGACACATCCAATTTGAGTATAAAAGTGAGTATACAATAAACAACTGCTTTCTGACTGCTAGAGTTTTTTCTTTATTTATTTGTACCCTACTTTTAAATGATCGCTCATTTCCCTGTTGTCTACTGGTACATACAGCACTATTATATAAGATTGTAAAGCTAAACAATGCCATTATTACCAAGAAAACTGTGATCGCTCAGAAGTAGAAAAGCAAAAGGCAGAAAGAAGTAACTGAAGAAGTATTTCTGAAATTACTATCTTACTTAGCATACTAAAACATTACGACAAATACTCATGTGCCACACCAGGTAAGCTTGTTAAAAGTGATGTTGGAATGGTATGTATCTGAAAGATGAAACATAGGAAAGAGCCGCAATGCTGTTAAAGGACCACCTAAAAACCACAGAAAGTTCCTAATGGAAAAAAAAGTTTTTCTGAATAAACGCTACCCTAATCTATAAAGTTGACTTGAAAAGATGTAATTTGTGGTTTACTGTGGGGTATTTGCATAAAGGAGCTAACACACAGCTCTAGCTGATGGTTGGGGATAATAGCCACAGATTTCAACAGATTTTCAGAGCTCCCTGGTATATGCTGAGAACAACAATATCAAAAGGTTCCTCTCTCCAGCACTGCTGGTGTCAAGGTTAATGAGCTAAAACTTGTTAAATTGATATTACCAAACTAATGACTTCTTTATAGTATACTGCACAGATTTTGACAGACAAGCTAATGTAGAATATTGCTAGTCTTAATTGAATTAGAAGTTACTGCATGTATACAATTAAGATAAGTAAAAATAGAGGAGCTGAGAGGCAATTGTCTATCTAGACCATGCTATTGTCACATACCTCATGTGCTGCCACACATACACTTCAAGTGTCATGTTCATTCCCTGACTTCAAACTACACTCAACTGCAGACATAAACAGGAGAGGAAATACCAGCATCTGCAGACAGGCTACTGGCTACCAGTAACCCTTAAAAAAAGCGTATCTTGAGCCTCCTAACTTCCCTCTTTACCAATGCACACACTGAATCAGAAAAAAGCCATGTAAACCCACAGAGCCTCTTGATGACTGTGCAAAACATACGCTCAAAAGCAGGATGAAGGGAAATTGCCTTATTCCCAAAGCACTGTGACTCAGAGCCATTCGGCAGCTACAACCAACCACGGAGAGTAAAGTAACACATCCCTTCTGCCAGGGTCACTTTTTCCATCAGCATGGGAAGTATCCTCCTGCTGGGGAGTGGGATTGTGCAGCTTTCTACCAGTTGCAAACCTTCTGCGGCATACTGGAGAAGCTCCTGTCTACAGGGGAATTTTCTAAATTACATGTTTTGTAAATAACATATGTTGTAAGGATACTGAGGATACTGAAAATACCTTTTTTTTTTTTTTTGAGAAGTAATCAGCCTCAACAAAAAATCCAGGACAAATCTGTAAGAAGCACATTACAGCAGAACAGATCTGCAATTTAAAACTTTTGACTTTGAAATTATTTAAATAATATGAACATGATCTTAAAATATTTTTACATCAACCATACCATACATTAAGACAGAGGGGAAATAAATACCTGGAATCTAAACATACATTAAGACAGAGGGGAAATAAATACCTGGAATCTACATCCAAAATAGATGAAGAAACAGCGGGGGGGGGGGGGGTGGTGGTGTGTGTGAAGAGGAGGATATTTAATGAATCATATTAGAATGGAAGGAGCTTATGAAAAATAAATGGCATTTGCAGATGATTAAATTTTGAAGGTGAGATGTTGTAAAACTACATCAACCATTTATTTCAGTACAATAACACATATAATAAATAAAGTTTTTTTTAAAATCCAAACTGAAGATTCACCGCTATCTGATGACTTGGATTTTCCATTTACGTTGTACAGGGGCACAATTTGGGCTGCAATTATTCAAGGCAGTTTCAAAGAAAGAAGAGCTGCTAGAGTTGGATAGAAAATCAGTGTCAGTCACGAGCAATAGGGCAATGCAAATGTTTCTTCTACAGACAGAATCACTCAGTTTAAATTCAGAGAGGCTCATTAGAGATTATCCTAAATAAAAGACACGTACAAGTTTCATGCAGATGCCCTTCTGTTTAGATAGTATTTTTCTATTAAAGTTCAATCTCTCAATAACACAGAAATGTTCTTTAACATACAGTATATAACCAGATACATTTGTTATTAATAAAAAATGAAATTAAAAATATTTCTCATGCTATATTTTAGTGTTTTCTAAAGGACTTTTCTCCCAGGATTTAAGATTTTACAGAGGAAGAGAATAAAGTTAGATTCAACTTCCAAAAAGTACCTGCTTTGTCAAAATCAAGAAAAATTCAAGAGGTGCTGCAAACGAGTGGGAATATTTCTCAAGGATGAAATGCCAAAATCCCCCTTACATCAAATTCTTAAGAGACAGTCAATCAGAAAACAGATCCATAGGAACTTGCAAGACACTTCTTCCTACTGCTTTTCCAATTTCTATCTGAAATATGAGAAAATAAATCACAATTAAACTAATATTATATGTCTTACAGGAAAAGGAGAAAAAGCAGCCTCTCGTGTCCCATGACATTAGTAATTGAATATACAGCTCTTATACAGGTATGCTGGAAGTTTCACTAGTCCCAAAGTTTCACTTGTCTCTATCCTTACAGTAGCCTGAGCATCTTAAAAAGAAGAATCTGTTCTCATTTTTGTATTGAGCAAATGTAGAGCAGACACCACCCCACCCAATTTTCTAGTTTTTAAATATCAATGCATGTCTGATCTTAAAGGCAAGCTCAACATTTATGTCTTGTCTTGGTGATAAAGTTCATGAATATATAATGAGAGCGGAACAACTCTGCTACTGATTAAATGTCAAAAAAGGTTTTATTGTCAAATATACTGTAAATACAGAAGATATACAACAAAGAACATTAATTGCAGATAGCTCTGTACAGCTTAAAAAATGCACATGATCTAAACAGGAAATGTTGATTTTCAGCTTCAACTATCAATTTTAATTTACCTTCAGAATGTACCTCCAGTCAACCTGTAAGGATAAAATGAGCTATAAAATGGCCAAACTCACCAAAATGAAACGCTTCCCATTCAAGGGCAGATGTTAGTATGTTGGACTCTCTATCACAAGCATTCATAGCAGCATTAACCAATCTATCCAAAACTCTGGATCTTTATTGAATTTATCTAAACCTTTGTGAACATTTAGAAGAGATATAACGTGAAAAAATGGTCAGGATAGATGAAAAGCTGGAATAGCCATCCTCACAAATTCAGAATGGGGTTTGCCTGCCCGTGTAGCTCTCCAGCAAAAAAAACAAACAAAAAAACCCAAAAACCAAACACCAACAAAACAAAACAACAAATAACAATAACAAAAAACAACAAGCCCAACAAACCCCAACGAACATCTAGCCTCTACAGCAGACTGCAGGTGACCACAGGTCAGCAGTACCTTGCTTCCGGGAAATGTCAGTAGAGTAAGTTTCTCACGTTTATACAAGATAGCTGTATGCATGACTGGGAGAAGTTCTCCCTCCCTATCCTGTTGTACACTTGCACCGAGCACTGCCTCGGCCTTGACCGAAGCATTGTGTTGGGCTGGGAACGGGCAGGATATGAGTCATCTGGAGAGAGGCCAGAGCAGTGCAGGGAGAACTGACCGGGGACCTAGAAAATCACCAGTATGTGGCACATCCAAAAGAGCAGGCTTGTTTCATGCAGGGAAGGGAAGACAGATCGGAGACTCGCTAATAGTCTTCACTAGATAAAAGACATGTTCTGTAATAAAAGGGAATAAATTGTTCTCCAGACCCACGCTGTACAGAACAAGAAGCGGCAAGGAAAGACTGTAACAAAGATGACTTAGGTTAAACATGAGGAAAAATGGCCATGATTAGTAAGCCTATAAAATTTCTAAAATTAAGCTGGATAACTATGTCAGACATGACACGGGCAGAGTTCTTGCTTCATTGAGAGTGTGGCTGAGAAAACAAGCTTGGAAGTGCTGTTCTCCTACGATCCTGAACACCACAGCCAGCAATACAGAGAGCAGCCTCAGGGGCAGTGCCAAACCGCGGGGCGAACAGCCCGTCCTGAACCCACCCTGCCCTCACTAAAGTACAGCTATCACCTGACCTAGATCTGTACGCTACAGCACACCACACCACACCGCAGGGTACAGCCTAGAGTGTTTATCCACAACATGGGATCGTGATCCTACGTTACAGGCTCTTCTTCAGCTACAGGAACTGCACAGTTTGAGAAGACACTGCTATTCTAAAACCGTCAGGTGTGTGCTTTCTGTGCCTCTCAAGATTAAACATATATCTGCAAAAATTAATACACAAACTGGCCATCCTAAAAATACATGTGAGTTACCAGATAAACTAGTATCTGTTACATTTCCAAGATAATAAACACATTAAGATGACATTTGAAACATACTAAAAATCCATGTATTTTCCCTTTAGATTATGGACAAATTAGTAACTTCAATTATATGGTGCCAACAAGATTTTCTTCTCCATGACTAAATGGACCAGGTTTGAATATTCTTCATTGATCTTATTAATGTAAATTAAACTTCTAAGAAATTAAGAACAATAATTTAATTTGAGGAAAAAAGGTTGCAGCCATGGAAATTAATGATTTCTAACACACTCTGGTGATACACAGGTACATTTACTCTTGGTCCGAGACAACATAGCTGGGCTTTCATAGTTTTAACTGGAGTGATCTGATAAATTGCTGCTCTTGTATACAGTTATGGGTTGGGTTTTTTCAAAGGAGCTAAAAACATAGACTACCCACCTGTATCTATTTTTAATTTGGTAATGACTGTACTTGCTAAAATTCTACCAAAATGTCACTCACAGCTTTGGATTCCAGCTTTTTTTAAACAGAATATGAAGCAGAAAGCCTAACCTATTATGCAAAACAGTCAGATGCTTACTTTTAAAATCACAGAAATAAATGCAAAATCCTGATTTTCTTACAGATCAAAACTTTATTAAAGGAAAAAAAACCCTGAATATAAATATTCAAGATAGTCAAGGTATTCTATAAAAAGCAATAAGGTTCTGATCTGTGTATGTCCTGTTTACCCATAGAGTCCCTACTCCAGAACAGAGGGATGCCTCTTACTTTGTGGGTGCAAGTAAAGGCAGAGTCACTTGAGACCACAGTGACTTCTGTCTCATCAAATTCACAAATCAGCTAGACATTTAAACAGCACCAACTGTTGCAAGTAAAACTGCTACCAAATCTCAGCTGCAAAAATGTCAGTTCAGGGCACTCTGCAAAAATCTAGTACTGAATGCTTAACTAAAACCCAACATTATTAAAATGGGGGTCTTTCTGGATTAATGCTACTCTTTCGAGTGAGAAAATATTCCAAATGATCACACCACAAACATTTCTTACCTCAAACAAATTAACTGTACGTTAGGGGACGTTTTTAAAAAATCTGATTAAAATCATAATTCATGAGACTCCTGCTGTTGGCAGCTGCATCACTATCAATGACATCCTTTGGGGGACTCTCAGCATGTGGCCCTTATCAAAGGTAATAAGCCAGTTTTCATCCTAACTTATGTAAGCTTTAACAAGAACAAGAATGTTTCAAACTTTATAATGTAATTAAAATATTAAGTACTTTTTTATTGTTAAAATATCCTTAATGTGAGATTCAAGTTGACTCATCAGTATTAAAATACTTGCTTTTCCTAACATACTGGAATTCTTTATGTTCTGGATTCCTTACATCCTTATATATTTAAATGGGAAATTAAACAACATTGGTTAAGATGGTTGGTTTTTTTTATTTTCTGCAACATGATGATAGGTAGACAAGATTTTTTGAAACAGCGTACATACAAGGACCTCAAAAAAAAAAAGAAAAAAAAGAAAAAAATTACGTATTTGACACATGGTACTTCAGTATTCTTGTTCTTTGGTAGCACTGTGGAAAATCTGCAAATCACTAGGTGTACCTCTTAGCATTTTTGGCATCCCTAATTACCAGAGTTCATCTGATCCCCAGTTGATAGCTCATGCTCCCAGGATCGCTTTTGCTTTTATCCAACCATGGTTTAACATGAAACACAAAATGCATTTCAGAGAGGTAGATCAGGACCGCACTTTTCTTTTTCCTTCCCTTTCCCACTAAGCATCAAGACCAGAAAGGCAGAGATGTCTGGGGATGCTGTCTCACCCTACGCCTGCCTGCAGTGAGCAGCTCTGCTGCCTAAAGGGCACAACAGTACTCTTCACGTCATGTCCTTCGGCAGTCACAGAAGCCCACTAAAATGTCTGAATTGGAATAATTTTTCCTTTTAAAATGCAGTGAACCGATTGGTCTTAATAAAAGTTTACGCAGAAAGTCCTAAATTTGGTAGATTTCTGGTAACTATTGCTCTCTACAGTGCCACAGCAGTTCCTCTGCCTTGCAGGGAAACACAAGACCTCATCTTAATGAGGGACACTTCTGAGCTACCTGCTTTCCTTCAGCAGGTTGATATTGACCACAAATATCTGCTGCTACTAACAAATGTGAAAATTATAAGCAAGGAAAAAACGTAGCCTTGGCTCTACAGTGGCCAAAATGATTTACGACATCAAGACCTAGTGAAGACAACATACTTTGAAGGGACTGTATGAACTCAGCCTGCACTCACGTGTTCTGTGCCCACCACTCCTAATTACTTCATTTATGACTGTAAAAGTGTTTTAACAGACAAAATTAATTATTTTGAATAATCCTTCTGAAATATGATATGCATTTTAATTGTATGCACCCTGTCATTAATTAAAGTTCTCTACCTTTTGTTGCATTAATTCAAAGATATCAGTGACAAAGCAACAATTACAAGAAGACTGTTTACTAAAATTAAAAATAAAGTTAAAAGGTTAATGTACTCTTGCGATACTCTTAAAGTAATGCTAAAATGTTTTCAGTTGAGTTTTTCCTAGACATTTTTTTTTAGTCTTTAAAATCAATCTCTTTGTTCCAGGAACACATTTCCTGTCAATAAAATGAAAAATGATATAGATTTAGGAGGATAGTGGTCTCAGCGTAGCATCTCTCATATTATTATTCCAGTATCATCTGTTACAAAGTAAGACCAATTCCCACATCTAATTACAAACAGGATTTCAGAGTCATTAAACAAAATACATTTCCATTAGTGCTGCTGTAAGAAGATAGGGGAAAAAATGAAGATTAGTTCATGCTGCACCTCTGTTTTTCAAGCTTTGAAGATTTAGACCTCTGCACTCTAAGACTATAAATTTGTAATGGATCTGAAAGGTGACAGACATGTGAAAGCTCTCAATTCTATGCAGTTTAGCCATACCATTTGCATTTTGTCATTAGTTTATCTTTTGCTGCACTTAGTTCTGATAGTAGATATGGCAAGAATCTAAGAGAGGTTGTTTATGATTACACTGTGTGCACCCGGAGGCATTTTATTTGGTGTTAGCAAGTTGTTGTTTTTAATAGATATGAATCTTGATTTTCTGTATTAAATTCGTTCCAGCAAAAGTTAGAAATCATTGTAGGGAATTCTGTCTTTATGAAAAAAAAATGTACTTTATGCTCTGGAAAAAAGGAACAGCAGTTCTTTGACTTCAGATAAGATAACAGCCAAAATATGCTGAGGAAGCAGATTGTGTGATATGTTTAACTGTTGAAATATAAACTTACAAGTATATATATTTTCCATTCATAAACAATTACCAGCATCTAATTGTCATGAATCCATTAAAAATACACTCTTGAGAATTACCCACTCAAAAAGCACGCACACAAACCAGAGCTTAATAACTTTTCTAGAAAGAGGTCTATGTAAGATAATAACTAAATTTGCTTATCTTTAAAACAGTTTATATTAGCTTATGATGTTATACAAACATCAATTAATTTTCATCATGTGGAAGATAAGCATCGAAAATCTGAAAGATTAATTCCTCTCAAAGAAAATAATGCCTCAGAGTTAGAGAAAAGCACAGAGAATTTCATTTTCAGAAGTTGTCTGAAGTTGTATTTCCGATATTAGCTTTAAAACTACAGCCAGAGCTACTTCATATTTCTCAGTCGGGTGTCAGTCAATCCAAATATGTAAGTATTAGCTGATGAATCAACATTTGTGTGTGAATCGCATGTATTTACGATGAAATATTTTTGTTCATATTTAAATGAGTAAGAATGCTTTTTAAAAAGACAGTTAAAGACTCACATGCATTCAATAGGTAAATGCTTAAGAATCTATCTGAAATGGGACCTTAAAATAGTTTGCAGATGAGAAACGAATTCCATTTTGCCCTCCACTGAATCTGTGGTTCACTAAAGCATCCTAAAATTCTTGGTATTAAACCCTGCCCAATGGTGGGGTAACACAGGTATTCGCTCTCCAAGAACCCCCCCGATTTGCCAAGCAGTAGATACACGTGCTTCTTGTTTCCCAGCTTCAGACACAGAGCCGGGGTTCTTGGGATAACTGAGAGGGCCCGTGGAAGCCATCACCGTCAGGGAGAAACAGAAGGGAATACAGCAGAATACAAACAAGGTACAACCAAACCTGCCAACCAGCTTATCACCTCCTGGCTAATGTCTGAGGAACTGTACCTTAAAAAAGAAAACAGTACATCAACATCTTCCTCCAGAACGACCAGTCGCTGACTCCAGGAAAGCCTCACTCACATTATCTGCAAGGAATTCATGGCTCTGGATCATTCAGCAACCATGGACATTTTCTGACAAGCAGCAATGGGTAAGCTTTTTAAAGCCTCAGTGTTAGGTAAATGTTTTTAGTCCTTTCACTCCATTTTCACTGAAAAAGAAAGCTTCCCATTACTTAGATATCCCCTGCAAGTGAGTTCAGGACATTTCCAGGAAACCACACCTCCAAACCTACGTACGGAAGCACATCCTGAAAGCTGCTGCGCTTCATCACTACGCGAATATTCTTCCAAGTATTACAGTCTTGGGATGAACACTCTTATGCAGAGCTTGTCCTCACTGCAGTCACCTGTGGGCCATACATGCCTGCACTGCCCAGAGGAGCCTCACTTGTACGTCAGACTTCAGCATGCCGCTCCCTCGCCCTGTGCTGGGAGTCACCCTGCAGAACCAAGGTCTCATTGCTTCAGAAATTATTATTTTCTTTTTCTCAGCCACACGCTGTAACACAGCCCAGTCCTACTGCAAAACTCAATCTCCCCCAGAGACACCCATCCCAGACTGATGGGCTGAACAGGAGCTGTGAGTGCTCTGGACTCATTTCTGATCTCCAGATCTTTCGGGCTGTGCCTCTGCATGACACTGACCATCACTTGCCCAGCCCGGTCCCATCGGCTGTGCAATACGTGTTATACCATGAGCCATACCCACAGTACAATATCATCTGCATGCTTGAGGGAAAAAAAGCACATCAAAACTGTCATCCTCTTTCCTGTCTGTCCTGCTTATCCCAGTGCTCAACACATTTGTGTTCGATGGGCATTTCAGCACCCAGCCGACAGGGAGGCCCGTTCAGCCTCTATGTGCTATTCTCGACTTCCAGCATGAGAAGCAAGCACCTCCACACTCACCACGGCCAACACAGGTACATATCTAAAGAAAGAGCTATCTCAGGTTTTAGGATGAAATGTTTTCATATACCTGCAAGGGCTGGAGTCAAACAAGCTGAGTTTTTGGATGAGATGGCACAAAAAGCAAAACATATCAAATTCTCTCCTACTTCAAGACTGTATATATTCCTCCTGGCAAAAGGACAGTTAAAGAAAATTAAATGTATACTTCACTAGCTTTTCAATTGATTCTAAAAATATTAATAGTAGTTTTGACTGGTTATATTTTTTAAATGGCATGAATGTTTTGTGTTCTTTAAATAAAATTATCATCTTTGAAACAATAACTCTCTGCTCACTTAACACAAAAATACTTGGTTTAACAACAGGAAAAATGACTTTATGAAGTCTGCACTGCACTCAAGGAATAAAAAAAATCTGTTCACTGGTCTTGTCATTTTTTTACTCTTACAATAAAATAACAGCCTTGGCATCCTGCTTTTTAGAATAAAAGACCTACCTCTTTTGACTTTTCAAGCACTTGAAAATTTTAAAAGAGAAAAACTAAAAAATGCTGACCGTGTAATAGCTGGGTATTCATGGTGGGTGGAGAACATGAAAGGTTACAATATGGATCTGTGCCTACGCATTTCTTTTCAACTTGAGCAGCATCCTCCTGCTTCTGCTAACTCGGCAATCATACAGCTGACAGATTTCTGGGTTTTCTAAATAATGCATGGGATTTTCTTTTAACATGTCAGTGCAAAAGTATCAATTCTGCCCCTGTGTCGTTTGTGATGCTGATTTTCCTTGACAGCATTCCATTAAACCAATGAGTTTTTTCCCTCCTGATGGTTCCTTAAATATTCCTCTGAGTGATGTATTTGTGGTTTTTTAAACAGATTGTGAAGGATGTTTGCATTTGTGAGAAAACTGCATGGCAGGTACTGAAGGGGAAAAAGGATAAAAAGATAACACTTTCTTTTTTTCCCTATGAAGAGCTTTTTCTCTGATCCTCATATGCCAAAAGCTAGGGTGTTTTTCCTTTCTTTTCTGCCTAACTTAGCTCCTTGTCTGGAAATTAAGCAACAAGACTCTACATACAGAATAACATTTTGACTTCCTAAGGAAATACCACTGAAACACTTAGTACTGTTTGATATCTCTCTTGGGAAAGCAAAACACATTTATTAAATCACGCATGCTAACTCCAAAAGCCAACAGAAGGAAATAACTGCTTTATTCTTTGCACTGAGGTTTTGTACAAACAGGTACTGTCACGGATTGCTATGCACTGATCCTTCCTTGCTTATGCAGCTTAAAGGATGTTCAGGTAATATCACCAATACTATATTTCGCAATCTATCCTTCGTGTTCCAGTTCTAGCACTTGTACAAACTACCTGCTGCCATGTTATCAAGAAAAAAAAAAAAAAAGCTCTGATTTCACATAAGTTTCAACTTTCCCTAGGCAATTACATGCTAATTTCCAGAATCTACTACACCTAATTCTAGTATTGCATGATGATGAAACAGAAGATCTTTATAAACATTTTTGTGTTTATAAACACACAAAAAAAAGAGAGGTTTGGTTTGGTTTGTCTTATTTCTACAGAACAGCAAAATTGATGACGTGGCTGGGCTTTGAGAGATCTGCACACACACCCGGCATACCTGGCTTCAGCTGCCAGCTCCAAACTCTTGATCTTACTCATTTTCCAACGTGGAATACGAAAGGCCACATCACTCCTGGCACGTATTACCAGTCATGTTTTACAGCATGACTTGCCTTAGCTATGGCCACCCTCCCGACTCAAGGCAGCCCTCAGGTGTGTGCACTGCCTGCCATCAACAAACCGCCTCATCACCAGGGACCCACATCCAGCAGCCAAAACGGAGGACGAGGATTATAAAGACTTATGGCCACTGGGAATTTGAGATTTCAGAGGGATTACTTTCTCCCGCTTCCAGACACCTATGTCCCCAACTACATGGTTCTCTGGATTCAACCTTCTTTCCCAGATGCTGCAAGAAGATGGGGACAAGACAGTAGGCCACAAGGAACAGCTAGCACAGATCAGCTGGAATGTGGGGCCAGAGATCCTATAGTGCCAGATTAAACTGGAGATTTTTCAACTGCCTGAGAAGGCATATTCAACACTTCATATGATGAGTAGGAAGGTGCAAAAAAATTTCTTTCTCTTCTGCAGAGGGAGTGGAAGGAGGGCATTAATGTTCAAATGTATAACAACATTCTTCACAGCACTGTGAACTAATGCATTACTTCAATTAAAAAATATGTGCAAATTTTGGGGGGTGTGTGTGGTATTTTTCTTTTTTTTCTCTCCACAGTTTCAGTGTTGTCTCTTGCATCATTTTTTAAAAAAATATTTAGAATATTCCAGTACTAAACTCCACCATTACTGAGATTATAGTAGTATCACAGAAAGGAGGGAGGTAGGACCTGGCAGCAAAAGCATACTGGATGGACCAGAAGCAGGAAAAGAAGTGGCACGTTTACTCCCCACTTCCTTAGACACACCTGTAAGATTCAATTCCACACGTGTAATTTCCTAGAGGATAATATAGTATCTGAGGAAATACTGTTAGTGATCCTGAGAGTTAGAGATCAGATTTTAAATTGATAGCATGAACTCTGGCTTCAGATACAGAAATTCTTGAAAAAAATCCATCATCAAAGGTGCACACACACAAAGAAACTACAGAAGTGACATTCTAGGCATTACTAAAGAAGCAAATCCAAAATTATTTCATAATGACTTCAACAGACACAGATGGAGACTGAAATGAATACGACAAAACAACCTCACCACTTTTGTATTATACTAATGGCTTGTGTATAATGACACATTTCCAAAAAAATCTGGCAATAAAGTTTCAGGACTTAATACCAACCAATTACATTTTTAACTCAAAGCAAACAACAGCAAGAGACTACTCCACTCATCTAACAGACTACGGAATGAGGCGGAAAGCACACATCCTAATGTGAAATATTTAGTGGTGTGGTATCTTACGCTTGCCAAAGGAAGTTAATGTGTAACACTGAGGTAAAAGCCCAAACTCTATAGGTGTTTGTTTTTGTTTTTTTTTTTTAAGCAAAACTGCAACCCTTCAAGTCTTTGTTACAGTAAAAAGAAAAAAAAAGTAAAAGGAAGCAAAAGGTCCTCTGCTCTGTATAGCTGTATTTCTGATTTGACAGCTACAATTATAATCATTCAGACATCTATTTCCCACAAACTCTCCACAGCCATAACCTTTAGTGATTAATTATAAAGTTCCAGGAGCAATAGTACACAGACTAATTTCCTAAAACAATAAAAGACAGAATTTCTCATTTGGAGCTAAATGAAACACGAACAGGTTGTTATTCATGCTGAAATCTAGATGCAGAGTCATGTTGCAGCCATTACAGAAGCTATTAAACACAACCTCAAATCAAAGAAACTGTAGGTCTCTCTCCTAAAATAAAATGTTGTTCTCACTTATGAGGCTTCTGACTCTTTTGCTCTGTTCCTTTTTACCTCTTCTTAGTAAAAAAAATTTCAAAATTCCATTTTCTTTCTCATTTCGCAACCCCATTTTGTTTTTAATAGTCATTTAAGCTGTAAGAGTCTAGAGCAAAACAAACGGTAAAGGTTTCATGTACACAAAATTATCATGGTGTTCTCTTCACAGTGAATCAAAGTTAGAAAATGTTTATCAACTTCTAAACAAAATGCCTACTCTCTTTGTGCCCCACCTCAGTCACCAAGGAGTTTTCTGTCGTGAATGTTTAACAATTCCTCTGTTATTTTTTATAGTGAAATGTATAGTTAAGTTTTTATATTCTTTTAATTTTTGTTTTCCTTGACACATCCTGCTGTACTTGCTTAATGTAAACCTTTAAAAAAAGATCCTTCAATAAAGAGAGAAGCCAGGCTTTACATAAATGATCCTAATGTTGGCATTGCAGATACTATAAAGAGGGGAAATTCTTATTTTTAATACAATTAGTTCTTTTTGTTAAGGACTTACTTCTCTGTCTGTAATCAACATCGGCACTCGATCCAGCAAATTTGCTCTTGGAAATTTTACTGAATTAGGCAATGAAAAAGGGAAAGAATTGAGAAAACATCTTTATATAACTGATACCATATCCTTATACTTGAGTCTCACTGAAACTTCAGCTAAAGTCAGTGGGAATTTTTCCAAATATTTAAATTGGTATTGAGTCTGTTACAGAACTCACTGAATTGTTAAACCACTGAGAACTTTGATTTAATATGCATACTCTTGACATACTTTCGAAAGGCTTGGTATGATAGTTCCCTATAAAACTTGTCAACAAGGTAGCTAAAATAACAGTACTAATGTACTGTAGATTCTCGCCATACGAAGTACACAAATTCTGCCGTATCAGGTAACACACAAACCCACGAACATTAAAATCAGCAAGCTTTTGTACAGCAGCTTTTAAAAACTCTAATACTAACTCTGCATCTTTCCCGTATGAAGCTTCTTTGCTTTTCTGCAGGAATTCTACCTTCAGTCATATTTCTTAGCATTCAGTGAAACTTCATAATTAATTTTGGACTATATAGAGTGTATAAGAATTACAGAAACTAAATATGCTTTTTCAGTGCTTTTTTTCTGAATTCAATATGCACTAATTGATTAGGGTCTGAGGGGTGAATACAAAATACATAACCTACATAATAGAAAGCTGGGTAAGGGTTTAATGCATGAATTAGAAGCCAGATTTCTTCAATACAGATGAGTACACAAAATTAGCAAAAGGCAATACCACTATTGGAAAGACTGCTTTGTGCATAATTTGTCATGAATTCAAAGTTATTCCTTTAGAAAATGAGTCTAAGACCTCCCAGCTGCTACTTTATTGGTCTAATAAATTACCATTTTGATGGTACAATGCATATACACTATACACCAGCCAAGCAAGCAAACTGTTAGAGCGGCTTCATCTTTAGAGACGCATGTGTGACTTCAGACGTGTGAATGCTGATGGGAGATCTGATTGCAATGAGGGATGAGACAATGCCTCTGTTCTTGAATTGATAATGAAAACAAAGGATGCTTAAGTTTCCAAAATGGTAAGAGTGTATTGTAGGCTTGTTTGTGTCAAAAAAAGTGAGTCCAAGTGAAACCGCCCTTGTTGTAATAGGTATCTAGCAGCTTTCTGAGTCAAAACAGATCTCTCTTATTCTAGGTTCTCTACACTATCAAGGCGATAACCTTTTCTATTGACCTGGAAAGGACATTACAATAAACAAAGAAGATGTCCTCTTCAAAGGATCCATTTCTGACTTGAACTTTGAACCCACAGCACTGGGACTCAGGGAGCTTAGTTCAAGTTTACGCTAATGTTTATGGTACTATAGACTGACCGTGTTCAGTGTCAGTGCGTTCTACCCAAGGTTATTCCAGCCAAGCAGGCCATAACGAACGTTCATCATGAGTTTCCTTCATAGCTGTGGTTTGTAAATATCCATTCAAGGAAAGAACAAAACACAGAAAAACAGAAAGTTGGTGATTTACCATTTCCTACTTTACCCTTCTCCACTGAACTGTGGAACTCAATGAGTTCCAACAACCTTACATTTTGGAAACTTTCCATCATTTACAGGAAAACTGTAGACTCAGTGTATTATTGCCAATAGAGAAGTCTTTTGTTACTACAATTATATTTAAGGAGCAGTTCAAAATGTCTGTATTCTAACATAATGAAAACAACCCTTCATCAATAGTTTTCAAAAAATTTATGAAGATGTCTGCTGGGAGGAAAACTGGAAGAATACTGGAGAAATTGGGTGAGTAATTTTGATTTGACTTTGGCAGAGCAAAGCTTACCAAAAAAAAGAGCACAAGAACTTCAAAGAGATTTTGTTTCCCACGCACAAAAGCAGGTGTGCTAAGAGCTTCCCTATGGCTCACACGCACAGCATTACTTTACCTGCATTAGAATTGAGTTCTTCATTTTCTGATTCTGTTCCATTTTGACTTCCACTTCCGTGAAGGCTATTCATTGCCATAAGCTTCATTTTCTGTAACTTCATAGCCTCTGCCATGGCAGCCGCTGTCAGACCTGGGAAAAAAAAAAAAAATTAAATGCAATATCACACTGCACAATCCAGCACTGAAAAATATGAACAAGAAAATTCTTTTCAGTGAGAATAAGTCACGTAAATTCAATACCCATTCATCATCCAATTATGCAATGTTATTCTGAACACTATTTTAAAGTTGAGTTATTTCAGTACACCATTCTAAGGATTCTGTATTTTTAATTCTTTCTTTTTTTTTCTTTACACACGTAGCATAAAGAAATATTTATTTAACGGCATCCCTTTTGATTATACTTTTAAATATAGTTTCCTGCCACTTTGATCACTTTGTCACTTTGATCACTTTCTGGTTGACTTATTTAGCTGCTACAAGATTTCCAAGTACAGTAGTAAAATACAGTATTTCTTAATTACAACAGTGCAAAGCCAATTAACATGGAACAATCAATGCTGTACTACTATATTACATATCCAAATATTATTTTGTCTTTTTCTGAAGTCTGTTGGTTTGGATTAACATTATTGCTACTGGAAAATATTCCATTGGAAATGTCAGAGAAGTACAATACAGGTAATCACAAACTCAATCCCACCTTTAAGAGACCATTAAGACCAGCACAAATTTACAGAATTAAGGGGCTGTTAGTGGTAGAACATTTTCAAGTGACTAACCCCGATTAAATTCCAATAGTAAAAGAAGAGAAGCAGAGTAGTGTCAGGCTACAGGTTACCATCATTACCATAACTTTCTTATTATTTACATTCCCAGTATTTTTTTTTGCAAGAGTAAGCTTTTGCAGTGTTACCATCTTGACTTGGTCAGTAAGTAAGAGATCAAATTTTCTTTCAGACAGTATCAAATTACTCTTACTCTGGGCAAGATGTGACTGAAAATACCTTATCTGCAGCTCATCTACCTTGCAGGAAAACACAGGGGATAAGGCCATGTAACCAAAAAGATCACTACAGGTATAAATTGTTTATTCATTCAGTTATGGTTTAAATGGGTTTACCGTCTTCCAATATAGTATGACTTGCTTTTGTCATTTGCTAAATAGCAAGCTAAATGCTTCATTATCAGCTATCTTGTAATTGACTGTGCATATTTCCACAAAATCACTGAATTGCGTTTACCAAAAAACCCATAATTTTTTGTTGGTGCTGCATGCTGTATCAACCCACAAAGATATCATACATCAAAACAGAATTAAATAATCTGCTGTTTCTGGAAAGTACTGTTTACTGAGAGATTAAATGCTGATTAAAGTGAACTAATAATTTTCACATCCTATACTGCCACACATCCATAAATTAAAATACTTTCTTTTAAAAGCTGCTATGAATTTGACATGTAGATTAGCTCTGCTGCTCCTATGTTATGAGGCTTCACAAAAGTTCTCATTATTTTAATATGACTTAAGTAAGCAAGCAACCCATAGACTCCAACTGCATAGAGGAGGGACATGTATTATCAGAGAAGGACACCGCAATTCTTTTAACTTCAGCAAAGGTATTTCTGATTAATATCAGTAAGTTGGAGATGACAGGTTACAAGACAGCCTCGTCTCTCCAGACCGTCTGTCCTCCTTCTCCTCCTCCTCCTGTCTTATCTAGGAGCCTCAACAATCACAAAAACAAATGGCAGTTACACACTCCTATATTCCCGAAGCACTGAAACCACATCTAACAAATATTATCTACACTAATTAGGCACTTGTTTTACCGTTGAAAAACTATATGATTTCATTACTAATATACACTAATTACAAATATATAAAAATAAGTCCAGAAAACATCATCAATAATCTTGTCTTTTAGGTCATTTAATGCAGTCCTTATTTCACAGAGAAGATCACTATACCGTAACAGTGCTCTTTATTTAAAAATATTTTATTTGTCTAACATCCTTTAAAATTCTTTTGCAAATGTACAGGGTTTTTCTCAAGCAGCTAAAACCCCCAGATGTTTAAACTCCTGTTTTTACAAACTGTCTGGCTGATATCACAAACACTTAATCCATCAAAGAATACATGTTAAATGATAAAACTGTCCACACACTTTCTGGAGAAGACAAAACACTCTATAAACTTTTCCACTTTTTTCCTAGGGAAAGGAAGTGGGATTGCTCTTTGAGTGAATTTCACATTATTTTCACGAAGTTCAAAAAGCAAGCATCAGCACAAGTCTTCTGAGAAATTTACTGTTTTCAAGATTTCTAGGCACCGTGTGATTTGCCTGCCTGCACATCTGCACTATTCCTCCTTATCCCACAACCAATTCCAAGTTTTGAGGTACAGCCATCACACTGAGGCATTTTCAGAACTTGTACCCACTCACAGCCTACTCTCTTCACTTTATACTTTCAATCCATTTGCAAAGAATTCACATTTATTTTAAAGGTTACAAAAAATCTGGAGTCTGAATGTGTCTTTTTATCATAACTTCCTACGATTTGTATGTACCCAAATATGTATAGATGAACCAACATCCCGATAAGTATTTTCCTCTGGGTCAGTATTATGCAGGTTCCTGATACTGTAAGTCATAAAACTTTACTTTGTTTAAATATACAAAAGGGTAAAGAAACTATTGTTAAGGAGATAAACAGAGAACAAATTAAATTCAGACCTTTAGTAAAATGTTCTGAGAAAAGACAAGACAAAATTATTCAGGGCACTGTATAAAAACAAAAAAACCCAACAAAAATAACTTCTACTGAACAGTTGTTTCAGAAGTAACGAAGGCAGAAAGTGTACCAAGGAATAAACAAGAAAGAATAAACACAGTCCCAAAATCACCATGAAGCCGCCTGCAGAAATTAAAGGTAATTATTGTCAGGCATTTTTGAGCTCCCTAACCAGACACAGCTGCCATAAGGACAACAGCCAAAAAACAGTGATGTATCAGAAAGCTATGCTGTGCCATCTGCCACACCAAAGTCACTCTACTTCAGCATTAAAAGTTTAAGAGTAAAGCACGGTCCTAATGCAGAAAGCACTACAGCCTGAAGATCCCGAGCAGTCAGGCGTAAACCTGAACGAGATATAGCCAATACTACCTGTAAGTCCAGTATCAGCACAAAGCCTTTATACTCTCATTCACTTATTCCTCAGTCTATATAATTTCTTACTTGAATTGTGATAGCAGTAAAAGCTCCACAACCCGACTGTTATGAGGCACTTTAAAAACAGTGTACTAATTCTTTGGCATTTCTGAAAGCTAATAAAGTTGAGGCTAAAGCAAATGGTTTCAGCAGTAAGGGTGTGCTACTGATTGAAATGATGGGAAAAAAAGTCCAGCAAATCACCCATTGGCATAATCTTCAATTAAGGCTACTGCTGCAGCTAACGCTACTGAAGCTACTATTTAATTTAACTATTAATAAAACTCCTTTCTGTAATTGACTGAGCTCCAGTTAGCTGAGTAGTCAAGAGGGCTATTCTTCAACTGACTTATCAAAAGATCTACAAAGAACTGAAGAATCATTTCCATCCTCTCAGATGAATCATTATCAGCAGCAGAATCTCACTTGAGTACCTCACTTTGAAAAATGTACTTGAAAACTGCTGTAACGTATACATCTACCCCTCTACTTTCACCTAAACAAAAAGGAAAAAAAAAAAAAAAAAACCACTAGGAAAACCGACATGACTGGATTACATACTTCAAAGCTTCTGGTTTTTTTCTCTCCGTTCACACTTTAAATTTCTCTTCCTTCAGTTACCTTCTGCCAGCTGTGATCAATCACTAAACACCCAGGAAATACACGATGTATCGCTTATTATCAAACACGTACAAACTTTACAACGCTAATAACAAAAAAGGATGCATCTCATCACAGTAGCAAGGATCTGTTTTGAAAACTGCTAGCAGCCATGTGGCCAGTGGAGCTAGTCCTGCTAACAGCAGCCCACAAGCCATCAGTTGCCTTGGTGGAAGGACAGCAGCTCCTTGCAGAGCTGCTCGGATCTTTAAGAGAGACACATCAGCGCTAATGCAGAATTCTCGGAGCCATGTTCTGGGTCAGCTCTCTATATATGAATCTTGATTACAATTGCATAACAGATTGTGATGGTGTATGCTTAGGTACACCTGCATCGTGCATATGGCAAAACAACCAACTGCCATTAGTAATCTTCAGTCCGTAATTTTAGTTTTGTCAGAACACTGCGTACTCTCCCTTTGACAAGTCTGCATAACTCTGCTGTGCCACACACAAATTTAGCCCTGAAATAACCCTTCAAGGACACACAAACTGGCACATTTTATGCTCAGGTTGCACTTAAGTAAAATTCTGCAACTGCATTCTAAGCCACAGTATAAACACACCTAAGCACCAGTTTTCAAATTGAGGTTTTTGATTCAAATTAGGACAACGCTCAGCTTACTCAACGTGGCATGCCACGTGGCTCTGGGGAAGGTCCGCTGCTTGTGGGGTGCTGGAGATGGACTAGATCTGAAGTACTGTGACGCCCGGCTGCTTCCGTGAGGGCTGGACCCACTGAGCATGTCCTTGGCTCCCAAAGCCAAGGTACCTGTCGTACTCGAGAGGGTGTGAAGACCAGAGAGGTTTCTCCATCCCTTGTCTGCATCCTCTTAAATTTGTGGTTAATTGTTTATTCAAATACCCCCTATGCACACAAAAAGACTTCTGAGGATTATTCCTCTGTGAAATCTCTGGAATTATTTTAACAACAATCCATTTTTACTGCATGGCCCAAAGATCACAACTCCAAGGTCATTCACAGCGTACCCTCTTCAGGGACAGTCTCCCATCGCGGGGCAGTGCTGAACCCACCCGCTCCCCTGAGCACCAGGTGCCAAGGGGACAGCATCTCTTGCGTCGTGTAAACATCACAACTTACTCATTGGCAAACGCCTTCTCAGAGACGTAAGAAATGAAAACTCAATTACATTCCCACGCTGAGGTACCTAGGGTGTCTTGCATGCAACTGAATCCCCCATGTTTAACTAATGTCCAGCCACTGAAAACTGGATTTTGATGGTGAATACAAGGACTCTGTGCATTTTAAGGTGACCCTAGGTATTTGCTAATCTTGTACACTAGCTAAGGTTCCCTAATTAGTTAGGCTGTGCCCCTCCTTCATATTAGTTTGAAAGCTTTTCTGTCAAAACTGTGAACAAGTAAATTAACTAAAGCAGAACTATGAGTAATCAAATCTTGAGGTTCGCAATTAATTAAATGAAACGGTGAGTCAGTGAACTGAAGAATGGTCTTATATTGAAACAAAACATTTAATTAAATTAACAGTCAACACATTGCAATTAATAATATTCAAAAGGAAATATGAAAATCAGTTTAGCCTTGCCATATTATTTCAGTCTAACAGTCAAGCATTGTGCACCGGCTTGTTTATTGTTTGCATTCAAAGCTGCTATGGGTCAAGTATGATGTGCTAAAACAGGAATAATGAAACATCTGGTAGTATGAAATGTTAATATGAGATACCATATTGCAAATAGCAAAAACAATTCTGAAACATCCAATAAATTAGGCCTTGGAAGACTGAAAAGGATATGCTTTCTTTCCCTTTTTCTTCAATAAGGAAATAAATAAAAAAGTAAACACATATAATGTACTTTACATTGTCAGAACTCCTGCAAGAATTTACTCATTATTTCGCACGTTCACATTAGAAGGTGGAGGCTTCTCTGTAGCTGAAATGTATCATCCTTGTTTAGTGATAAACAAGTAGGTAAAGCCCAGGTACTAACACAAAGGACAGTGAAATCAAATTATTGAATAAAAACATTGAAATAAGTTAAGTGTTAGGGCAGTTTGGAGACCAGTCCAAACACGTAAGACCTATTGCAGAATTTTTCCATTTTTGTAAACTGACTCAACCAGAAACTGCAGGGAAGAGTTTTAGCTCTTGTGCATGTTACATTTTCAGTGGCTGTTCAAAGGTATCCTGGCTACCATTTCAGATAGATCATAATAATCCATCAATGTGAAACATTTGAGAGACTGTAAGGAAAGAACTCAGTGAGTAATTGGCCACTGCAGGCAGAGGATGGGATTTCAGCGTAAGCGCCGTAGCGCTAAGCTTTATCATGGGCTAAGTTGTGTGAGTATTCACCCCAGGCCCTGGGAGGACACTTTGGAGCCCAGACTGAAATCCATGCAACATCCATTTGACAGTGCCAAGCTGAAATGTAGTCAATAGCCAAAAAATGTATTACAACAGTTGAGTTTCTTTCATCTGTTCTGATACTTGCAGCCAGTTGTTCTGATATTACAACCATATTTTAGAATTATGTTCTTCTCTCCCATTTTGCAAAAGGAAAGCACGTCAAACAGCAAAAAAGGATTTTTAGAACAAAAAAATTTCAAGTATTTATACAGTACTTATACTGCTATATTTTTCAAAGTGAAAAAGAAAGACTAATTCTCTAAACACATTCTGTTAATGAAAGTTCAGAGACTATGGAAGATCACCCTTTGCAAAACATTTCAGACAACAGTTAAAAATTTTGAGTGGCCCAAAATTTTTAAATACCGCCACTTTAAAACGTCAAGAAAACTATACTATGGCAAAAGAACCACACTGAGGGGGAAAAAAACCCCAACAAATCTAATGCATATTTGTCAGTTGTATGAAATTAATCTTTGACAGAGAAGCTCCAGTCAGCTCTCTTCTGCAATGAATTGTCACAGTCTTTATCTGAGAGACCTTATTCTTTGCTTTTGCAGTGTCCCTACAAGCTTCTTCCACTTCTGCAACAGCTAGATAGGGACAGACCTACAGACAGTTCTCTTCATCATACAACTTTCCTTCCTCCACAGGTCAATCGATTCTGTATCATCAACCAGGCAGTTGTGCTGGGGAAAAAAAACCCACTGTGTGATAATGTAATTTAAAGACTTCGACAAACACTCAAGGGATCAGAATTAGGGTTGCACAAATGTTTCTGAATTTCTTATGACTTGATTTTGCAATCCCCTAGTAATTTCTGCTTAACACTGTGTGCTAGCTCACATTTTAATTCTAACATATAATTTCATGCAAAAGTTCACATAAGCATAAACAAGGTAAAAACCTTCACACATCAAAACATTCCTGCCACTCCATGGAATAATTCACAGAAGTAACAGGTTCTCATCCTCTAATTTCACACTTATTTAGACAGTAGAAAAATGTCCTGATACTTAAATATCTATCTAGGGGTTCACTTTAAAATACGTGGAGAGTTTGCTCTCCAGATGCTTTCATGGCTGCCTCTTATTTAGGCTTCTCAACCCAGCTACAACCTCTGTGTTTTGTATAGCCTAATCTCATTGTCCCCGATATCCATCCGAAAGACACGAACACCTTCCAACGGGTCTCTGTACCCGAGATATTTCATATCCTTGATCCACATGAAGATACAATGACCAAAGACCTGTCAAATTTCTCATTTCAACCCAAGGGGCTCAGTTCAATGTATATAGAAATTTTAATCCTAAATTTGTGCTTAAATCTATGATAGCATGAACACTCATGTTCAAGCTGATGCATAGCAATACCCAGCTACATACATATTTTACAGATGACTTCATACCCAAAAAGGTAGCTTGTATCTCATGTCAAACAAAATTGTAGCTTACCTTATTGGAGGGAAACAGAAAAATCAGAACTACAAAGAACATTGCGAGGGTTACATTAATTTTTTGCCTTCATTCTTATAGCGTGTCTCATGAGACTTGATTAATTTTTTGACATTTTCTGCTCTTTTTTATAATTATGCCATAAGAATGATTTGTCAAGACTGTAATACATAATACTTTTAGTATGCTGCACTAGCGTGACCTTTGCTGCCTTCTACATATTTGATTGACTGACCACCCCATTTTTGATCTGCAGGTTTCAGAAGACAGAGGCATACATGAGACAGATGCATCAGCCACTGAATTATTGTTGAAAAGATTACAATCACTTTATACACATAATTTGTATGTTCTTCGGTGCATATCTGATGCGATTTTAGTCATGTCATTGAAAATTTTCAGCATAAATGAAAACTCTTACACTACGTGGAATACTTGAATAGTATTTTCATACATCAAAAGAGTGACAAATTCATGCATTAGGACTCAGATGTCAGTAAGGATAAGACAAGTTACAGTAATGCTCATAATCATCCAAATTCTAAAACTATCCGCTTACGCTTTCCCAATGCTGTCACAGACTAAAGATTACAATTCTTTGAGATAAGGACTGAAAAACTAAAAACTAAACCAGAAACATGTTAAATTACCTCCCTGAGAGAAATATATTTAATGAATTTCATTTATAGGAAAAAGATGTTTACTCCAAAGTCCTAAACATTCAGGAGTCACAGGGATGAATACAGTGGTGGTTATCATCAGCCCCAAAAGGCAATTAGCCCTTTGACTCTGGCCTCACAACCTGCAGGGCAGCAACGCTTCTGGAACTGCAGAAATTCTTTCAGGACCAAGAATGATACCGGCACGCAGTGGCACCCAGCCAGAGCTGTGCACGATCATCTGGCAATGCAGCCCAGGTCGGCAATCTCAGTTTTACTTGAGTTAAATTCAAAACAACCTGGACTGCCCACCAGCCTGGAAAGCTCCTACGCAGCCAGGGCCCTGGATGCACTAACGGGCTCAATGGCCACCTTCTCTTGGGCTTCAGACGTTTGGGCTCCTAAATTTACAGTATGAATACTTTTAAACAGAATAGCCCTCACATTCACCACGGACATTCTGTAACTTCTCTATCATCACGAAGCCTGTGATGGTGCATGTGCTGCCATCTGAAATCAGAATTAGTTGTTGTTATTTTTTTCTCCACGTTTATTCCTTTCCCATTAAATCAATTTATGTGGGTTTAAAGCACTTGTCCATAAACAGCAATGATGGAGAAATTGCTGAAGTTTTTGGAGGTGCTTTCAGTTAAGTACAAAAAGTCTGAAAGCTTATCTTGAGTTGGCACAAATCTCTCGAGTTTGTAAAATTAATTGGGCTGTAAGGTCTCTTGAGAATAAGGGTATCTTTGTGATTTCAAGCTACTTCCTACCTGTGACTGGAAAATATCATATAAATACAGTTTTTGTATCAGATGGCACAGCTCAGCTGCATCCCAATTGTCTCAAATTGCAATTTAAAAAATGGTATATTTTAAGGATTGTAAGTGAATACTGAGTTCCATAAATTCATCATGCTACTGTATTTCAGATGAAACTTCAATATGCTGTCAAGATCAGCACTGCTGTTAAGAGTGATTCCCCTACTAGCCACTGCTCACTTCAGCTGGACCAGCTCGAGCAATGCTCTGGGCATTTGAGGATCATGCTACACACAGATCCCTTACCTAACCTTTCCTAGAAGCTGAAGTGTTAGAGTGGAGAAATACTACTTCAATCTTTCCTGAGATGTTAAATAATAATTTCACATTATTAGTCACCAAGCTACAAACAGCAGCAGTGAGCTCCCTCTTTACTCAAGATGGCAACTGCACCACAGAAACTGCTTGCAAATGAAAAGCAGAAATACTGTGAACAAGAAACTGTTCTTCACTGTGGTTTGTGCTAGCTAGAAGGAGGGAAAACAATTCGTATTTGTTACACTCAAACTAGCTTAATTTGCAAGTGCAGATGAAATACTCAAGCAAGGATGCAATTCTGCCTTCCTCATAACCACTGCGATCCCCCAGTTATACAGCAATCCCTCTGCAATCAATCTAAAATCAGTGGGATCTTTTGCTAAGGTTAGATTCTTCCTACCAAAATTAGTGGGAATAGACCGCCAGCTGGGGTGGCAACTAGTGCTAGCTCAGATGGTAAAGTTTAAGTCAGGTTCCTCCAGATAACACAACTTTGTAGTATCATCCACTACACAGTTCTTCTTCCACACACGCAATTTTTCAAGACCTCTGCCAGAACAGAAACCAAATGCTATGATAACACAGCTACCACTGCTTTTAGTTACTTAAAGCTGAGAAATTTGTGGCCAGCTCATAAAACCCACAAAAATATTATGCTTATTTGAAGTACAATAATCCAGGCAATGGAACGAGGGAGCCCATGCACTCCTCTTCAAATGGCACGTAATTAATGCAACCTCAAAAGATGCAACTTTGAAAGCATCATCATTTAAGAACATAAATACATGGAATAGTCTTCTGAGACCTATAATCACTTCCCAATTCTGGCTGTTGAATGAAAGCAAAATCTTAGTGCTTTAAGATCATCTGAAATACCACAGCTTATTCACAGTGAAAAATATTTTTGGATGGTGGTAAAGTAGAAAAATTCCCCAGCAAGGAAGGAAAACAGTTCAGTGAAAATTCAGGAAATCGGTGACACAGGCTCCAAGCCAGCTTTAAGGTAAAGCCTACCACATTTATTATTGCTATCAATTTGACAAAAGACGTGGAGCATAGTGAAGAACAGGACTTAAATTTTCTTGGAATCATTGATTCTTGATATTCCCAAATGAATTTTCTATTAATTGTTCAACGCCAAATAAAGTAATGCATGGGGAGCAAGGACTAGACTCTAGATTTCTGCCTCCTCAAATGAAGACTCTACCTACTGTTACATTATGATCTTTCTCTATACACTTTTGACATAACAAAACCTGTTGTTTTTCCCCTACTTTTTTAAATTCAGGGAGTGGAAAAACACATCCATGCACACAGCTATAACTCGATGCTTCACAGTCATCAAGAATGTAGCTTTTGCTACAAAGTCCCTTTCACTAGAATGGATTATTTTAACTAGGATTTTGTGGCGAGTTAGCATCAGTGGTGTGTCATGGCATATACATTTCTTCTTTCTAAGAAGAAAATGAGATATTATAGATTAGTTTTTATTTCAGCAGGGTTTGGACAGCAATCCGAGTGGCCGTACTTGGGAAAGGACAAGCTTTCATGCAGATTTCCAGCAAATTTCTGTGAGGCAAGAACAACCACAGCAAATGCTGCCCAAACACTTCCTCAGGTCAAAGCTGAGCTGCTGTTTCGCGCACCTTCTGCAAACAGGTGATGGATATCTGAAGTTCTAACAATGCAAAAGAGAAATGAGGAGCCAGCCCATAGGCTGGAGAAACCAGATTTAACTTCTAGCTATGTTTGGACTACTGGTAAACACAAAGAGCTGTACTTTCCTCTGGGGCATAAATTAATGACTATTGATCACACAACCAGAGAGTGTACAGAACATGATTACAGAGGAGTATGTATTTTAACTACTTCTTCTTTTAAGCATTTTTTACTTCTGATTGTTCTGATCTCTCTGTTTTTCAGTAACTTTCATATAGTTTTGTTGAAGCTTATTCATGCACATTTAGTTACACAAATAACACAGGAGAGAAGTAATTTAGTCCCAATAGGTTAGTATCACCTTTGTTTATGAAGTTATGCCAGAATAGCTATTTCCATTTTATGCTATGCAAGGTAAAGAACATTTTTCAAAGCTGAGACAGAGACTGGAAGCTTATTTTCTTGTTCCAGGTGGTGAATAAAAGTAACACATAGAAGATGAACTACACCATTTTTAAAATCTTAAAAGGATGTGTCTCTACTCATTGGTCAAGCTGAATTAACTTGCAGCCTCCAAGCAAAATGCAGGCTCAAGACGGAGAGGAATAATTTAGTCACTGAATTGAAACACTCAGTAATCTAAAATTATGCAAATATGCTCTTTGCCCTTGCAAATCTTTACAGATAAACTCTACTGGTATTTACTCCTGAGTCTGCATCAGTATAACAGTTTCATTTTTTTCTAAAACTATGGCAACAAACATTTTTAGCTTAGGTTTTGTGCAACTATTTCAGTAGTCAAAGTACATTCAGTTCTTAAAACAGATTCTCATTTTTTTAAGTCAAATTAATTAAATTTACTTTAAAAATAAAAATACATTTAATATAAATTATGTCCAAAACGATTTGGAAATTTTTTAAGCCAATTCAGAAAAACATCACAAACATTGCAGGTATCTATTCATCTTGCTTTTCCAGAAGTCTACATTATATAGGTAACACCTTGCATGCACTCTCTTTAAAATTATTACACTTTGCAGTCCTCAGCCATTTCTCAATATTAATGTTGTACTCTTTGCAGCTCTCTTCTTAGATCTGAGAGGTTTAAGTGTACTTTAAGCCTTTTTCCCACATTGATAGGTTATTATATATTATTATAAACTTATCCAGGTAATATTCCAATGTGTTTCCGGTAAGGATTTAACTCTGGGTTTAGAAGTTTAATATGTGATACATCTGTCAATTTAATAGTTTATCAAACAGACACATTCTGTTTCTTCTACAGATATGGCTTTTAAATAAACCTTTTCTGTATTTATCTACTATATCCTGTAGCTGAGATTTGCCTAGCAGTGGCACTACATTGATAAGAGGAGGTTTAATAGGGTAGTTACTGTGGATTAATTAGTAATTGACTAGTTCACTATGTTAAACATAACTCTCTACTGTAATTTTATTCCTTTGTATAGTTTTAGGAACCGATACGTATTTAGGAAAGACCTCCTCACTTCACGTAAGCTGAGAACTGAGTGAGAGACAGACAGGCTGCCCTAATGTGCAGGAACTTACAGATGACCAAGAAGCATCTTTATCATTCTACTCAGGAAATAAAGGATGTAGTATCCACAATCCCATCTGTCCTTATTTCTTTCAAAAAGCCACTAAACTGCTCATACTTGAGAAGAAAATTAACCTTTTTACTGATTAATCACTAGGCAGCTTTGACTGGCGAAGAGAAAATTGTATTACAAATGAACAGCTACCTGTTATCAAATTACAAGGCATTTTCATCAAAGGACCAAAAAATGCAGCACACTGACCAGTTAACATGCTTCCACTGACCTGGGGGGATTTTTCCAGTTAACAGCTTGTGAAGAATGCTTCCTTTTGATTCTTGTCTCTGACACAAAAATGATTGTCCCATTTAAACGCTGTTCTATCACATACATCAGAGAATCCTATTTACTCACACACTGCTGGAACATTAAAACACAATAGTGTGATTGTCTCTGGAAGAAAATTTTAAAGATTGACTTTTTTTTTCTTCTTTTTTTAAGAAAAAAAAAGGGAGTAAGATCAAAAGCTAACTTTAATAGATGTTTGACTAAGGTCACACTCCTAGGAAATGGAACACTGAAGATGAAAGAGAACAAATAGATTTGGCTTTTGATCTCAGCCAAATGCATTTGGCATTGTTTAGCTTTTATAGAATACTTCAACTTTAAGCCGTATCATGACTAAAATGAATTGGTTGAAGTCCTGAGGTTTTAATCTTCAGTAAGACTTCAACATGTACCAACATTTGGAAAAACTTCTTTAAGTATTTGGCTAGATTTTTTTCCTACTGGAATGAAATCAGGTCAAACAACCATTGTTGATAGTTCTAGATATGGATAAACAATTTACAGAATATATTTTCCTAACCGTAGGCAAATTTAAGAGTTATTATCCACTAGTGCTGGTAAATCAGGACCACTAGTATTCCTAGCAAGAAATTTTCAGGGGAAGTGTAGAGCACTGAGAAAAGATATTGGAATTACTCAAATAAAACAAATGACTGTGTCCCTTATCAGATCTTTTTACCAAGTTATTTCACAGATCTAATCCTCCTAAAAAGTATTGTGGACATCCAAGTTTGTAAACTAAATAGCAGTAAGGGAAGAACGGACTACAATCCAAACTATTACTTTCAAACTCTGCAGTAATAATGGTGTTTGCTAACTGAAGGCAACTTGCTTAATTAAAGGAAAAGATCAGACAACATTCATTAAAGCAATATGTCTAAATTATTACTATTGTTAGAAAAAAATAATTATCATTAGCCATTAGAAGCACTCCAAAAACCTATCAAGCACTTCATGGCTACATAGTCAAAATTTAAAAAGAAGTTCCATCAGCCCAGCCAGCTCAGCTCCTCTGATAAAAAACAGTGAAGGCAGGAAAGATCCCAGCCCCAAGCTTCAAACTGCCTTTTTAGAGTTTTGATAGGAGTTAATGATTTATACCACAAAATATATTACAATAGAAAATACCCTATCTGTGTTATGCAAACATTTGGCCTTAGGAACTATACACAAATTATACACAAGGCAAGAACTTCCTGATCTTGCCTTCAAATTTTTATATTATTATATTATAACAATGACACAGAACTGATAAGGAGCTGAGAAATTCTGAAGATACATGGTCAGGTATTTATGACCATGAAAAGAGACATAGCTGACCACAAACCCTAAAAGTAACCTAGGGAAGGAAGAGGTGACTGCCCTTATGCTTCTCCAGTTATCACAACACCTTTCTCAAGGGCCACTTAAAACAAAACAAAAAGGTGAAAGAAGCCTCAGCCATTTGCTCTCCAACATCTAGCCACAGATTTAACCACACAAATCAATAACTCATTCATTCCTTTTTTATACTGTTTGTTTCCTAAAAAGGGAAAATATCACAGCCCCCTCCCCCCCCTTTTTAAAGGACATAGTTTATTACTCCTTTTTGTTATTATTTATTACTCTACACGCCATATTTCTGCTGCTGAGGCAATATGTACGATTTGCTGAACACACCTGGACACTGAAGATCTCTGCAGGCCAGAAAAACCAGTAAGCTCAGATCTGACTCTCCCAGGTACAGAACACCTGCACCCAGCAATATTTTAGCTAGGTCATTCTCAAAAATTACAAATAGGCACCTTCCTTTATGTACTAAATCTACCTTCAAGACACTGCCATACATCAAAAATAAACCCTTTCTTTTGTTTCTCAGCACCTGTTACTTATGTTTATTGCCACTGAAAGACTTACACCTTCAGTCAAACTGGAACCTTATCATTCATGTTCTACTCAACTTCCAATGCAAGTCAGCATTATCTACACTACTGCAAACCTGATGCTTTAAAATCCCCGCCTTAAAACAGGAACAGAAATTGCAAGAAAATTTTTCAAAATCTAAAAAAAAAGATTATTTTTAAACACAGAAAAACTGTTCAGAGAACTGTTAAAATTATTGTTTTCAAGGACAGAAAACATTGAACTTTGGAAGGATGGAAGCCATTGAAGCAAGCTGGATACTAGCTTAAGTGTAAACGTGCATTTTAGAGTGAGGTTGCGTACACATCCCTTGCCTCTCTTTCCAGGCAACAGAGAAGCAGGATGCAAAAGAACCAGACTATAAGAAATGAAAAATGTGGGGCAGTCACTGCTGGAGCCTCCTTGCCTGCTACATGAGGATAGCTGCTAAACACCTATATTCCACCAAAATGCAGAAGAGGGGAAAGGCAGAAACACAGCGATTTATTGCACCCACTGTCAGTTGATGCGAGTTTTAAGATAACCTCAAAGTTGACAGTAAATACGTATGTACCTGTATATATACACATAAACATGCACAAGGAGGGCTGATAAAAAAATAAAATATCTATATATAATAAAATCATTATAGATATATATAAAAAGCAAATATATGTGCTTTTATTCTCAACAGATTCTGTTAATCAGCACCCAATGTGGAATCCATGCCCTGTTTCTCTTCTTAGTTAAATTACTTCAGGCATTGACAACATTCTATTCTTCTTGAAGCTAGGATTATTTTCATTTCTCTACCCTTAAGACATTAAGCCTACAGAATTTCAATAAATAACTTCCTCTGTTTCAAGAGCCAGACACTTGCTATTCTGCAGCCCTTTTTTTTTCTTGAAGGATACAAAAACGTACAACATTAATTATACAGCAGACATAGTCATCACCACAACAGGTCTTCGTCTCATCCTTTTCACTGCCCAGCAGCACAAATCTACATCTTGCATTTTACACGTTTCCCGGAGAAGGTGTAAGTTTATCTGCAGATTAAACTATGGAATTTGTTGCTACTAGAATTTCTGAAGGAAGAAGCTCAAAATCAGAAAGCACTTCTTTATATGGAATATATAGAAATTTGCTGAATGACAGAAAAAATTTTAAAATGAAACCAGTTAATAAAATACTATACAAATAATTCAGATGTATGGTAAACAAAGTTATCTCTTGGGTCTTCCAACTGTTCTGCTGGTGGGCTCAAGTTTTATAACAACATGCTGCTTAAACAATGAAATAAACTCTTCATTGTTATCTGTGTCTGGTTCTGTGCAAGAAAATGAATTCATTTTTTAAAAGAGGGTGAGTGTGCTTACAGATAAAAGATTAACTTCTAGCAAATAAAATAATAAGAATATAAAGCAAAAATTAAGCAAAAAAGTGCCTGATTAATTTGGTCCTTAGGAATATAAAAGGATCAGGCTTATCTGTTGGAACATATCATAAGACTGATTTATATTACGAACACTGAACTATTGAGATATATGCTTATATATCATATTTTATAAGAGGCATCATGGGATCACACCATCTGCTATGGAGACATCAATAACTTGCACCTTTTAAAAAATAACAGGCAGAGACCAAGAATTATCACTATGAGGTTTTCTTTTGTTTTCTTTTTAAATACAGACATTTTCTAAAGAAAAATAATGTCACAGAAAGGTGCACGAGACCTAAACCCAAGGCTTGCCTGCAGCGGCCGCTCCTCGCAGGCAGCACAGGAGTCCTCAGTGTGCTCACGCCACCGAGTCCTGCTGCCAGTGCAGAGACCCTGCAGTAACAGGCAAGGGCAGGCAGCAGCACTGTGCTGCTGTTTCATTTATGCTTGAGATAAAATGTTAAGTCTTCTTAAAAGAATAATTTCCATTAGCTAACATCATAGACAAAAATCTTGAATTGAAATAAAATATGTTAACTAGCTCCATGATTAAAACATCCCATAGAACCGTTTTCTCCTAAATAATGTAAAACCTAGTAGGACATATACTGCTGTATTTTGCTTTTTTATTGCTGGAAGAAATCCACAACACTGAAAAGAATCAGCCTCACATTACATGCATGTCTAGACATAGATTGAATTTGATTTTCAGGATGTTCCAGACTCGGCAGCACTCAAAACTGCAGAGATGAAATACAACTGCATCCGATGAATTTCACTGCTGTTCTCAGGTGCTTAGCAGTAACACCTCTATAAAACCACACTCTTAGTATCTGTGTTACGATGATGTATGTGGGACAAAAGCATGCAGAAACTTTCTGCCAATTCTTCAGACAGCGAATCTGACTGGAAGCCTTAGAGATCCCAAACCTCTGCAATCAGGACTGAGTCATGCCAGCATCAGTGAGGAAGAGCGCTCTTTTACCCAGCATCTGTGAAGGCCTTTAGGCCAAGCAAAGTGAGAAAAAGGAACCACAGGTGCCAAGTTCATATGTAACTTTTGTGGCCACAAGAAAAACATTCTAAGACTCTAAAAATAAAATCTGTAACCACTTTCACATACGTCCCTGTTATTATTTACTATAAACTAGATTTAAGGTACTCCATTGTGAATTCAAAGGGGCAACAAGGTCTGATAACTAAGCACAGGCTCCTAACTTAGAAAAAAATGGCCCTGAACAGTTTTAACCACAGGTAAAAGAGACGTATTCCTATGTACACAGTAATGAAATCATATTTTGTTCTGTTACACCTGTGACAGGTATAGGGATTTACTGAAGACAGCATTACTTTTGTCCAGAAGATTAAATATTTTTGTTCTTGAGCAAAAATATTTAGTCTCTAGTTGTAAGTACAGAAAAGAAACTCTCTCTAGGAAATGAGTTATTTTTCCCTTCCTGAAAGAGCTCATAATAGGATGAGCATAACATCACCAATAATGATGTGAAATTGAATTGTAAATCACTGTAGAAATAACAAATCTATTAGGAATAATTCCCACTAGAAATCTTGGAAAGTGGACAACCTACTGTCTGTTCTTATTTTATCTAGTCAAAACAGAAAAATGAGAGGGAGATCTGTACAACTAGATTTCAACTGGCTTTACTCACAACATTCACAGATGACTAATTGTTGTCTTCCGTTCTTGTCTTTCCTATTTGGCCAAACTGAACAGAAGGCAAAGATGTCTACTGTCCCCCGACACATTAGTATTCATTATGGTGAAAAGTAAATGAGAACTATTTCATCTTCAGAGCGCTATCCTAAGACATTAACATGTAATAACAATATTAAAGTCACATTACAGGTCTTTAATCTGTGGTAGTAATAATGCTGTCTAGTTTAATAAAAATAAACATTAAAATAAATATTTTTGCTCTTCACTTTTAGGAGTTAGCAAACAATATTACTACCAAGTCGAAGAGATTTCAGGACAGTTAGAACTAAATTTTAAGTGCAGTACTGTTGCAGTTACAGCAACTTGCTTCCTTTTCCTTGCTAACCCAAACTCTCCTACAGAGAAATGAAAGCTATTTTATCAGGATTTCTCATGTTAATACTCTGAAAAAAGAAAGAAACACGCAAGAGAAGTTGTCACGTATCTTGAAATCAGTATCTAAGTAAATAATCAACATGAAAGAGAGCTCAGAAATTCTGCACATCTCCTGAAGATGCTGGCTACAGCACAGCCAGTACATTGCTCGCTCCTGAGATACTCCATACCAAATTTTTACTGGCATCCTATGGGAGGGACCAACAATAAGAGAGACCTTTTCCTGCAATTCAGCAAACTGTAATATGGTAACTTAACTTGGAAAGTAATCTTCGAAAAGCAGGAATCTTTCGTATTGCAAGATTGCTGGCTAAAAGTCTGGCACTGATTATTTATTACCAAATCATCTGGCACAATTAGGGGTACTCTGGATACACTGACATGTTTCATGATGCAATTTATTGGTGAGTATATTTAAAAGTTAGTAAATAATGTTTATGGCTGTAAGAGCTGCCCTTTTAATTTGCTAAGGAGTTTGAAAATGTATCATACTAAGTTCTTGCTAGTTTACATTTCCAAAATTCAGTGTCAGCTCCAAAAATTTGGGAGTTCTAACAGTCAAACATGAACACATTCATTTGCAGTTCTGCAGGCATAGTACTAGCCAATGAGATATTAATTAAGCTGTTTACCAAAAGCAGGAAAGAAAATAAGCATATTTTTGCTGTTGGCTTCACAGAAAGTGCAATCAGCATTTTCAGATTGCAAGGTAGTCTCTCTTTGTACTTGTTTTTGGCTGACTGTTGACATTCCCTCGCCGATAACGTGTTACTGCTTGCTCTTTTGGGTTTTTTTCCAGAAATTGCTAGATTGAAACAATTGAAAGGTTTCTAAATAATATTCCACCACTCCCTTAGCAGCACATGAAACACCTGGGAAATGGAATACCCCTAATTGTATTTTCTAAACTCTATGGCTCCTATTTACCCCTTTTTTCCCCAGCTGCTCTCACAGTATGCAGTTCTTAGACACAGTGGCAGATGACAAGCTAGATAATATCAATTACAAGTGATGGCAGATGAGGTGAGCTGGTACAAGGAACAATGTCTTTCATTTGAAATTTCTGCTCTTTATCTTTCTTGGAGACATCATTCCTGTTGGCTTGGACTTGTGCATTTGATGAATGGGTCAGCAGCTACAATCTGTATGAGCAAATAAGTAAGATGCACATCTCATCCCTCAAACCATAATGAAAATCTTTACAAGATTGGATTCATGCATTGAGATGACCTAAGAATATGTTCCTGTTTTTTTACATATTACAATTTAGTTATCAAATGACAGCATGAAGACGAACCAGCACCAACCATTCCTGAAAGCTGGGAAAATAACTCATACATGGGTGGTGCTACTTAAAGAAGATATTTGATCTTAAATTAATAAAAAAATAGATAAAATGGCAGTAAGAAAAACTTTTCTCATCATACACGTTCCGATTGCCTTTTTGAAGAATCACAACTGCTGACAAAAATGCTAAAAATGGAGTTTCATGGGCAGAAAAAACTATCTAAATTGGCCAAAGTTATTGAGTTCTATTTTTCCCCCTTAATTAGCATGTAATGGGACCAGAGAACTAACCTACAAGAAATATCTGTAAACATTTGAGAGTAAAGGCCAGTATTATTTACACTTAATTACCTGCACACATACCCACACCTCTGTGTTATCAGAACTGAGCGTATTTACTGTAGGTGGGATCTTTTCTCTCTAAATTTCACTCCTGCAAACTTACTATTAATTATAAATTGTAGTTATAGTCACTTGTACACTCTCTACATTGAAAAAAAAAAACAAACCAACCATGAAGCCACACAAAATTTGAGCAAAACCTGTTTAAAAACCTGTGGATAAAGAAGTTTTTGCAACTGAAAAACATATTTTTGTCAGAGGCAAAAAACCCTGGGTAACAAGCAAGGCTGGCCAAGACACAGTGAGTGTGTTCCTGTGATGGCTGCCTCTGCACGTACACAGAGGAGCTGAAGATCTAGACAGCAGCGCAACACTGGGCTACACCATCATCTCCCACCCCTCTCCTGTTGGAGCTGTCCTTGGAGTAATGAATGAAATACCCTCTGGGTCAGGAGAGACTGACATCCCATGGATGTATCCTCCTCTTCACGCAAACCTGTCCCAAAGCAAAAGGACAGTCATGAAGCCAAACCTTCCAAACGCTGGTCTGCACACTCAAATGTTAGTTACCCTGAAAGATGCAGAGCTCCCCTTCACATCTTGGGAAAAAGGATCAAGGTGGGTCTTAAAAACACTTCTTGTTAAAGCCATCACAGAAGTTCCCCCAAAAATAGTTTCTGTTCTCACAAAAAAAGAATTTCATAAATTCTTGGTCAGTTTTTCATAGACATTTACTACCTCTAGATGCTGCTAGTTGATGATCTAGTGACGTGAACTAAAAATTATTCATTAAAACCATTAAATTTCTTTGCTCAACCCATGCTGAGTTTGCTCAAGCTTGTGTTTCCTCAGCAAGGCCATTCACTGATATAAATGATATTTAGCAGGTAGAGATTCATTCCTTCATTCTCCCTCTTTCACGATGGAAAAAGATTGAATTTTCTTTCAATTATTAAAAGCCAAGAATAATGATACCCTAAAGAAGGTGAAAAAGTACAACAAAAATATATATCAGCTGTTACAGTCTGGACAATGAAATACAAAAATATGATGAAGAATAGCCACAATCAGCACATAATTTATTGATTGCCCTTTCTCAAATGAAGGGCCATCAGCTAGTTTAAAAGTAAAATTACGTACTAAAATAACAGCAGAGAGAGATAAAAATTATGAGGGTCATGCAAGGGGAAAAAGATGTATTTTCAGCAAAGATTTTTAAATGAGATGGAGAGTCAATGAGGCAGAGAAATACAGGAAAGCCCTTCCGTGCCAGAAAGAATTGCAGAAAAGCAGGTTCTTTTAGCATTAGTTGTGAAATGTTGAGTGACAGCATGGGAAAGAGAACTAAAAAAGCAAAGTAGACACTCCTGAAATAAACTGCCGTAATCCTGCTTTTTAGAATGTATATTAATTACATTAGCATAATGGAAGTGGTCTGAAAGGCCAGACAAACTGGGTAGAAGAAAATAAATTACTTGCTAAAAATGTGCTAACAAGTTATATGACTGCAAACATGAGTTTAAATAGTGTATAAATCACGAATTGCATTACCTAGCTCTCTCCTGGAAATACAGCTTTGAAATCTTCCTTCCCACAGCCAGTCCCTGCCCCCACTGCCTGTCGCCGTACCCCACAGCCACTTTCGTTACCGACATCACTAACAGGATTTCTCTTCCTGTATCACGGCCCAACACCTTCCCGGTCACTAGGTACATCTGCTACCGACTCGCTGAATTCAGGGTTGAGTGAGGGAAAAAGGCAACAGATGAAAGAAAAACGGCAGGCACTTGACCGTGGAGATCAAGCTCAGTGAATTTGCTGCAATAGGCAGAAAGTTTAACACAAACTGGAAAAAAAAGCTCAATTTTTAACAGTACAAATATATAAACACTGGGACAATGTACCAGGGCATGGGATGAATTCTCCATATCTTCAGTCTCTGAGCTGGGACTGGATGTGCCGCTCAAATACTGATCGTGTTTCGTTAGAAGCGCAGGCTTAACACAGGAGTATTTGGTGAAATTTCATAGCCCAGATTACACAAGAGGCCTACACAGATCGGCAGTACCGTCCTCTAACACATCTCTGTTTACTCATGCATGCAATCCAAGAGCAATCCAGGTCCACAGGCTGGCACTTGCCCTGCAAATTTACACTACTGAGTGTAAAATTTCTTGTAGAAGAGTCAGAATCATTGCAAACTGTGAACTCTCGGGAATATGGCACAACTTTATTTTTGTGTACCGTGGGTGTAAACAGATCATTTGCACTCAAGAATTATGTACACAGCTATTTCAAATTTTAAATATTGTCGTGGAATTTAAATATTTTAAGGACAAATCTTTCTAATGGTCTACTGGGTTTAGTTGAACATGCCCTCTCCAAATGTATCTGTTCTTCAGAAATGTACATTTATAACAGGCAAGAGGTGTTGGTTAAAACCTGCGTCCCTGATGGCTGGGCTCTTTCCACATTTATCCATGACAATTGACAAGTTAAACCATGCCTCAGGTAGCAATCTAGTTATGTCCTTTTGGTTATTTTAATACACCTTAAGACTGACTACGATACTGCTGGTGCATCAGCAAGCGAAGCCAGTTGATGTCTGTACCCTGTAGGCAGGCATGTTCTTTGTCTCTGCTCCACGCGCTAGGTGTCTGTGCAGAGGATGGGACGCACACTCACGGGGCGCTGAGCTGAGGTCTGCAGCGCAGTGACGGGGGCCAGCACTGCAGGCACCCACCTGCACAGCCAGAAGGTGGTTCTGGGAGAGCTCAGGGCCCCTGCCCCCCTGCCCAGCACACAACCTGCTCCTGCCCTGCCCGCCCCTGGGGATGTGCCCGTGAGCGTCCCCCATGCCCCACAGCCTGCACAAGCCACAGGTCCCTCTGACTCAGCAGTTGCTGCCTCTTGGTGTCCTGCCAAAGCATGTTAGGATGATGCAGAACAGGATTTCTGTTCTTCAAACACAGCATAATTTTACTAAGACTGTCACCTCACAGGTGGCAGGGGGGACTCCCCCTGCCTGCACTGACTTGCCTGACTCAGCAGTCAATGGAATAGTTCCCGTTACCAGAGGATTATGAAGCACCACAGGTTGTTTTGGTGTCAGTTTATTTTAATCTATAAATTACAGCATTTCTGAGGTGGACATGCAGCTCTTCTGGCCATTTCCACACAACAGGTGAACCACAGCTTGGGAGGAGTCTCTGCAGTCGACTCTCCAACCATAAGGCAATACCCTGAGTCTCTCCTCCAAGTCCCAGCCCTTCACAATCATACCCTACACCGCCTAGTTCAAATTTTAATACGAAGTATTACGTCTATCAGAGTACCATACTCTTGCAGAATGTTCTACTAATTTATATATAAACTTTCATAACTATAACCTTGCAGGTATGTTTGAAGAATAGGCAATGAGAATACCAAACTGTCCTTTTTTCAGATGTTTCTTGCATGTTTTTCTCCTGAATTGTCAAATGTAATTACACAAAAAATACAAATTACTCAACTGTGAAATCATATTTAAATCTAAGACTTTACCTAGCTATTACAAAATCTCAGCCCAAGCTGCCTTGCAAAGCAGTTCCCCAACCTGCATAATTTAGGGCTGATCTTAACTCAGCTCAAGCTGCTGTCCTAGACCTGCTCTAAGTCTGCCCCGGCTCTGCTACAGCACTGATAGCATGGACGCAATGACTGTGATGGAAGCACAGAAGACTGCATTAGCAAGGATGAGCAGCTGATGAGGTGTGCTAATTCATTTCTAGGTCTATCTAGTTTGAGCATCCAAAATGATTGGGCTTCAATCTCTGACCTACAGAATTTTAAGCATCACTTCACTCATATTGGAGATTTTGTACATAGGCAAAACACAGATTATGGATGACTTCTGTGCCAGCAGGGAAGAAGTTCCTTTACAGGCAGGATTATTTATTTTGCTGAAGATAACAAGAAAAATATAAAAACCCTTCCAAACTCAGAACTGTAAAATTAAGTTTAAACTTGATAGACTTGATTGTTGCAAAGTACATAAATAAATGAAGTGGGAGTGGGTAGCACAGTTTAAGTGTAGCAACAGTCAGACAGTAACAGTACCTCCTAAGAGTTCTTATCATTGCTATCAGAAATAAAACCCCATCATTTCATGTGTCCAAGTCCACTCTCCTGTGTTTCTTTCAGTTAGTAGCTCTTACCTTGTATTATTTGATGGAAAAAACCTGAAAGAGAAACCTTAAAACAATAAATTGCTTTTAGATTAAGGAGAAACACTAGCGCATTAAGAAACACCACAGAACGGCTGAAGTTGGAAAGGATCTCTGAAGATCATGTAAGTCCTACATGCCCCCCTCCAATCTGAAAAAGGGTCACCTGGAGCAGATTGCCCAGGACAGCATCCAGACAGATTTTGAGTATCTGCAAGGATGGCAGCTTCACTCCACTGGGTGTTTGTGTTCACCCATCCTCACAGATTTTAAAAAAATAATAATAATTTTAAAAAAAGCCTCAACGAAGGAGAGCAAGCTACTTGCCAATAAAGTGCGTACAGCACAGTGGTACTTCCCAGCTCCCCTTGGGAAAATATTTCTTCCCAAAAGCTGATTACTCAGTCAAACTAAAAATCAGTATTGAAAGTAGGCAAAACTTCCACCTGAAAATAACCTCAGTATTTTAAATAAGAAAGAACCACATTTATGTAGACAAAAAGTGTTATTGCCTTAGCTAACCAGCACCAGCAGAAAAGTAACATTATGCAGACTATCCTACCAGATCTCCAGACACACTAAAAGCATTAATTTGGTCCTAAATATGTCTGTCTCTGCAGTAATGCAAGAAAATTCAAAATTCTTGAAGAACATGTGGGAAAGAACACCAAATCTGTAACTGAACTATCACCATAGTCACCATTTGCATCTTTGTCACCAGCTCTGACACCTTTATAACACAAGCACACAATCCTAGAACCTGTGCTTCATATTTTCAAAGTTAGCCTTTGAAGTTAATTCTTTCTCTGCTTAGAATAATTAAAAAACCCCCACAATTATAACATGAGATGTATTTTTAGCAATTGCTATCCAATGGAGCATGTCCCAGCAAGCATTTTTTTCTGAGAAATCCATCACAGCCCCAGAAGGAAGTTACTCAAGTACATCGATATTGTAAACCAATGCTTTAGATGACAGCAGAAAATCAAAACCACTCACCCCTTGTTAATAACCAATGGGTTAAAATAAGGCCATACATTTTTTATTTCAAGTATCAGCATTTATATGATAAAATAGGTCATTAATTTCATGCACTTAAGTTAAATAGTGATTATAGTGTACTAACTTATCCTTATCATGACATCTCTAAATCAGTGACAATGGAAAAGTGCTAAGAAAACATCATGCAAGCCAACCAGGGTATCTACCCGATATGCAGAAAACAAACTAAAAAATCTGGCAATGCTTGTAAGTTAAGAGTTCCCTAGTGATAGACTGTCATGATTACTCAAGAGCAAACCAAAACAATTATCAGAAAATATCATGCTGGAATCAAACAAGAAAACTTATAACAAAACATATTTCCTGTATATTTGCATACATGTTTGTGTATGTGTGTATGCCCATATATATAAAAAATGTATAAAATCTCACCCTTGGTTTTAACCTTATGAAAAGAGAAAAGGAAGGAAAACAGACTCCAATATAGCCAAGGTCAAGAGAACCACACTGAATTTATGATCCCAGTATGGTATTTCAGGTCAAGAGCTCCAAACTTTGTATATAATTTTTGTGACAGAGAAAATAATAAAAATGCATCCACACTGGCTGACTCAGAAGTTGAAACAACAACCAGACCTGTGTGCAACCTGTACCCTATAGTCTCTTTGGTGCATTGACTGGACAGAACTGCCTGCAGCAGAACAACCTGGGATTCTGAAAGGCACACCTGCTTATTAGAACTAGGGGTAGCAATTAGATGTGCTGCTTTGTGTTGAAATTGTACCTCCAGTCTGTTTAGCAATATACATGATTGTTGCAGTTTGAAGATTTCATGTTACATCTTTAATTGCGGGCATTTAGCAGACTGCCTCGTATTATTAAGATACTGCTGACTTTTATTGTCAATGTGGCCACAGGACAAGGCTAATAATTACTAGCACCAGAAGCAGCTTGTGGTTTTATATTACATTGAGGTAAATTACACTGGAATTAGAGTGGATTACTTTTATCAAATGGGGAATAAGCTGTTAATTAACTCCCCGCTGTAGCAATCTTTTTCTGAGCTTGCAACTGTTATTAGCTCTAGATTAAACTGTTGAATTAATTTCCCACTTACTTACTATTTCAAGAGTTTTTAATTTACCTGGCAGCAGTTTTAATGGGAAATTGTATTAGTGAGCATAAATTGTTTTTGGGAAGGGTAAACAGTTTGTGATAATGTTTATTAAGTCGTTTTGTTTGAGCAAAAATATAATTGCAGTTTTAATTAGTGCATGGTTGTTGGAGTATTAGGTTTGAGATTACATTATGGCATTCTGCGAAAACAATCGCCCAGGTAATCCCAGCATTTATAACTGATAGCAAATAGAAAAGCCGTGTCAACACCGCTCCGACATGTGTGTGGATACACGTGCACGCTTGTATGCCTACACACACAAGCACAAACATGTTTAGAAGAGTACGAGGGTAGTATGCTTAGGGAAGCACACATGTCACTTCCCTTTGCAGTCAGGCGAAGGTATATGAAGCACTGCACCCTGTGTGCGCCGGCATGTGTGTATGAACACTGGAGAGAAAGATGTCAGTGAAATGGCAGAATTTTCTGCACATGTCTAACTTTTCATATTTAAAATGTGAAATGTTCAGATCTTTTAACAGGGCAAAACTTGCTTTACATACACTATTTTCTAGCCCTGCTACTGCTGTGTCAATGGGAATCCTAAGAGATGGCACAGAGTCATTAGAAGAAGATTTTTTAAAAGGTAACAAGAAGGCAAAACAATTAATCCACAATTATATATTTCTATAGATCATTTACTTCTGTTACTTACTGGTTGAATATATAGCATTTCATTTACTGTAGTTTGCTGTTTTCCGATGTTTGTAAAAATCCTGAATGAGCTTCTTTAGAGATAACTGTAATATATTTTGGGGTAGCAATATATACAAACTATTTTCATTCTATAGTCTTTTTACTGACTAAGACAAAGAAAATTCCAGCAGCTTGGTATGTCCTAATACATCCTACTCTGCAACAGCTGCTACTCCGGAAGACACGGTCTTGTGCTGTATCTACTTGTAACATCCCAGATAGCAAAGGGCATAAACAAGCAGGATTGTGATGGTACTTCGGTACCTGACAAACCCCCACAAATGGAACAAGAGCAACAGGACTGCATTCTTCCACCCAAATTGGCGAGCAGAGACTGATGTTAAAGGAACTTTATTATTTTCAGCTGCAGTGTTACTGACCATGGAGGTTACCACCTAGATGCCCATGAAACACACATCATCAACATCTGTATGACACTGCTGTCAGATGTGCCAGCTGTGCTACTCCTGCAGTAGCTCTGCAACTTGTTTCAAAAAATATGTTAAATTGTTAAATTAACCTGACTGAAAAGGGTTAAGAAAGGGTGTCCCAAACATCTCAGCTTGAGATATGAGGGGACAACTGCTCTCTGCAGGGATGAAATAATGAGGGCTGCATGAAGATTCAGCCGTTAACCTCTAACGACCACACCTAGAAGACAGGCTGAACCCAAGCCCATAGTCTCAGAGTCGGTGAACGTCTCACAGGTCTTACTAGCACGTACTGGCAGCTGCTGCAGGAGCAGTGTGTAGGCAGCGAAATGCAGTCACACTTCCAGCAAATGTTCTGCAGTTGACTTAGGTGCTCAATTTCTTTTTTAAACCCTTAGAAAGGTTTGTATTTTCTTATAAAACTTAAAAAATATGTAAAAACAATACCAGAACCTCCAAGTTTGGGCAATATAGATTGAGATACTTAAATTCATAAGGACATTCTTCAGCTTAGCCTTACAACTGGGTTATCAAGATATGATGAGCCCATGAGGTTCTTGCAGGCCCCTCAAAGTGGCCCGAAGTCAAATGGGGTGGAAATGTGATAGTAACTATTAGGAATTTACATCATGTTTCATCATTTCCTGCAAGCACAGGCCAGCGTGGCAAAAATTACTTTCCTCTGTGCCATGACCTCAGTTACTGCCGATTTTCAGGAGCCTAATGGAGGTGAATTGAAATGCCAAGACGACAACTGCAAAAAAAGTCCCTTGCCATTGAAAGGACAGTAAACTACATGTTATGGGGTTTGTATCTTCTTACCTTGGCATCAGCTATGGACAGCATTCATAGATGGAAACATGCAGTAAACTACTTACACTGTTTTCAAAGGACCCAGTGTCATTTCAAAAAGTAAGTGCAAATGTTGTTTAAAGCACCACACCGTGATGCAAAAGGAGTTCACAAGCATCAATGAGTTGGCAGCTTTAAACACATATGTGTATTGATTTACAGAATACAATAATGATCAACAAGAAATGAAAGGTTTAGATCATTCTAATTGCCATATGAATTTCCCAATTAGTATCTTGTAATTTAGTTTAATATCAGGTTTGCTAATGGATACCTTTTACCTATGGATTCAGAAATCTTTTTAATGCTTTGAGAAATCAGCACTCATCCACTCTATGTCTTGCTGAGCCCAAGTCTTCAGATCAGGAATGTCAGGAATCAGTTTTAATGAATTCTTGTATCTTTTAATCCACTGTCATTAGTAATAACAGGGTTTTGCTAAACAGTTGTTCTATTTATATTAATATACTCATATGAAAATACTTTGTTTATATACGAGCATCCTGGATTTGCAAAATGCTATTTTCTAAATTTATTGCTACAGTCACTTGATACTTTGAAATTGATGTTGGATTTCCTGAGAATCATAAAACTTGTTGGAAGTTACAGGGTTACAGAACATGATTAACACTTTATCACAACATTTTTCATCTGTAAGAAACAGTGACTGAAAGTAACATCTTTGATTTGTTTGTCCTCTAATTAATATATTTGGGTTGTTTTGTGATTTCTGTTACACTAAATGGATTGTAGCTGTTTTGAACTTCAGAAAAAAAGGAGCCACTTGTAGAGCTTGCCATCCAATAACAATCAAGAGATAGCAGGGGAATATAATAAAATAATATTTAAGTCACTGTATTGGCTCAGAAATTGCAGGTAACATTGCTTCCAGCTCAGGGACTAGAAAAAGAACCAACAAACAGCACCCTTGCTGTTTCAAGAAGCATTTGGTACCTTCCAGAGAGAAAAGCTGCTCATATTCTGCATTCTGCCTTCCTCTGTGGTTTCCAGTGACTATTTGTCACAGCCCAGTTCCACCTCATCTTGTGCTGTATAGCCCAGGTGTACAACAAAAAGAATTCATTACTGCAATATAAGAGATACTGCAAAACCTTAACGACTTGAGAAACTACCTCTTTCTGCACGTGGGATGTTCCCCTCTCTCTACACCCAGTATTGCAGCACAGGCCTCCCCTGCGATGCACCCACCAGCACAGCTGCACATTACTGATACACCCCAAAGCAACAACTGGCTTTCTACAACAACAACCCTCCAAAAAACCCAAACCCAAAACCAAGCTACCAAACCACGAGCAACCAATTCCATCTGGGATCCACTTTAACCTACAGATTCTTTTTTCTCGTTCAGTGTCTCAGCCAGACCGATCACACCCCATCGTTATTTGTGTTAAGCTAGGACAGCCACAGCCAGTAGCTGCTACGTGTACAGCAGCAGCCCTCCGCTCTCCTGCGCCAGTCTTGCCACTACTCTCCCTGGTTGCCAAGTTCACTGTAGCATCAATGTACTATGAAGTCTCTCCTTGTGAGGAGTTTGTAGGAACTAGACAGAGAGAGCAATTCAGCTTAAAAGTGACCTGGGGTGGGGAAAAAGTTATCTGGGTCAAGCCTGTAGTCCATTTCTCCAGGTAGGCTTATGCTGAACTGATACAACTCACTGGCTGTAAGGCTGAAAAAAAACAGTTGCTGATAACGGTTCTTTACTGGATGGAGAACTATCATCTAGCAATAGATACGGGTGTTAGCAACTACATTACGGCAGTAAACACAGCTGTAAATCATATAACGCTAATTAACATTTGTTCTTGGTTTTTGTTTCTCTCCATCAGCACTTTTTTCCTGTACTGTGTTCGAGGTGCGGTCAATGTTAGAAACCATTAAATGTTGTTGGAAAAGTCTACAATATGCTTTTTTTAATTCAAACAGAAGCATAAAAATGTTCAACTGAAGTTTATTCAATTAATTTTAGTTCTCAATTTATAAAGATTTTACTATTCATGCAAAGGAAAATGAGAATTAAGATGCAATGTGCTGACATTCAGTGTAGTTTTACAGCCTTTTTAATACAGAAGTAATTTTAAAAATAATAGGCTTAAAATAGTAAAAAACCAAAAACTAATAGTTTTGCTAAATTACCTTTTTATTACATGGTTTCAATTAGCATTCTCTCCCACCCAACATTGCAGATTGTTCTCTCTTTTCTCTGAAGGGAATTATGAGATGATAGAAGCACAGAAGATACTTCAACCAAATGTTGGAACCTCAATTGAAAACACAAGTATACAGCATTCCCAGAATGATTTGTTGCAGCAAATTCTATAAAAGTTAACAGTTCTTAAAGATGTGTATAACTTATGAAGCATGTTTCTTGCATATGGTAATAGAGGTTATTCTACTAAACTCATCAGTTATTACATTTAATATGCACTATGCTAAAAATTACAAACAATAAAATGCTTTCAACCTGAATGTGTTTTTTCATTTCTTTGAAGTCACTAGAAAGCTGCTGTGGTTTTAGTTAAGGTATTATTCTGTAGCATGAGGAAGATGTTATACTACAGGTGCAGAGAAGATTCAAACCACATGCTGCAAGGTTACACACATATGGCTATCAACAATGGATTAATCCTCAGTTCCCCTCAGTTTTGATTCTCACAAGTCAGAAGAAAAATGGCCTAATTCTGAAATTGTATGGTTCCCTGTATAGTCAGCACCTTTTATTTCATCTGCAGGTTTTGTGAGACAGAGCCTAAATGATTATAATTTCATCATCATTTATAAAACTTAAGATCACAAAAAAGGTAGAAATACCCTCACTGAGAGAAAGAAAGGAGGTCACTCCTGCAGACATCGTAGCCGAGCACAGTCCCATAAAAACCACTCAGCCTTGTCTATACTGCTGTAATAACAGTGTGCAGACCAACCGCAACCAGACTTAAGTTTAAGGCAGCTCAGGTATTCAAATACACAAGTAAACAGTAGCACAGAGACGAGACTGTTCAAGAATGCTGTAAACACCTGAAATCAAATTGCCAGATGCTCTAGGAAGACCAAATTTAATACATGCTTGGGCACAGAAAGCATTAATTCTCTTCTCTGATTTAATAAGCATAGCTTGTAATGCTCAAGGTTCTGTAGTGAAAGATCACATTTGGAAACTCCAAATGCCTTCTCAATATCTTTTTAAAGTATTCTCCTCTTAAGGCATAAATATTTTACCCTAATAATATCTGTCCTATTTCTAACGAGATCGTATTACAAGCACACTGATATATAAAACTACAGAGCTTAAGAATTCCACAGACAATACTGTCACTTCATGTTCTATTTTCTCTCTCAAACAGAAAAGGACAGTTATACTAAACAGTAGGCAGAAGAAGCTAGCCTGTGACCACAATATATGCAGAACTGGGAACCCATTTCCAAAACCAACTCCCTAAGAGATTCAACCCATGAAACTATTAAACATTTGGCTTGTTCTGTTTTTAAAGAAAATAGGGCAGCCCAATTACAGAAAATACCATCACGCCTTATTTGGAGAATTTCCTATCTATCTATCAACAGTATGTGTCATTTATACTATCTTCCTATCTTATTCTCCATGATGTCATTCCTTAAACAGGATATTTGTCAAATATAAAACTGTCAGGCTACAGTAGATCTGTGTTAAGACTAGCTCTCTACTTGATACCAGATTCATCAACCTGAATCTGCTTCACATTCCTATTATGGGACAGAAGTTAAGAACACAAGCAGGTTCACTCCCATTGTCCAGAACAGAAAACCAAAACTATTAGATGAAAAAGACTTCTTTTTTTTTTTTTTTTTTTTTTAAGGGACTGCATGGATAGAAATCTATTGAGAGATTTATGGATATCTACAGAGCTCATTTTGATATGATGCTATTTAGGTATGTGCAAATACACATACAAATCACTGGAAATCAATGTATATCTTCCTGTTAAGTTAGATAGCAATTTTATAGTTGTGATTCTTACATCCAAAAGCTGCTGATTTTAGACAGCTGTATGAAACAACAGATAAACACAGCTTAGAACCAGAGCCAAATACATGAGTCATTTGCATGAGATATAAATAGTAGTAAACACCTTGGATTTGAAGAGTCTTGAGCTTTGCAAACTTTATCTAGGTTTCATCAGGCAAAAATGTTCTTAAATTTGGAAAAAAAAAGAACGCTATGAAAAGCACATATGTGCTCCTAAAACTGAATTTGATCATTTACCAATGCAAACCTCTATTTATTGCTAAGTGGGGGAAAATTGGATGGATTGACCATCAGCAATATAAAATTTTTTAAAAAGGTTAACAAGCAACAAAGGTTCAACTGTTTTGCACTGTTCATCCATGCAAGTATATGAAGTATTACTGTGTGTGCATAACACAGTCTCCACATGTGTTCAAACTGTTACGACTGTCTCCAGGTGAAAGTTTTAAGCACAGGAACATTATGCACAGAAGTGTACGCTCTCCAGGGAGAGACTGCAAAGGTGCAGTGCCATAAGACTGTTTACCTCCTCTGAACGACAGCTGGGGATCAGTATAACTAAGTAAGACTCCCTGTGACAAGTAATCACAATGTGGAGCCAATACGTCACAAACTTCGCTCAGTACTAGCCCTGTTGTGTCTGAGTCAGGTATGCTGTAAAATTTCAATGATGCCTTTAAATTCTAATGGTTTCAAGCTGCTGTAAACTTCTGCAGCCATCAAAAATAATCTGTCATGGGACTAAGGAGTATGAACATCATGTCATAGCCACTCTGCTGTTAGATTTATTGGAGGGTAAAGCATGTCATTTATGCATCAACTCACAGGAGAAAAAAGCAATCCCTATGAAGTTAATCTAATAATAGACTGGAAAGCAATGATTACTGTTTCATGTGCAGTAGCTATTTGTAGCAGTGGTTGGCCTAATTCAGCAGGCCTTGCCTGTCAGAGCTCTGGGATTAGCAAGTGTTTAAATGAAAATCTATCGGGAAACATCAAGAAATAGTTTCATGAGGAACAAAAGTCTTCATTGTTACATCTAGTATTTGCTGAAACTTTTCCATTTGCACCACTACATTTTTAAAAAGCTTACTGGAAGTGACATCCCAAATAGAATACAAATGTTGAGAGACTGTAACTCTAATTAATCTACGACAGCTCTCCAGAATTTCACCGTAAAAGTCTGCTCTCACTATTTGTATGCAGGCAGAATGCCCTGAAATTGAGTGCAAGATTTATTAAAGACGTGACTAATAACCATGGCTTCATGTACTATACACATTTTCCACCAACTAAATATTTAATATCTATTGACTAATCAACTTTCTCACTCCCCACATAGTGTAATCCAACTGCTGGCATCATTTTAGAGGACGGGAAGCAAGAAGACAGGTATCTGCTATACAGCACCCAAATATACCACAAAATGGCACGATGGGGACTGGATGCCAGAAGATCCAGAGAGAGTCCCCAGACCACTCTCCTGCCCAGAGCCATGCACCCCCCACTAGGAAGTGCCTTAAACATTTCTCAGTTTTTAAAAAAGTTTATACCAAAATCAAGATTTCAAACCCCTTGAACCTTAATTAGGTTCAAGTTCTAATATTAAATAACCCTAGGGAAGAGGTGGCCTTTCATCTTCCTTCATCCATTATGCAAAATTAAAACTAACCTGAGGAAGACATTTCAATTCCCTTTTCCTTATAGATACTGTTCACACAGCTAATTCTCTTCAATAAAATTATCAGCAAAGAACAAAAAAGAAATACAGAAAATAATACGCTCCGGTGTACTTTCAAATGAATGTAAGAGCCACACCTGGGAACATTTAGCCATGCCACAAGTTCTTGTTTTCACAGGTACGCAGTCATTTCCACACCCTCCGCCAGAAAGTTATGCCAGCAAAATCCTCCTCCTCATAATCAGCAGCAGCTATGAAAGACCTAGATTAAAACTGTTACTACAGCCAAGTCATCCCCTTCTCACACAATGTCATGTAAAAGAGGAGACACTGTGGACTAACGAACCAGACCTTGCATCGAGTCCCTGCTCCATCCATCACAGTCCGTCTCCAAGCTCTGTCCATGTACAACCACCAGCAAAATACCAACCCGCATTTCAGGATGGACAGCTTTTACTGAAAGCCTTCTAAAACCAAGATGTGACCAGCTCTGACCTATCCCTAGTAACTACTACCGTCATCTGAAGTTGTGTTGCCACGAGTCCCTGAATTCCCCTTAATATGAATAATGCTGCAAAACGTTATGTCTTTGTTCTCAGCGAGTCCATTTAACTGCAACGGTAACCCAGAGTTTGCAATCTTTCCAAGCAAGGTAAGTAAAAGTGTAATCACAAGCATTTACACTAGAAATCCAGTTTTACTAAGATCTGAACAAATTCACGCAGGGGAATATGATCTAAGTGCTGGAGAAAAAGTGATCTAGAACTATCACAGATTTCATGCCGTTTCTGTGTGTAGACACAGGCAAACACAGACTACTTTGTCAACAGTAAAAATACATACGTGGTTAGAAGTCTGGAATGACAGTATCAGTATCAATACCAACGTACTCTATCAATTTAACCCATGAATCTTCAGAGTCACGGTTAAACCAAGAATAACCAACACTGCATACATCTTTCACTTCAGAAGAAGTTTAATTTTTAATCTGGGATTTAACATAAAAATTAATAGGAAGCTGTTTAAATTTTACTTCAACTTCTTGTTGAAGGAATCTTGCTACAAAAGCACAGGCCAAAACCTAACACATTTGAATTACTCCGATCTTGATAACTTGTGTGATCTTAGACACACAAAAGCAACTTATTTTATAAAATAAAATATAAAACCTACATAAAGTTGAAAAAATCCCTAAAAAATCGAAGATATGGCTGAAGCAATTTTCTATTTCTTGAGCACATTTTAAAAAAGATTCTTATAGTCCTTTGTCTGGTATTTCTGAAAAAATCATTTCGCCACAGTATTTAACAGTCCTTCCAATTGCAATTGAATGCCATCCCACAAAATCCATTACAAAATTTCCGTTTGTTACTTCACAGCAGATGTATAAAAACAGGGTTTGATGATGCAGAAGATACAAGTATTGGAGTTATATTACTGGCTGTCATCTAGCAAAAATACACCAGTGACATGTGAGAGATAACATTAGATGTCACGGTTCACCCATTCTTTGAAAGATCAATATGATGAACTTGAGCTGGAAAACATCAAAATGGAAAAAATTAGCTTACTGCCAAGACCAACTAGTTCCTCAATTAACACAGTGGCTAATCACCTTAGCCTTCAAGATACGCAGGTAGTAAATTCTAAAACTAACCAGTATTTTACTACCTAGTAAATATTTCAACCTCATTGTTATTTTTACTGTATCAGCACAGAAGTTCTAGAGATATGTTACATGAATACAGATTTGGAGCACTGCAGCTTCATAGTTCCGAGTCTGAAAAACAGAAAAATCCCTGATCAATGGTAAAAAAGAACAGAAAGTACCTGAGGAGATGAAAGGCCATCCTTTGATTGCACCATGTCTTTTATGGTAACAATACAAACTATCCTCATCTCTGTATTCTCACAAGCCAAACCCACTCCCTATGTAGCCGTTAGATGCCAGCTGCTGTCAGTACCGAACTTTGTCCAGAGAGCAAATTCCAGCACAGAAAGGGGACAGCCAAAGAAGACTGGCCAGCGTTGGCTTTCCATACACAGGGCAGGGCATGCAACCAAGCGCAGCCGTAGGAGGAGGCGTACAAGCAGGGTCTTGGGGTTTCTGTCATCAATGGCAGAGCAAAGAACCCCGACCGTCCTGCAATCCAGCCACCAACACCCTCCTCCTATTTAGGTCAAACACAAGGCCTGCCTAACCTGCTGTCTGCCGTTGTTCATCAGATTCCTGATCTTGATCCCTGGCAGCCACCTTCTGGATCCTGAGGGGTTTGTTGAACTTTCAGGAATAAGATTTATCTCTCCCATCCAAGTCTTTCCTAATCCTCCTCTTTTTGCAGGTGGCACAGACACTGCAGGCTCGAGCACAAGAAACCTACCAGAAGCGATCCTATGATTTATTGCTTCCGATTTCTATCTCTTTTGTATCACTCCTTCCCTTTATTGCCTGGAAATAAACACTAACTTGAAAGGAAAAGAAAAATGGTCACACACCAGTTTCTAGGATGGTTCTGCTTTTCAAATCAGAAGCACGTTGCGGAGGATTTTGGTGTGGGGCCATGATACCGAAATGGCTCAGCTAATTGAGGGCAACCTCAAGGTCAACACAAACTGTAGTGTGGACATAAAAAGTCAAGGGCAAAAAAATAAAGAGGAAAGGCAGAGTAATATGATGCAATGAAAAATGGAGAACAAGAAAGACAAATCAGAAAGGGAAGGACACATCCATATCAGTGGGCAAAAAAACTATTCTCAGAATATTTTCCTATGCACAATCTACAGTGAAAACTTTCCATCAACGAACACAAATTCTCAAAAGGATTAGGACTCATGCCTAGCTAATATATAGGACTCATAAGCTACTGTGAAGAAACAGTATCTGTAATTAGAAATTTTAGTGAAGCAGTTTCAAAACAGGAAGGCCAAAACAATTTATGGTACACTTCCTTGACGCTTAATAGGTTTGAAAACAGAGATGCTGGTCACAAGTTTTCAGCAATCTAACCCAGCTGCAAACGCAAAATAGCCTTCTGAAGCCTTATACAGACTAATCTAATACATTTCAGGAAAAAAAAAGTGAGATCAATACATCCATATGTCATACAAGACTACACAGAACAATTTTGTACTGGGAAATACCAAAACCACTGTCTAAATGGCAAAGCCCTCCGAATTGCCATTGAAAGATGGCAAGGCTTTCTGGGTCAGCTGAATTTGAATAATAGGGTGTTCTTAGCCCAAATAACCTATTGACTTCATATATAACAAAACAGAGAGACTCTTTCAAGTGCCTCCTAGATTTAGCAGCTGTTGCTCTGACACTGTCAGCAATGCATCCATCTTAATCACAGTATGATCCTTTCAACTTTTCTTTTTGAGGCTCTGCTTACTTCCTTCTACCCTTCAAGTCCCCTCACTGCCCAAGATGTATGTCAGCTCAAAGCACTGTGTGAATAAGAGCTAGAACAATATATCTGGTTTCTCCTGGTTCACAACTTTTTGTTTTAGCATATGATACATACGCAATCTACATAATATTGTGCCTATACATACAGGAAACCTGTATCTAGATGCCTATGCGAGGTGCCCTCTGGCTACTTTTGTTTTTCTCTTCTGATGCACTTCGCTGTAGCAACTCCCCAGTAACTTCCCTTGCCCATCACCACAGGCATTTTACTTTTTATTCTCATTATTCTTTTTGATTTTTCTTTGCTTGAAATACAAGACTCCATATGTTTTGCTCTTCTGTTATTGGAAAACATTAATGCTGTGTACCAGAGGGCACAGTCAAATGAGGAATTGCCATTTGGACAGAATTATATACCCAAGTATTGCTTAGGGTATATCACCTGTACAAGTGCTTTAAGCAGGTCTTGGCTTTGTTTCTGCCAGAATCTAAGGCAATATTTTAATGCTGAAAACAATATTCAATACTTTCCAAAGGAATATTTGTTCCGTCAAACTCTTTCAAACTAACTGGTCCTTAATGGCCTACAACTCATTGCAGATATGTTTCTAGTTCTTAAAAATGTGACCCATCTGAATTATACCTGCTTTTAAAAGAAAGCTCAACCATATGCACTTTTAGTTCATTTTAATTCATATTCAAATTCTTCTCCTTATTCGAGTTCTCATCTGAAAAATTTAAATATTACTTTAACTGTATAGGTCATAACAGAGTTGGGAGTGCCTTGAAAAGGGAGCAGTCCTCATATTTCACCAGTAAAGCATGAGAAGGCTGCACATCTGAAACAGCTTTAGTATACTGGGTAATTCACATTCACTAAGTGGATTAGCTGAAATAAGCATAATAAATGAAAGAGAATAAAATAAAAAACAATTTCACACTAAGTGAAGGCTTGACTTATAGGAAGTGGCAGCTCTGATGGCCCAAGGCATAGAATTAGTTTTGCCACTCGATAATTTGACTGATTCACTCGAGTGGCCAGAAGAGGACATTTTCTGCCTGATTTCAGTGTAATCAAGTCACCTGCTCAGCGATTGCCAGGGCCAAGTCAACTGCACTCTGCTGCACCCCGCCTGCGTGCCGTGAGCAGCGAGAACAGCGTTTTCTGCATATGTGTGCAACTACTACTGAGATGTTAACAACACTGAGATATACCTACCTCTCTATATTTGAAACCATATATGCAATATGAAATTAATCTATGCCATTAACTCCTTTATTTACATGAAGTTTGGGGCTACCTATGGGATGTTCTCTCAGTTCTGTTACAAATATCAACAATGAGCTTATGCATTACTTAGACAAAAGAGGTGACAGAAGCAACTACAGAAAAAAACGTAATTCCAAGAGGCTGGAAATAAAAATTATATTTTCTGTCTAAATTAGAAATGACTATGAAATTCTTTATAAACTATTACAGCAAGATTTTGTATTAAATTTATGTAACACCTGTTAAACAGAATTTTCCTCACCCTATATATAGTATATAAAAAGACTACAATATACATGCAGAGATTTGGGAATGTATAGGAACAACTTGCATGAGACTATGTCAATTTTATTCCTGCTTTACTAGCTGGGGTCAGACTGATAAATGCAATATATGTACTCGTCTTTAAGCATATGACCAGTTTCACTGATTATTATTTATAGCTAACCTTTCAAAGTAATGATTGTATACTGCATGTCAAAAGAACAGAATTTTATATTACTATTGAAAAGAATACTGTCTTCCCCTTACGCAAATATTATACCGAGACTGCCCCAGTCAAGAGATATAATCCATTTAAAATTATCATTATTATTAAAGCACATTCAATGAATATGCAAATGTGAAAAACAGTAATTAAGCATTTTAATTTTTACAATTGTGCAGTGATAAAAACGAAGATATAATGTGTATCAAAATATTTCAGCACTTTATAACCAATTTTCTACTTGACATATGTTACTGCATGATTCATCCACGTTTTTCAGAATCAAAGTCCATGATCTGGCAAACTAAATCTGTTCATAAAATGAAAAGGTGACCTTGCTTAATTTAATAAGTCTGTGTAGAAATACTCTTTCAACATGTTAAAGAATTACAAAAAGGTTATCATAGCTCGCTTTCATGGGAGAGTACTCTACCTTTTCCAGCTCATTTCTCAGGCTTTTACTGTAATTCATTAGATTACATAAAAACAATGTAGATCATTATATTTTAATAAAGCCTTTCCTTTCCTAATAAAATGTCTGTCATTTACATTCAGGCATGTATTATATAAAACACTTCTCTTTCTGAAGTAAAGCTTTTCATATTCAAGTCACAGGAGGTGGGTAGCTCTAGGAATTATATTTCTTTGCAAAGCATTTTCAGAATGAATTCAGTTTCTGGACTGAATCCTCCAGAACTCCAGTCCTAACATTTATCTTTAAAATGGGTACAACATGGTAGCAGCAACGCCAGTTGCTATCAGTATGCCTCTCTGCAAACTGAAGAGGTCTCTCTCTTCAGCAAAACTACGGTGTATGATACTACGCTCATTAAGTCAGCTTGTTTTTCTTTACACCAATTAACGTTGACTATGATAAAATAGTTTATCCAATACAAATACATTTCCAGTGAAATCTTAATATGACCCCAGTCACTTAATGAGGACAATCAGACAATGAAATCTATTTTAGTTACACTAGCTTCAAAATAAAAACATGCGGCTCTTCAAAATGCTCAGTAAGAGATGTTTCCTTTTCATCATGGATCTTAATTTGTTGTCAGCACTTGGCATCGTGTTTTATTACTTGGGAAGGGCTGAAAGAAGAGCACATTCTTCTTGCACAGGAGGAAACACCAACTGCAGCCACTGTATCTTCTACGTAGCCAAGGTCTGCTCCTTGGGAAATGAGCAGTTTCTCCAGGCAGGACAGTGAGGCAGCCTTCATTGCGAAACTTGCATCTCTCGGTCCTCTGCACATCAATCAAAAATATGCCAAAATCTTCTCTCCCAGATTACCAGGGCAGTTTTTCATGACTTCACATAGACAGACTCAAATTGTCCTCTCCTGATCACACACAGCACTCTTTGCCTGGTCTGAACATATTTACCCTCTTGCTTTCAGCGTTCCAAGCTCTCCCCTCTGAAAAGCAATGGAAAAGCCAATCCAGAAATCAGCAGCAGCAAATGAAGAACTTCTACCATTTCTTAATGCTGCCTAAACTCCACAAGAAGTATTTCCAGAAGAGAGAACTAGAACCAGTGTTTTGCAAATCACCACCCTCAGACAAGCAGGATTTCCATCTGTCACCTTGCACTACAAGTGCAAGGCACTCCCATCACTCTGAGCTGCTCCATGTGGACAAAAAAGACTAAATAACTGTCATCTTTCAGGTGATTTCCCATTCAGCACCCATTTCGTTTAATTTTTTTCCAACTTTTTTTCAAAAGATGTGTTGCTGCTTTTCACAAACCCTAGTCCACACAAAAAAGTAGAATGCAGGCCACTAGGCCATCGGCACCTACTGCATTCACAATTTTGCAAAAGAATCTGTATAGAACATGTTCTCCGAAACACCGCAGTAAGTAGCAAAACACTTACGTTTAAGCAAACAAGTAATCCAATCCAAATCAATGGGATTATTTCTTTGCCTAATCTTAAAAACACACTTAAGTATTTTAATTGTTTAGGACTCCAGAGGTCTGTATGACAAGAACAGAAGCACAACAGCTGTTAAATTACAGTAAAAGTACGTAATACCTGACCAGAATTGTAACTACGGAAATACTTGGATTTAGGTACAGTACATGCTTACATTTTAATGCACTGGGATTTATTCCCGATTTTTTCCAAACAATTTACAGCAGTGTTGTTAAACCAAGAATTTTGGTTTAATTTTGTATTTTAAAATACAGCCTTATGAAGGTTTCCTTTAGGAAGCCACACTACTCAAATCTAATACAGATCTGAACGCTGCATTTTAAGAGAATATTATTTATGCGAATGCAGTAGATTTTAGCATTGCAAATAGATGATGGATCGACGTTTTTTCTGCAACCAGAGATGTATTATTCAGCCAGTTACAACTGTATCTATTTAAACAATTATAGAGTTACCTCTCAAAGTCATAGGAATAAAAATTCAAGTGTGTATAGATATCTTGAGCTTAACAGATCTTCTGGAATACCGCTGGATAAATCTGAAGGGAAAGCAGGGTTATCAGTGAGGATCTATGCTCCTTGTCTCTGATGTCGCATGCCATAATAGTCCAATTTCTATTATTAGCATAAAATATGCTGCTTTTAAAATGGAGAATCACAAATACGCCTTATGCCACCCAAGGTAACAGCCCAGAATCTGAAGATGCTTATTTGCCTACCAGCAGTGCATTTGATGAGCCTTGTAACCAGTTACATCAATAAGCCATTAGCATGAATGTAAAAATTCTTCAATGATAATATAACTTCAGTGAATCCAAAAAAGAGCTTGCTATATTAAAATGCAAGACTGTACAATGTGCAGTTAGCCTAGGATTCTTACACAAGCACTCTCAAGGCAATTAAACACACTTGCTGTGATACTGGTTAAAGGTACCAAATGGAAACCACTTCAGACTAACTATTTATTCAACTTATTGTAAGGGAAAATAAAACGTAACAAAACCTATTCAATTACAATAGTGTTGTTATCACTAGAACAGTCCTCCAGAAAACAAAGAGTGCTGAAATCTTTCACACACCCTGATACTATTTTTGACTTTAAGACATTTCTTAATGATGACTTAAAAGAGCTAAAAAAGTCTCAAAGTCAGTTAAAGATGTGAAAGAGAGAAGCAGACGGGTATTGCAATCATTACAGACCTCAATGTCATCAGACACAAGGCTAACAGAAAAGCTGGTACTAAAGAATGTCACAGATTGTAAAAACCAACAGATGAAAACTTACTGATTTTACTAACTCTATGATACTTCAGCCAACATTTTCAAATGGTTCGCTTCCACCTCCAAATCAAGACAAATTCAGCACAGACCTAACCTGAGTGTCAAGACAATATAGTCTTAACTCTCTCAGTGTGACCACTTTAGTTGAACCTTGTCTCAAAAGACATAGGAACTCAGTAGGATCAAATTAAAAAAAAAAAAAAAAATCTGTGCAAATGCTTAAAAGTGAAAGTATATTACTGAGTTTCACACTTCTCGGACAATAACTAGCAATAACTGGTAGCCAAGGCTACGTGCAAATTAAATTTACAACAAGGTTAACCATTCAGTAAATTCTCAACAGCTTTAACTATTCACTTGTCAAAAACGTATCCCACCCAGATAAAGCAGACACTAAAAATGGATCCCTAAAGAAAGATAACATTAAAAGAGAAAAGAGAGGAACAGAGGGACTCATAGTCACCAAGTATAGTTTTTAGATCATCAGAACTCTACTGAATAGCTGTATTTTAAAGAGTAATGATATGATCCTGCATTCTTCATTCACTCAAATTCATGCTCCCTTCAGCATAGAAATTTGCTGGCATGAGATGGGGTGGTATTCAATCATGCAGCATACATGGTCTTTAATTTTAAAATCCAGTTAAATAGATGTTCTAACATCATTTTTTATCTAAGAACATTTCATGATAAAATAAAAGAGTGAGCATGTAACTTATTTGTCAGCTTTACTGTGTAGTGGATAACTTTCCTATGTTACTCACACGAGCTTTCATTTCCCAAAGCTATATGCATTCATTATGACAGTAAAAATGAAGAGTTGCTAAAGAGATGTATGCATTTTTATTATTGTTTGAAAAAATAGATCTTTCTACAGTCCTTTGAGCTTCTGAGTGTGTGATTTGTATAAAATATTTCTCATTTTGGGGACACACCAGATGGAGTGCAGGGCACTGTGGGATATGCCATTTATCACGATGACAGTGCGTAGGTAGCACTGATCCTCTCACCACAGGGGGAAGCTAGAGCTGCAAATGTGGAGCAGCATTAAAAGCCCGACGAGTGGAGTTTGGCAACACTTGTACTACTCATTAACTTAATCATATTAATTTATTAGCCATATATATCAAAGTAATTCACTACTGAATTGTCACCAAGAACAATTTATAAACTGTTAACGTTCCCCATAGGCAGAGCAGTGTTGTGGCATCCTTAATCAGTACGTTTGCCTTTGATTAAAAATAGTAATTTCTACCAAGCCAGGTAATGCCAACAATGACGAAGTCATGCATATGTTTCTCATTATAAGTGGAACTTTAAAATGACATCTATGACAACTGGAAAAAAAAAAAAGGGGTAATTGTAAACAGTGAAATGAGCCACAGAAATAGGATGTAAACATACAAAAATGTCCTGCTAAGTATGCTGAGAAAGGAAAGGGTTCCCTTAACACTACCGTCACCTGCTCCCTGCTCTTGGAGCTCCAGCACTCCTGCCAGCAGCTGCCAGCCACAGCAGCCCTACATCAAACACCCCAAGAGCTGGAATTGGTCAATAGATGTTCTGTAAAGTGACCCTCAGTGAATGCTTATTCCTCAAGTAACAGCTCCTTCTTGGAAGCAGGTTTTATAACACAGAGAGGCAAACCTTCAGGGGCTGGCTCTGGCAAACTCAGTCTCTGAGACAATGCTACAATATGGAGTAGATTTGCTGCCTCCACCCCACTGTGTCCCTCTGTAAGCAAACATCCTTGCTGCTCCTGCAGCTCCGTCCTTCTGGCTCTGAGCACATCTTACAGTTCCTCAGCTGGGAGCGACTGGCGGGCACCGGAGCAGCACCAGTGTCAGATGGAAATAAGGAGACAATTTGTGGGGTCAATGGCAGCAGGGAGGCCCCGCAGGCAGCTCTGCACATCAGTTTATCATAGTCCTGTAAGCCACTATTTATTTATTTGAGTCCCACAATGATGTGACTTGGTATATCTATTAAAAATATTAACTTCACTAAAATATTAATTACATGAAACTATTCAGTTCACAACAGCTTCTCTTAACTATTAATAAGACAAAACTACACAGAAAAAGCATTAATATCTGTACAAACAGGGCAATATTTTAATTATTATCTTCTTAAGAACTCTAGACAAACAGCTAATGAGACTATGAGTGTCTATTTTAACTGTGTGTTTATGAAATAAAAAAGGATAACTTCACAGGAGGTGAAACCAATAATGAAAATAGCAGTTTATCTTACACATTTGGAAATGCAGGTGGTTTGCTTCTGTCACCTGGGCAGACCAGTGTAACAAAACAGCAGAGAGCTAATGATAGATGCTGGCAGCAGATTTAATCAGGAGGTATTAACACCAGGGAAGGCCTCAGACATCCTGCCTGCTCGTGGCAGCACCAGCTACAGCCTCTGTACACAGTTCATTCCAAGTTCTCCCTACCAGTCATCAAGTGGGGGTTAGCCTCTGTCTAACCTCTGAAATTCTGAATCCTCCCACCTCGCATCCAGCAAAACAGTATCCATTTGAAAATGCCTGTTTTCCTTTTCTAACACCCAAATCCCCATCAGCCAGGCTTCCTCCCATCCTGTGCTAAGCACTCAGCATCCCTCAGCCCTAAATGTTCGCTGTGATCTACCCGCAGACCCATACCGCACGTACCCTGCCAATGTACACCGTATTAGCCCTACGAGGCTGCCCACAGCTCCAGACAGAAATCTCAGAAATGTAAAATGGCAACAGTGTTGTTTTAAATGGGCACGCATCCATCTCGTTGGCACCTAGCCTCACCAGACCTTCCAGCACCCCATCAGCTTCAGCTGCGTGATTCCCAGCCCACGTGCAGAGAGATGTCATCCTGCCACCTGGGGGAAAAAAAACCTGCCTCAGAAAGCAGGTTTGTGCTCTGTACCACAATCTAAGAAAGTTCTAGTGGCAGGATGATTTTCTTCACGAGCCACCCTGCCCAATCTTGAAAACAAGATGGAGCAGCCCTCAAAATGGTTTTATTGCAGTAATAGTAGCCATTCTACAAATTGAATAGAGAAAAATCGCAATAAAGGTTTCGTACAGTGGTTTTCTAACCTTTTTTGGGGACAACCTAAATGAAGGGTAGGAGGACTGAAGCTGGCAGAGATAATGGTCAAAAGATCCAACTACTCTTTCAGATTCATTCCATATCAACAGTTTTCTGAGCTGCTGGCTTAAATCATATAATGGATTTCAGCTTCTCTCCACACAGCAAACTACTGCTTCAGACCCTAAAAATTCCCTGAGAATCCATTCCATAAAGAAGACCCAACCATCTCGCTAAGATACACTGATGACAAAGACTTATACATTAACAGGAGATAAAGCCTTTTTTTGTTAATGTCACTTCATCACACTGCATTGTTTAAAGAACTGAGCCTTTGATGACCATTGCTCTGTGACATACAGGATTTTCCTTTGCCCTCACAGCAGGCAAGGGCACCACGCTGATTTCCACATTTCCTACATGAATACAAGAAGAAAACCACTTTTTCCTAACTTAACATAAAATGGACAGTACTTAAAGATCAGCTCTTGAAAGACGCAGTTTGGGCATGGTTATTGTGCTGTTTACGCAAGCCCTTCCTGGCAGCATGCATCCCAGACACGCCACCTCATCTTTCTCAATTACAGCAGTTTTAACCACCCTGCTGCTCTAGTCTCATCGTAACTCAAATGTTCCCGCTACCCAAAGGTGGAAGGTACCTACAAATATTTCAAAAAGGTCAAGGCTTCACTTATAGCCCCTTCACAAATTACTTATGTATAAGAGTAGTTGTAAAAAAATTACACTCTACACTGGGAAATGCAGTATGCCTAATTTAACTACCTGTTTATTATGTGAAAATGACCACGTAAACTGAGCTGACACAAACCAAATGGGTGATGAAAATAACAGCACATTTCAAGGAGTGGAAACACAGATGGCTTGCTCGAGTCTGCAGGAAGTTACTAATCATCACTCTGTAATACCAACTACAGACAGATCTGTGAGCTCTGCAGCCAGAACAGCAACTTCTTGAGACCTATCCATCTAACCAACAGCAAGCCTGGACGCCAGCTTCTTCACTTCAACTTGACAGAAGACGAAAGAGGAGGTAAAAATGAAAAAATGAAATGGATGAATGAATCATGCTGCATTTGCTGATGTGGAGTCTGTAACTAAAATAAGCTTATCTGAAAAAGAAAACAACTCAGATGCCAAGTTGGACACATTAGAAAATAAGAATTTGAAAATATGTAGCCACATAAGAACAGCAAGTGTGACTTTTTTATTATTTTTTTTAGAACAATGTAGGCAAATTAACATGACCATCTGCATATCCGTGCTGTAGAAAGAATGGGCAAAATCTGACACAAAGATTATCAGGGAGCGGACAAGAAGACAGCCAAAAGGAATGCTTTGGGCAATTACACTGCAGCTAGAGGAAGCAGGTGACCAAAGAAGTCACCAACATGTAAAGAGTCATTCTCGCCTCCCTATCAGCATCTGCTCTACTAGAAGGGATGGACCCAGCCCTACCACACTGCAAACTCTCCTCAAGTCTCTGCTCCAGTCCTGCCCCTCTCCCACAGGTGTCTGAAACACCACCTGGGAGCAGAGCGTGCTCTGTGCAGAAAGCCTCTGCTAAGCCGGCAGGTCACTGAGCAGGGGCAGCCACAGGCAGGAAACAGATTGTTTTACATACAAATTCTGTGTGCCAAAACTGTCAGAACCACAGCAAATTATATGCAAGTGAGATCATAAATAACCAAATTATGACTCAGCCAGTAGACAACAGGTTAAAATCCTTGCAACTTTTATTCCAGTCCATTATCCACCCACGTGGAAGTCTGGAAGAAAAAACTTTATTCTGTGAGAAGTGTTAAAACCTACTCTCTTCTTAGTTCAGCCAAAAGGAAAGAATCCAATTGCAGAAGTACTGAAGGCAACCAGAGCAAAGCAGTTGGTAATTAAACGTAAATAGGTATAAAGCTAATGGAGACGACATATCCCCAGTACTCCAAGTTTTACAACAGCTCAAATCCCCATTGAGTTTACAAGTGGCTCTTTTGGCACCTTTTGGTACTCAGCAATTCCCCCAACTTTTACAGTGTTTTTTCTTTATGAACAAGATAAAACTACTTAAAACCTTCAGGAGCTCTGATTCCTGAGTGACAAGACTACAGAGATCATCAGCATGGAGCTGCCCTGCTGTGGGCTGGCGGCAGAGTGGCTTCATCTGTGGGGACCCATCTTGTCCAGGGCCCTCAGTGACTCTGCAACACTCTGGAAATGTGCATTTTCTCCCGCCTACAAGCTGCTCGCTAAACTCCCTTTCAGCTGCTTGAGGCACACTGTCTGTGACTTTTGGTGCTGGGTCACACAGAGGTTTTCACAAGCGGCTCCCAAGGTCAGAAAAGCGGCCACCCTGGGCCTCGGCTGACCGACAGCCTCCCAGGACCAACCTTCTCATGCGACGCTCCGCGTATTGAATAAAGTGGGCTGTATCCCAGTCATCACCTCAGGCTCCAAACAAATTACAACGGTCAAGAAATCTAACTTTTTTTTTTTCTGTGATACTCAAAATATCTGTGAGACACAGAATGTGTTTATGATACTATTTTACTGTCCATACCCAGCAGACTGCATCCTAAAATATGTCCCAATTTAAAGCAATATGGCTGTCTGCACAATTTGATGTCCTATTTGCACATTTGTGTCCTATTTGCAACACAGTCAGCGTGGGAAAGTAATATGGAATAATCTGGACTTCTGAGAAGAAATTATCAATGCAAGGTGGTTCTTGTGCTTTCCTGTCTATCAGTAATAACATAAATACCACCAAATCAATGAAATTCCTGCGCTGAGAACACAACAGAGCTACTGAAAAACCCCTCATTTACAAACTGCTCCTAAGAGTGAAAACACAGCTCTTGATCCCTGCCACATATATGAACAGTACATGAAGCTGCACTAGCTCAACCGTGGCACCTGGCTCTAGCAAAATGCTTTATTAACTACTTCAGTTAAGCTTACTGTGATTATTGCTTAAGAAAAGTTCATTTCCACTTCCACAATAATAAAAGTTATCGGTTCACTGTGAAGTCCTCATGACACTTGTCGTAGGAAAAATTAAAGATCTTAACTTTATTACTCCCCTGAACACCAAGACTCGCTGAGGCACTTAGTTGCAGTGCAACAGGTTCTGCAAGCAGACTAATCTGCAAGATCAAGACAGAAGTCACTGTATTCCTTATCAATAATTTTTTTAACCCTGCTTTCCCTGTAAGATGTTCTATGACTTTATATCCTGCTAAACACTTCACTAAGTGTGGTTATTATGAAGATACAATATATTTAGACTGGACTTTGACCGTAATCCTACAACTGTTAAGTCTGTTGAATATTTAAACAATTACTTTTATGAATATATTCTGTTAATATAGCTTTACTACCAAAATAAACTTCCTTTTAGCACACAGCAATTAATAAAAAAATAAAACACTCATCAGGATAGCACAAGATTTAATTTAAACTCTTATTAATAAATTAATGAAGTGAAATAAAATACTATGCATTAAATTATGTTTAGGGCTTGTTTATAATGCCACATATTTTCATGCTAGTTTTTTCAAATTATGATGCTGAATGCAGATTATTAAAGTACGATCCACTGTGGCAATGCGGACTTATCTGCTTTTCAAGTGTTTCTTCTATAATTTGTACAAGCATTTCTGTATTTTCCCAGCATATATTAACGATGTTACAATACAATACACATTAGCCACGCTGTTCATATCCCATGAGAACTAAAATACACATGCATTTGAAAGGAAGTAATGCATGCTACAGGGCTCTCTGAGACAATAGTTCATTTTCTCAGGTTTTTTTCTTTTATTAAAATAACATGTTTAATGGAATTTCCTGTAAGGAAATTACAATTAATAAAGAACTAAATTAAAAATCCATTAGATTTCAGTCACTGCAGATACAAAACAGAGTTTTCATGAACACTCAAAAAATCCAATAATGTAACCTCTGGTAAAGCTTGAAAAAGCCCTGAAGGACAAGGCAGTTAGATCAATATTAGTTTATTTTAACTGCTGTGCAGTATGAAGAGATGAGGCTGATCATCTGATGGATTTTATTACCTGTTGGAGAGATAAGTCCTGGTGATAAGAGGCCTGGAACTCCATGGGGCAGAAGACGTGCATTTTCTTGTATTGCAACTCCTAGCGAACGCTTGGGGGGTCTTCCTGGTCGTGAGCTGATGAAATAAGAGGATAAATGAAAACGTATTTTCTTTTTGAAATATCTGCTTTCTACACATGGTATTGATTTGTATAAAATATACGAACCATCAGTGATACACAAAAAATACATTAGAAATTCTTGCCTAGGAAAAAAAGAAAAATAAGTTGATTAAACATATCAGAATTGTATAGGTTTCAAATGAACTAACAATGAACTGCCAAACAGCACCTATGGTTACACAGTCATGAGCTTGAAGTCACATAAATTAATAGAAAGGTGTGGTTTTTTTAATCTGTACCACAAGACCAGAAAGAAAGCAATCCATATTTCTAGCCCTATTATACCCTTACTTCACTAAATAGCATCTTCCTTTAATATTACTGTCTGTAAAATGGAGCTCAAGAAATTCACGTGCATGGGTAATTCACATGTAAAGTCTTGAAAATGCAACTAGATGCATTACTCTGCTCACAAGCCACGGTTTATGGTTGTGAATTAACGATGCAATGATAGGGATGCCAGAGCTATTCAGACTGTGTGTGCTAGAATTTATTAGCTCAGCCCCCATGCTGGACGAGTACAGCCACGTTGCTTCCAGACACTGCTATGAACCAGCTCAGGGCTGACTGGGCAGCACAGCCTGGCTAACCAGACCGTTTCATAGAAGGCACTTCCACTTGTACCTCTACTATTCATACAGCAGCCAAGCTTTTCCACTATGCAGGGCTTCCACGACCTTACAGGTGGCTGGTGGAGAGGGGTCACAGCAGTAACTGCTCCAAAATCTATGCCACACACCTGCACCACAGAAAACTAAAAGTTGTGCTGCCTAAAGAAGTTAAAACTTTGAATACAACACAGTCTTAAATCTTGCCTTCCAAATCATGGATGATAACTGCCTACTTCTGAAGATGCAGCAATAATTTAACACTAAGCTTTCTTAAACAGACTACTTATCTTTATGGATTGACTGGTGGTTTTAATTATTACAGGCAGGTTAAACCAAGAATGTTAGCCCAACCTGTCAAAAATCTCACCGTCCCTTGACCAGTTTGTCAATTACAATTGCAGTTTCTAATACAAAATGTTGCAGGTCTGCTTACAGACCTGTTATATTTAACTATTGTTTTCAACTACCATATTTATGCCTTACATCAGAGTGCATACATATAATCATCCTATACAGCTGCCATCATAATACAGAGATTTACAGACCAAAGCACCATTTGAATGAACTCTTTCCCCCCAAGCCAGCTAATAAAAATGCAACCTCCTTATGTTTGGAAAAGTACTGCTGCTTCTCCTTGGTCAAAACAAATTTTATTCCATTGAATAATACAGCTTTTGACAAAACATAGCAAAACACTGCACAAAATAACTAAAATGTAACAAGGAATGAGATTTGAATACAAAGCATTTCCAAAATTACTTCTAATTCACAAAGAAATGTAAGTTAAACTTCACTCTATCAACTTACAGTGGCAAAGCCCTCCATCAATGTAAGACAAACTCTGTGATTAAATGGAGACAATTTCTAGCAACACTACACAAAGGTACCATTAACCTGTTCATTTCTCACAGTGTGCTAGTGTTATTTTGTATTACTGTACATCAAAGTAGCACAAATCATTTTGTTGGTTTATTATTTTATCTCTATAAAACTATTCCCCCCTCTTTTTAGTTCCAGGTTTGTCCATTTTGAGTTTCATTTTATTCAGTACTTTTCCCATTCTTCTTTTTTATGCTTTGTTTATCATACTATGATGGCTATGTGGAAAGGCTTCTACAAGACCCTAGACTCACTAGGTTATAATCAAGTAAGCCTAAAGTAAGAGTGATGGAGCTTCACAGGAAGTTACATGCACACACCATTCTTTACTAAAATCATCTGCTGCAATCATCCACTGCACAAGAATATTTTCTAACAGACAGTATTAGGCTGGTACATGAGAGTTTTAAACAAAAAAGAATCGTTGCTCTTTTGATTTACAGAAACCTGTGCTTATACATATGCACGTGCAAGCGCTTAGCTAGCACTCACAATGAAAAAAAAAATTACAAACCCCCTAAAATTAGCAGCTTTCTGCAGCAGGAGAACCGAATCAACGAAACTACAAAACATTCTCTTCTCAAGCTCAAATACTAACAAATCTTTTGCATAAAACTCCATATGTAGATATTAATCTAAGAACAACATTAACAAAATAAACAGTTTTAAAAGATTTTATGAAGAAACATTTTATTTATGATTTTTCATAAACAGTTTTTAGAAGAAGAGAAGGAGAGACAGTGGAGTTTCGTTCCTTGTTACGCAATTTTTGCACCGACAGCACTTTAAGTCAATGACCCTGTTGACCGAGTAGACAACACATAGCCCACAGGTTCACCAGATCAGCTCTTGCGGTGTTTCACAGCACATACTACAGCAGAAGTGAAACTCTCCGATCTGTGGTTACGCAATGACCTGTACAGAATGCCCAGGGTTAGAAGAGTTTTAGGAGATGATGAAAGAAGCTCATACCAAAACTCACTCAGCCCCCTTTCAGAGCCCCACTGACTGCGTTTATATCCTGCCTACTTACACAAGTAACACAAGCACCACTGAGAAAACACAGCACTGTTCTCTCTGGGGTTTGGTGTCTTTGGGATTGTGGTCCTTTTGGAGAAGGGGTTTAATAGTCTCTGAAGAAAAAAAAATAATGCATACTTCTAACATATTCATGCCCTTTTAGTGAGTATTATTATAAAGCTTTAACCACAAGGGGCCAAATACTGGTCTTACATAGCTGTAGGCATAACAGTTTGAATGGAATTGCTCCCAGCTGAACCCATTCAAAATAGATCAAGGTCCACTGTCGCCAATTTAATGTTAGCTTTGAAATGAAAAAAAAAAAGGCTGGATGCTACTTATAGCTGTCTGACTTTCACTCATGCAACACCTGTGAGAAGGAACCATTTGGGTCTTTAACACCATGCCCTGTAATTGGCCTGTGAACACCTTCAATGCTGTATGCCTGGTTCTGAACCAAGGAAATGAAGCAAGAGCCAAACCCAGCACCCTGAGATGCTGCCGCTGAGTCTGCAGGCAGGTACTTCACACTTTCAGCTGGACTGCCTGGATATGACCAGCAACCATTATCACCCATCACGAACCAAGGTACTGTGCTTGGAAGAACACCAGAACTCACAGAAAGCACCTCAGTAGCATATCTGAATCCCAATGCTTCTGGTCTCGTTTTTGCTAGAAACAGATTTTCTGGCATTTTTGGTTAAATGTGAAACCAGAAATTTCAGAGAGACAGGACATAAATGTTTGCTCTAAATCTTATTTAAAAATAAGATACATACAAGAGAAACAAAACCAGCAGCAGATTCAAAATTTTTCTAGGATTTACTTTATGCTGTAGATACGCTCCTGTCAGAACTAGGGCTGACATCACCAAGCAATGAAATCACACTGGTCTATCTCAATACTCTCTACCTAGCACGCTTCCTGTCATCTTACAAAGTCCAGAATTTCAACAAATGGCACGTTTACTATTTAGAACATATCTAATCTTCGTAATTCAGGGGAAACTGCTAATACATACCTTGAGCATGAATTGTAAGGCAAGGAGAATTATTTGGGGAGAGTAAGACATTATTTGTGATTATGTAAGTAGTAGCATATAAATACTAAAGGCATTAGCATATAAAAATTAACTTTATTAAATGATATTTCTCCTAATCTTTTGTCACACTGCTCTTTTATTGCATTTTCTTCTTCACCTTTATTTAATTCAAGAAAGTTATATATTCAAGAAGTCTAGAGCAAAGGAAGCATAAACAGGAACAATCAGCCTCAAAGAAGTTTAAATGTATTTCTTTGAGATTCTAAAACCTCTACAAAAACTTTGTGTTTGTTATCAATAGGTCTTTGTGAATGGAAAATGACTCAATTCTAAATTAGATGTTACTTTAGTGAGAAACTACTGGTTGATAGATTATCACTGAAAAACATTTAAAAGTACAAAAGTTAGTCACAAGCAAAGACCATGGAGTCTAAAACACAAGTGCAATGTTGTTTTTCATTAATAAATTTAGTAATTTTATTCTTTTTACTAAATAAATGCAAATAAATTGGCCAGCTCAAAGTCTACGCTGGTTAAATTCTATTAGCATCTCTCAAAAACAAAAACAAAAGCAAAAAGCCCTTGGGCCATCAATTACTTGAAAGTGAAGATGACTGGAAGTTTTGCGGTTTCACCTGTATTTACACAAAGGTTCTACAGCCATCCTTGTCATCCTTCTCCACCACACCCCTGCCAAATCACTAACTCTGAAAGAGAAAAATTAACTAATCTGCATGTTGTTCACTTTTGTATTTTGTTTGGAATTAAATTTGTCAGAGACTAAATTAAGTTTTAAGCAGTGTATTTATTTGACAGTTAAAATTTATATAGAAAAATGGTGAGAAATCGCACATTAATGTCTGTTTTTCCTTTATTTTCCACTCCTGTTGAGGGTTAATTTTATTATTTTCCTCTCAATGTTTTATATACTCCCTAGACATCCGAAGGATTTTTAATTTGAATCAAAACATATAATAAAGCTATTTTTGTGATTTTGTTAAAATTACTGATCAGCTCCATCTTTTGTAACTCTATTTTACACTTATTATAGACAACTATATTTCATAAAATCCACAAATTCATCAACACTTTGTGAAATGTAATTAATCAGTGGAAACATACAGCACATCACTGTTGATGTATGATAGCGCTCTACTTTTGTGCTTTTAAATATAGAAGATTTACTAGAATCAGAAGTGAATTTGCATATTAATCAAGACAAATAAACATGTGGTGATTTAACTAGGAAACTGTTATTTGGATGACAATTTAATCAGCACAGGTTGAAAGGTCCATCACTGCAGCATCCTGTTTCTGCTAAAATATTGATTGCGTTACTGATTTCAGTAATGCTTTATTTTACAGGGCACAAATAACCATGTAATTACTCTTTAATTGAATGGTAATTGCTTGCTGGCAATTATTTGTTAAGTTTTGGAGTTTAATTACTAGGTTATTTGTGTTTTGTGAAATAAAATGTTATGTATTAGTAGCCCGAAACATTTTCTGTATGAATGGTCTGTCAAAACTAGAAAAGTAAGTTATGATGGTATGAGTTTGACAAATAACACTATAACACTAAAACTATTATTTAAAGGATCAGATGAATCTTTGAATGCTTTCTCTTTACAAAATTAACATTAGATGTAACATTTGTAAGATAAATGGAGGAATACTGTGCCACAGAAGCGTGATTTCCTCTGGGGTCTAGTCCACCATTTAGCATAATTTATCCTGATGTTTTGCTTTTCATTCACTGGGCTTCTTTGGGAGGAACTGAAATAGTATCCTATCCTCTTGAGAGCAAAGAATAAACGAAGTAGAAATATATTTCAACAGTACTTCATATTTCTGCAACTGAAGTGGATTACCACCAGCACATTATCTTAGCAGCCTATAAACTTTGTAGACTTGGCAGTTAGCTAGATAACAAGGGAAAGCATTATGTTTTGCAGTGTCAATGAGATATGACACATTTTGTGATATGTTTATTCCAAGTTGTGATAGATGAGGTACCCAGTACTTTGATCGTTAAGATTTGAATTTTACTTCTACACTTTTCATTTTTGTCATCAACTATTTATGAATTGGCAGTAGGCAGTCTAGCAAGGACTGCTGATTTTGTTTTTTCAAGATATCCAGTTAATAAATTAATTATTGATTCCACAAGGCTTGAGCTATTTGGTATAAAAATATGCTAGACTTGTGATTTAGGAAGCTCTCATATGTATTACAGATTTCTTCAATAGCAACATATTTTATCAGGCTTAAAGGAGAAATACAGAAGTTCTATGTGACATGCTGCATAAATTGCTCTGGTAAATAGTGGCAGTAACTGGTGCAAGTACTCAGAAGTAAAAAACCCAAAAGCATATCAACAACAAAAGCCCACAATCTCAGTTGCTTTCCTGAAACTAGAACAGCAATCACAAATTAAAATTTTGCTGTCCTCAAAGATCATGAAGTACCTCCTAGTGATTGAGAAAGATACTCTTTGAAGCTTTTACCAATAAATGTAGTATCAGTGAATTGCATTAAAATTATTTCCTATTATCCTAAGGTTTTTAGTTTTAGCATGGATTTGAAATAATCTCCTTGCTCTGGCATTTATTACAACATTTCAAAAATGCCAATGGTAGTTAAACTCTACTTGACCTTTCAGTGTTTAAGAAGAGAAGCAAACCCTGACCTCGCAGCAACCTGATTCTGTCTCCTCTCAGTGCTGGCAAACTGATCACTTGTCTAACTATTGCAGGACACTGGATCGCCAGCCACATCAAAGGCAACAAGAGCCAATTCAGCAGCAGGAAAAAAGTCATCCATGCAAAATGGGCAATTAACATTAATCATACATGAAGTTGTTTGAGCTGATAACTAGATCCTGGTCCCTATGGCAACTCTCATAAAACAGTGCCCATGCTGGCATGAGGAGAGCCACAGCTCATCTTCCACAGGCTCGGTGTGGTCCCTTCTCACTTAACCAGACAGAAGGACATTGTGGAAAAAAGCTCTGACATTCCAAAACAGAATCTTCCCACTCAGTCCTCCAGGGTTTTTCAGTAAGGAAGGTCCCCAACATCACCCTGAGTGAAAACGTCAGTGGAAGTTTGTTCCTAAAGCATCACAGATCTGAACTTTCTTCTGTCATCATGAATTGGTGTTATTGTTAGAGAAAGAGACTCCTTAATACCACTGAATTGTTCAGTCAGGACTAAAGTGCAATATCACATCTTTATTTATATTTATTTATTAATAAGAATGGAAAGTAGTACATGATTACTGTGTTCTTCCTGAAAATCATGGATTAGTAGAAGTCAATAAAGACCAAAATAACATCACATATACTTCCCTTATCAAGCAGTACGTTGGTTAGTTCAGACACACACCCACCCCACACAAGCTGTGTATGCAGCAGTGACAAGCGACAATTGCACCAGCTGACCCCCCCCCCCCCATATGGCCACTCTTTCCCTTTTCACCGCAGTCTCCAGGTGTCCCAGCTCACAGCCCACAGATGGTTTCACATGCACAGACGTCTGAACTGGGTACCGCTTCAAACTCCGAACAGGTAAAACAGGCTGCCCCAGGCAGCTCTGCTACATCTTCCCAACCTGAAGGAATCTCTCCCTTCCAGGCCAGGAGCACTTCTAGCACCTATGATCTCCATTCCTTTCAGTTTTCAAGAGTGACGCGGAAGAATTGGAAGCACAATTCACCAAGCCTGTCACCAAGGTCCACATACAGTACTCTCCTGAAATTACCGCCATAAGGTTTGGTCCTTGGGGTGAAGGTGTCTTAGCCACAGCTTACACAACCTCCAACTTTTTTTTTCTTCATTTTCATACCAGTCCTGTTCCCATCCCACTCAGTTCACTTCATCCAATCCACCTCTTCTGCATTTGACCACTGTCCAGCTTTCTGAGTATTTCTAATTTTCTGCTCTTAACCCACCTATCACATCACTTCTGTCCTTCAGACTCTAGCTACCATTAACTGCTTCCCTCCCATCCTCTGTTTTCTTCCAGATTCCCAGTTATCCTCTGCTTCTGGTCTCATCTCTACATTTAAAGGGAGCTCCTCACCCCACTGAGACCAGGTGCAGTGCTAACTACTAATACTATGAATAATAAGAAGAGGGGATGCTGAGCAACGATCAAGTATGTGAGCTGAGACAGCCACCTGCCAAATGCTTTCTGCCTCCTCCTCCACCTCCCTCCCCCGGGAACGGTGTGAGGTGGTGGACATGACAAGGCAAGGTGGTCTCTGAACAGCCCTGCCTGCCCCGGTCCCAGGGGCTGGGAGGACAGGCAGGTGGTGTTGAGGGCACTCAGCACAGCACCAGCAGAGGCTAAAATGCTCCCCCAGGTCTTCACATTCTGGACTTATTGCCATAATCACCTTTTAGCAATAGCCCAAGTCATGTCACTCATACAGATAACTGCCTGAGAATACAACACAGCAGAAATAAACCAAACCACCACACACACAGCTGGATATTGGTTTTTGCTAAATACACCAGTTCCATAGTTACCCCAATGCTTTATAGCAATGTATATGACAGAAGCTGTCAGTCACACTGAATCAGAGTGTGAGGCAACAACAAAATTCAAGAGCAGCAGCATTTGGGCTATCAGCATTGTCGGGTTCACCCACAGAATCATAAAGCTGAAATAGGCCTCCAAAGATCACCGGCTCTCTCTTACCTCTGCCCCAAGGCAGGATCACGCACACTCAAATCATTCCTGACAAACAGTAGTCTGGCCTGCCTCTGGAAATGGTCGGTGCTGGAGATTTCACAACACCCCTAGGCAAATCCACACCAATGCTTAGGCTAGCGGTCCGAGCAGGGAAGGTTTGTTGGGGAAACGGGGGCTGACATCAAACCTAGTTCTCTGTTTAATTTAAACAAGGCACCTTTTGCCACCTACTCAGCAGACATGGAAACCATTTTATATTTTCCTGCTTTACAGACATTGTATTTTTTGAGAACTTGTCATATTCTGCCTTTGTGAAGTACTCATACATACAGATGGAACTTAAAGACATAGTGTTTATATCCATGATCTTCAGACTCCTTGAACATGTGCTACAAACAGCAAAGGTACATACCTTATCCCTAGATTACAGGTAGAAATAGCGTAACTTGAGACTCTTTAGTTTTTTTTCTTACACCACCTATGTCCTTACTGAACTGAAATCTATTTAAGACAAGCTTTCCATTTTGTCAAGATCATTTTGCATCCTAATGCCATTCTCCAACGTGTGTGAAATAGCACACACACCTTGGTGCTGTCTTTAAGTTTAATAAGCATTTTATTTTATTTTTTTTTCCCATCAACCAAGCCATTGTTGAAGTCCCTGAACCAAACTGAAAGCAGCCCCTACACCTAGGACATGCTTCCAGTTTGATCTGAACTAACAGTAACCACCGTCCCAGCATAGTTTTCCAGCATGTTTGTTTCTAAACTTGCACTTTCTCATTTGCTTAAGAGAAAGTCATGCAACACTTTTTAACAAAGAGGCTGCTCCCAAAATTTCTGCAAATATAGCATTTTACAAATTGCACAGGACTTACGGACAACCTTGCTGGCAGTACTGCAAGTCAGGCGAGCCAAATCCCTTTACCCTGCATGTTCCTCAATTGGCCACCTGAAGATCTTCTGGGGAGCAGAGAAACTCTCTATTCTATCACTCTCTAAATTACACCTGTGTATTTATTTTCTAGATGACAGCTATGTCTGGTACATCCTGGGAGCGCTGGCTCCCCTGGTAAGCCAGAGAAAGCCACCTGCCTGGCGAGAGGAGATGAAATGTGTTGTGCTTTATTCTCCCTTTTCTAGCCCACAGGAAATTCTTTGTTTCCACGTTTGCCACCAAGTCCAAATACATCTGCAATTATTGATACCAGTGTTGACATCTTCCTGATAAAGATTCATTAAATTTTTTATTTGTCAAAGAAAGAAATGCGATGGAACAGACAATTTAAGGGCTGACAACTCACCTGACAGAAAGTATAACTGTGAAGCTATTTTATACTTCATTTACTTGACCTAGTTACAGTACTTCTAAGCCCAAATGTTCATAAATCATGACCCTGAAATCATAAGGATAAATAAAATTCTTATGTTTAAAGCTCCATTTTGCACATTTTTATTTGGCTTTTAATTGTGTAATCCTTAAGTTTCTAAAAATCACACTTCCAAGCTTTTCTTCTCAGAAAGGGCCAGGAGAGACTGCAAAGAGCGGCATTGGGTTTTTTCCTCAAAGTTTCATAGTTGAAAGCTGAGGTTCTCTAATTAGTTGATATGTAAGTTTAGAAAAGTTTGAAAAAAAAAAATAATAATGTCCAAGCACTAAGAATTGAGAAGTGCAAAAGTCTCCTCTTGCAGTAATTGTGCTTGCTTTTAACTGTGCAAAAAAGTAATACAACATTTAAACGAGCTTTCTATAAATTTCTTAAAACAGATATATTAAAAAGCACTGCTAGAGTACTATATTAAAAATCTAAGATTGTGAAAGAGTCAATACCAGATAATATTCTTTGTAAAACTATGCCATACATAAGACACGTGTCTTACAGATTTATCCTGACTAAGGTCTACAGGATCATTTGATTATTTATTTAAAATGAGTTTGGGTCTATGGTCAGAAGAGTTACCTGAACTGCTACTATTCGTATGTTACTATAGTCTAGTTGCAAGAGAGAAGAAGTGATTGGCTCTTACTTAAGAAAGGCATTTCAAAGTAAGTTTCCAACCAAAAAAAGAATTTTTGGTTCATTGAGATCTAAAACTTAAATAACTCTTTCTGAATTACTTATGACTGTGCCTGCCAATAAAAAAGGACCTCAACATTCCTGCTGTTAATTTTTTCCTGTCGACTAACACTTGTCACAGGAAAAAGGGGAATAAATCACTGAATTTCAGAATTGTGGTGATTCACAGCTGCAGACAAGATGAAAGGCCTACATATGTAACACACTGTACCAGCTCAATTTAAGGGTATGTCAGTAATGAAACTGAAAGCTGACTACAGCACATAATATGTATACACACACAAATTCAGTATAACTATATTAAATACTAACTGTAGCAGCAAAGATGCAGTGGCACAGTTGATAAATGCATAATAAAATAAAATGCAGTTCATTTAGCAACTTGAGATCATACCCAGTGGGACAAAGTTCCTGCTGCTGTGTCTTTACTACTATTGTTACCCACTCTACCTAGATTAAACCTCTCAGGAAGGGGCCTGTTGGTGCTGGAATCACGCCACTAACCACATACCCAAAACAACAAATCTAAATTACAGATTTGTTGTCAAAACAATGCTCACCCAAGATGTCCAACTAAACCAAATGTGAAAGTGCCAGAGATATTGCCAAGTATATAATGAGCCTTGCTAACCTTGGCTCAGCTACCCAGGTAGTCCTACTTGGATTTTGAATCCAGTGAAAACTGTGAACCACTGGAGATTACAGGCAGTATTGTTATGCAATTTGCATCCTGGTTATTCTTTCATTTCCTAAAATATCTGACTATACAGTATGTAGAAGAAAGCCACTGAAGATGTTTTTAGGATTATTTCACCTGTATGTGAAAGCTCAGCATTGATGTAAATAAATGACAAGGTGGGCACTGTGGTCAGAATGGGAACAAACACAGCTCCACTCTGAACAGCCTACAGCTGATGTTAGCAAAGACACAGACAGAATAGGCTTTACACGGGCAAGCCCTTAACGGCTTGCCTTCCTCAAAAAGCCACAGAAAGCGTCAATAATTCTCTTTCAGTAAGCCTCAATCCAGCATATGGACAACCGCACGGGACCACACAGGTCTCTGTTACCTGCCGCTACTCACTGCATGTCTGTTCAGAGCCTGATGGGCTTGCATCCCTGACTGACAGCTCAATTTCTGGGCTGTCAGCAGGCTCTACCCCAGGCTGCAGAATATCACTCAGCCCAGCCATCACTCCTTGAAGATGTGGGTCCCAAAACCAGGACTGCGAGACTGAATCATGGACTGTCTCGTGGCAAAAGGAACATGTAAGCACTTCATGGTGACAGTGAACGGCCTAAATCTTACCTACAAAGGAAACACATGAATGAAAAAGTGACCTGTATAAAATCTTCAGGGCTTGTCTCAAAGACAAAAAATAGTATTGAACTAAAAACTGGATGAGAAAGGGCAGGATGTGACTCCCTTTCACTAATGTAGTTGAACATCACATATATTGCAGCATACAGTCCAACCTAGTGCAAAGATACGCCATTACACCGAGGAGCTATAAATCTGCTTTCATCTGAGTTAATTTAGCACCAAACTTTTCAAGCCTATTTTATAGTTTCCACATACATACTTTTACAAATATTTGCATGGATACTTTCCAAGCAGGGAATCACTATCTATTACAAAGAATTATATTAGATCCTTACAAGTTTTACTTTTGACCTGTATCTGAATTCAATGCCAATTTAGAGGAACATTATTACAAAGAACGGGTTTTGAAATACTGCTGTTTTCCACTGAGCTGTATCTCAATAAGATTCAATTCAATGAAACGTGTAAAAAATGTGACTGTTTAAGCCTATTATCTATGGACAGAAGCCTAATACAAGACTTGATGTATTTACAGCACTGAGTATCATATAACCCACATGAGATGATAGCTAATTCCATAACAGTGGTGTATTGTACTGTGGCAGTACAATATTGTCATAGCAATTCAACTTTGATGCAACAGGAAACTATTCTTGCTTTAAGTGGTTTTAATCTCTGCATTACAAGTTTCAGTGTTTTCAAAATTTTGCAAAGACTCCTCAAAGTTTTAAAATAGCAAGTCACCTTTTAAAGAATAATAAATCAAAGAACATAGAAACAGTTCTCTGTATCACCCTTTGCACCTATATCCATGTTGAAAGGAAGAATTGTTCACAGCAGTCAAAAGGAGCCCCTATGATTAGGTGACTGTAACCCTCAGAAGTAAACATCTGAGGGTTAACCTTCACAACGCGGAAAATACCCTTTCAGTTAGCTGGTGGTCCTGCAACAGTATGAAGTTAAACAGGCGGTATAAGTAAGTAGCTACACTGCTTCACCTTTTTACCTTTCCAGATTTTGTGACTGTTAGTGTTTGATCTGCTAGCTACGGAGACAGACAAGGTTATTTCTACTGCAAACATACAAAGGGAGAAGGATTTGTAAACAACAAAACACAAACCTTTAAGACCACGAAATACAAAAAGGGCAGAAGCAAAAGTTCACATTACATTTCTCTTTAAAATCTTCCTGTTATTATAAGATGAATGGAACCGTACACTGAGCACATTTGAATGTCCCTGCTTACCCTAGCCCCACCTGACAGTAAACCCCCCCCCGGGCACAAGGGGAAATCCCTGACCAGGATGACCTGAGAACCACCAAAACACTGCCAACTGGCGTCCTTCCTTTCTCTGAGGACACTAAACGCCATTCCTTCAGCTCGAGGTTACACTAGTCACAGCTTCTGGAAATACAAGTATGTAGCAAGGACTCCAAGGGGCAACTACCAAATACCTGTGTGCGTTTGAGGAGCCATCTCGACCACAGCGGGGATGCTGTCACTGCCTGCTCTTCCTCTTGCCCTTCATGTGTCCTCAAGTGACATTTTGGTAGACATCTCTGTGGCACTAAGCACCAATACCAATGTAAGTCCAGTCTTGAATCTTCCCTCTTTTTTTTAGCCGTTATTTTAGCCATGATTCTGTTTTGGGGGGACTTGAAAGGACTCCTCTCCTGAGAGCTAAAAAAAATGTTCCTTGCTGAGTGTGTAATGCTGATTCAGGCTCACATGTTCAAAGATAATAGCATAGTTTTGGGAGAGCCATATCATTTTCATTTTAAAGGCCTTAAGTGATGGATTATCCGCTGTATTCTTCCCCCCCCCCCCCCCCAATAATTGATCATGCAGTATTTATTTTTTTTACTAGTTTAAAAAAAAAATAAATATAAAATCCAACCTTCACTGCTGGTATTGTCAAGCCTCTGTTTTGAGCCACAGGGTATTTTCTTACCTTTTTACACCCCTCTGAAAAGTACATTCAACAGGAACTTTCTCCATATGCATGGAGTTACAGACTGAACAAATAACACCTTCATATTTTTGGCAGCAAATCAAAAGATAATGCTTCTGAGGCCTCACTCTGTACTGGGCGCAGGTGCCCAGGTGTCGGTGTCGGCCCCCTGAGAGGCCAGGGCGCCACAGACGGGGCCAGCCCCACTGGGCCCAGCCAGGCCCTGGCCAAGATGGCCACCGCCGTGTGGCAGCGCGAGCCCCCATCCTTGCCCTGTCCCACCACAGGCCGTGCTGCTGGGCACCGCAAGGCGGGCTTCAGCAAATACCCAAAGGCTATCACTTCAGTGCAAGGCCATTAGAAAGACTTAATTTTAACTATAAACGCAGAAAAGCAAACAAACCGACCATGTTTTCTATGATCTTATTTTTTTTCAAAAGCTTTCTTCTAGAAAGACGAAATTTTTTGTATGAAGATAAATGCTAAACAGTGAATTCTGCGGCTGGCCCAACAACTATTCACATCACTTTTCCTGGCAGTGACTTAAAAATGATCATCAAGGTATGTGATACTACCTCTGCTGGTACTAGGGATATTCAAACGCACGACACTGAAATAAATACATTAAAAAAAAAAACAACAACCAAAAAAACCCCCAAAAAAACCCACTCGAAAGAAAATAATTTGATTCCTTTTTTAAAAACTTTCATGTGAGTGAATTAATTTAAAATAAGTACCCATAATTAATTTTTCCAGACAGAAAAGTTAGTAATACTACCACGAAGGAGTAAATGCCTCAGCACCACGGGATAAAAGGACAGCTTTTGTAAGGAGCAGCAGGGTACTTAAGAAGTGCTGTGATGGTGGTTGGTGGGTACCACCTTCACAAGTTGCCCAAACTCAGACTCTGACTTTAGTAACAGGCTTAGGAACACCCCCTAAAGCCCAAAAAACAGTTCTTGAAGTTAAAACCTCTCCAAAAGAGATCAGGGATCTTACCTTCAACATAATTTTGAATCTGCCCAAACCCTGATTAAAACAACATGCTAATAAATTTAGTTTGCATCCGAGGCAAAATCTTGGTGCATTTGTACCATAAGTCAATGCTGCCACATAACTCTTGCAAAAGGTGAGAATTTTCTTGAAGAACACTGCATCAGGACTGTCGCTACTACATAGAGCTTCATGGGTCAGCACAGGCAGCTGAGGCTGGAGAAGAGGCAGCAGAGGAGTACCTTGATACACAAGAAATTTATGGTTGAATTTTTCTCCATTATCTCAGTATAAAACCAGAGTAGTAATTTCAACTATGTTAAAAAAGCATTACCCTTCAGTAATGCTAGAAATATGCCATATTTTGCACACACATATGCACGCACGCAGACACAGAAATACTACCTGATTAAAACTCTTGGTAACAGCAGATGATTGAAATGCTCATGTAAACAAACCACACTGCACTCTGATTCTGAATGTGGCCAATCTCAGAGCTGATTGTATGAGAGAGTAAGTTTCAACTAGAAACTGTAACTCAGCTGGCTACCAGAAACATGGATTCAAAAAGGACACCATGACATCCAATTCTTCTCCAGCCTCTCCCCGCTGCACTCTGTGAGCAGCAGGTATCATTCCTTCCCCTAAGAGATTACCGCATCGCTCTTTCCCTTCTTGGTAAAAATCCCTGTGCTCCTCCAGTAACATTTACCCTTTCCCTCCCAAGTGGTCTAACAGATACGTATCTAATCCAAGCAAGAATAATTACTCTCAACTCCTACTGAGCTTCAAATACTACTTGGGTTTTTTATACATATCTTGAAGAAGTAGTTTTCTGACCAAAAGCTACACTCACAAACCTTTCTCACCACAGTTACAACTTGTTTGCCACTGACAAACAAACACAATGCCATTTTGTAAATGCATTTTTTTTAATCATCTAGACTGTCACATACATTGAGGACAAACTAGGAGGAGCCAACTACAGAAAAAGCCAGAATCAGTTCAGGACACTGAGAAGTGGCAGGAGTTATCCACAGGTTTGGGGATTTCCTGAAATAAAGTATTTCCTAGAGCAGATACAATGGTTTATCAGACAAGCCATACCTGCTGTTGATTTTTTTAAGAGATCCCCCTTCGGACTGAAAGGTTTGACTCTCCCAGAAAGTACATGGTATGTGTTAACTTAGGAGCATCCACTTCTGCTTCCCTCAGTTTGAACAATCGACACTTAACTTGGCGTCAAGAAGACAGAGAAAATGTAAGATATGTGCTGGTCTGTGCAAGGGATTGTGTTAAGTACAATCCTGCTCCTACTATAGGCAAATACAGCCTTGCCACCAACTTCAATAGAATTGCAACCATACGTCACATTCACAATTCACTGCTCCTCACTAAAGACGGTTTTTTAAAAGCTGTTGAAAAAGACTAAAAGAATTCAAGTAAAAGAGTGTTTGTAACCAGATTTCCTGGAGATAAATGAAAGACATACATTTCCATGGCTTCCAGCCTACTACATTTTGCAAGCATAAATATTTACCTAGGACTAGGAGGTGGGGAAATCAGGAAGCAAAATCACCATCTAGACACTTCAAAGTTTAAATACTGTAACACAGAGGTCATTATTTATAAATAAAGAACACATCTTTTCTATGTATATTTCTACCATGCTTTCCATCCATTCCATATGCCTTCTATTATTACCATTCTTACACCAGAAAATAATTTCTATGTCACTTGCTCACACTGTAAGCATTAATTTTCTTTAGCCTTTCTTGTGGTTATTGATTTCCTGCTTTGTTGAAGTGGCTTTGTTTCTTTCTCAGCAGGCTATCCATTTTAAAACAACAGTTGTTCAAGAAATAAAAAAATTATATTCTAAAATTAAATTAGTTTTATCTTCATTTATTTTTATCTGAGTTAAATGCAAGTGACACATTTCCCCTAAAAACGGGAAATACTTAATGCCTCCCAGCATGCAAAGCAAACCAAGTAAAATTTTTCTTTTCTAATAAGATGTATTTATTTTTATGATTGGAAACATGAAAGGAAAAGTACAGTATAAATAAAGCCTCTTTTGTATTCTTATGTTGTAATCACTGCTGTGGCCAGTGTTTTAACATCAACAAAGGAGAATTATCTGGTCCACAGCCAAACTCATTTAAGTCCTATCTTGCTGCCCTCCAAATCATTAAAAGAACCCTTTTTTTCTTTCAATGCAAGTGGGATCACGCTCTAACACTGTAACACTATCCTCTTAAGCAGAGTAAGTTTGCTGTCCTCTTCCACTGGACCAGTCCGAGATACACAGATTTTATATGACAATGAAGTGACAGATGAATACAACTATTATTTGATCAACGGCAAAACCAAGGAAAATAGCATTTCTGCAGAAGGTGACCGGTCTGACATGTGCTACATCTTGTTTTGATGCTGTACATTCGATAAGTGCCAGCTCCAGAGTTCTGAGGCTCATTCTCCCCATCAGTCCTCTGAAGAGATTATCAACTAACTCGAGTGAACTATAGAAAAAGAGTGGGGTAGCACGTAGCCACTATATTAAGACAGAATTCTGGTCAGATTTCTTGCTGCAAGTGTATTGCCAAGTGCCAACTATTATGGTTCCAGAAGGCCCTCTACATTTTCTTTCTATAACAGAACCCCTTTTGTCAATGGAAGGAATTTGCTGTTCTAGCATCATCTTCCTTATCACTGTCTTTAAAGAAAAAGCTTCTGTACTACTGCTTATGCATGAGAATTCTTTTCAAAAGCAATGGGCTTTATATTCCTCATCCAGTTACTGGAGAAAAAAATATGAAACACCTCTCATATTGAATATATGATTCTGTTTAGGGAGAGACATTTCCCTGAAGGACTCATGGTTTAACTATACTGCTAAAGAGCAGACAAGAGAATTCTTCAGGGTATTTGCACCAGGTGGACACAGGTGTGGGACTACAACTTTCATAGCCAAACTGGCAGAATAATGAGTACCAAGACAGTGAAAGATCCAGGTGCAAGCTCCACACCGGGACTGCACAGGCATGTATCTCAAAATTATTTTGTAGGTGTGTGACAAATTAAAACCATTTAGAATCTTCCCCTCTTTTTAGGCTACAGCCACGCAAGAAGAGAAGAGAAACAATGGTAAGCAACCAAAATGGCCATGTAAAGCAATGTACCAAATACCACCAACACAGCTTAAAAACACTGTATACCTCGCATTCGTTTCCATGAAATATTCAGGTATCAGCTATCCATGTAACTCTACCAAAGATGAGGATTACAGTAAACACATAGAGCCTCTCTGGAAACTCAATATATGATAGCGCAATGCCAGAAGTTGTTGCATATCTGTTATCTAGGAATAATGCATCACAAAGAGCGACAGTGCTGCTGTAAGCAACTTATATGGGGACATAATCCTGCAGCAAGGGGCTAGGAAGGCCAAACAGAGACATGACCAAAAGGGAAGAGACGGTTCAGTACCTCTAAGGGCTGTGAATTCTCCACTGTCAGTACCCGGCCTTTATAGTCAGATTATCTGCAGAAGAGTGAAGAATCTGACTTCAAACTACTCACAAAGTTGTATGAGACTTTAACTGACCAGCTATGAAATGATGATCTTTTGACATGGAAACACCTGATAAAGAAGCTACATACAGCATGTTAATTCATTAAGATGAGAATTTTTCCAATGAATGCACACACGAGACTACACATTCACTGAACAAGGTGTTTTCTATAAACCGTGCACTATGTATCTCTCCAACATGACAGATGACAGCAATCTCTGGTAGGTATTTACCACCTTTTTAAACTGTCAACAAATGTCAAATGTAAGTGGTGAGCAACAGAGCTGTGTCATTTATCTTTGCAGCAAATAAATAACAGTAATCATAATAATCTAATATATAGTAATTTTATCTGTAGAGTTCAAAGTATTTTCTAAAGATCAATGTCATTATTGACAGAGAAATACAGATCTACAAGGTGGAAATCACCCTGAACTGTAGGTAGAAATCGTAGTCCTGAATCCCCAGCATTAGCTGCTCTACAGCCATGAAATCCAAGACCACAGCCGGGATACATGTACGCTCCCAGGAGCCCACATATGAGCCTGGATCCCTCACACAGCCCAAAACCATTCTGCAAAGATGGGTACTTAGAGAAACATCTACGCCCAGAGAGCGCCCCCTTATACTACTCCACACTACTCTGTATAGTAACCGGTAGGAAATTTACAAAACCCTGCCGGGGGAAGGGAGGGCAGGGGGAGGGAATGTGTAAGTATGCAGACTAAATTTTAAAAGGAAATAGGTTTTGAAAAAGTTTGCTGGATCTAGGAAATGAAAAGAAAAAATGTTTTCGTTCAGTTTCCTGTTTAGATGTATGGGTAGATTTGACTTCAAATAGATGAGCCACACAGAAGTTTAGTTTATAAGGGTCAGATGGTAACAGTTTCTGTTTAATCCTTGATTTACATTAGCTCACAGGAAAATTAATGATTTTAAACAGGCATCAAAGTGAGGCTGTTTTTTTCATTTCTCTAACTTTGCTTGAGGAACAATTGTGTTCTTTATCTGTCTTCCAGAAAGTTAGTGATTGTGTTTAACTTAAACTACTCATTTAGCCTTCAGGCACAGCATATTATGAGTTGTTTTTCAAGGAACATTAGCCCCTTAAGAGTGCAAACTCTTTGACAGCTCTCTTAGATTCTTGCGCTTACTTGAGCATTTCACAAAACCACTCTTCACAACGGCACACATTATAATTTACGCATTAAAACAGCAGGCTTTCACCTTAGGTATGTTGCCAAGAATAATTTTTCAAAACTCTTTTATCTTTTTGTAAGAACATAATTATAAATGTGCAATTAACAGCCAAAGAAAGGTCTTAAGAAAACTCCTAGAGCAATATAGCCTATTAAAATGCCTCAACCAGATGGTGGCTTAAAGAAAGTGATTTAAAGAAAATAAATAAAAAGTCACATTTTCAGTCTGGAATGATAAGTCAAGTGTAAAATTTGAGATATTGAAGTGAGTGTTACAGGTCTGTCTAACCACCAGAACTGCTCTTAATTTTTTTGTTTTGCTGTTGGACAGACAAAGGACTTGTAAACACCATTACTGATATGCATCAGTACAAAAGCATGGAGAGACCATATGCAAAAAGAACTATTTGTTGCATTTTTTCCATGAACAGAGCCCATCCAGTGACTGATTTTCCCCAAGGATGAATAATATGCTCATTTTTGTCTTTTGTTACAACTTGAATTTGTACAGTCTAATCCTGGAGTCTTTTCCTCTAAAAATACAGGTGCTTCCCTTTTACTAATTAAACATGAGTACTGTGTAATTGTTGACATTCTCAAATTGGTGTAATCACCTTGGACTAAATGGCTGACAGAATTTCCAGCTTAGCTTTATTCCAGATAACATTAAGATATTTTTTAAAGCTGTAGAGAAATTACATGAGACTACTCTCCCATTTGAAAACAAACCAGCTACATTATTTTACAGACGGGCCATAGGGCTATAAAATATCTGCTTGGAGCTAATTAACTTAGGAGAATTATCAAATACATCACACAATAAATTGACCGATTTGACAATAAATTAAACTCTTTACTTAATTGAACAGCGATGGTCATCTGGACTGCTCTTATTCACATAATTCTGTGTCTCCCACTATAACCAATTTCTATCATTTTAGATACACGTTTATTTCCTTGAAATTCAAGAGTTTTAGTAGGATTTTAAAAAAAATAATCAGAAAACAAGCAATAGCTATCTTTTCTCAGTGTTACTAGAAAAAGAAATTAAGTTAGCATCAGCAACTACATAAAGCACACAAAATCTGACTCGCACTATTTCTGGAGGTGGATAAAGATGAATAAAGATGAACAAACAGCAACACCATCTTTGACCAGCTGCCCCAGTGCGAGTTCTCCCACACCTCAGGCATCAGAGATCCTGTTCCAGGTTAGCAACAGCAGCAACTAGCACTCAGCATGCACACTTTCAAAAAGGAATAGTTCGGTATTCTTTAAGAACACTGGGTCCTTACATTTTCACAAAGAAAATCTCAAATTAGAGAAATAATGAAGAGACATAAAAATCCACAAACTGTGATCTTTAAGTGACCACAACGGCTCTGTGGGTTGTCAGGGACTCTGAGCGACCCTCTTCTCAAACAGCTGCCCAAAACTTGAAACCAAGACAGGAGGGCCTGCTGCAGTTTCCATACAACTGTAAGTTTTTATCCTGTTTCCAATACTGCAGATGCTCTGATCAAAGTCAAAGGCAAGTTCACAGACAGCAGTGACACCGCTTTTAACTATCCCCAATATACCACAGCATATACCAATGTATATGTACACAGGAATAGAAAGTGTTTCTGGAACACACACAAACCGTGTCTGGAACACCAAAACCACAATCACTGCTTATGCTTCTGACACCACCAGCACAACTTTGTGGGGTTTTAGTTAGAATTTTCTTACATAATAATCTTACAAATTTCACTGAAGTTGGGTAGCAGTGTTTATCATCAAGAGGTATTTGGATTGTCTTTGAAAGCCTGTATTACAGAGACACTTAAATAACTACAAACAGAAAAATTCACCCTGTGCTGCAACTGAAATCATGAGGGGACTGCTTCAATTCTGTATCGACAATACATAAAAACATACTCACCACCTTAGTGCAAAAATTCACAGCTGCAGAATTGTTTCTGAACACTACTTTTAACTAAAAATTTCCCTTTCTATTAAAAACAAACAAGCAAAACCTGAGTTCAAGCAATGTAGTTTCCAGGCCAATGGGTTCTTTTCCCTTAATTTTAAAAATAGCTTTTATTGGAGAAATGCTTTAAAGGAGTCCAGATAAGGTAGCATAACAATCTGTTCTATGTTAGTGTCCAGTCTATGTAGGTCTAGGTAATTACTGACCTGAAGAAGTAACTTTACTTCTGATAAATCGTTAAAGAAGCATAAAGAAAACGATCTCTGGCTGACGAGAGCACACAATTGCATTGCCATTAGGCAAAAAAAAAAAAATCCTCCTAGAAAGCAACTTGCACAATTAATTGATACATGGGAAAAAAAGAAGATGCAATACATTTAGACTGTAATTTAAAAAGAAAAATCAACTAACGGAGTGCCTTGTTCTAATAAAAGATTAGTATGCACGTGAGCAGTCACAGACTGAAACAGAGCAAATGATGGTATGGAGAGGAGCTACCTTGAAGATTCAGCAATAGATTGATTTGGCTCTAACTCAATCTAATATCTTCATACACATTCTAAATGGAAAGCAGAAAAGTATAAACAAAGCCTCACAGAAGAGACGGCATTGACAGGAAAGGGGAAACTTTACAAAAACCTTCAGTGAGAGCTGCATGAATAAAAGAAGATTAAAAAATAATTTGATTTTTTTTAAAAGCAAAATTAATGAAGTATAAAAAATAAGGAAAACTTATCTTTCAAAAAGAGGCAACATCTGTAACGTTAATATACTGAGAGACATTTATGTGTTATAAAAGATTGCAAATTAGGCAGATGTGATAAAACAAGGAAAATGTCTGAATTTTTGCTGGGCTGCATGCCTAGAAGCATCATGTCAGAAAAGGAAGGAACTGCCCTAACTCATCTGCTCCTGTATGGCTATACCTGGAACTGCATGTGCATTTCCAAGCTACTTAATTACAACAAAGATATTACCAAGCTAGAGGGAATTGAAAACACAGCAGTCAAAATTATTAAGTCATAAGAATGAGCTGATTTAAAATGAAAGATTAAGATTTACATTACTATATTCTATGTGGTAAAGAGCAGATGTGAAAAGAGTGTTCAAAATAAAACAACACATGTAAGCAGATCTTGGCACATACCAGCAAAAAGTGCAACTTTTTTTACTGGTCCAATGGCACTTCAGAGATCAGCAATTATCATTTTTAAATCAGAAACGGTATAAAGGCACAGAATTCCCCAAATCCCGCAGGCCACCTGTGGAGCAGAACTGGGAAAGTGAAACGACAGGTTAAGGTTTCACTGCCTTGATTACAGAACTTGGAAAAACAGCTTTTACAGAGATTTCACCATGCCACACTTCTGGTCATTATTTCAGAATATACAAAGAGATATTTTAGATTTAAAATATGTATAGTACAGAAATTTGCACTGGATGCATTACTTTGTAACGATGCGTAACAAACAGTTTTCCTTCTGGTAACAGCGATGCTAACACACTCTCAGTCTTCTCCTTCAGTATTCCCCGCTGCTGCTTCTCAGCTCTAATTGTACAGCTTTTCCTTAAGCAAATATTAACGACAGAATAAATTCCTTAGCTAACTGAAAAGGTTATTTGCCGGTTATTTTCCAGTGAAACTTAAATGAGCACAGTTATTCTAAAGCATTATTCTACCATGACTAATTGACATTAAAAGAAGTGTAAAGTACATAATTTGATTCTTTTTCAAATACATCAGAAACCATTTCTTTTCAAATCACATAAAATCTGTCTGGGATGAAATTCTGCTTAGGTTGCAATGTTATAATCTCAAAGGAAAACGTACAAGAACATTTTTTCAGCAATTCATTGCAAGCCAAATTTTTTTCATGAAATCTCCAAGTTTGGTGCTTGCTAAGCATGTTCTCATTGTGTTTATTTACGCATTGATTTTTATTGTCATTGGATGTAGGCATTCCCTGGGGTGGGGGGGAGGGCAATTATGAAGCCTTGAAATCATTTTTTTTTCCATGTCATAAAACATGTTTTCCTAAAGAATGGGAATGGACTTCACTTTTAATACTGCATTATTTTTCCAGAGTATGCTCATTTTTAATTTTCTAATACTGATAATGATTTTGCATGGCATAAAAATGATTTAAAATTACTCAAGTTGAAAACATCTTACGTTAAAAAATTTAAAGGCAGTTATAAATAGGTTCAGTGTGATCACACACCTCAGAAAGCATATCCCTTCCCTTGTGGACCAAAGCCTGTTAGCTCTGTTAGATCCCTACTACAGTACAGTTTGATAGAAATGGTAACATTGACCTGAATGATGTACTGGGGAGACCTTCTGGCACCTTCCAGTACCTGAAGGGGCCGACAAGAAAGCTGGGGAGGGGCTTTGTACGGGGGGGTGCAGTGACAGGGCGGGGGGGAATGGCTCTAAGCTGACCGAGGGCAGACTTAGGGCAGATACTGGGAAGAAATTCTTCCCCGTGAGGGCGGCGCTGGCAGAGGCTGCCCAGAGCAGCTGTGGGTGCCCCATCCCTGGGGGTGCTCAGGGCCAGGCTGGACGGGGCTGGGGGCAACCTGGGCTGGTGGGAGGTGTCCCTGCCCCTGGCGGGGGTTGGGGCTCGGGGGGCTGTCAGCTCCCTCCCAGCCCAACCCAAACCCTTCTGTGGCTCTGTGAGTATGACTGACCCTATAAATGCTGTAACCCTCAAAGCTCCTGGGAGCAACAGACAGAAATCCTCTTTGCAGACCTGTGCACCAAGCAAGAACTCCAGGTTTGTCCTTGTGTGCATTTCTTAATGGAATTAAACTTCAAACCACCATAAATTATTCAATTTGACCTAATTACAATACATGCATACTGCCTTATAAATTGACGCTGAGATTGAATCAGTTAAATATATCACACCTCTGTTTCTGAAACTCTTTGGAAGAAACAAGCACTTGTGCCCACAGTTGTTTCATGATAAGCTTTCTCAACATACTATATATTAATATCAGAGAAAGAAAAAAAACCCGAGCATCTGGTAACAAGAGGAAAATGAAACTGGCCATCAGTTCCAACTTTACAGTGACTGATGTGCACCTTAAAGTCTAAATTAAAATTAAAGAAATTTTGCCATAATTTTCTAGCATTTCAGTTTTTAGTAAAGACATTCAGCCCTATCATATTGTAAACAAGTCTAAAATTTGTATTTTTGTTCAGGTTTCAACTAAGGGTTTTCTCAAAGGAGCAGCCCCTGACCCAAACTGTTTCCAAACTAAAAAGGCACTGGGCAACATTCAAAATGAGAGAATCAACAAAAAACTGTTCAGAAAAAAATGCACTGGCCTTTTTTCTGTGTTTGAATTTTACCTTTAACAATTATATATTTGTATATTTAAATTTTCCATCACTAGCCTTCTTTTAGGGTATTTTTAACTTTACTTTTTCAATCTTGTGATTCAAAATAGCTCTTGATCTTTAGCAACTCAAAACCAAAAATGCCCGGAAAGAAACTGAATTCAGTACCACGCCCTTATCTATATGGTTATTTTCACTGGAATTTTATTTTTTAAAGTTTTAAAGGCTGGAGTTTAAAATGCAGCCGTAATTACAGGAAACATTAATCTAATAGGAACAGGTCAACATAATTAAATAATACAGTAATAAAATATCTAGCGAACATTATCCATCAGTGTCCAAATGCAGAAAATTTAATGATGTACACAAAAGACTTTGCCTTCAGATATTCCCCACAGATCCTACCATGTAAGGGAGATATTGAGAAATACAGAAGGTTCAGAAGGGTGCAAAAGAATCTGGGGAAAGGGGGGTAAGAAAAAAAATAGGAAAACCGTGAAAACTATTACAAATATTTGCCTACAAAAAACAGTAAAAAAAAAATACTAAAAACCAGTTGCAACTCAGCGGTTGCACCACTTCGTGAGATTATTTCTCAAACTCTTGGCAACTCCTTCCAAGCACATGTCTTTCCCCCCAATAGGGTGATGGTTTTCACCAACAATATTTTTAAGAGATATTTCTGTTTGATTCCAGAAGTGTTAACTCAGATCTCTCTCACTGTTATATGCAGTCCGCAATCCTATTTCAATGAATTCTTAGTCCTTAGTCTCAATAATAAAAAGCAGCAAAACTGAAGTTTGTTCTTACTTTTTGGCATTAAAAAAAAATGGAATTACAGCAACTGTAAGTTTTTTCTTTCATCTGTTATCCTGGTTTAGGCAACAGCCAATACTTTCAGATAGCAAGCTCTAATGCTGATAACTGAACATCTTTCCAACCACCACACACAAAATGCAGGAAGTCGATGAAAACAGTTGACCAAAGGCAGTTTATTGCACCAAAAAACTGAAAAACGCAGCATATCTTGTGGATTGTACTGAATTTAGAAGAGTGACCTATTTTGCAACTGTATTACATTAGGTATGAAAATTAAAATTAAGACAGCTAAAAATAAAGTTGTGGTTCAAAACAAAACCTGTATAATGGAAGACTCAAAATCAATCTCCTTCCACATTAACATTTCTAACCAACATCTACCCCAGCTGATCAGTAGTTCAAAACTATTTGCCTCTAGAGTAACCCCCCAAACTCTGCTCTTGGCCTCGCATCCACCACACAGCCACAAGCCTATCCTCCCACTGCTGGGAAACTCCTCATCCCAGCTACTCTCCCTGAACTAGTATTTATGATATCAAAGAGACAAAAGAAGAAAGAGAAAAAAGACCTAGAACGCTGGAGGAAATAAAGCCCCTGCCCTTTCCTCTAGCTGCTTCTCCCTGGATGCAAAGAGTCAGTGCCAACACCTTCATGCCATCCCCAAAACTCTCCTCTAGCTGCTGACGGAGAAAGAGAGATCTTTGCTCTACCCCTGCATCAGGAGTATTCGCCTGCATAAAAGGTGGGGCAGGCGACCAATTCAAAGACAGTTCCTCACCCCCAAAAAAAAAAAAAAAAAAGGATCTGGAACTTCTGGTCTGATTGCAAGGATCCAACTCAGTGGGTGTGAGCAGGGGTACACAATGCACATGGAACTACTACCGACAAATACATAAAGGGCTTCATAGCATGGTTTGGGTTGGAAGAGACCTTTAAAAAGTCATCTAGTCCAAGCCCCCTGCCATGGGCAGGGACATCTTCAGCTAGCTCAGGTTGCTCAGAGCCCCGTCCAACCTGACCCTGAATGCTCCCAGGGATGAGGCATCTACCACCTCTCTGGGGAGCCTGCTCAAGTGTTTCACTACCCTCATCATAAAAAATGTCTTACATCTGCTCTAAACCTACCCTCTTTTATTTGAGATCATTACCACTTCTGCTTTCGCAACAGGCCATGCTAAAACGTTTGTCACCATCTTCTTGAATACCTACTTTAATTAATTTCCTTTTTTTTTCTTTTTTGTGTGTTTCTAAAAAAGACATAATCAAGTTTTGTTTGAATTTGAAAAATGTAATTGAGATAAAGAAATTTCTCTTCTGTGAAAAACCATAATTTCATGTCCTGCAGATGAAAAACCACTGACTATCCACGGCACGCAGCAGGAACCTCCGTGTTGTCCCCTGCCCTCTGCAATGTTATCAGGTCTTACTAGCACAATGTGTGTAACAGCATTTTTAATGAACACATTTAATTCTGAATGTATTGGGGTGCCACGAAAACCAAAAAAATTTTAAAACTGCTTACCAAAATGTCAATCATATACACCTTACCTAAACTTTCACCTGCTTTGAGCAGTGTTTCAGGACACGATTCTACAAATTCATGCTGACATTCATTATTTACCATGGCTTTCCTTGCTTAAATGAAAGATCTTTATGAAGGGGTAGCATACCAAGTTTTGTTGTATCATTTTAGACAACTGATCAAGCTAGAGGGAGTGGTTACTTTGTTTAGCTTAATTCCCTCTTTTTAAAAAGGATTTTAAGACTATGGCACTATTCAAGTCTAACTATGATGTTTACACATATTTAAATTCCACGCAAAAGTATCTTGTTGTCTTCTTACATCCTCTTCCAATCCTACAGGGTTTCCTTTTTCAAGACTGGTAATCTGGTCCAGCAATACACCGAAGGATGCACTTCACTTGTACCGCCTGTGGTTCTGCTGACTCCAGCTGAACTGCTGCTGCTTGCTCCAACTTCAGCAACTGCTGAAGTCATCTGCTGGGGCCAGGGCAGGATAATCTGCCCCTTCCTGGATCAAGGGAATGAGGTGCCCACTATTCATACTCTAGTACCCCAAAGTGCTCTACATATGTAGATAATCTCCTGCAGCGGCTATAAACTGGCTGAGGCAGCCATGCTGGAATTTAGCTCTAACACCCCTAAAAGAAGCAATCAATTCATCCCATTTAGGGTAACAACAAAAGCAACAGTAATGAATAAAATGCAAATACTTGTTCTTAGAAGTTTAAGGTACTTCTTGAAGTATTAAATTTTTACATTGGCTTTAACTTGGACACTTATTTTAAACATAAAGGAACAAGTGAACTAGTTGCACTAATTATTTCAATTCAAACAAGCTTCATGGCACTTTGATTAGATTATCATTGTCATGAGATTTATCTAACACAGTCTCTAAAATAAATGCATTAATATATATATAGCTTTTGTTCAATGACAATTCATTAGAAAAACAGTAAATAATACGCTTAAAATCAGGATTTTGTCCCCTCGTAAACTCTCATAAAGACAGTAGCCACAAAACTGAGCAAGTCAGGGTGCCTTTGAAGATATTTAATTAAAATCTAATCCCACATTCTTAAAGGCTCACATAAATTAAGCTGTCATTCAGGAGATTTATGCATTCACATTTGCATATTACATACAATTCATCAATTACTCATGTTTGAAAGCAATGCCTTTCCCAGGGAGCGGGGCTGCCAACAGTGCCAACAGGCGCACCGAGACACACCAACTGCACCCGCTGGTCCCTTGGAGAAAGCCACTTCCATATGGCTGATCTTCCTCTGCCGTCACACACCGCCCCGAGCACACTTACAGACACCCAGCTTGCACATGATGGATTCTTTTCAGCTCAATCTGTCAGCTAGAGAAGATCATTCTGGGGAGTCTTCAAGCAACCAGATCAGAGTCAACATTCTTCATGCCATGGAAGGAAGTTTCACACAACACCCACCAAGTCACCTGATTCTGCTGGAGGCAGCCAAGCCCCTCTCCTGCATATTCTCAAATAGTAACACATTCAGGCCTAGGAAATGCTCCCAGTAATTTTCTCGAGCTTTTAAAAATATTCTTAGATAAGTAAGGCTCATATATACGTATGGAACATTCTGTTTTAAAACCATCACTACTATTTACAGCTCAATAGGAATGTATTTACAACTGCTTTATACCCCAACAGCAGGACTGGTATGAAGCGGTACCCGCATCGGAGCACAGCAGGCACGCCGCGGTGCCCCAACACGCCTGACATTGCCTGCCTCTCCGAACCACGTCCCCTCAGCCCCACAGCTACTTTCTCATGGGTATCTATACATCACAGCCCGGTATCACTTTCCCTGTTCATACACCTGCAGTCAAAACGATGACAGGATGGCTATGGCTGCAATGAAGAATTCCTCTGAGAAACCATGAGAACATGACCTACATGCAAATTATAGGCTCAGAAACTACATGAAAAAAATAATCAAACCCAATACTGACTTAAATGTCCTGCTTCTAAATCAGTTTTACGCTCTTTTTTTTCAGGCTTAATCCATGTTCATTAAGCATCTAACACTGCGAACACAAGGTAGCTTATGACTTGAAAATTAATCTGTGAAACACATTTCTTCCTTTCATATGAGACTTTTTAATAAAAACAACCGGCTAAATATATGTAGCTTTAATTAGATTAATTTTTTTAATGGTTTGTCATAATGGTGGGGGGAGACTCAATAAAACCTCCATTCCGTATTTATTTTTATCAGTCAAAGTTTCATATTATTTTCTAATTTGTAGATCACAGAGTCTCTGGAACGCGCCTCCCTGTCAGTCCCTCGGTGATGATTTCCCGTACATCCCACAGCCATGGCAGCAGCTTCAGGTAAGAGCAACAGCAAAATACAACGCTGCTGCTCTGGCTGTTTGTTCTTCCTAGAAATGTATTTTGGGTTCTTTTTGTTTGAATTAACACACTGTTTACAAACGTACCAAGGGACAGACCTGCCAAGGGAAGGCAGCGTTTTGTAAGTTACTCCACACAGCTCTGGCAACTAAGCACTGACCTGCAACACACCTGCTAGACCAGCCTGAGACCTTTTACAGCCAGCACTGATCACTGCACCAAATAAAATGCGTGAAACCATTCAACTTCATTAACTGCAGCCTCAACTGGGCTTTACATTCAAATCTCAAAAGGTGAAAGGCTAATGCAATACCCACTTGTTACCCTGTCTTGTTACCAAGCCACTGTTCATCTCTTACAGTCATTGAGTCTTTGCTCCATTTATTGTATTCTTCTCATTATGTTATTAAAGCTAGCCTATTATTTATGTTCTTCCATGTTTTAAAAAATTACTTTAAGCAGTTTCCATTTAGCTATTAGTTGCTACTAAAGCAACTGCGTAAAATATAAATGCATAAAAATTTGTGATTATCTCCTAATTTTTTTAGAAGTTTGCATAAAGCGAGTTAACAGAACAAAGGATAAATACCACAGTTGCTGTTAGCACCAACTTCTCAATGACTCTCTGACCGATGAGAAGTGACTTGGTTATCTCACACCTCTGAAACCCCTCTGCTGAAGAGCTAAGATGTACCGAGGCAATCATGGAGCACGATGCTGTCCATTTATTAACTTTTCTTTAATAACAGAACACTTCAGCATCCTTCCAGTATCCTTCACAAGCATTAAATTCACTTTTACAATGCAAAGATATCCCTCTTCAACATTTCATATGCCCTGCATATTGAGCTATTTGTCTCTTTCAAAGGAGACCCAGACAAGAAAAAGAAAATGCAGTTAAGTCCTCTTCCATAGACTCAGATGCTTTGTTTTTATTATTTTGGGAGGTTTATTGTGCTTATTTTTCATATTAGAAGCCAGTTCCTGCCTCTTCAGAAAATCTTTTGACAACTAAACAATCAATGGGATTGTTAAAATCACAAGAAAGCAACCCTGACATAACGGACTGCTGGGAAAGAGATTTTCAAGTTCACACTTTTTAACAGCCTTGATTTAACCTTCTATCTTCTGTTAACTCTCTTTTAACTTGAATTTTAAAGAAACTGCTGGGTCGGAAGGAAAAGTAATTGTTTCAACATCAGTCATCACTTCAAGACTATAAATATTACACCTCAGGATGAAAAAAAAACCCAACAAACAAAAAAACCCACAAACAGATTTCTATAGTACTAGTATAATGTCCTGGGGAAAAAAATATACGAGATGCTATACACTGTGTAAGAAACGGTTTTAAAGAAACCAGTTTAAATAGGCAGAAACCCATGAAAACTCCCACTTGTTACACACAGGGAGGTCTGGAGTCCTTTCACTATGCGACTGCCTCCCGTCGCCTCCTCCGATGCATACAGCACCCCGCATGGTGCATCTCCACCAACCCATCCATCGCAGTAAGTTATGTCACTACTCTTGATTGACTGACACTTTTTCTTTAGTGGTGTTTTATAAACAGAATATATAATAATGGCGTTTCACTCTGGGCGGGGCACTTATCTGTGCTTGTTACATGATGACTTGTCACAACACAGGAGCGGCGCAGTCAGTCACAGTGTGCAATGACATCCTCCCCTACCCCTCCAGAAACCTTCATCTTGTACGCGATATTCATATACAGCTCTGCGGCTTATGGAACAGCTGTACTTAGCAGGAACAGTGAAGAATTTAGAATGGAAAAGTATTTTTCTAACAAATTGTTTTTATTTATCTGTATAACTATTAAAATGTGATTATATACACTGCTTGAAAGATGACAGAACATATCCTACAATCAGTCTGTAAGACGATCAATACAGAGAGGCTACAAATACACTGGAGGCAAAACCAGCATTAAATGCTACATGACTTTATGCATTAATTGAATTAATAATATTGACAGTCCTGAAAGTCTCCCTGACTTGCTGTTGTACAGTTCATTGCAAAAAATCTCAAGAACATCTGTCCCACAGTAGCTACTAAATAATTAGTTTATTTTAATTAAAGTTTGACATAGTTTAGAAAGCTGGCATCCTCTGGCTTGTGTGTGCATGCGCACGGGAACCTGGCAGAGAGCTCCATTCATCCTGCACCCAGTAAGAGAACCTTGTGAATAGTGCATACAGTTTAACAGGGAAGAACTGAAACAATCATGGCTCTCAAATGATGTTAAAGATGAAAACCACAGAGAAAGGTCACTGCCCAGCACCCCTCAGCTTGCCTCGGCAGGCAGCAGCCTTTGAAGTCAACCCTGAGCTCAGCAAACACGCTGGGAGCTCCATCCCCTGCCCGTGGGACATCTTCAGCTCTGACCCACATCACTCCCACACGCCCCATCCCACACGTTAGCTGGTGGCAGCGCTGATCTTGTCACTACTACCTAGATCCACCCTGGTTTTTCCATTTTTCCTCAATGTTCACGTCGTCCCTTTTTCCTAACCAAAAATAACGGACTTCTGGGAAATTCACTCCTTGTTCACTACCCCTGGTGAACACAACACCCATGCTTGCGGCTGCCCCATCTAGTCACTAAATCACAGGCAGTTTAATCTGGTGTTTCACAAAAAGATCAGTATCACCCTGTTAGCTTAATGATACCTGTTTGCCTTAAACACTTGCAAGAAGGTGTGTTATGAGCAAGTGACACTGACTATTTCTCATTTATCAAACACGTCCACGTGTCGCAGGCCTCTGGGAATTGATTTTTCTTCACATGAAGTTATGTGGTGTTAAAAGACGGGGGAGAAAGCCATTTAAGCACTCATTAGATTGGAAGGTGACACCTACAAACATCTGGCTTCAAAACAGAAAATGAAAACTGTTCCAAATTAATAGCTTTCCATCCGCTAATGCACCTTGGATTTTTACTATATAAACATTAAACTGATTTTTTTTAAATTTAAATAATGTTAAACCACATCTACAATTTCACTCTGATAGTTCAAACAGACAGATGGTTCCAGCCATAACTTCAAATCAGAGGAGACGGCTCCTCTGGTTCCTGAAGTACATCATCCTGGAGCTTCTGTCACAAAAAGCTTTGCTGCTTTTCACCTTCAGTATTTCTCTCCCAGGAAAAAAAATACGCAACTAATGTTCAACCCCCATGGGTACCCTTCAAAGTAACTCTCCAAACTGAGACGTCCAAACTACTTGTCACTAAATTATGCGTACTTTTTACATCAACAATAATAATTTGTAGAAATGTGTCATTTTACCTGTATAACCATGACAAGAAAGTATATTTGTAACTATTTCAATTTTCTCAAGATTCAAACAATCACATTTTACATTTTAATTTTTCGATTAAAGACTAAAGTCTAAGCTAGCTATAAGATTTCCACTGAGATTTTGAACTGGCTGGCTGCCAGTTCAAGCCATCAGTATTCCTTTCTGCTGAGGAAAAACACTATGCAGTCACTTTTTAGAACAATTTCTACATATTTAATGTTTAATGTATGCAAAGGATGGAATGGAGAAAGTAATAAGACGACACAGCAGAACCACACATTACACATCACAACCATTCATTCATTCTACTTATTCCTTTAGCTGAAAAAACTAAAGAAATTAATCTTTATTATTCAAATATTACTGACAACCTGCTCTATATAATTAAGAGAAACTAAGTGCAATAGGAAGCCACTGCTCAGGTGGGATTTTAGAGATCAAATTCCCTTTTTCCCTTAGAGAAAGGTTAAGGTTTTGGGACTGGGCACACATCCATGCTAAAAAAAAAGAATTCCCACCATTCATCTGTGTTAGAAGTACTAGAAATATATATGGTCAAACACCAAAAAACCAGCACTGCTTCCGCGGTACGCAGGACGCTTTATCTTTTTCCCAAATCACTCAAGAAAGAATGAAATGCATATACTGCACACCAGTGGCAAGTCAGGCAGCGGATGCTTATAAAAGGCCACGTCTAAATGCAAACATCAATTTTTTAATGCACCCAAATACATGAATGCTGTACAACCACGACAGCCCTTTACCTGTTTCTAATTATGCAGCTTTCTGACCTGTGTTAGTCTGACACACACTGTGTGCATTGCAGGAAAAACATCAGAGCTTTTCCTGGTAATGGAGCATAATCAGGACTAAATAACAACCCTACTTTTGACTGCAGGCTTTAACAGAAAAATGAAAAGGCTTGAGGCACTTACTATTACGATGTGTGTGTGCATACCTGTACATAAAACCAGGTAGCAAAATCTTCCTTACACCTCTATACCAATACCTTACATTAAAGTACAAGGAGCCACGGAAGTGAGCAGAACCATCCCATATACTGAAGATGTTTGAAAAAAGAAAATTCTTTTTGATTTTCTTCCATCATTTCCTTTTCCGTAGACTTAGCAAAGCTTCTGCTATTGGAACGCATGTGGGGGTTTGTTTGTTGGGATTTTTTTGTTTGAACTTGTGTCAAAAGTGAATTTGTAAGAGATTCCTGGAGCTTCACAGAAAAACATTATGAGCACATGAAACAATCATACTGAGGAAATACAGCACCAAGGACAAATGCAAAAAAGTGTAATTTTATATTGTTTGCCTGTGGGCCTCAGTTTCTTTGCTTTTCTATTAACAGCTCAGAATTCTCTGTGCTGTGAAAGCACAGAAAACTGTTAACTGCCAATTAATTTAATATTTGCATATTCATTACCACGGTTATAAGAAATAACCATACTCTCATTGTGCAAGTGAGATGCAGGGATCCAGTTGGTGCACAGAGAGGCGTTCCTCTGGCGGACTGGGACTGGGAGGAAAGGCAGGGAAGTAAGGGAAGCTGAATAATTACAAACAACTGTGCAACACCAAAGCTCCTTTGATTGCCTGTTCAAACTTCCAACAGTATGCCTTCTGTATTTACTTATAAATTGTTAGGCAATCCTTTCTAGTTTATTCCTTTCTTTATACCTTTCTTAGTAGTTACCAGTTAATAATATTAGCGTGAAACAAACTAACTCACAAACTCTCCACACTTCTTATCTTCCAGCTACTTACTGTATTTTTAATAACTATATGCTAGATTATCATTTAATTATGATTTTAAAATAAATTAACTCACAAATGTAGGTGAGTTTGAAAGGAAGACAATTTTCAAATAACGAAGACACACTGCTTTTCTCACAGTTCACTAACCATTTATCTATCACAAACATGCTTACTTGAACTTAAGCAACCTTCCATTTAAATTAGTTTATGCAGACACACACGAACCTTCACACAGAACTAAACTGTGGTCCAGAACTTTTCAATGCCGATTCCAAAAGCACTCAAGTATCTTTTAAAATGGTTTAAGTGCACCTGAAGTACTCCCTTCCAGAGCAGGGCACTGCGGTCATTAGCGGCACCAGTACAAGCTGAGTGCTTCCTGTTACCCAGTAAGGCCACTTGACACTCGAGCTTCTGACATGAGCGGGTTTCTGTAACAGCCCATAGTCTTGTTCTTACCGCAGAAATGCGGCAGAGTCTCCATTTACCCTACAACGGCCTGTAATGAGGCGCTGTTGCAGTACACGGTAAATCGCTAACACTGTAAGGGAATACTGGCTAATTTGACGACAGCGTCTCTGCTACACGCTTAGTTCATCGTGCAGCATCTGAAAATGCATTAGCATATGGTATTTGATTTTTGTTCTCTCCTTCAGTTTCATTTTGTGTCTCCCACTTTAGATATTAAATTTTTCAATCACCTTCCTTTGATGTCATCTTAGTTTAATTTAAAAGCAATACAAACATGCCTGATTTACAAGATTATCACCACAGTATCTTATCACGTCATTACAGTAATTTGCAAAGGCTTTTGTCCACGTGGACACCAGAATGGATTTTATTTTCACCTTCAGGTTTTTTTTTCTGTAATATGTTTGTGAGCTGCTGTACCTTGTCTTTGGTTACCGTGGGAAGGTCTTGGCAAACAGGCAAGTTTTGCAATACTATAAAAACCATGGAGCTTAGGCTCAGATGCTCTTTGGCTGTTGACCAAAACTGTTTTTATCTCCAGCTCTCACGAACTTCCTTTGGAGCATGTTGAGCAGCATTGCTCACAAGGATTACAGCTGTTTTGGTCGGTTATGAATGAAGAGAGAGACCCTGCCTGGGTCCTAAGATCTTAGGTGTTTTGCACTAAAACCGAGCTGAGACACAAACTGGGGACTACACGTGCATATAGACATCTGCATGCCTACAACTCCCGATATATCTGGGGGGGGGGGGGGGGGTCCTTCAGATTCTAGGGGCTGATCATACCTGCCATAAAGAACATACAGAACTGGGCATCAGCTGCAAGTCTGATGGCAGAGCTCTAAGATGTTTTATAGACACCTACGTTGAAGAGAGGTGAGCGCGCTGCTCCCAGAGCAGCTCCATACATAGTGCTGGGGTAAGAAGTGTCCAGTGGCACCGCACGTGCCGTACAGCCAGAGGGGACTGGGCATGGCGGCGGGTATCCCACTGCCTCCAGAGGATCTGTAACAGCCCGGCTGTACCTTGGCACCTGCTGCACCAAAAGAGGTAAAAAAAGACCTAAAGCTCACTGGCTCATGCGGAAAGGTATAGCACTGCTCAGCTGCAGCACCTCTCCGTAGTTCCTCTCAGGGCAAGGTAACAAGCAGGAAGTTTCTTGTTGCAAACATCCTAAAGGACCCAGAATTTTATCTGTCTCTAAACACCCTCCAAAACCACAAAGAACTGCAGGGCATATGATGCTATATGTTGCAATTTTGTGCAGGATGAAGGATGAGCCGTTAAATGCTGGTGAGTCCCATGAGCTACTATACAAGGCCCCAGGGCATTCAAAGTGCTTTGAAGAGCCCTAAAAGTCACTGGTTTCTGGATCCCATGGATCCTGGCAAAAGGTAAGTCAGAACAAAGGAGATCAAAAAGGTGACCCCAAAAATTAGTTTCTCAGGAGGATTCCAGTATAATCCTTTTTTTTTTTTTTTAATTAACTGTACAAGAATCAAACGTGTGGCACTGGTACAGAGTTAACAGCCTAACAGCTTCAAGAAACTTTCAGTGACAATGCACATGTACCGTTAGATTTGGGGTTGTGTTATTAGCATTCTTCAGAGAAGCAGCAGGTTGAGGGAATCTCGACTTCTTTCCAGCTCTTCTGATGACAGGAGCTGCTTGAATAAAGCTAGTTTATTCAGACTCTGGTCAAATTTCTATTACTTTTTTTTATCCAAATTAATATTATTCTTCTGAGAAGTGAAATTGGAAATTTTTTTAATAGGTGAGAAACTATTATCCCCTGTAAAAGAAATGGATAGTAAAAGCACAGAATGTCAAGACAAATTTTGATCCTCCTCCCCGCTTCATGGCATGATTTCCAAGAAAAATCATATAATACTACTTCTTTGAATTTGTAATTTCATGCCAGAAAGAAAAGAATAAGATAAACATTTTCTGTTTGTTTTTCACTTTCACAGCAACGCCATCCTTACTTGCTTCTAGATGGTCACATTTTGCTGACATTTACAAACATTTCATGTTGATCTTACATGGGTCACATCAATCATCTATACAGTTTCAATGACACTTTGTTAAATAAACTGTCATGAAAGATTTATAGAGAATTTGATAAAAGTAAAGAAGATGTAGTTTAGCTTTTAAAGATGCATTACCCCTTTTCTGAGGTGTAATATCAACTCTAAAATACCATTAAGCTTTTCTGGCAGGAGATTAAGTGAGAAAATAAAATGTACTCTTTCATCAGCACCCACTTATTTGCATCTCTTGTGCTTCTGCAAAACGCTGTGAGAACAGATCACCTGCAGCACTCCTGGAGGAAAAGGGAACCTCACTCCCATTTTGTGTGTTCTCTTTGTTTCTACTAATGCTTGGCAGAAGCCATTAATGTTCTTAACCCATCATCTGAGCCAAAAAATGACCTCCAGATTAAAAACAAAACCAAACCAGTCTATTTCAGATTAACATCTTTTTGAAGGTAAGCTGATATTCCCAATTTCCCTCTCGAACAGGGAATGCAGACAAGTAAAACACTTTCATTGGAAGCCCTTCTTTAGATAAACGTGGCCTACAGCACACTGTTAAGATGTATTTAAATTTTCAGACTTTACTGTCTGACATCAATTTAGTATTTGAGAACAGCTAACAACGGTCTCACTGTTGGGAAGGGCCTTAATCATAGTTCAGTAAGAACAATCAAAGTTTGAAAAAACTCTTTTCATCAGTTTTCTGCTACTGGCTGATCCAGTTACAAAACTAATTATTCGTTACATCTTTCCATTTACCTGCAAAGTCAGCTATGCCTGCTACTCTGCAGCAGTTCTGCTGGTTACAGAAGACTGGCAACGAAGCCAGCATGGAAAGGTGTTCTCCATTTTACCATTATGTCTTGAAAAAGTAGAAGTGATGAATTAACACTTCCAGGAAAAATAACAAGATAAGGAATCTTTCACCTCTCTTAAAGACCATTAATTTTTGCAATGAAGAGGACAGCAAGAAATATTCCTAAAAAAATGCTATGGTTATAGAGTGCGATGCCTAATGACAAATCTGTCACAACTGTTTGCAAAGTTTTGCATCTTCCCATTACGAGAGCTCCTGTTGCCTTCATGTGGTTACCCCATCACAGGAGTCTCACACAAAATGTCAACAGAGATTGGATAAATCCACTGTTTAGGCAAATAACTCAAGAAAACCAAGAATTGTTTCAGCAGTGCAAGTTTCTTCACAAGAAACTGAATTATAAAATTATGTTGTATTTCCTACAGAGTACCTATAACCAAAAGGAAGCAGATGTAGGTGCAGTGGTGTAAGACACCCAGTAAAAAACCATGGCAAATCAATCTTCCACTAGTCTGTGAGAATAACTTCCATAAATACAATCAGTTACTTCAAAGGTTTTCTTACACCGTTTTCCTCCACCTTACAATTTCTCTATCAATAACACAAATACAAAACACAGCGCAGTTTTACAACTAGCTGAACACCAAAGTGTGCACTATGTTTACGTTATGATTGTGATCTTGCAGTCTGTGGTCCTGAGACCTTTTATACAGGTATCTTTAATATCTGACTCACAATAAAAAGACAAAATTGCATTCTTCAACTAGCATCACAGGGCTGACTTCATAAAAACCAACATCCTCCAATACTCTTCTCTCTTCATTCCATTACGTCCTCCATTAACCACACTGCATCTTCCCTTGACACTGGGCAGGTTGCATGGGTCCTGCTGCTGTCTGATTCGAAGACCCTGAGCTCACCTCTGCAGTCCTTACAGGGAAGAGCACCCGAGCTCGCCCCTGCAGACCTTACAGGGAACAGCATCCTGATATTTGGGATGCAGGAATGGATTTTTTGAAAAGAAACTGAGACACACCTTATCTGTACAAAGTGCTAAGAGAGCTAACTCTGAGATTCCTACTTGCATCACTCTAAGCTTAAAGTTCTGGCAGGTTCAAAACACCCAGTCAACTGCCCTTTAGAAAGGTAACATTATGGACTTGACTTCTACATAATTCACTGAACTGACTTGACTCTCAGAAATAGCTGATTCAGGGTGAATTTGAATCAGCAATTAAAAAAAAAAAAATCCAACCTGCAGCCATAATCACAACAATAAGCAGCATCTCAACTACTTTAATTTGTAGATATTGTAACTACTATATTATCAGCAGGGTTTCTAGAGACTGTGAATGCCAAAAAAAAAAAAAAAAAGTCTAGCAGTTTAAAGGCAGCAATTTACTCAGTTATTCAACACATCTGTCAAATATATTACTGAGTGGTAAATGAATAAATATTGGATTTCAATTGCTATGACTAGAAATAAATGGCTAGCCACTCTCCAAGCAGCAGCACCGTGAGCTACAGGCTTTCAGCATGGGCTTATTTAAAAGAAAAAGCAGAGTAATTAAAGTCTTTCCAATATTCTGAAAAAAAAATCAGTGTGTGATTTGATAGATTAGATCACTAAAACATAACTGCCTCTCCTTTACCACACATCATGTGGTCTTCAGAAAAAAACCCAGACTAACATAGATAAAACTACTCCTACTGGATACCCCAAAGAGATTCAAACACTTGAGGTCTGAAGACACACTCCGTTTTGAAATTACTATTCCAAATATCTGCAAATATTCTGAAAATAATTTGCATGCATTCAAAACTGCCAGAAATAAATGCATTTTTAATGTTTAGGTCACCTACTAATGAGTTTACTGTGTTAGATATTAAATTATGTGCTGCATAAGAACTTCACTATTGTTCTGTGAAAATTAGTTGAGCCAAACTTGTGATTATTGAAAATTAGTTAGAAAAATATTAGCTATCAAAGAACTGACAGATATGCATATGATATCAGTGCCCAACATTTCTAATTGTCCTGCAATTTTCCCATTGTATTTTCTTATTGAAAAGCACTGACATACATTGACAAAACAAAGAGAAATTAGTCTCTCTTGCCACTGCAATATACTTATAAGCAGTTTTGCTGAGGTTTCACTCAGATCTGCAACAACTTTAAAAAAAACCTGTCACATGCTCTGAAACAGGGAAAGCACACAAATCACTCCAATCTTAATAAATTTTAATTAAGTTCAAAGTCACAATGTAAGTGGAGGAGCATCCTCAACCTCACAGGATGGAATTAAAACATTCATCTCCACGTAACGTACATGGTGGATACGCTTTAAACCATCCTCATGTGAAGTTAATTTATTAGGAAATATCGTTGTGAAGCAGCAGACAGTACTGGATCAACAAAGCAACTGCCTCTTCCTCGTTACGGTAGCAAAGATGATTAATGGTAACTGACTCACTTGACTCCAGTGTCTTAGCTGCTAACTGAAGGCAGCCATGAGAGACAAGGCTCTACTGACCAAAACAGACCTTCTGCACTAGTGTACAAGATTACAAATTAACAAATAATTTTAAATTAACTATAAAGATTAAGTGTTTCGCTGCAAGCCCCAACTTCGATGATCTAACTGTTCACAGATGCTTTTTTTTCTTTTCCATTCCTTTTTTCTTTTAAAAACAATGACCTGACCCGCGACTTACCTGTACCTTTAGTATTACTGGGAGCACTTAAGACACACACAGTCGTCAAAACTGTTTTTTTAACACCAACAATTCAGCTACAACTCCTGCATGTTGCAGATTTCACTTCATGTGCTCTGGCAGGGCTTAGCACATTGAAAAATCATCTAAACAGGTTTAGTTCCTGCCTGTTGTTACTTACCTACATTCCGGTTGATACAGAGCATTCGCAGAAGGTGGCTGAAATCTCCCTTCATTGTGCCAACAGGGAATGCTAACAACAACGTGCACCCTACAACTCAAACGCATCGTTTCAGCTTAGATGTGGGAGTTAAATACTCTGCTGGTACAGACATCCAGCTCTGGGTTGCTTCTACTACGGCCTTATGGTCAAGATGATCAGTGGCCTCTTAGTTTGACATTTTAGATTTTCCCAGTCTTTATCAATGTGTGTTAAGGCTGTTAGAGAACTACATAACAGGATTAACTAATGGCAATAACCCTCTTTTGTCAGAGGGGATTACTGTCATTCAGCACTAGGGGAAACTGAAAACCAGGAGTTCCTTTTGTGGTATTTATTTAATATTCTACTCTGTAATCTGTTTGCAACAGTATTAGTGCAAAATGTCATGGGAAGATGTAAACACTCACCAGATTCCTCTTTGTACCTACAAACAGACCAAATGAAAAACAAAAAACAGTTTGTTTCCTGTCGCTCAAACTGTTCCAAGATCCTGATGCTCTATGTTATTTAACGTTTTCAGCCGACTTTGGGGACATTGTAGACTGCTCTGATGAGGCATGTTCTAGTGTCAGCCAACAGTTTATCCCTGGCACGCTTGTCAATCAAAATAAAACTAACAGACGGCTTGCTTTGTTTCAAATGAGCTTTCCCTGGTCATTAAAATTCACTTTTTATTACAAAAACTACCATTTGGAGAAAGCAAATTGAAATGTCCATGGTTCCTACTGCATCAACTCTTACTGAAGTTGACTGCTGCAGAAAAATCTTGAAAACATAAGACATGTATTATTTCATCACCTGCATGCTACCTATTATTGGTGTCCCTACAGCATGCCGACTGCAGAATGGTCGTATCATATTAATGCCTGTAACCAACGTTTGGCAACAGGATGGCATTATTTCCCCTTTAGTGTTTTCAACAACAGTGCATGAAAGTCTACAAAATTAGTATTTTCCTAGGACTGAGCAGCAGGAGTAGAGGTGTATCTCTTTAGACAGCATTAAAAATACAGTAGGTACAGAGTGTCTCCTTTTTAGAAAATACTGGGTTTCCTATTCTAAATATTGAGGAAATCATGCTCTTTTAGATTAGATTTGGAAACTTATGGAAAAAGCATGTAAGTCAATACAATATTACATCTAGAATATGTATTCCTGGCAACATAATAAAGTACTTCCAGCAACACCAACTTAATTTTTGGGAGATAAATCAAGAAGCTATCCAAATATATCCCGACAAAAAGTCATGCTTTCCAACCAGCCTTTGTGAAACAGCATGCAGCACGATGATTTGTAATGATGTACAAATCATGTAAAGGAAGCCACTATTTTATCTGAAGTTCCCACATGAGTAAGAGTATAGACCGCTGCAAATACCAGATTTCCTTTTCCTTTTTAATAACAGTATATTAAAAAGCCCTAACAAACAAGGTTTCAAAATCATTATCTTTCTTCTCTACAGGGAAATCGTGCATATAGTTTCTAATTTTGTCAATTATGAACATGTGGGATTTTAGTTATTATAAACACACTTTCCTTCCACTGACAGTGATTTAAATCCCATCCTACGGAATTATTTGCAGCCCCTAAAATCAGACTCTTTCTTTTGTTAACAAGCACAGTCCTCTGCAATTTCCCTTGGAAAAAGGTGGCAAAATGAAAATGAGAACCTCCTCTTTTTACATCTTCTACAGACTATAAACATAGAAAGCCACTAGTGGGGGGAAAAAAAAAAAAAAAATCAAGCTGAAATGGTCTAAGATACTGTCCTGGGCAATGCAACACTTTAAGCTGTAATATTAAAATAATAATAATAAAAAAAAAAAATATTGGCTGTAATTTGGAGGAAAAGTAAACAGGAAATAAACATCCAAAACTCAGCCTAGGTGCTGAGTGTGAGCCATAATCCTTGGGTCACAGCTTAGCTCTACATAACTGCTAGCCTTTGCACACAAGAAGACAAAAGCCTGGACAAGTTACGCAGTATCTGTACTGTAAGTATCCTGTCTTTCTCAAAACAAGTTCAGTAACAACTCCTTTTTATCCTGTCCGTGCAAATAGTAACACGTGGATACAAACTCATCGTGCTACCCTACCTTAATCACTGCTGCTACTACTCTCCTTTGTAGTGCAAACAGATTCATTTTTGCCCTAATAATAATATTTACGACATGTAGCATTTGGCACAAAGAAAAAAGCAGTTTGGCTGGTATAATTCATAAATTTGGAATGGAAATAATTAGAATTAATTACAGCTTCAGTCTAGACAGACACACACATTCCTGTCACATGATTGGGAAAGGATACCCAATGGACTCGCCAAGCTCTGCAACCAGTGGGCATCTATACCAAACATGGGGGGCAAGTTCCTCTGTGTCCTAGGTCCTTCCACGAAGGATGACCTAGCAAAGAAACTTGCCCTTAAACTCTAATCTATACCCGGTCATCCCCTAGGGGTAAAAACCTGTCACATTAAGGGAAGAATGAATAGTCTTTTAATGTTATTAAAAATCTTCATTAAGTGGAATGACTCCTCTTGAGTATTAGGCAACATAAGTAATCAAGGAGAGTAACAAAAGTTATGTATTCTTAAAAAGATACATTGTTTTAGCACCTTGACTGAGCTGTGTTTTCTGAATAAAACATCCACAAAGAACTAATAGGCTCGTTTTTCCTGAGCTGCTATTTTAACACTGTGAGCGTCACTATGCCCTGTATTAGACAGTGAGGCCTGAAACATGTCAGGAAGAGAAGGGGTCTCTCTTTTTCCTTCTTCCCTCTCCCACCCTGGATTGGGAAAGGGAAATTAAAGATTGCTATATGCAGAGCAGTTTTGAGAGATCATGAAGCCACTGTGCTTAACATCAGAGCAATACATCCCAGTCATCACACAACGGTTTGGGCTGGGAGGGAGCTGACAGCCCCCCGAGCCCCAACCCCCGCCAGGGGCAGGGACACCTCCCACCAGCCCAGGTTGCCCCCAGCCCCGTCCAGCCTGGCCCTGAGCACCCCCAGGGATGGGGCACCCACAGCTGCTCTGGGCAGCCTCTGCCAGCGCCGCCCTCACGGGGAAGAATTTCTTCCCAGTATCTGCCCTAAGTCTGCCCTCGGTCAGCTTAGAGCCATTCCCCCCCGCCCTGTCACTGCACCCCCCCGTACAAAGCCCCTCCCCAGCTTTCTTGTCGGCCCCTTCAGGTACTGGAAGGTGCCACAAGGTCTCCCCGGAGCCTTCCCTTCCCCAGGCGGAGCAGCCCCAAGTGGTCCTGACAACCGGAGTTACAATGGGCGTAAGGAGCTGAACTATGATGGCAGAATATAGTAATACCCTCATTAGTAGAAAAAGTAAAGCATCAGAAGAGAAGGAAATAATACTTCAATTTCAACGTATTACTAAATATCAAAGTATTATGGAGGCAGAACTCCATACTACTTAGTTAACTAGTAAAGGTAACATGAGTTTTGAGAAGATACCTGAAATTAATTGGTTTACTACCTGCTTTTTTCTACATGAAGTGTTCTACAGTTGTGATGCATGTTGTACTGGATTCCCTTGATTTGGTCCAATACACTGCCACAAAACTGTCAACTTGTATTCAGTGTATGGCACACTGATCATCTACACAACTGCTGTGCTCCCAGTTTTCCCCCTGCATTTGATTTTGACAGAGTATTGGTTAAGTACTCTCCCAAGTACAATTTTCATACCTGTTTTGCATCCATCCTTGTTAGTTTGACCTAGACTGCATTTTCCACACTATGTGAGACACCATCACAAGCCTTCACTTTAGGGACATCACATCTACTGCTTCGCCTTTGTCCTCTGTGGACTGTCACTCTTTTATAAAAGGAAATTGGATTAGTTTGACATAATTCGCTCTTGACAAATCCATGTTGTCTGTTACCTCCTGGGCACTCACAAACAGTTTATTAGTTGCAGTATTTTTCTCGTTGATCTAAAGTTGAGTGGTGTATAATTTCCAAGGCATTTCCTCTTCTTACATTCTCTCCACTCTCCTGATACCTCACTCATCCCTCCATGACTTTTCAAAGTTGGCCATTAATCACTCCGACACCTCATCCACCACTCCTTACCTACATTATAGCAGACCCAGCTGATCTGAAAGCATCTACCCTAAATAAGCTTTCTGTCACACTTCTTTTCTGACTCAAGTTTAGATCTTGCACTGTTGTCAAGGCTATTAATTGCGTTAGACATTTAATTGCAGGTGACCTGAAGACATGAAAGACCTGTGTCTTCCCAGCACCATCTGTTGCTACCTTTCCCTTCACAGTGCAGCACATCAACCCTCGCTTTCTTCCTCCCAAGACAGACATGTAGAATGATTTACCTTTACTCTGGAAGGCATCTGCTGATTGCATCTCACTTGGTTCTTTGGCCTTTCTGATAGTTGCCCCTACAGGTTCACGCTATCCTGCTCTAACTCAACTGCCTCCACTGATCTCCCTCTTCAGCATACTGCTTCTGAGGCACACAGAAAGATTCCTAACTTAGCAAACCTGACCTCTTCCTATAGTTGCTATTTTCCCTCTGTGATGGAATGACTTGTATTTAGGCCCATATTCTTTTATTTAAAGGAATTGCAAGGTTCCTTGAAAATTTTACCTGTCTACTGCCATGGAGTTCTTTCCTACAAATTCTAATACATCAGCCTGCATAATTTTAGGGCAGTGTTCTCTGCATTTATTTCTTCTCCTACTGGTCTTATAGCTTGTAAGCGCTATTATTTCATAGCCACTCTCACCCAATTTCCATTACACTTTGACATTCTCAACTGGTTCTTGGTTACACTTGTGTCCTGGGTTTGGCTGGGACAGAGTTATTTCCATCCTAGTTGCTGGTGCAGTGCTGCACTTGTGGATTTCACATGAGAAAAACATTGATAGCAACAACTAATGCATCAGTGTGTTAAGTAGTGCTTACTCTAAATCAAGGACATTTCAAGCTTCCCATGCTCTGCCAGTGAGGAGGTGCACAATAAGCTGGGATGGAGCATGGCCAGGACAGCTGACCCCAACTAGCCAAAGGGACATTCCATACATACGATGTCACGCTCAGTATGTAAAGCAGGGGGAGTTGGCCAGGAGCAGCCGGTCGCTGTGGGGGGACTGGCTGGGCCTCGGTCAGCAGGTGGTGGGCCACTCTATTGTCCATACGTGGGTTTTTTTCCTCTCTCCCTCTCTTTCCTTTTCATTACAATTGCTGCTGTTATTATCATTATTAGATTTTATTTTATTTCAATTATTAAATTGTTCTTCTCTCAACCCACAAGATGTACCTTTTTCCCTGATTCTCCTCCCAATCCCACTGGGAGGGGGGAGCGAGTGAGCAGCTGTGAACTGCTTAGCTGCCGGCCAGGGTTAAACCACGAAAACCTGAGTTTAAAACAAAAAAAACCCCACAAAACAAAAAACCCCAAACCCTTTGCTTTAAAGCTGCTTTCTCTATCTTGTATGTTAAAAAGAGCTTTTATAAAGCATTCTAGCTCATACTGGAATGTCTGGACTGGAAAAATTGCCCGTTACCACAAAGTCCTGTGCTTTGGATTATTCTACCTGAATCCACACGGATCCCTCCTGCTTCGGTGGCCTTTAAGTGCAGGCTACCGTCCTACCCAGGGCTCTTCTCCCTGCCAGCTCCCTCCGTAGCCTGGACCTCCGAGCAAGTGCACGTGCCCCGCTCTGTAAGGCAAAATCTCTTTCCTCTGCTTCCTGAACAAGCCATATCCTTTACAATAATACTCTAGATATGTGAATTATCTGATCAACTCTCTTTATATTCTCGTAACTCTCATAAATTTTGTTCAGACACTAATTTTTTTTTTCTTAGTTTTCCCATTTCTTTCTCTGTCCTACTTAGATTACAACACAACTTTTAAGGTAATCTGAAACCAACCCACCAGCCTGCTGCTTCCACCTGCTTTAAACACATTCACAGTAACTTCACAGCGCTGGTTTTGCAAAGGCTTGACCAGTTGTTGCTATGTATACTAACCTCCAGGTTTTTGCCATCCCACTCTAATCCTAGTTTAGAGTCATTGTGACTACATTAGCAAGCTAGTATGTAAACATGCACATCAGCTTTTTCAGGATGTGCATTCTAGTGAACACAATTATTTACCTCTGGTATTAATACTTCCACTTGTTTTGAACAACAGGTTAAAAGAGGAAGAGATCAGGAGAACAAAAAAAGTAGTTCCCAAATCATACTGTCAGAGAGTTCCTGATCCACTAAACTGACATGGATAGGTATAACTGCCCTGTTTCTTGCATGAATACTTGGTAACAGACTGTGCACAGTCTCACTCTACCTGAGAAATGCCACAAAATCTAGTGGATTCAAAGATACGATAACCTTATCTACAGTTTGTTAAAATCTCTGAATGCAACGATATAACCCAATATGTAAAAGCAGCGTTACCTTTTCTTATCTCGCATCAAAAAGCCCCAACCCTCTTGTTTTCCTATACACTTGCTTCCCTCATCCAGCCCTTTTCATTTTCATACACCATTACTGCTGCAGATTCTTATCAGGTCATTTTTAGTTTCAGCTGTACATTTCCAAAGAACCAAATCTAGAAGTTTTATACAGCTCCCTTTCACAGCACAAAATGACATAATATAATATTGATCCAGGAATGCTGCTGCTGTCATGCAGCTGACACTGTGATATAGTAGTAAAGTCATCAAGGGTCTACCAAAAATTGTCTGGCAGCATGTCTGCAATGCAGCTGCAGAAGAACTGATGCAGCACTAGAAATAGCCAGAGTCAGGGAAAATATCTAAAGAGTTATACTGATTACAATGCATTATGATATTAGTATCAACAATCACAATTTTTTACTTATTTTAAACTTCTTTCTTATTCTGCTTATGACCCTTTTGTTTCGTTACCAACATAACACAGAATTCTGTCTGTTTAAGAGGAATTAGGATTTTGTGTTCCTCAAGTTATGTTTCATTACAGCCACTCAACCAGGGAGCTTCTCCTCTGTAATGGTTTAATTTTTTATAGGCCATACAAAGCTTGTATTTGGTTAAATTAAGAACATTACTTTTACCTAAATTAAGAACAGAAGAAAGAGACCAAATGTTATGCTACAAGATTTTTCTCTGATGCCATATATATTTCCTTAAAAATAGAGTTTATTCTGCATCATACTTTCCAAAAATATCAGCATCTATATACAAATTCATTTAAAAAAACAGGACCATTTATAAAAGCTGTTATTTCCTCCTCAGTAGAGCTTTAACTTGAAACACAAATTATTTAATTTGTGAAGTAATAATGCTACACTACATAATGCCATTACCATAACAAAACCAAACAATAAATATTTGTAAGCTCCAGTAATACAGCCCGGGCAGGCTTGGTTGCAGCGTCTCTTACAAAAAATCAGTAACAAAATGTTGACAAAACCTCACTGAACCGCTCTGTAAAAAGAGGCAAGAGAGAAACACTGTCATTTGCTAGTATAGCGACAGCATCTTCTTTACATACACTCTGTTACCACTCCCATGTTTCATAATACTGACTTCTACACAGCAGGAATAGATCTGGGTCTGGGGCACCTTCACAACACCTATTTTTTGAAAAGCTGTCAGACTCTGGAATTCTGTATTTTCCCACCCTGATTTGGGATTCCCTAAACTGAACTTTCTTTTTATTAACACCCCTTGCCCGTTCCCAGTATTACACATGGGTAATTAGCACTGTCAACTCCCTCTACACAGCAAAGCGCACTGAGGCCTTCTACCTAAACTAGTCTAAATTCTGCCTGGATCTCCTCCTCCTCCTCTCCTAAATTACTGCTTACATCAACAGTAACCCCATAACCCACTGTCACCTTAATTCTGCCTTCCCCTTTTTGTCCAAATCTATTCTGGCTTCTCAGTGTTAACTTCAGCAGCTCCTCCCTGCCTGAAACATAGCTTGCAGAAGACATGGAACATTTCAAGACACGGAGGAATTATCTCCCACCTCTGCCAACCTTTCCAAGGCAAGAAGAAACCAGAGTAACGTTCAAGGTAAGCAGGTGAAGTTCTCAGCTTGAGGCTACAGCCAGCAGTGGCAAGGACCCCGAGGAGGTGGGTCTGCAAACAGACTGGGGACAAAGCATCGCATCCTGGGAAGGAGACACCTGAAACGACTGGAATGTGAGATTAAAAACCACGGTGGGAACAAAGGTCTAATTTCAGGATAACTGGAGTACAGAGGAGCAAGAATAGACCTTACAGGACTGGAAAACTAGGACTTGGAAAGCAAATCTGAAAAAGATGAAAGATGAGGGCATCTGAAAGAAGTAAAGCACTGCTGTTGGAGCAGAGAAGGGAAGAAAAGCCTGTTGTGTGAGCTGTGAAAGACTAGCAGAAAACAAGTGTCTCTGAAGACAAGTGTAGCTCGGTTATTTCCACTGCAGCAACATCAACGAAAAGCACGGCCCAAGGCGCTCGCCTCTTTCCAACGCTGCCTCACCCAGCTGACCACAGCATGCTGTAGCTACAGTATTCCACCAGGCCCTACGGCAGGTCTGGACGGTCCAGTAACTATAGGGCCCTAATGGGCAACACTGGCTGCACATTACAGAAGTTCTGAGGGTTCTGATGTTGTGTCTAAAAATCTCAAGTAATCGCACGCACACACAGACGCAGAGTGATGTTAAGAGACCGCTGTTCAAACAACACAAGCACCCCAAAACCATGTAATTTTGGCTGCTTGTGCGACTTAGTTCTGCTGTCCTGTTACTGCCCTTAACTACTCCCCTTCCCCACCAACCCACCCCAGAGGACCACAGCTCCTTGGATGTACACTGACAGCGTGCTGTGGGCACCAGCTGCTGGTACTTCCCTTACTGCTTTGTATAGAAATAAGCAAATGTATGAGCATTTGAAGGACCATTTTCTAACTCCTTCATTGGTAAATGCACATGGATATACAGCCTTGAAAATATAATGCGTTGTTAAGTGCAAGATAGACGGGGCAAGGAGTTAAGAGGAAGAAGTCTGGCACGAAGTGATGCAGCAGATGTTGGATAAAGTTACAGATTCAAACAAATCTTAAAAAACTGTTTCCTAGAACATAAAAAAAAATATGCTCATTTGGAAGTATAATTCATACTAACATGCTGAAGTAAGATTGAGAGAAGTTTAAAAAAAAGTCAGAACCATTTTTGTACATGCTGCGATGCCACTTCAGCTCAAGCTCTGTCCCCTCGCTCACCCCCATGGCACCAGCAGGGTAGCGGGGAGTGGGATGCAGCGAGTGAGAAGGCTTGTGAAATCTTTATTACAGCTCTGTTGTAAACCACCAGAAGACAAAGTAGACAGTTCCAACTAGGAACAGCTGTTATTTTCCAATTAAAAATCACAAGACCAAAATATTAATTTATTAAGCAAGTGTTCAGTTTGAGCAGCCACAACTACATTTCCTAGCAATATATATAAATATATATATATATTTTTAAGGGAGACTGTCGGGATGACTCTGGCATAAATAATTTAATGTGACAAAACAGTTTATTGTCTGCTGCTGCTATGCAAACAACTGTTCCATATTGCAAAATACTGTCTCAATATGTAATGAACTGTAAAGGATTTTCCTGGGCAGGGGGGGACAAAATTTGTTGACATTTTTCCAAGTGTTTTACCTAGCAAAGTATTAGCTGTGTTACACTTTGTGAAAGATTATCTTCTGCTATCATAGAAGCAAGTTAATAAAGTGACAATAACAAACTGACATATCTGTCAAAGTTTATAGATAAGGATGTCAAGCTATAGGTTATCAGCCTACAGTACTGACATTGTTCATATATCATAGCCCCCCAACACACACTCTGTCAGCATTGTTTATTTTCAGTCAGGAGTTAAATAATGACCATGTACTAAAAATGCCTTAGGGGAACTGCTTTGTCTTACATACTGTTCACCTGTTTACTTCAGAGTAAGTTTTGAGTTGCTTTTATTTAATTTTCTCTTTGAACAGCTGGTATTTATCAACTTCAAATGCACTTCAGGTCAATACACTGCAAAAAATTTTACTGCAATTTCTACACTTGCTGCACACACAATGCTTGTAAAATGCTAATGAGGACACCTCCGCACCGAGCCCAGTTCCAGAGGAACACAGAAAATGCCCACAATACTCCTGAAACTACATCAACACTTGAAAAACCCCTCCTTTTTGTGTGTTCCAGGGTCCAGCAACAGAAATCGTACCCCTTTTGCACTGACCACCACCGATAACAGCCTTTATTACTCCCTGTTCTTACTCCGTATTTTCTTCACAGCATTCAAACCTAGTTATCCACAAAAAGTTAGGAGATGTTGTGGGGTTTGGGTTTTTTTTTTGTCTATCTATTGGTTTGAAGCAGTCAACGGCAGAAACAGAAGAGAAGCACGTTCTGCTGAAGTTAGGGGTGAGGAGGCAAAGACACAGCAATGGGGGGGGGGAGCCACCAAGCTTATTTGTTTTCTTCCTAAATACCTAAAGAAACACCCATGTATTTTTCATCACACATATAAAGAAATTAATCCTATAAAAGCTATTCCATACGAAGTTACAAAAATTTTCAATTACACAATGGGAAAAAGTATCAAAATGTGAACATAAAATTGACCGCCTAGATATAACCAGTAACAACATAGAGGGTCTCCATCTATTTACTCTTTTATTCTTTATATACCAAGCAGGGTGACTGAAAGACATTATTTACCAGAAATCACTTTCTGGAACCAACAGCTCTAATTGCCATATTTGACAAAGTAAAAAAGAATGGGAAAGCTAATGAATTCTTAACTTGAACAAGTTTCTATTACTTTTTTGGAACCGTTGTGAAGAGTATGGATCTTCAGATATGGGCTGAAAATTAAAGTATTCCTCTGAATGCTCTTTCTTATCGGTGGATTTTTCTTCCTGCTACAATACAATACAAAAAGAGAACTGCACTAAAAACAGCATATTTGGAACCTCCATTTATTAATGGCAGGGAGAGGGGAGGAATTTTGAAGAGGAAAAAACCCAGCTTAAGCAGAAGTTGCCAGTATCAGTTCTTCTCCCTCAACATTAAATTGGTCTTTCTTGGGACAGAATTTAGGGACTCGCATTTTACAAAGTGATGTAGAACTGTGGTATGAGGGTTTTCGTGCCATTCAGTCCTGCATAGAAGAGCAAGTAATACGGCCTTTGGACACGAAGACACTGCTCAGCCTGAAGCCTCTTAGTGCCATATGACCTTCAACCAAGCCTACTGACCCCAATTCTCCCGAACTTGATTTTATCAGTTCCAAAAGACAGTAATAAAGTCTAAACACTTTTTTTTTAAAGCACTGATTTCTCACGAAGAACACCGCAGATTAACAAGCCACAATGTAACAAACATCTGAACATACATTTGTAAATAAAAGCCTTCCGTTTCCTGTCATTTAAATTACAATCCAAATAAAACATCATTTATTCTGTAATAGTTTAAATTAGACACCAGTAGGCAAACAAATGGTCTGATTTATGTAACCAATACTTTTAAATATGCATATTAGACAAAGGACTAAAGCCAAGCATACAGCACAGACCTAATCCCAGCTTCCATTCTAACTTGACTAGCCAATAAAAATTATTGATTTCTTTAAAAAGGTGTTGATCAAAACCACCCTATTTTCAGCCATGATTTTCACAGCTTTTACAAAAGGTACTTCAGTCCCTTCATGTGTAGGATGACTGCAAAAATCCCTGCAACATTTGCAAATCTCATTTAGGAAGATCGAATGGAGTAAGACGCTGAAAGATCTCCTGAGCTTTGCGCTGGAAACTTTTTCACAGGAGCTCAAGCCTATTGTATAAGAGGAACCAGGGGGTGCCAAAGGAGTTGGTTGCTATGGTGGCATCTCATAAATCATCAATTATTGTCTGTTATTATGAAGGTGACAGCCTCATAAAGAGATTTGCATTTTCGGCTAATTTTAAGATATTTTTTTTTTGCAGACATCATTTGCTTTGTAAAAGAAATGTCATGACAACCACAGAACACTTAAGCTTGTTATCGGGTAGTCAGGCATCCACTTGGCCCCCATCAGTTTGGCATTTGAGCATCGTAGCTTCTTTTGCATTATTGAGTAGTTTATCTTTACAGTTCATAAATATATTTCTAAATGTGGGGACAGCATAATAGGAGAACGTGGGGAAAGCGATGGAGGGCTCCTGGTTGCCACGGCAACTTAAACTGATCAATTCCCTGTCACTGTTTTAAAAGAGGCACCACTCTCCTGTGGCCCCCAATACTAATTACAAATGCAGGCCCTTCGCTAGCATGTTCAGCTTACAGATTAAAGCAGTTCATGCCTAATTTATCATTTAACATGTCCTCCCACATTTGTAGCGCTGCACGGAATGAATAACAACTTCACTTGTTTACAGCATTTTCAACTTAATTTCACTAATTAGTTTTGCAGTTGCAGGGATTTGCAAGGGCTGCCGCCCCTGAGCGCAGGCAGGGTGGGCAGCGCTGCCCCCCCCCTCCCCCCCCCCAGCCGACCGGGGCTCTTGCCCCCCCAAACTCCACACTCCCCTCCCTGCATGGCACACAATCAGGCTGTTACGTACCTGTATCTCCCTTTTTCCAAAAATACTTCTTTTGAAGCGATTGGGAGGGTTCTTTTATGGGAAAGGAAAAGAAATGATGGAAAAAACGGTTCAGTTTTACTGTAACTCACATTATACTGTGCAATGTTTGAAACAGAAATGCTGCACGTTTCCCCCTCAAAACGGACGCGAGCGATGACACGCCAGCGGCCAGACACTGCCCTTCCAGTCAAGCCTCTACTGCTTCCTTTAAGGAGCATCACCAGATTTTATCCAAACTGAACTTTACATGTTTTTCAACACAATGTTTACCACATCCCGAGCAGCCACCACTCGGACCATTTTTCCAGGTCTTCATGACCAGCACTTGTGGATGCCTTGGAAAAAAACCCTTTCCCATCCTCTGCCGTTCTGTAACAATACAGGAGACTGTGTGAAAACTCTACAAGGAAAACCAAGATGTGTTGGACCCAAAACGTTCCCAGCCATGACAGCAGTGACTATCAGACACCTAGGAAAACAAACCTACTTGAGGTCTGAGGTTGAGCAGTGATGAAAGCCAAGATCCAGCATCCTAATACCCAGAATAGTCTCTGACCTTTTTGCTCCAAAGAACGATACTGTCAAGTTTGCATATTCTAAAACTCTGTAATTTGAAATAGCGGGGGGGGGGGGGCGAAGACAGAACCTGCAAGATTCATTTCTGGTGATATGAAGAGTTTCATGCTCGAGCAGTGCCGCCCCCAGGGAGCGGGAAGGGATTTTTGGTTCCTCTGTAATATTTGCACTACTGCAGTCACAAAGGAGATCATTTGACAGCCTCTGCCCCAGGCAGCTCCTCCTTGTCATCAGTTTTACAAAAGGGCTCCTTCCCAGAACTCCTGTTAATCAACAAAAATTATACATCCAAAGAAAGTTAAAACCCTTTAGTGGGTCTCGGGGGGCTTGGCGAGAAGGAGCGAGGAAGCGCTTCCAACTGCCGCTCAGCCCGGCAGCTGCAGCCTCGGCACTCCTGGGGCCCCCGCGCCAGCCCGACAGTCTGTGCTCACAGGTGCTCCACGCTCGCCAGCACCAGCTCGCTGGCTGTGCAGCAGGGTTTCTGCATTACCACAGTGTCAAGGTTACAGCTCCGATGCCCTGATTTCAAAGGGAAATATGGTCAGCTTGAAGCGATGAAAACTAATCTGCGCACAGGCAGGCGTCGAGCAGGAGCACCCGCCGAACCACGCGCGGGCTGGGAGAGGCGTTTCCGCAAAGGAGGCTTTTAATGAAATGCTGCTCCTGCTTTCCACAGCTTTTTAGCCCCCTTTCAGATATTCAAGTGGCAGCCCCAGACCATCCTATTCTGCCAACAGAGAGAGTGCATGATTGCATAAATGAGCACAGCACAGCTCAGGCAACTGCTGCTAACAGTGGAAGTTTCCTCCTTTTTTTTTTTTTTTTTTTTTTTTTTAAATAAACCCATAACAACAAAACTTTTCTCATGCATAATCTACATTCTCTGTGATTTGCATTTGTTTTGTCTTCTATCATTTAGCTCCTAATACCCTAAGAGGATACTACAGGGCAAGGAAAGACCTCTAGCAATCAGCAGCAATAAGCACACCTTAATTTTACAAAAACAATCTGAGAAACAGCAAGTCTACATTATTTTCCTTGATCAGACATTTAGCACTGTATTTTGAACACACAAAACGGTTGGAAACTACACAGGAGAAAAAGAGATATCTTGAAAATTATTATATATTAGCATGCCTCCAGTGCACACGTATGACTAACACCACCCCAGTAAGCAAAGGACCCCTATGCGCCAGGACAACTGCCAACAGTTTGTTCTGTTGTACTCATTTCATTCTTCAAAATTTTGATTCATTTTTCCTGGAAGCACGTAGAGGATTTGATCCTCACTATTACTGTGGACATACTTGTGAGACTGATCCTCCCCTTCCCCCTTCAGTTTTTCACAGGACAGAGGTGATGAGGGGCACAGAACCGAAGGGGCAGCACACACCAGCCTGGAAGGACAGGCTGGGCTTCAGTGAGGAGGGAGCATGACGTGCTGCACACCCAAGGGCAACCTCTGCTCCTTTTGACATTGCTGCTTCTTCAGAAGCAGATGCCTTCTTGGACAACCACAGGAGATGACACCAGGGTATCGTCTTGTCTTCCCCTACAGCCTCATCTCATTTCCCAGGGAAGGGAACCCACTTCTGAGGAACATGTTTCGAAGGCTGCTGTAATACCTTAACACAGGTCATGCAACAATTGTTTGCACCCTCCTTCCACAGGGCATCCTTAAATCTAACAACCATTTTTAAAAATCCTTACAAATACACAGAAACCCTCCTTTCCCATCCCCTCTCCACAAATAAAATTAATTCCATTAAAGGCAATTGCATCAAGGTAACATGCTGGTGTAAGTAAAGTGAAAAGCTTTTTTGTGCCACCACAAACCAACTCCAGGTATAAACTCACTATTCAAGCACTTCTGCCTGTTTGAACACTAGTATTTTACACTAGGAGCACATACTATTTCTTTCATGTCCAACTTTTTCATATTTTCCTGTAAATTTGTACTGTTTTCCCTTCCTCAGAGAACCAAACCTTAGACATTAAACTTAGACATTGAACTACACGCTAGCAGGTATTTAAAAAAGCAGTTTCTGCTTAGAAGCACATAATCCTTCCAAAGGTCCACCATCATATCTGCTACTCTCAGTAAGATGCAAATTTAAAACTTGCATTTAAAAGAATACTAAATCACACTGGGTTATTCTGTGCTTTTGAATCCATCTATCACTGTTGACTACTGGCCACAGAAGCGTAGAGCCCAGACGACAGGATGATGGGCCAGGCAGGATCTGGAGAACCTTCTGAGCTCTGAAGTAGTAAAAGAAAGAGACCTATCCACCGTACTCTGGGACTGTCTAAATGGCATTCCTTCAGCTGCTAAATAGTCTGATTCTGAGGATGAATGTGTTTGGAGGCATGCAGTAGGCAGTGCAGTACTACTCAGTGTTACTGAAATAAAACCAACATATATTAAGAATAATAACTCCTTTTTTATAAAATGGTTACATACTGCTCAGAAGAGAAGATGACAAATACTTCAGTTCTTCACTAAGCACGATAATTGCTCATGATTTGCCTTTTATGATTATATACTCATTTAAGATCTCACTTTTTATTCTGGTTGAGTACGTAAGGCTGGTCCACTGACTACTGGCAAAAAGGTAGGATCGTTGGAGGGTTTAAGGAATGGATTGTTCCAGTCTTGCGGTATTGAACACTCCTCTCCACTTCATGTTATGTTTGCCATAACACAGCATGTTTTTATTACTGTCTCACTCCTACCGTTCCTGTTATTTAATGAACTTTAGCCTTCATCACCTGCAGAGACTATACCCACTGGATCAACAAGGACACTGGCAGAGATGCTGAGTCACTTCAGTTTTGTTTTGCCTTCTGTCAAACTATACATTTAAAGGAAGATGGTACACTGTTAGCAATGCAACACACCAAGGACCTACAGCGACCACAGAATTATTCCTGACCCGCTGTAAATCTGTTTGCTTTCAGTTTAAGAAACCTAAAAGATCCCAGAGAGTTAATACACTACCTTCAGGTTATTAAATGTAACACACAGAACATTACATTATTATGCTACACATGGCTAAGGAATTTTAGTATTCACAGGATTATGGTAATTAAGTCTTCCTTCACTTTGGGTGATGTGACACTTGCTTGACTATAATGTCACTCCACTTAAAGTCTGTGTAAACAACATTATCTTAGTCACTCTGCATTACATTTCCAACTGTGAGCAAAATTACAAGGTCAAAGTGGACAAGAATGTAGGTAATCCCAAGGAAACATCATGTAAATGACTAGCTCAAGGTTCAAGCTGGGTTTTCAAGGGTGGTAAAAGGCTTATGTACTACACCAGTATTTTAGCATTGTTTTGTAGAAGGTATCACTAGCAAAGTGCATTTCTATTTGTAGGGACTTTTAGTTGGTCAGAACATTGCAAACTTTTTCCTTTGTAAGGACTCAGCTGCCAAAGGAGCAAGGAATAAAAGAAACTCATTTAGTACAAAAAGCTATATGAAACTAGCAGAATATTAATTAACTCTATTAGTAGCAGATGCAAACAAAGAAATATATATTCCAATGACATCATTAACATAACACAATAAAATCTCCATTAAACTGTCAGTCAGAGAGCTGGGAAAAATTAACCTCATTATTGTAAGACCAATTTTTTTTTAAATTCACTTAGCTGAATTTGCTTTACCTTTGAATATAAAATAGGAAAGCACTTATATTCTTTTTTGTGATTTCAATTGTTAAACAGACAAACGTTTTCCCCTAATAACTATATGCACACAGATATTTCTCAGCCTACATATGTTTCGAAAAGAATGCTGCTAGGGGAAAAAAATGGTACCTCATGTGGCATCACCAGCTAAGCTACCGCTAGTGAATTTACCAGTTGTAGCGGCAGGCTCCCTTTGATACTGCTGCTTGTCTAGCTCTCAGCCACCAAAGATTTAGCACACTTTTTGGTCTTAAAGCGAACAAAAAGACTGCACAGGTGAGCAAGCTGCAATCCTACAATTAGCAGATAACAGCTTACAAGTCCATTAGCTCTGCAGGGTTGGAACGCACCAGGTAATGCCCTTTCAGTAAAACAGAGTAACTCCTGTTAGCAGTTAGACATTTCCAAAGTTGTTCAAACACTGTAAATTCACAAGCATTCAAGCCTACATACTTGGAGGAGTATCAAAATCAGGTTGGACTGGGATTTAACTAGCCATACCAGTAATGGGCCTTGAATAATTCCTGGGAATTCCACCTGCAGAGAAGTGGTACCCAGGGAAATGTCACTGACATACCAGATCCTTGGAAATGTCATTTCAGTCATTTCTATCTTAAACAGTAGCTGTAGGAGATTTAATTAATGACAAACTACACTGTTTCAAGTTCTCTCAGGTAGGAAGTGCATTTGAAGTTCACTGATAAAAACAGGCCTTTGCCAAACAACTACAGGAATAAAATCTGTCGGTGCCAACTTTCAGCTTGCTGCTGTTGAGGACGTGGGCTGTCAGCAAAACCACGAGCCTGCTCCCAGCTCACTCCCCATTTTGTGCTGCAGACTCACTGGTGTGGGTAGGAACACACAGTTCATAACCTGGTCAGTGGCCATCCAGGCTGCATTCTTCTTCCAAATGTCAAATTACAAACATCTTCATTTTTAAACAGCAAACCAAGGAAGAAACTGTGACGTTGTTAGCTGTATATATTTATACAGTACACATTTACACTAGAACAAGTGTTGATAACCATTAGTCCCTTAAACTTGAATTCTTCTTCATGGTAACATTACTTCTGATAATATAATCAACATTTCATCTATAGTGTATAATCAACAGATACAACTGTGACAGCTAGATATTAACAGCTAAAGGTAAAAAAAAACCAAACCAAAAAAAATATTTCACTTTACACCACTTTCTACTCTATGTGTACCACACAAATTTCTCCATTATCTTTCTTCTTTGCTGATGCTAATTAGGAGGGCCCAAAGCCGAGTTTGCATTTCGCTGGGAAAACCCCACTCTGCATATTTACCTGGTTGCTCCTGGAGCAAGTTAGTATGAGCCACCCGTGACAAAACTCCCTTTAGTAAATTCATCAGCATGAAGAACTTTGCAGATAAGATGCAGAGACTGCTTCCCTGTCAAACCTACATTAAAAGAGCGTAACTCAATTACACTACTGATTATACATGATGAATTATTTGTAGCTGTTTAAAACTTCTTTGCAGTCACAGATAATGGAAAACACAGTGTTCAAAACTTATCCAAAACCATGCAGCCTGTGACTACAGCCAAAATTCAGTGCTCTGTGTGAAGGAAAAAAGATGCTTCCCAGATGGGATGGTTTGGAGATCTATAAACAGAAAAGGATGTGCAAACACTGAAAGCAGCAGATCTACTCTTTCTGTGCAGTACTCTGCACTTGCACAGCAGTGTACTGCCATCCTTGAAAAAACGCTGCAACGCAACTCTGAAGATTCTAGTGAAATAAAATACAGAGGTATTTGGTAAGAATAAAATTGTTTAAACTGAATTTCATGGAATTCAGTCATTTCAGCCCATTGTCATAGTTAGTTATAACCAGTAGATCATTTCATATTTGAAATATCTCAGTATTCACCAATCATACTTGTTGCATGTTGATGATACTTGTCACATACATTATGACATGGTCTTACTACAGGATTTAATGGAAAAACAAATATAAACTAAGTGCATATAATATTACTAATACAAACAGACAAAATACCGTCGAGATCAGTGACTTGGTGTCTATTTTGGCAGGAGCTTAATCTGGCCTAATGACTTATGGTTCTGATTTAGCCAAGCTTCCCAGTCATGTACGACTTTGTGACTTCACTATGCTTTCTTAGAAAAGTAAAGGTTTTCTGTATGAGATTGGAATTTAATTGTTTCCTTTTGAGACAAATATGCTTTTGGATGGATGCTGATGGAAAGGGCAATTGGATGTCAAAAGGGCAGCAGTACAGTGAGATTATGTACTGAGGTCTAGGGCAGGACAGGCAAACAAGGCGGATCTCAGATCACTTCAGCAGATCCTTGTAAATAAAATCTCAGATAACAGGCTTTGTTTATTCTGAAAAAATGCATATCGGCAGGTCAAATCAACTTCTGTTATGGTAACTACTTAAGTTACTTTCTTATTAACAAATATGCCTGATCGCATAACAGACCTCTCATCTGTGAGCATCTGGAATGCAAGGGGGGGGGGGGGGGGGGGGGGGGCAGGGGCAGGGAGAGAGTTTAAGTAATTAGGAAATGAGATGTCCTGCATCTAGAGGGAATGAACTGTCCTCTTGCCTTTGGAGGGTGGGGGTGTAAATAATTAAACTGCAGCAAAAAACGGCTCATGCGGTAGCAAGTCGACAATACTACTATCTCATGGCATAGAAACCAGAGAACAAACTCTCAGTGCTAAGGACGAGAAGAAGATCCTGCTTTGCAGAATAGTGCTGCGTTGTTGAATTAAACATGACATGTTTCACTTTCCATAACATTTAGCACGCTATTTAATATGAAAAATATTTGAAAACTCTCTTTAGAATTGAGAATCATCAGTGTGACACTTTTTCTGTAGCCCTTAATAAAGCACTCCCAAATAGGACTATTAAAATTATTACTAAACAACGCTGAAGAAGAAAAGCACATGAAAACTTTCAATTCATTCATCAAACCTCTCCCTAGAAATCACATCTGTTGTCATTCCCCACTGCCCACGTGGTACAAACCTGAATACGTGAACGGGGAGCAGGTAAAGATTCCTTTGAAAAAAGCCAAAGCAAAGCATTCATTTTACACTGCGTAGACTCGCACTGCTACATTTCAATGCCCTATCAAAATGATTAGTTTTGGAAAATCTGATAAACACTGCTGTTGCAGGTTACCTTCTCTAACCAGACAACACTCCTGCAGAAAAAAAACACCATCCGTACACACACGCTCAACCCAAATGCTGAAACCAAAATGCTACCGAAGACGCACTAGCCCCTACACAGCTCGCCCCTACACAGGTCGTTATCCCCTCTGGACACCATGCAATGCGGACTGAGTTTCACGCAGCAGCTGTTACTCATGCCGCTCCCTGCACCCCTCCGAGCGATGGGGCAGACACGGCAGGGGAGGTCATACAGCAGCCTTGGAGTTCACCAGCTGTGGGCACAGTCCTCAGGTGAGACGGCTGCAGCACCAGGCTCCAGCACCAGGGCAGAGCCAGCCCCAGATGCAGGAAGCCACAGAAACTCTTCTGCACAGTATTTCCAACTAGGACATAGGTGCAATGAGAAATCAGCCAAGACAGTCCACATATTCCGTTTTCCAGGCATGTGTGTATTACACTCTTTATTTTTGTTTAAAGTACGTGCAAGTTAGAAAATATGTAAAGTAGCACCTTTAATTGAATAATATTTATTTCCTCAAAATATTTTCTTCTAACATACTACTTGCTTTTGCAGCAGCAGTGAGTTGAAGGGGAGACTTTCATTTGCAATGTTGGTAGCACACTGGAACCTTCTCCTTCTGTGTTAGAAGAAAAGTGTAACTAAGTAGTATTAAAATACTTCAAGGCGATTGATTCATGCAGCACTGATGAACAGACATAAATTTGAAGCGTATAAAGTACAGGTGGGTCCTACTAAGATTATTCTTCTCTACATAGTCTACCCAAATAGAAGCCTACTCATGGCATTTAATATCTGTCTTTCCAAATGGTTAAAGATATGTAAAGGCTTACTCTTTGCAAGGCTGAACCCCCTAACGATGGGAATGTTCTCCTATTACTATTCAAAATTAATTCACTTATGCCAAGAATGCTTCCCTAGGAACAGCTGAGAGTCTAAGGAACTTCTTCTTTTGAAAAACTTCAGAAGTCCAAACGCCTTCAAATCTAACATTTCATTTCACACTGTACACTTCCCCTGACACCACACCACCACCCAGTAGCTCACTATTTCTTGAAGAACTTTATTTTTTGGACTTTTCTTTCCTCTGTATTTACTCTTGCTTAAACGATGTGGAGAATCACCAATGTCACCCTTCAATTTTTTTAATAATTTTCTCATCAATTTTATTATGGTCATGTCAGTAACATCACTAAATTTATTCTAGTTTCATATATACTTGAAAAGATCTATATGGAACACTCACTTGATGCTATACAATATAAAATTGCGAGAAGTGTAGTAAATGCAAGTTCACTTTTTATTTGCCAAGTACCACCCAATGCTGCTTTGCCTCTTGGCGCAGGAAGCTAACGGAGCACCATTTTACCTGCAGTGTGTTTGCAGGAATAGCTCAGTCAACAACAACAACAGTAAAAACACAACCCAAAACCCCACAACTTTTATCCTGCAATAATATACTGGTATTTTAGCTCACTTTAATGCTGAGTGACAATGTGTAAAAAGATGCCTCTTTCAAAACCCTCTAGCATTTCCACTTTGCTTTTATCATGTCTTTTAACAGGCATTCTGTACAGACTGCAACACATTTAGTACTGATACCACATCTCACCAAAGCAGCTTCCCTAGAGATTTTCACTCAGTTATTCCAAACATTTTTGGGGGAAGGGGCAGATTTGAGCATTTAGCAGCAGAAACTCACATAATCTAAGACTAGCAGAGCAAGCTGCTAACTACCCAGAGATGCATTTCTTATCCATCATGGCAGGTATGCAACATGCCAACTTAATGAGTTTCAGAGCACACAGTCCCTGAATTCCCTCTGAACTGACTGTTTGCTATGCAAACGGCATAAATCCTAAATATTTTGAAAACATGAAGTTAAAGAACTCTTTTTTAGTTAAAATAATACTTTTTTTTTGAAACCAGAAAGTTTTGCAAAACATTCTCACTTAAACAAAACTTGTGAGCAGGTTTCAGAGGTACTGCAAGAAAAATGGATATTTTTAGTCCTTTACTCCATCTTCTACATTGAAGTAGTATTTTTCCACGATTCCCCTCCCCACCACCACCACCACAGAGCTTCTGTCCTAGAAGAACAGAAAAAGAAGAACCAGAAGAAAGAAAACAGAAAATATTCAAAATTAGGCGTGGTCCAAGTTTTAAATAAAATAGTAATTTTAAAAATTGTAACTTTTTCAGCACTCTGTATTACTGAGCTGCATCTCTTCTGTACCACTGATTTCTAAATTATTCAGGAACTACATCCTGCAAATGCATCAGTGCAAGTCCAAGTCTGAGTCGGCTCCGTCAATTTGATTCTTCTGCATGTAGTACATCCCTAGTGGTTACCTAATGAAAGTGATGCTGAGCAAAAACCACTGCTGAACACAGCTGGTTTTAATGGGAAAGTTTTGTGGGTTTGAATAATCCTTTTTAACGTGTTTTACCTCGTGCATTTCTGATGTAGGCCAATGCAAAACTTACTAGCATTAAGACCATTTTTCATGACTTTCAAAATTCTGGTCCTTAAGAATATTGGAAAAAATGTGCGTCTGTGTGTGTTTTGGAACATGGAAGATACAGGACGATGAGTTTTGTGCTTGTCCTTCAACACCTCTTGGCAAGGGGCTTCACAGCTCAGCTACCCAGCATGTGAAGTACAAAGTATGACTGTTTTGCTTGCATAAGAGACTTTTAAATGCACTTCAGGAGCAAAATATCAAGTAACTCTGCTTGGAAAGAAGAGAGTATTAACTTATATATCTATTTCATTAGATGTAACATGACTTTACTGAAAAAAAAACAAAGAAAATGGCAAGTGCGAAAAGGTCAAGAGGATTGACAGTAAGCCTGCATGCCAGAGCACACTGGGTCCGAGACCTGCGAAGACTTAAATACTAGAATGGCAGTAAATCTGCAAGCTATTCTCCATCATATAACACTATACCAATTACCAATGTCTTTCAAAAAAGACTATTAAAAAATGTTAAGATGTCATTTTTTCATTCTTCCTGAATCTAAAATTATACCCAGCAAATTTAACTTAAAAGATCATAAGCAAGGCTGAAAGAAAGAGTTTGTAGTGAGTGCAACAGCATCATTCACTCAGGGGACTGAAATAAAAATCTGCATTCATTATTCAGGCTGTTACACAAATCAATTCAGATCTTTAAGTAGACAAAGTATATTCCTCTGCTGGACCAGTTTCTAACCATTGCATTGCTGATTTTACTAGCTTTTGTCTTCCAGTAATCTATGGGCGGTGACAAAATCTTCCTGTTTTCTCTTGGAAGCAGATTTCACAGCCCCAGGTATATCTGACAATACTTTGGATTATGGACAGAAGTAACAAACTCACCAATAATGCAAGGACAGCTTTCTCTCCTCTGTGTTCCATGACATGAAATGGGCTGCAAATACTTGCTTATAAGCAGCTCAGTATCATTTACAGAATATTACGTAACCGTTTCGATGGCTTGAACAGTGCGGGAGAGTGCTTACTGACTGTCCTGCTTAATCTAACAGGTAGTTTTCCTCATTTCAGACTGCAAAAACTGTTACAATACTTGAAAATCTGCCTCCACTGTAAGAACTCTCAGCTAAATCCTGCAACTTGCAGTGTGAAAAATACACAAAACCATACTTTCTTTAATAGGTAGTATACATTCTTCCCAGTCACATAAGCCTGCTTAAAACAGCCCTAGAAAGGTATTTTCTTTTCTGACTTTCAACCCTCCTTTCCACAAGAGGAACACAGGAGAAGAATTTAAAATTTGTAACTGCAAATATTTCCAATTCTTTTCTTTAGAATTGCTGCAGTTTGCCTTCACTATACTATAAGCACATTTTTAACAGTTTAAATATGCTCTGCTTTTTTTCATAGGGTACTTCGGTAGTGTCAGCAAAGGGAAAACATGCACATGCTGATGATTAGGTGAGCTGCATTTATCCTTCTGCTTGTAATATATGCTATGGCTACTGATAACACAAAGTTGCTAATGCACTCCTGTAAGAAAACCAAAACTGACGTGAAAGGAACTTGATGAGTCTTAATGCAAATAATACTCCTAGACCCAGCCTGTAAAGGCTTCAAAAAGCTTAATGATTTTCTCAGATGTGCCATAACAACGAAGAATCTCATGGTTTAGTGTCAAATGTCTGCTAGAAGCCAATGTTCATCACAACCAGAATGACTTGTTCATCATAGATTCCATCAATAATTGTTTCAGTGTGTGAATGGGATCAATGCAGCTCTCATCAAGTATAAATCAAGCTATGTATTTTCTAATGGGACCTTCAACATTCTCATGGATCCTATTCAACAGTAAGCTTCAATCAATACACGAGCTCAAGTGACCAGACATCTTTCTCAAAATGGTAGTTATTTACAAATACAAAACAATAAAAACATCCTAACACTCTTGGCATAAAACATTTAAATAATGTGGCTGCATACTGAATAAGGCAAATAAGAAAGCTACTGCACAGCACTAGGTCACATTAGAACTGCATTTAAAAGCTGCCCAATTTACACTCATACGACCATGTTTAAATTTTATATCTAAACAGTGATGTCGGTGGCAAAAACTCCATTAAATCAACAGTGCAAGAAACAACGTTTATCAAACATAAAGGGCAATACCGAGTGTATGCACTTAGAGCTCTTCATTTCCTAGAAAAGTCATTTTCATTTCTACATGGTAACAGCAAAGTTAAGCAGATTCAGTTCTTTTTTGGTGTCGCTTGCTGAGGAATGACTACCAAACTAAGTAAGATGAGCCACTGCTGCTGCTTACCCTCCCTTTTAGCAGTTTCTTATTTTTACCAGCTACTTTATAAAACACAGTTCATGGATAATCTGTCACAGATGGACGCAGACTGACCTGGGCCTGGGCATTTTACCACAAAGACTGTTCTTTTTAGTAACCACAGAACATGTTTTTACATGTGAAAAAACCTGGAGTTCAAACTCTCAGGTTTGAACCATTAAATTACAAACATGAGGCCATAAATACATCTTGGGGTTCTGGGTATATCTGCCTTCAAAGACTCAGGCATCCTCGATTTTACCACCCTATCTTTTCATGCTGATCTCCTCAGTGACTAAATAAAGCTAAAATACTATATAATAAGACAAAATACTTCTTGAATAGTACAATTGTAAAACTCATCTAGTTACACCATCTCTGAAAGCCTGTTTAGTGCGTAATGAGTTTTAAATTAAATGGTGTGTTTTGGTAGTTCCAGAACAGTTTCAGGTTACAACTGTGATGCAAAGCTTTCCCCAGAGCTGGTTCATCTCCCACTGCCATTTCAGAGGGAAAGTTCTGCTCGCAGACAGAGCGAGCCATGTGCGTGCAGACTGCAGCATTTCTCCTGAGGAGCAAACAGTTGAACGTGGCCATCCAGTGGGTGTGGAACCTCTCTCTGCCCTGGGAACTTTGAATCCCGCAAGTTCTCCTGAGAAGTTACACCGTGGTCCCTGTCAAAGACCACAAGCCAACTACCGAAACCCTGTCTGGCACACATTTACGAACGCAGAGCAACCACCGAACAAAGCGGCAGCGAGCAGCAGTCATGGTCCTCTGCATTGGCCTCAACATTCTGACGGCACCCACTTCACATCGGTCCATCAGAACACCCCCACATCCTCAATGTCCTTTTATGTCCTACTGGAAGGAAAACAGCTACATTATATATACAACACACAAAAAATATACTCCGAGTCCCCTGACACTTCTCTGGTCTATCCTCAACGCCTGTGCATGCTCCAGAAAGGCTGACCAACACTGTCACTCCTGGCACACTCAGAAGAATCCTCTCAACCCTCTCCAGTGAGGATCAGTAAGACTGAGTACCTGAGAGTAATTTCAGACTTTTTCAGATGTTTCCCCCCTCCACATTCATTTATTAACACTTCTATATATTTTTTCAAATCAGCTTTGGTAATTTAAAAAGTGAAAGGGAAGCCTGCTTTCTTTGTGCCTCTTAGACCTTGTGCTTGAAAAAGAAAAGGCAAAAGGAGCAAGCGCGCAGAGGTTGCAGAGTTACTTGCCCCTCAACTGACATATAGTCTTCCTTTTATAATAATTTCTGATATAAAAGAAGGAGAGTTATATATTGATATATAATTCAGGAGATTTCATATTTTTCAATTAAATGCCTTTCAACCTTTGCTCTTTAAAGGTTATAGAAATTCATGATTTTAGCCTCTCTTCAGAGTTCCTATCTTTAGTCATAAGGTCAATCAAATTCCCCTTTTCAAATGTTACATCTTTAAAGAATATGGTAAGCAGAACAAAAACAATATCCTAAGTGAGGTCAGAAGATTTCATAACCTTTACCGATATTCCTAATATTCTTATTCCATTACTGGCTACCGTACCCCTTCTCCTTTCCATTTTTTTCCTCTCTTCATGTTTCATGTGTGTTTCCAGCTATTCTGCTGATGTCTCTATAGTTCAAAATCCTAAATGGATCCAATCCACTTCAGTTCTTCTGAGGCTGCTACTCTGCTCTAACAGCTTGCAGAATTTCCAGGCCTGCCTTTCTTTCCTTACTCCATAAATACTGCTAATGAAATACCACAGTTTGATGTTTCAAAGCTATCTTAAGTTTCCTTTTAGAAGGGATTACACTAAAACAAACTTAATAAACTTGAATGAGTTACACTTGCAATTGTTTCCAAGTTGTATATATCAAATTCAGGTTTTTGAAAAAGCTGTGTTCATTAAAATAAAACCTGCACCACTAAAATTTGACCATTCATTTAAAGAAATTCTATCAAGCAACCAATAAAAAAAACCACCTACTGCAAAGCTGTGCTGCATTTCCCTATTGAGATGAAGACACATGGATCTGCCAGAAATAGTATAAATTTCTTAGCACTTAACTGAAAAAAGTATTAGATTACTGCAAAAAATTCGACAGAAAACCAGATGGTAAATACATTTTATGTAATCAGAATAAAAGAAAACACCTGAAAGAAGATACCTGTAAAGGCAATTTGAAATTATTTTCTTTCCTCTTCTTCTGACTTCAGTTCAATTGGAGCTAAACTGGTAGGTGCTTAAAATCAAGGAAAGAAGCACAGGCATCGATGGACAGCCTAAGCGACTTGTATATGACTGAGTCCCACTGTGCTCAGTAGCACAGACACTCACCAACGCTGTGGCTCAGCCAGAAGAGCGCAGGGTCTGTTCTGAGAAGCCACCAGACCTTTAATAAGCAGTTGTGCAAAGGGGCAAAGTTTATCGGATTGTATACGGTGTATAACTTGGAGTGATTCAAAGTCATCTGGAAGATTTTTATTTTCAAGCAGGACTGTGCATTCCCCAAAGGCTGCTCACTTTTGTCATCTCTAATCAGCCTGCTCATTGCACAACACCAGTATCTTCAGCAGGGCCACCAGTGCTCCCCCTCTCAGCACCACCCCCACAGGAGTTTCTCTTAAACCTAACAGTTCCTTTCCAGAGAAAGGTTATTGGTTGGGTTACTCTCTCCAAACGTACACGCAATAATGATTTAATTACTAATACTAAAGGGTTAGTGCTGGTCATGGGTTTGGGCTGTCTCAGAGCAGTGACTCACCAGCTACGCCATTTGGGATGACATCTCTCCCACAGGGGCTCTCTGAGCCACAGAAGTATTGCTCCAAACAGGCCCTCCTATATCACTGATGTCTAAATTCATAATCTGGTTAACATATTTTGCTGTCAGGGTTAAGATACACCATCTGGACAATTCTGCTACAAATTCTTTCTTGGCTAAATGTATTTTTTACTGTAATTTGCTTCATTTCCTCTTAATATAATAACAGAACATTGCTTGTGTGGATACACTCTGGTGACCTGAGAGACCTTTCTATCAACTTCAGAATGTCTCACCACACACTCTTTATTTCAACATCACCTTTTTCTTCTTATTTATCTTGTTATGAAAATGTGATATTGGAACCGGCTGCTACAAAATGCCAATCCCACCAACATCCTCTAAACAGCAACCGATGATTTTCAAGTTCATACAATCTAGAGAACTAGCCATTGGCTTTTCAGCCACCATACCAGAGTAACTGGGCACCAGAGTAACTGGGCACTCTCCCGGTTTTACTTCTCTTACTGTAATTCTTCAGTGTACCTTATTTCTGCTATAGTAATTCAGAAATACTCTCTTACCGACTAACAGGGAGTCACAGGGTGGTGGGGGCTGGATGGGGCCCCCGGAGCCCACCGAGCCCAGCCCGCGGCTGCCCCCGGCCCTCCCAGGGCGCCGCACAGCATGGCCACCGGGCGGGTGGGGACGGCCCCAGCGAAGGAGAACAAAGCTCTTCCTCGTGTCCAGAAGGAGCTTCCCGTGTGGCAGTTTGTGCCCGGTGCCCCTTGTCCTGTCGCTGGGCACCACTGCCGGGAGCCTGGCCCCGTCCCCCTGGCCCCCGCCCTGAAGGCCCCTGGTACCTGTTGGTCAGACCCCCCTCAGCCGCCTCCTCTCCCGGCTGGACAGGCCCAGCTCTCCCAGCCCTCCCTCACCGGGGAGATGCTCCAGCCCCTCATCATCTTCCCAGCCCCGCGCTGGCCCCTCCCAGCAGCTCCCTGGCTCTCCTCAACTGGGGAGCCCAGCACTGCAGTGACTTCATCTAATACTGCCAGTTCACTGCTTTATTCACACACGTGATCACACAAGCATTTACACCTGTCCAAGCTCCTATTCTAACCACACAAACAACACCTGGACAACAATGGACAGCCTACCGTTCAGGGTACTCTTTGGTTATTCCTTACCAGCACATCTAAGGATCTCCTGAAATCCTCTTGCATGTTTCATTTGGTGTAAGACCTTAAAGCTGAGATACGGTAACAGGGAAAGTGAGGTTTAACATTGCCCCGATTCTTTTCCAAAATACTTTGGTCAACCCAGTGTCTCCCACTTCTGAGACGGTTGCAGTCACAGTCTGTCATCTGCTGCTAGTTTCACACTGACTGCATTGCCGGTTTAATTTCTCAGACACTCTTAATTTTACGCTTAAGTAGTTTATATTCTCCTCAATTAAGAAAAAAAAAACAACACACCAAACCTTTTTCTCGTGCAGTTCCGTATTTAAAACTTTTTCTAGAAGTAATTCAGTTCCTCTAAATATATCCTAATGTACACAAGCAGCTCAACTTCTGACATTGCTCACACCACATTACTCTGTGCTGCCAGGCATCGGTTTTGAGTTTAAAAGATTACACCCTAACTCAAATTTCTCATGGGTTTCCTGTCTTGGTTCATTATGGATGTTCTTTTCACAAAAAGCCATTTATTGGAGGAAACGTCAACACCCTCCGCAGTATTCCTGTTCTTCAGGTGAAGGTAACATGCCACAGAAGCGGCCAGACTGGACACTAAGCAGAAAATACCACAGAAGCAGCTATGGCACACACACTGAACCACAACAGCCGTGAGCTCCTCGGCTCCCGAACTTTGAAGAGACCTCCACCAAAGCACTCATCCTGCTCAGCATCGATGGCTACTAACACCAACATGCAGTCCAAAAATGCAAGATGGGGTAACGTGGTTTTGGAGGGAAAGGGAAAACAATGAGAATCTGATTCCATGATTCTCCAAAATTCTTTTTCTTTCTTTCTAGAGATTTCAGTTGCTATTGTTTCTCTTTATGTCTAACAGAATCTTTTAAGGGATATTTGCTACTATTCTGCCTTTTACTGCTTAGGCACACTTTCTTTTGTTTTTGGTGAGTAAAGTATTTCTGTGATATTATATATATATTCTCCTAGCTTTAACTACTTGAAACGCTATCCTTTTCTCCTTGAAAGCAACGTGTTCAAGTAAGCTAAAGGAACATCAAGCAAGTATCAGAGGGGGAAAAAAAAAAAGTGGCTTTTTCACAAATTACAACTTTTCTGGCCATTGCTGTGTCCTTGGTCAGAACCATGGTCTTTCATGACCTATACCAGATAAAATTGAAAGGGCAATTAAGAGCAATGTCACCAAAAGAGTAAGATGCCTTCCACTAAATGCCACATATCACTGATCGAGTGAAGTGCCATGGAGAGGGATGGCCACCGCTTTCCGACAGGACAGATATCCTATCCTCTCCCAGCATCTCATACCTTGCTCAGAAAGGCTTTTACAGGCTTTTCTTACTTTCAAGATGTAAAGTAAGGTATAACTTAAAGACATCATCCATACTTAAAAATGTAGAGATTATATCTAACCATAAAAAAAAAAAAAATACAGGGGTCACTTCACACCTTACATCCAATACCCTGACAGCATATCCAAATACAATGAACTATCTCTGACGCTACAGAAAATTCATTTGGTGGATCTGTGCTATTTTTGCTATTCTCCAATAAAAATATTTCCTGGGCCAGAGTTGAGATTTAAACTGGAAGGGACACACTCCCTGTAAAAAACAAACAGTATCTTCTACAAATCCATATATAGGTTTAGAGCTGTATAAACTACACCGGTTTGGTCCCTTCTCCTCTCCAGAAAGGCTGGTTTCACACCATCCACCTTCTTTCTGCTGGGGGGGTGCAAAGTCTGGGAGGGGGCCTCTGGGCTCAGGGCTCACACTGTTTTGTCATCTACAGAGATGTATTAAGAAAGAGCGGAGAGGACCAAGCCTAATGATGTACTGTTTCCCAACAACTCTTTGGTGAAAGTTCACTACAGCAGAAACCTGACTAGGTTTTGCCTTTGAAGTATAAACTCACAGTTCAGTCAACAAAAACATCCGTGCCCAGACAGATAAACACAGACCGTCAACTGTCAACACAAGCATCAGCAAGGCCTGGATATTTACAGTTGTGTACAATCACTGAAATTGTACTTCAGGACACCACTTCTGCTTGAATTTTGTTCAAAGTTGTCTTTCAATGCCATAAAACAAAATCCTGCAAGTTTATTTCTAGAGGAAACAAGAGCAGTTTCTGAGTCACTCCCTTCTCCCAGCTTTAAGGCGGCCCAATTAAAACCTATTCGCACACAAGGTCACACAAAGGCAATACAGATGGCAGGACACAGGAGCTTTTTCAAAAACAAATAAACCAGTAAGTAAAATCTTCTTGAATGTTGTAGGTTGGTGGTTTTGTTGTGGGTTTCTTTTTTCCCCTTCTAAACTGTGTTAAAACCAAACTCATGGATAAAGGGGGGAAAAAGGAGGGGGGAGGAAAAAAAGGAAGAAAGCTCTGCTCTTTCCATTTAAATGTTTGACTAACTAGAGATTTAAATCCACCTTTTTCCCCCTTAATTGCTAGGCAAATCGAATATCCTTCTAAAATGCGAATTCATTCAGTAATATAAAAATGAATACACAGAGGCAGAAAGGTTTACATGTCAAATGGCAATTTTTCTAAATGGCTCACACTTTAACTTGTTTTCTTTTTTCATATCTTAGCCATGACAAAAGATTTAATGGCCATCATTACTCAGATGTTTTGTCAGCATACCATGATGAATGCACTCTTTCTGTGTGTTATTCGGAGTTACCTCACAAGATTTCTCTTCTGTGTTACATTAACAACACCCTTCATACTTAACAATTTGATCTATCACACATTTGACTAATGTTACCCATTAGAGTTCTGTGCAAAGACTTCGTGATTCAGGGAAAGGTAGTTATTAAAATTAAATATATCCTTGCCTCTTAAAAATGTATTTTCTTTAATTACTAATATACATTAAACGGGATCAATCCATTAATGTAGATATCCCATAAGGTGCCCATGAAAGTAAGTGTAAGGAGAATGTATCATCAATTAATTATAACCATTCTACTCAACCTGTGGATATGGTGCTACCTCCTCGCTCAGAAATCTCTTCTCTGAAGCATAAGAAAGGAACTGTCAACAGAATCATGACAAAAAGCCGAAAACCTTCTGCTCGGCTCCAGGACACCGTGCACGCACAAGGACAAGCTGCAGGACTGCATCTCAGGAGGAGGTAACACATCCTGCAAAGCTTCAGCTCCTCCAGTCTCCCAAATCCAGCCTTACCCCAACTGGAAAGGACGCAAGATGGGATAATGGGAATCATTACATCATTCCCCCTCCGCACAACATCTTCCCCTCTCCTTTACCATGCTGCTTTGCAAAAAGAAACAAAGAAACCAAAAGAGCTGCAGTAGGTAGCACAGCTGTACAGTAGGTTAAGCATGAAGGGTGAAATCAGCATTTGGATTCTCCACAGCCTCCAAATACACCTTCCCTGGTGCCACAGGCCATCTCCTCCAACACTCCGTCCCCTGCAGTACAGTCGCCTAAACTCACCAAACCCCCTGCTTCACCCTCCTCTCCTGCATCTTTCCTGTCTGGGTCTCCCATCTCATTTGCTCCTCTAACTGCTTAAAATTAAATCCTAACTGCAGGCATTAGCAGGGGAAAAGGGCACTACGATTACCAGCCATTCTCTTGTTCACTCTGCATGTAACCTCGCTCCCCTTATCATCCCTTGTCTTGTACATTTAGTTTCCAAGTTCCTCAGGGCCGAGAGTTTTTGATTCATCGGTGTTTGCACGCTGCACAATGCAATGAATCACTGCAGGGCTAAATATAAATATACTCAGGGTCAGACAGTAAACGATTGCATACAAGGAAAGCTCCAAGACTGAATCCAAATGAATTAAAACATGAACAATAATGAAGCTTCAAGCATTGCTTCCAGAGGTATGCACTCAGAGCAGAACACACATGACTACATCAGCAGCACTGAATGAAAAATATGGAACTTCACATGCCAGAACTCAGAACCTAGCACATTTTCTTTTTGAAATATTCTTTTTTGCTTAAAAACTTGAACTCCTTATAGAAACTAGAACATGCTTTGGACACTCATTCAACTAATGATTGACTTTTCAAGTAAACTCCCAGTTGACTGGGAAAATCAATATGGATTTATAATGGCACCTATAAATCTTGCTGTATTTGACATAACTTGCAAACAAATAGAAACAATCTTCAAGAAACTATTTTGTTCAATTATGAAGCATGTAAAAAAAGACAAATAACGACTATCTAGACTTCCTCTCCACTATGTACTTTGCTCACTTGGAAGAATCAACAATGCCAATAAATTATTTAGAATTTTTTTAAGGTGGTTTGGTTTTGGTTTGGGGGTTGGGGTTTTTTGGTTTTGTTTGTTTTTTAAAGTGTTACAGAACTTCAGTGATGGATCTACAAATAAGCTGTTCTTTCTATCCTGAAAGATTACTGAGGGGTTTATTTATGTGTCTTTCCAGCTCATCATTTTTTTCCAAAGGGTCTTCAGAACTTACTAATTTAACTGAACCTGCATAAACTTCCTGAAATAATACATCAAAATGTACAGTATTTAGAAAAAAAGCATTCCTCATGCTTTGATATAATAAAATCTTTACATGAACTACTTTGAGCAATGGGTTCTTCACTTGAGTTGAATTCTCTCTTGAAAACGGGCCTTTAACTGCAGTTAACAATTTACTTGCAGTGAGCAATTAAAAAAACCATGAAAACACAGTGTTAACATTCCCTAGAAAACTCCTCAATACACTATTTATTTCATATTATCTCTAAGATTCTATCACAGAGTACTGACCATCTATGTTTCCTCCTGTCCAAAGTGTTTATTTTCCCCTTCTGGCCTACAGGAACTCTTTGTACAATTAAATCTCACCAAAATCAACTTTAAATTGCTTGCAGAAATGCTACAAGCTAGAGGTGAGATTGGAAAAATCCAGCTTGTTATATCTGCAATAAACGCTTGACTGTTTTTAGATGTAGGTGAGAGCATCAGTCATTCCATACGACTGAAAACAAGGGCATACACAACGTATTGCACCATCATGGAGACAGGCACAAAGCCGGCAAAATCAGACCTATTTCAGACCATCACTTAATGAGCTCAATTCATTGAAGGCCATTAATAAGATAAAAAATCCTATTTGTAAGTACTAATGTTACTATTAGACTACAGACAAACCAAGAGACACCAAACGATTAGTGTATTTGCATACAGCATCATCAATGGTTTCCTCCGTTCAAGAGCCTGTATCCCAGTTTTCAAAGCACAGGAGCTATTCAGGACTTGTATTTTCACAGGCAGATCCCATTTTTACTGACAGCCTTTAGAGAGAAGTGCGGTAGGATGTAAAACCTTTCTGGTTCACCATCTGAAAGCAATCAACGGCACGGTACAAAAAAAGGCACATTTTAGCAGAGAATGAATCCTTTCACATTTTGATGTTGAACCACAATGCAGAGTCCTGCAGCAGAGATGTGAGGCATCTCCCATACAGGATCAATTAAGTAATTACCTAATGACTCTAGCTGTAGCATAATAAAAACTCGGCCTATATTTTTATATAAGGGGACAGCCTGAAGAGGAAGGCTGGGGGGCGACGGGTGGGGGGCGCCCCTCTCTACCACACTCCAATGTACGTGACAAACTGGATTAATTTACACATGTCGACATCCATTTCAAACCGCCTCTCAGAGCCAGAAGTCCATTTTCACAAGGAGACAGCTGTCTATAGCCACAGCCCAAAGAAACTTGCCTGTCATAAACACCACCCCACAGCCCAGCAACCACAAGACCCACTTCTGAATAAAAAAAATCTGGGTAAGTTTTTCTAAAGAAAAAAAAAAAAAAGAAAAAAATAACTTATGAAACATCTTTTCTTGCTTTCAGGATTTGTACCAATGTTACATCGTTACTTAGCACAAACAAAAATATTTATCCTGGGAACTGCAGACACACAAACGCATTTTATGATGACTGTTCCATTTACAGACCCTGAACTCATTTCTGGGCTGCATTATTCTTTATGAATAATTTGCCTTCCAACAGAGAGGAAAGCTGGGTGTAAAATGCTACCAAAAAACCCCACTAAACCCACTTGTTCACAAGATTTAGACTTACAGAGCACTGCCCCACAAACCCCACCCGGGGCTTCTGCCCTTCTCTCTCTGGGAAAGGGGTGCGTCTCCCAAGCAGGGAAAAGTCAGCCAGACCCAGGGTATATATGGTTTTAAAAGTTTTCCTTCCTAACCTCTTTTACAAAGGAGGAACAAGGAAGCATTCCGTTGTCTGCATAGATGAGCGCTGAGAGGAAGAGGATGAGCAGTTTCTCCCTCACTCCCGAGTAAGTTAATGTAAACAGTATCTAGCAGCAAATCAAGGAGCATCCACCGTATTTAGATAAAACCAAATGCGGCGCCTCCTGCAACCGTCACAGGAATGGTGGGACTGGACCGGATTTCTACCCACAGCAGAGCTGCGCCCAAGACAGCCGGCACCACAGCTCGTGGCCTGATCCTGAGCTGAATTCCCTGCCTTGGCCTATTAACCATTCGTCAGTCTGCAGTTCATTTATAACTAAACTTAGCACAGGAAAAGGATGCTTCAAAGGAACTATACAAAGTATTGTGAAACCTTTAAGAGGTTTAGGGCATTCAAGGAAGAATAATTCTAGCCTACTAAAGAGAAACATCATTTTGACCTAAATGTGCTTTGTTCAGCTGTCATTGATTTTGTCAACTTTGCTATCTCAAAAAATACAAGAAATTATATTTATCTCCTCTGCCCGTTCCACATTTATATGTAGTTCGACAGGCTTGTAATTAACAGCCTCACAAAAAGAGTCAGGTCATGAAATTAAGCAGCAGAAAATGAAAAGTAGTGGAGGTTTGTTTGAAAGAAAAATACCTATGCAAAGCACAGCCTGGTTTATATAGCTTAGTGCATACTTGTTGCAATCTAAAAAAATACTACAACCATGAAATCTATGATGAGAATGTTTCATATGAAAACCACCACAGGATTAAGTTCAAGAAAGGAATTTCTCATGCAAACTTTGCACTCTAATCTGAACTTTTACTGTAAGCACTCACTTTCAGTTCAATTATATTTCAGGGGATATTTAGCCAGATACTCTGGAAAATCTGACTTGCTCTTGTCTACTTTAGGAATTAGAGGAGACCAGAGATCACAGCTGTCTGGAACAAGATTATGTTTGTAAAGTACAAAAATATTAAAGATGGGAATACTTTTAAGACAAACAAACATAAAAATCTCAAAGCAAACACAGATATCTTTCATCTTATTAAGAAAACATATGACTATTTCCTTTTTCATTCTGCAGAAAAGACTATTATTCAATTGTACTTAAAAACCCTCACAAATTCAGATAGGCTTTCTTCTTCCACACAAATTTTCAACCAATTTTGTAAAGGACACATTGTGCAGCAAATAAAGTTTGGTGAATAAATGATGCCACAGCAAAATAAAATGCTGCAATTCCTGCACTGCAAGTTCTTGAAAGAATTCCAAGATTAAAGGAACATAAAAAATGAATTACCCTTTTTCACCTCTCAAGAGAGTAATCCTACAGGTCAGCTTTGCGGTACATCTGAAACAAATGGTAAACTGTTTGGTAAACAGAAGGATTTTTCAGCAGCCCTTTTTGAAGGAATCCTGGGAAAGTTTAGATCTAATCACAGCATAAAGATGAGTTCAAACTAAGGTTGGATCTTTTTTACACATCCTGCCTATGAAGCACACAACATGGAAAAAACAAGGGCTCCAAGGGACCCATTCATGTAAGTGTCCTATGCTCTTTGCTTTTACTTTTATAAAAGTACTACTTTTTTTTTTTTTTTAGAAACAACTTTAGCATACCGCTTATATTAGTGTATCTCAAATTAGTCCCAGTAAGACAGACACCAGTGTCTCACTCCCTGTCACTTCATCAAACGAAAGAGAAAAAAAGCAGCTGAATGTACCAGAAAACTTAGGAAGCTTTTATAGTTTCCAAGAATTTCCAGCTCCTGCTGAGAAAGGGTTCTCCTGCCGCCACCCCGGCCCCAGCCAGGGAAGGGGCAGACGACGGTGGTACCAGAGCCTGCTGTTACCAGCACAGCCACAATACCTCCCAACGCTTCTGCTCCTTATTACCCGCACTGGAGACACAATTGAGACTGAAATACACTGTTTACGCACTTGGTGGAGAGGTTTTCCCTGAATCTGCACAGATGCAAGAACTGGGAATTCTCAGGACTTAAAAACAGGCAGAGCTTGGACACAACCCCCTCCTTCCCACACCCTGCGCTCAGTTTGTGTTGTGAAATAAACCCCCAGAAATGTTCCTTCCCCCCTGTTATTCACATGAGAGACGGGATCCTTGAAGGAGCTGTGACTGCATCAGCGGAGCAACTGCATCACTCCCAGCACTGACAACAAACATCCCACCTAGGCTTAAAACAAAAATGCTGAACTCTCAGCTGCAGAAACAGCATTTGTATTTATCTGAAAAGGGATGGCAAGTCTTTAATTATTAAACCAATTGCATTTAGCAGATGGTCAAAGAAAAGTACTTCTAAAAAGTTGCCCAGAGGGTTATAAAAACGAACAAGCTAAAACAGCTGCCAGCTGGTGCGTGAAATCAATAATGAGAAAACGAGTCCTACTGTATCTTTGTGCTCATTGTCTGGCCGAAGACAGCGAGGACAAGGGAGAGAGAACGTCACAACCCGGTGAATAGATTACGTGTATCTAATTAGGGAAAGACAAACATCTGAAGTTAGGCTGTAACAAGAGAGACCGTGCGAGCGCGTCCCTGCGCCGAGGACGCGGGGAATGGATAGGGAGGCTGCCACGAGTCCTAAATGCACGCCTTGTTGCACTGGCTGATTCATCGCTTGTTTCAAAAGCCTGGGAAAATTCAAAATGCATTTAAGCAGCACAAGCACTCCTGAGGGGAAAAAAGCCAAGTTAGGCAAACATGAAATCTTTTAGTAATTTTCTTCTTTTGGTATACATCCTAGAAAATAAAGAAAATGCACAAAATTAAAAAGTTTGGTGAAAGCTTTTCCATGTTTAATCACTCTAAAGTGTGGCTAAGGATATACATTCCACGACCAAAAACTTTCCCTAAATCAGCTGAAAGCATCCATTTTGTTCAGCAAGCATTAGGGTTGTTTTGTGGGTTTGCTGGGGGGGGGGTGTGTGTGTGTGGTGTTTTGGGTTTGTTTTGTTGTTTTTTTTAGAGTTCACCCTCGAGAATGATGGGTTGTTTGATGAAGGGGGTGGGATAGGGAACCAGTCACATGCAAAAGTAAACAGAACTGAGAAAAGCACATCAAGTAACATTTCAGCTGCAGATGAGAGAGGTACTGCAGTAGCAGCATGCTTAAAATAAGAACACCCTAGCAATTAGAGACCTAAGCATATCCCATCACAGAATCTTACTGAGTTGTCACAATGTTTTTTTCCCAGTGAAGGTCCATTGATAAAGAGAGAAAATCAGATTAAGAAAGGTAGAATAAATTATTAATTGCTGCTTAAGACAGCACAGATAACACAAAAGCATTCCAAATGTTATTTTTAGCATATAAATAGTACACTCTGTTTTAACTTACATCAGCTGTTTTCTTTATCAGATTCTTATCTTAAGATGGAAACAGTACACGTCGCTCCAGCTCCCATCAGCTGCTATACTTTGTAGAATTTTATTTTAGCAAGAAAATAATGCTGTGTGCTTGAACTCACATCAGCTGTTTTTCTAGTTACTATTGACACAACATAATGAAAACTTTTCTTCTGCACACAAAGACCCTGCATCCGTATTAATGCATGGAAGTTGTACTTCCTGGGGACATCCGGATAAAGACAACGCAATTAGCATTAGACTATCTGGTTTATGCAACGGAATGCTGCTTTTTGCAAATAAAAAATTGGCTTTATTCCCATTCATGTGACAGGCAAGCATTTACAAAGCAGCTACAATATGTGCAGGTTGGTAGTGGTCTTGCATAAATTGGGTAAACATGATGTACAATTATATCCATTCTGACATAAATTTGATTAAAAAGAAGAGGGAAGGTTTCTTTGATGTTCCTGGAACTGGATTTTCATTGCCATCACAGTTTGGCTTGCCTTTTTAAAAGAAAACACCTAGATTTGTAAACAAGGTTTATTTTCAGAAGCTCAATTTACCTTCTCTTATCACATAAATACTGTATAAATATAGTACACTGTCATTTTTCTTTTGTGCTGTTCAGCAAGGCTTACTTTCAATCACACAATATATAAAATGTAGATTGCTAGCACCAAGCATTAATTTTGTCTGTTCATTTATTTAGGAATTCTGAAATAAGCTCCTGAAACACTGCTTACAGCAGAACTGTAAACTAAAAGGCACTGGAATAATAAAGATAAGGCCGTCCCATTTAGAAAGGGAAATTTCTACATTCTTGGGTAAACAGTGCTCTCATAAATCGAGCAATGCCTATTGGTGTTGTCAGTGTGACTTGAGTCTAGATGGCCCATTGTGTTCCCTAAGAAACGTACTTAAAATATTTACTGTGGAATTGTTTCAGCAAGAATGATGAATAAATTTAACTCTATTTAACAAAATATTTTGTTAAAAAGTATGCTGTTCATTAAGTTCCTTTTAATATCTGAAAAAACACATGACCTGTAAAGGCCATCAAACCATGGCTTCCAGACTCTGTATTTAAATATGTGTGCAGAGATTACAAAGACACACAGATATGGATCTTATTTGTACTCTAAAACTATAATATTTAGAGGAATCACTTTATTTTAATCAACATCTGCAACATGGAACCCTCCATCCTCTTCTCATGACAGTCACACAATGTCCTTCCCTTGGTGAGTCTAACTACATGACTCAGTCCTGGCTAAAAACTTTCAGGGGAGGACCAAAAAGTTGTACTTGTGCTCCATCTTCTTTATTTGCATATCCAAAAAATCACCCATTTGACACTCACAGTTGACTGGAGAATGCAAAAAAAATAGCATGAAATGTTATGTCAAGGGGGAGGGGGGGGAGCAGGGAAGAACAGAATAAAACCAACAAAACATCATTTGCATGCTGCACTTCTGACGGTACTACAGAACACAGCAAACAGAAGCAGAGTTGCAGGAGTAAGATGAAAGTAGAGGAGGGCACGGAGGAAGTACTGACCCAAGCAGCAAAAAGCAATAGCAAAGATCATGAGACCATTTTAAGACTGCCTCAGTTGGAAGTATAGGTCTGTGTAACTTTAAAACAAAATTTCTTACCATCAGGCAGATGTCTGAAGACCAATGAAAAAAATCAGCAGTGTCAGTCCAGCCCAGAATGAACAGAACAACCCATCAGAAGTACCTCAGCCATGACCAGCACACTTCTTGGCCAGCTCATTACAGAGAAAGCATCGTAGAGGCAGAACAGAAAAATCCACTCTTAACCCTGGAACGGTTCCCCATGTATCTGGAGTATGGCTACAACAGAGCGCGTTGTGCAGAACTGGGGACTGCAGTCTGCAGGTATGTCAACCCCACCCACACATTCGTTCGGTTCACCTTTACAGAAAAAAACAAGTTTAGTTTACAGTAAGCCTTCAAAGCCTAATATAATGATGTGAAACACTGAATACACAAGACTAGTCTCTGAAAAATATCATCTATAAACTTTTACTGATAACTATTGTGTTTTTTCTTAACCTATAACAAACACTTTTCTAACTGTATTAATTTAACCAGTCAACTCCTACCCAAGCTACTAGTTTTGCTAAAAAAAAAAAAAAATAAAAAAATAATTTAAAAAATCACATTAAATTAGCCTTAAATGCATGTGCACAACTTGAGACTTGGTCATCTTCTCCTCTTCTATTTTTATTACTCAAAAGTAAGCACCTTTCTGTTTGTGCAAAGAATTTTCAGTGTTAGATAAAGGAATTTTCAACTTAGTAACACAAGTTACATTTAACATAGCCAAATAAAGGTATTTAAAAGTCACTGTCTATTTCAGTTGTTTTAGAATGTAAAACACCACTTCCAAAGTGAGTAACAAAAATATTTTTTATTATTTTAAGTTATATAAGCCCTATTTCAAAAAAATCTCTAAAAATGGTAAGTCCACAAGAGTTAGTTATGGCATAATGTGGTATGACTGTCATAGGGTAATGGTAAAAGGACACTGATGTCCAACGACTTTTTTTTAATTCCTTTTCAGACACATTTACAGAAAGGTATTTATATATGAATAAACTGCTCTGTAATGAACAAAACTCTTCTGCACTGTAATTATAAAAATACAAACAGCTTGACATGAATGCTATGACTGCTGTCACCTTCAGTTCAACAGCAGTCACCCTCTGCGCAATTTCTGAAAGACAAATACAGGCAAATACAGAGATATGTAACGAGTACCAGCCAAAATCACAGCTGAAAAACAGCATAAGATAAAGCTAAACCATCACGAATGTTCATCAATAATGTAAAACTTCTCAACAGTTACAATTATGAAATAATTATCCTAGAAGCTCTGTAATTTAAGAAACGCAGAGATTAACTGCACCCAAATCAAATACATTAGAAGTGCACAGTTAGAAGTTATCTGACCAAGCTGAACTCTGTCCCCCCCAGAAGGCTCCATACGTAACGGTCCCCCGGGTACTGCAAGCAACAATCACACTTGACAGTTGCAATGAATTTTATGATACTGGTATAAAAGAAACTTTTTAAAATTTAATTATTCTTTCTCACAGTAGTAAATACTGGGGTCCATCATGGCACACCCAAAAGCTTGCCTTTATTATCGTAAATTGTCCATATATCTTCAAGGACTTCAAAAGGGCTTAAAGGCTGAGGAGGTGGGAAACGGAGGTGGATTTTTGAAAAACACCTGCTGCTGTATTAACTCTTTTCTTAAGAAAGCCATCACATAAATACTACCTCTGGTTTCAATGGAAGCGGATTGGTTTTCTTTGGAAAACCCAAGACTACCTGCTGCAACATTCGACTTCTGACTCCAACCTGCATGGCCAAGCAAAGCCCTAAGCTCTTTGTACAGTATTCTGAGCATTGTTTAGAGCTGTTGTGAAACCACCAGTTCAATCCACCCTGTGTCACAATTCCTGCTGGTCTTGTACCTGGAGCTCAACGTTACTCTTCAGTTGCAGAAGAGATGGTCAGATAACACACAAGAAGAACAGGGAAGCGTAAGAGGTCTGGGTCCCTTCGCAAGCAGAAGAACCAAGAACACTGGCTCTAACCCAGCAGGGAAATGGAGACACAGCTTATTTTGGAAGGGTACGATGTACAGACGATGGCATAGGAGGGCCAGACAGGAAGGTGTTGCCTACACAAACAGGGAAGTCACAGCTGGGGTTAAAACACACCCCCCTGTAGGCACTGGCACTAGCACACGGCTAGCTCCGAGTCACGTTCACCTTGCGTTCGTGTTCCGCTGCGTAACAGCTCCTACGCCTGCCCACAGAGCAGTCCCTGCAGTACAGTACGCCTGCTGCCACGTTCTAGATGACAGCTATACACAGCTGATGCTACCTTTGTGTGAAACCTCAACTGCCCCTCCAAACTGCTGAAGGTAGCGTGGTAAAAAATTGCACCTCTGCTTCTCAAAGTTCTTCATGGTTCCACTCCAAAAAACACCCAAGTCACTAGCATTGCTGGGTATTGTTCAAACATTAAGTTTCTTTCAGTCGGTGAATTTCCAAAAGTTACTATTGCCCACGAGAAGGTCCAGAGCTAAGACAGTGTTATTTAGTTGTTCAGGATGGAATTTCAAAGAAGGTAGGAACTAAACCAGGAAGGCCAAGAGCAGTAACAAAAATAACGGTAACAAACACTCTTATGTTACTGGTCTCAGTTGCACAAGGCCATGCAGAAATCAGCAACAATTAGACTAGGTTTTGTTTTTATTATCAGTGATTACATTGTCATTTAAAACCTCTCTAAAACTGGGGGTTCTTGCTAGGTCTCAGAAGAGGCAATCTGCCTGAGAGTACATACATGATCTTTTAAACTGATTTTCATATATTATTATTCTGTAATACTGAAAGTCAAGTATTCAGCTTGATTTTTACAACCCTTCTATCACAACAACATGCTGTACAGCACAGCTTGACTGAAAACTGCCTTGCTAGGCCTTTCATGCAAAGCTATGACATTCAAACCCATGAATGCAGGTCCATGTTCCATGAGGAATTCCACAATGAATCAGTACACTTTAAAAATAAACTTAAATTTCAGCTGAAGGTTTCTACAGCTCACACTGTGCATCTGTTGTTCCTGCTGCAGCACTGAATGCGATCTCTTCTACCTCTTTTCCCTATCCAGCTATTTCAGGCATCTCCAAACTTTGGGCTATCTCCTTCGTATAGATGCTCTACACATATATTCACTGTATTTACACCGGTTCATAGTTTAATAATTTCTCATTTGTAAAATTCAGGCATTTGTTGCTGACCAGAATCCAACATGCAAATATATGGGAGCTGCTTCCATTAATGGAATCTTTTCCAATAGTGACACCGTTAGGGAGAACAATAGACAGAAGAAAGACCAAACTGATTCCTCTAACATGGAGTTGTTTCCCTTGTCCTCTCGCCTTCCTGAAACATCAATGTTAGCGTATTATTTGCTCTTAAATCATACTCTGATTAGGCGCAAGTAATTTCCACCTGATTTACCAATTTCTCTAAGAAAGAAGTATCCAAGAAAATCCTTGTAGAGAATGGAACTCGGATGTCATTGAAAAATAAATTTTAAGTCATGTGCCTTGGAAACCTATTGATGTGCCTTTACCTCTTAAGTGAAGTTAAGTTTCCAGGTGTCATCTCTACCATCTTACTACCTGGTTCACCTGCACTAGACTGCCAGACTGCACTCTCTAAATACTTGTCCAAAGGAGGACGAAGTAGAATTCAAAACACAGACTTCTACTAATCAGGGTCAAGCTTCTGATTCACAGCCTATAATATTATGCACAATGCTGTTCTTTACGTAGTGTCTTTCACATCTGATAGAAGTAAAAACCACAACAAAATACTGCAAAACTCATTTCAGAGAAGTAGCAACCCACTCTACAGCAGGGGGAAGAGGTGAAAAATTTGTATGCTACTGTGATTACACCACTTCCAACACCCAGTTAAATAATTTAAAAATAAATGGAAGATCTACCCCTGCCTTGGACTGTTTTCAAAACTGGACATTAATGAGACTCAACCCATTTGACAACTGTCTTCCCAAAATACTCTTGCCTGCAATGAGAACTGCCGGTACTGAGAACTAAATAAAATGGATCAGGTGTATTCAGGTAGGAATCCAGAATAATATAAATAATAAAAAAACACCTGTGGACTTAGAACCACATCTCATTTTCTGTTTCATTGTAACTCCTATTACTATGTAATCTGCTCAGTAAAAATCAAGACCTTTCACCATGCTACCACAAGAACTCTTTAAGAATGCACACATATACAAGAAGCACAATACTAATCCTGACTGCTCCTACCAAGCAGAGTTGCTTTCTCTGTGCTTGCAGAGCCGTTAAACTAAGGGGAGGCGGCCAAGAATCCTTCTGAACCTACGGGTCTCACAGTATCGCTGAGCTATAAATATTTTCCATGCACAGGGTTCAAGCAGCAGTAGTTCATCATAAAAAGCTGCATTCCCAACTGCATTCTAATAGGATCTCCAAACTTCACCGCTGTTGATGGTCTATCATCACATGAAAGTCCCATAACATGAACTAAAACAACATGATGGGTTGCCATTGTCCTTGAAACCTGCCTCCTCTTCCGTTCTTCTTTGTAAGCAGGCCACTCACACAGCCACACACAGCCCTCTATCCATCTACGGCTGCATTCAGAGCTCACCAATACTCATATGCAGCAAGGTCAGAATTTTTTTTTAACATTCTTTGATTAATGCTGAGAGCTGCAGCATGTTTAGACAGGGTCGTGACCCCAGGCATCCATTTAATCAAATTTCTCTGCTGCTTGTCCCAGTGGAGCCATCGCAACAAGAAACTCTCTCAATGAAAAAAAAAAAAAAGAAAAAAGAAAAAAGAAAAAAAAAAGGGAAAAGAAAAAGAAAAGGAAAAAAAATGCACACTTCACATCTCACATTGTTTACACGCTGTTAAGTAATTATTTCACTCTTCGACCCCCACTGGCCATCAACAGACAAGTCACCTCCTTGGAGATTCTGAAAAGCTTATTCAGCTGTATATAATTCATTTTGTCTCTTCCCTTCATTGTGAAGCTAACTGCTTAGCTTAAAGACTTCTTTGTGAATACTTAAGTACATGGTGTCCATGCTAATGATCTCACTAATTATAAGCGTATTTATCATACACAAAGTGTTCTCAGCTATTCTTTCCTACAGCCATCTTCAGCTACACCATGCCAGCAGTTTCTCACCACATATTTACCCAAACAAATGGGCATCACCCACATGTGCACATTACCTTTCCATGAAATTCTGTCATTACCTGAGTGACCAAGCAAGTTGCTCAATATTTGCTCAGGAGTTTTCAATAACACTCTGATCTTTTATGCAGCTCTTCTCCAGGGCAAAGTGCAGAAATGAGCCAGGCAGGTAATAAAGAATTACAGTTTGCCTTTATCTAATAGCTCCATCAGTCAGAGTAATAGAGTTGGATAAAATGGTAACCTCTTCACCCAGTTCTTCTTAATTGCTACCCTAGAATACAAAAAGAAAAGTAGGGGCAAGAAAGAAGTTTATTTCTAATTGCAGTTCAGAAATTAGAGGTGAATGACTCAAAAGCTAAGCAAAAGCACATAACGTCCCCATCTTCTAACTCAAATGAAAACCGACCAAGATTGCATTACAACCACAAAACAAGAAGGGGGGGGGGGGGGGGGGGGCAGGGCAGGTAGTGTTGATTTGTTGATGCTTACCATGGTCTCTCAACATTTCTAAAAATTAAAGCTGAAAAGGGAACATGAAGTGTTAAGCTTCAAAACTTTATTTTCTCTGGTTTACATGCAATTTCACCAGTATTTACTTCACCAGCCACATACTCCCCCCTGCAGAAGCCAGGCATGTGCATGTCTCAGTTGTCAGCAGGGCACCTTTGCTGATGAGTCCTACACCCTTTCAGTGCGCTCCAAGGACTAGACTTTTCACACTATCATCAAACCTTGTTCACTAAATAAAGGACTACCTGGATGAAACTGAAAAGGAAGGAAAGGAAATGAAGCAAACAAAATAAGAAAGCAAAACAAAAGGGCATCCTGGAAGATTAAGATCAGACAGAAAGGAATGCAGGTAACAAGGATAAAATAAGTCCCAAGTAAAACAATGGTTATATAATAACAAGTGAGAATATAATAAGGGAATTTTTATGAAGTTTTTTTTCTCCCATTACAAGTGAAGCAATATAGTAAAAAAAAATGCACAAAGCAGATTTATTTGAAAATTCTGTTGCAGAAGGTTCCCCCAGCCCCAAACCTGCCATGGAAAATTCTGCCTCATCTGAAGCTGACCCACGTGAACACAGGACCAGCAATGTCAGGAACACATCCGCTTCAACCAGCATGGAGAGAAGCAAATTGGCGACACAAAAAGAAACTTACAACAGTAAAAATGAGTAACTTCATACTTATTAATAAACATAAGGAAAGTTCATTATTTTTTTTTTTTTAAGGTGGCCAGCTGTCTCCAATAAGTCTAAAAAATCCGAACAACAGGCCATAACTTTTGCATCTTTTTCACCCCTTGTGTAACTGTTTACACATGCCCAGACCGAGCACGAGGCCGGCATGTAACTTTAAGCAAACCAGAGAAGCACTAATGTATAAGCACTCTGTAGTCTCTCCATAGAGATGTAAGCATTAAAGCCACAAAGTACTTCAAATAACAGTTCAGACATGTATCATTGCGACATTCACATGAGATTAAAAGCTTGAAAGTCACAAGCTCTAAAATTCTGAGCTTTGTGCTTGATTTTGTTTAAAATCAAATACAGAAAAGACAAATACACACATACTGTGAGTGAAGATCAATAAGCTCTTGCAGTATAAATGTTTTAAAGAGCAGAAAAATAGAACAGGAAAAAGGGACACTGCATGGGGTATGCTAGCGATAAACATAATTGCAAAACTTCTGAATCTGTGATGACAAGAATTGTGAGTTTAACACCCACTGACTTCAGAAGCCTGACAAAACATTTGACAGAAACACCAAGTTTCTCACCTACAATGGAATTCTTCTATCTGTAGATTGAAGTATCAGCAATACAACATCAAGTCCTCTGTATATTTCTACATAACTAGTCTTGAGCAAGGTTAATTTCTTTACCGTATTAAATCAGAATGTTTAAAACAAATGTCAAGTTTTCTGAAAGCAAATTCCACAATTAAAATCAGAACATACTCTTATAAAGTCCTCAAAAGCTCTATTGTAAAGAAAAAGCAACAGGAAGAAAAACTAGTAAGTATCACAAAATGCCTATACGTGCATGTGACCTTTGACTTCTTCAGTTACAAAAATATGCTTATTAAAATTTGGGTGAAGCTTTCTGTTTATCTGCCTTTGACGTGCTCTCTCTTACAAAACATTCTGAGTACTGTTGCAATGTCACATTAAACTGGTAACTGGTTTTCTCGTGAAACGGAAGATCTGCAATAACAGGTCTGTGTAAAACTAGCAAGACATTACCTTCCTTTATTTAAAGAAACTAAAAATCATTAAAGAAACTAATCATACTTTACATGCGAACAAGATTCTACACACTTAATTGGTTACTGCATGACCTGTACACAGGAGAAGGATGTAGGCAAAAGCACAGGTTGTGACTCACCCTGCACATGCCAGGAATGGTGCTGCCACATCCCTTATGTAATCACTGTACCTATGGAAAACTGATGTAAACAAAAAAAAACCCCAACCACCAAAAACAAAAAACACACACCAAAACACATTACATTTAATTATCAGTGCATCACAGCTATGAAAATTGGATGCAGACATCACAGTCTGGTTCAGTAATGTAAATTAATGAAATATGAGGCTCAGGATGTGCCCAGTCTGTTCCAGGTGGAGATCTGCTTCCATGCATTTCATTATTATATGAGAACTTCAGTATTCCCCAGTTAAAAACGGGTATCTTCTGCAATGTACGACACCCTGCAGATAAAAAACACCCCCTATAGCAGACTTTGACACAACACATGGGCTCTTGTCAACTTCTGGCTAAACTATAACAACCGAGAACTCCAAATGCCTTTTGGCGCCCAGCACAGGACGCCCTTGGTCTGCCCCGAGTGCTAAAGGCAGGGCTTAACGCCTGCAGCCCCAGGCAGCCGGGCCACGGGAAGCTGTTATGGTTGCCTACTCTAGCGTATTTAACAACGCAGTCCCAGAATAGCATCTAAAAAATATTATCATGTCTATTGACTGAAGTCCTTCCAGACACAAATAAATCCCAGTAGATTCAATACATTTATAACTATATAGACTTACAAAATTATCTCTCTATATACACATCTGTAAATATAACTGCACCACTAATGTCTGAAGTCTTAATACATGAAATAATACGTGTACGTCACTGGTATGTTAAAAAGACCCGAAATCTGTATCACATCACTGCATAAAAAGATGCCATGCAATTATTAGTTATGCTTTATAGTTATTGAACTATTAGTCATTCCTCACAAAACTTCTATTTAGCATGCTCCAAACATCTTGGCCTTCCGTTAGTAATCTAAATGATGTACATTATCTTCCTTGACATAAATTCAGAAACTATTATGTACTTCTTCCACTTAAAACCAGTTACCTTGGCATTATCTGTATCAGTATCCTGTGCTTCAAGTAAGTGTCCTATTTCTCAGGGTTTTTTTTCTACCTGTCATTTACGCATTTTCAAGTGTCCCTTCCTGCAGCAATAACCTCTGCAGTACGGTGTAACCAAAAGAGATAAAAAGTAAATCTACTTTCACTTGAGACACCAACAGCCAAAGCAGAACACGGCACATCAACAAACTACCCTCAGAAAATTGCAGCTTAATAGTCCAGCATTAGTGGGTATGAAAGTTATTTGTTACTAACTACGCACAGATTTCTTACCAACAGCAAATACATCCAAATACAAAGCAGATACCAACTTTCATATGCTAAAAGGTGGTATGGGTTTTTTGCATTTTCTTTAACTGGATGAATATCAGCCATCTCAGTAATATTTAGCATTTACATTCCTTTTGAACTCGGATAATCTTTCAAATACAAGGACCTTTCACATTTAACTTCTGTTGTAATAGGAAATCGTCATTGATACAAACTAAAATTAGGAATAATGGGTTCTTTTAAAAAACCTTGCCCCTTAAGCTCACAAATTACCCATTACTAGAGAGAAATTCTCAGCTGAATTAAGTACTTGATATTCATCAGTACCTCCAGAGAATTACTGACACACACATGAACAGTAAAATAGTAGCCATATTGTGTAAACTGTACCTGAATTGTTGAAACATGTCAGACTCTCACAACTAGATTAATAAATTAATGAAACAATAGTTTTAACTTTCATTTTCCTTGCATTTTATAATTTGTTGAGCTAAATAATATGGAATTATATAGCTAACATACTACTTACAACTCATGTAACTTCAGCATTAAATTCCTTGGTTTCTATGATGTTATCTAATTCAAAAACTACTTTCACCAACATTAAAGGGAAAAGAGTAACTTATGGTTCTTACTCTGAAAAACCATTCAGCAGAATGTGTTTGGCTAGAGGGAAAAGCAACAAAATTTAAGAATCCAATGTGTCTTAAAAAAACCAAAAAATAAAATACTCAGCACCAACCCTAACTTGCATTAGAAGCTTAGTTTGGTTCACTTTTTTGTTTGCTTTTTTCCTTTTGGGGTTTGTTTTTTCTTAAACAGAGCTCAAAAAAAAAAAGCAAACAAACAACAAAACACACCTTTATTCATTCTACGTGACAGTCAATTATTTATTTCCAATGAAGCAGTATAACACAGCTGATGGACTTTCTTAAAGAAGGACAGGGTGAGGATCACCTACAAATAAAATATGTTCTGCCACAGTAAAAGCTGTCCTCTATGGGTCATTTAGAGATTCTTCATGTATAACATACTACCCCTTTCAGAAGAAATTGTAAGAGTTTTCAGAAAAAAAAAAACTAAAAAGGGAAAAGTACAGACTGTTACATATTATTTACAGACTGCTTCCAAATACATGAAAAACTAAGCAATGAATTATTCTCTGGCTACTGCCGTATTGCGTTTGTGCTTGGTACTGGAACATCTCAAACTCAGCATTAAGGGCAAGCCCCTCCTTCCCAGTACACAGATGGTGATCTTTCTTAAGCATACCCAAGAGGTGACATAGCACACAAGGCATAAAGGGAATGGCATGGGACAGATGCCACCAAAGAAAATGGTCTGCTCAAATACAGAACAGGAAGAAAGAAACTAAAACTTTGTGTCTGGAGCAGAATTAGTTTTTATACAGGCTACATGTTCATTGCACAGCTTTTCTGATACTACATATTGCTTAACAGCAATATTGTCACAACATATTTGTAGATAACAATATCATTAAGATCCTGTCCTTTTACAGAAATACCAGGATTATCATACAGTTAATATTTTGCATATCTGCAAATCAGTATTAATTTAAATCAAAGTTTTCCATATCTGGTGTCTGCTCCCATCTTAAGTTTGTGATGAAAGTAGGGGGAAACAGATTATTTCTCCCATATTAATAAAATGCAAGTCTTTTATTGTAAAACTTTAGCATCTCCCCACACTCAAGTAAGTGCAGGTTGAACCCTTCCAAGAAACTTCTGTTCTGAGTTATGGAAACATACTGACTCCTCTGCAAGTTCACCAAAACGTAATCAAATTATTTAAGCTTTTGAGTAAATCTGATTTAAATGTTATTTTTTAACTAAATTATCAAAAAATTATATGTGATAGAAATCAGTTTGTATTTTCCTTGTTAGGTTAGATAAATTTTAAATAAATAAAAAAAAACCCTAAACCCAAATTACATTTGCCTTTCCAGGCAGTCCCATAGAACAAACAGTCTAGGGAACAGCAGCAGATTTCCATGTCACATCATGGGACACGGATAGTGCCTTATCTGCTACTTCCTTCCAAGGAGGTTCCAAAGAAAATCAAAGGAAAAACAACAATATTTCAGGATTTCTCTCAGGATAACAGTGCCTTATTGTGAGCGTACCCTAAGCCTTTCCTTACTTTTTGTGTAACTGTACAAGAAGAGGTGTATTTATGTATTCACATGAAATAATTTGAAGGGCAGAACAACTGTAGGGCTCTCACCCTAAAACTGTAATACAGAACTACAGATAAAAATTCGAGATAAAGCACAGACTGGGCAAAACATAAAATAAAAATATTTAACTACAGACAATGAAAATAATTTGAAAGCCATTCACAGCTCAAAAGGAGTTGCATAAAACGCAGTGAACAACAGCTGTCATTAATATTCATGCACGAAAGTTTAGCTGTCCATATCTAAGGACTACAGTCATACAAATGTTCTCTCTTTACCAAATTATTTTTGTAGATAACCTGGTCCTTATTCTTACTTTTGCTTTTTAGAGACATCCTCCCTCTCGATCTCAACCACCAGAATCCTGTTACAAGCTCTCACTGAACTGCACTCAGCAACTTGTTTCTTACCAGTACAAGCTCCTGCACAGTCCACAGCTGCACTGGTCAGAGTATGTGTCCATGGAGCTAGAAATGCCAGCATTAGGACAGCTCTCATTAAGGAGAGGGAAAGAAAAAAGTTTTCCAGCACCTAAAGAAGATAATCAATCACTTGGATATATAGTGTGCTTAGGATATAGCTCTCCTCATAGCACTGATGATGCTACGGGGGAGTGTGGGAAGGAAGGAAATCTGGAAAGCAGAAGGAAAAAGGGATGGAGGGGGGGAATTGAAGCAAGAATTAGCCCAGCTCAAATTCATCAAAGAACAACTGCAGGTCAACCCGCAGTGTTTTCACACTTTGCTGTGAAAAGAAAATAAACAAGGGAAGAGAGTGGAGATGAAATTTACAAGGAGCTTAATTCACAAAAACCCGTAAGACGGAGCTTAAAACACTTTGAAACAAATACAGCATGTCAGGACAACATCCTTTGCAGTATCGGGGAAAAGATGAAAGGCCTGAACGTCTGCATCACTTCAAAATTGTTCACAATGACCAGCAGAGTAGTTATGAAAACATGGGCAAAATAACAGGTGAGCCAGTGGCTCAGACGAGCTCTTCAGGAGACCAAAACACAAAGCGCACTTGTCCCCGCTGCAACTGTATGAGCCATCTATTAATTTTAAGCTGACAGAGATGTCAGCATTATGCTAGAAAAAGCTGCATTAGGACTGAAAGAAAACATACTGCTGACTGATAAATGGGTGAAGCTGTGCTTACTAGGGTAACTGTATAACTAGTAAGGGTATATGCACACAAAACGTATGGGTAAATATCATATTGGAAGATACCTAATTTGTATCAGCATCACGAAAACTCACCAACACTGAAATAAAAACAACAGTATCTTAATCCCACCCTCTTTCTTCGGTCCTGTCCATAGGCAATTTACCCCACTCTAGGGCAAAGATTTAAAGAGGCTCTGAATAATAAAAAAAAAAAAAAAAACCCACCATGATATTCCCTATTTACAAAAGGAAAAGCAACCTCCCTTGTCTGCTGGAAACCAGAAGCACCTCCAGCTCACTCCCCAGGCCAGCAGGCTTGGACTTCACTAGGAAGTAAAAGGGGAACTGCTGCCCCGGTCCCGGGATGCAAGGGAAAGCATCGCGGTCCTGCGCACCGGCCCTCTTCCACACTGATCTACAGCGTACGCTTGAACTGTGTGCGGTTTAATTTTCTTTTTAGGAACTGAGGAGCAACAGTTTCAGAGTTCATGTCTTGTTCATTCAGGTTTTTTATCTATTATTATATCTGGTAAGAGACATTATATTTTCTTTAGGGGATATGGCTAAAACGAATCCTAACATTTAATTATAGTCAAACATGAAATTCTTCAATTTCATCATTTTTTTCTAATCTATAAAAGTGAAAAACAACTCATGCCTTAAAGTCTCATTTACAGCAGTTACTCTAACTGCTCAGGCTTTCAGAAATTTCAGAAGCCATTGCTTGCCTGCACTGCATTGGGAAAATTTAATATAGTGTAAAGATATGCAGATAAAATATGAATTCCAGCCATGTAACAAAAATGCCGTTGACAACATGTATATTATGCAATTATGACTGTCATTTTATTACTGTTATTAATTTATTAGTATAATTGCCATTTTTTTCAATGTCATAATGTGATAATAAAGGACTTGTCATTACTACGTTAACCTCGGAACATCTCTGACCTCAGGGGAGGTAGCTGTACGCTTTCAGTCCAAAATGAGCTGTCAGTTACCACAACGAGATTTTGATGACTACATTATCTTGTAATTAAATGTCTCAACAAACTTCTCCTTTTGATTGACAGGTAGTTAAGACTATCTTTGACCACAGGGCAGTTTCTTTATTTTTCAAGAATAATTTTTCAGCAGTGAAGACGACAGACAAGAGTTTAAAAATTAAAGTGTTTTGAACTATATATTAATCTATATTTGGTACTTATAAGACAGTGAAAACTCTGCCAAATCACATTATCCTCTGCCCAAGCTACTGCATTTAAGTGACAACTTTGATTGATTAAAGGAGTTTATGCTGTTCTTTATTAGCATTTAGGTCTTTAAAGAAATAAATTGGTTTGATTTTATGGTTTTTTTTCCCCTTTCATGTCAGTTTTTTATTTGTAAGATAATAAAAATGCTTAGAATCAATACTGGTAACTACAACGAGATCCCACTGATAGGAATGTTTAAGGAGATATTCAAAAGAGTCCATTTCTGATGGTTTGGACCACATAGCAGAAGACTCCCAGAACTCAACAGAAACCCCATTTACAGCCGGTTTAAAAGAACAGGCAACATGAATTATCACCTATCTGATCATAGATCACCTTAAAGATGGTCTTTTGGCACAACAGATCCTCAGCGAAACTGAGGCTGGAGGGGCACCAGTGCCAAAAAGATCTCAAAAAGGTACAAAGATGAGCAGTGAGACAGGGCATAGAGCAGCAACCCTATTCTCTTCACCAAACATAAGCTTTTTCTGAAGACAGCAAGGTGAAACAACCTTTCGCGGACAATCCTTCATAAAAGGACATGCTTGTAAGCCATCAGAAACACTCATGACCACCACTGTCATCTTCAGTTTTGCCCTTCCATGGAATCGTGCAATAGGACAGACCAACCCCACTTCATCCCTCTCTGCTCTGGCAACCTTTGTTGTAGCTCAGAAGGACAAAGGAAGCAACGTCAGGATTAAATCAATTTTACCTCCCTTTGAATGGGATCTTATCCCCAACAAGTGTAAATTTTAAAGATCAACGTTAATAACAGAGGAACACCCTTTCCAAAAACAAATGTATGAAGATTGTATTCTTCTTGACACATCAAATCAAATTTTAATAAAACATGAAACATCCTTTGAAATGCAGCAAGTTACAACAATAGTGAAATCTAATGGTAATAAAATAAAACAATGGCTTTCCACAGCAACTTAAAGGTCACACAGATTAGGTACACTGGAAGCATGTTTTAAACCCAGCTTGTAACCATATAATTTCTTTCCCATTTGTGCTACGTTTAGTACCAAATTATTCAATGGGACTGGGCAGCATTTACAAGTCTTTAGTAGTCATACATAATTGTCACTTAAACTGTAAAGCCTGCGGTTTAATCTTTCAGGAAGAATCCAATGAGTCAGAAGTTGAGACAATAATGTACGGTCACAAGCACAAACAGAAGGTTATACTTATCTGCTCACACACTCTTTGGTTTCAGTATTTCCTAATTTCCCCTTATGGGTACACTGTTGCAATCCAAATCTTATCAAAGACTTACGTTACCAATGTGCGGAGTAGTTTCATAAATTTCACAGTATATGATGTTTTTTAAAATTCTCAAATCTAAGAGTCTTGTACATGTACAGGAACCAACTTTCATTTAAAAAAAAAAAAACAGAAGACTGAATGCAAATAAAATTGTGACATTGATTTTTATTAAATGTAAACATTTCTAAAAATTTATTTGCTGATACCCAATTCTTTTTAACCTCCCTTTCTCATTTCCGCAACACATCTTCCTACAGACTGCTGGACCAAACCCCAAGAGTTGTATTGAGATAATGAGGGCATTTAATAAAAGGCACAATGAAAAGTTGGGAAAGAAATCTGAAAGTATAACAATGGTGCCCAGCATGTTACAATCATTTATGTGGGGTAAGCTTCTGCAGTTTTTCACTGTATATAAAATTCCTCTGAACCACAAAATAATAATGGCTATACTGACTTGTATTTTTGAGCTGAATTTCATTTGCCATCAGAACAGCTAGATTTCTTGAAATGTTTTCCATATTAAATTTATAGTGTTTTAACGCTACAAATACCTATTCTTGCAGAAATTATATTAAATATATATATGCTTGCACAAGAAAAACTTACGTATCAAATACTGTAGTTGCAACTGGTTTGCTATTAATTACATAGCAACGTGGCAGGGGAGAGCTCAGTGTAAAAAGTATAAAGCTTCAACAAAAGAAAATGAGAGATTATACTGACAAGTAAAAGAGGAACTTTCAAATTCATAACACATCAGGATCAAATGACAAAAGATTGAAAAATAACACAATTTGGAATTAGACTGGAGCAGTAAAAAGAGTAAAAGGTTGTTTTTACTTGGACAGTAAAGAAAATGCAATGTACCTATCAGTATACTGTGTAATTTTATGGTCGACATAAAGTTGAGATGTCTTATGCTGTATTTTGTTCAACCACTGAAACAACATAAAAGCTATATTTACATAAATATGCAATGAAATCATTAAAAATGGTAAATCATTACTTTTGAAATTTAACTTTAGTATTAGAAAATTAAAATTTCTCGAAAATAAAATTTATTTCACTTTCATTTTGGAAAATGGAAATCAGGAACCTAAAAGCCACCTTCACACATGTGAATATGATAGGAATTCCAAACAGAAGTCACCAACCTTATTTCAGATTTCTTATGCTAAAATGTTTCACCAGTTGAAAGATGTTATTGCACTTCCTTAGGAATAGGCAAAATGAAGCCTACAGAGTTCAAGGAGCCCGTACAGTTTCATACGGGATTTACAGAGGAGATCCGGGAATAGCCGTGTACACTACGAACCAACAACAACCAAAGTTCCAAGGTGTTGTGTTACAGGCTGTCATCAGTTGCAGCGTTGGGCAGTGTCACCACAATTTTTAAAGGGGTCCATTGTTGTGTCAAGCATTAAAGTCTTAAAATTCTTTAGCAAAAAAATTACTAGTTACCATGAAAAACAGTCACCAAACAACTTGTGGGCCTGCTCAATATTACAGACATTACAATGCTTAACTTCTTCCCTAAATGTCAAAATTTTGGCTATAAGACATAGTCAGTCTATATTTGAGAACACATTTACACTGCTGATAAATATATCAGCGTTTTCAACTTTATTAAGAAACAAGCAAGCTTGCTATAAAAATAATAATATAAAAAAAGATCCCAATATAAAGTATTTTATGTAGATTATAAAGTGTATATATATACACACACATATACGCATAGATATTGGTCTATGTAAAAAAAAAACCAATTGATTCTAGACCAGCTACAGGTCAACCTGAACCTCTCGATACAGGCTCTATTAAAACTGCAGCAGAAAACCTGTGTGGAACAACTCCGACTTCAGAAGTTGTTTTAAGACAGATCTTCTGAAAGGTAACATTTTAATTTAAAATTTATGTAAGGGTTTCACTGTATGCATACTCTAAACATCAAACTGAAATTTAAAATACTGAAAATATCCAGGATAACGTGCCTCAAATTACATTCCACAGTGAAGTATTTAAGAGTATCTAATTTTGAAATGACATTTTAAGATACTATTAAATCAAAATACACTTTAAAGCCCCTTAAACTTGCAGAAACGTCCAAATCCCAATCTGACACTGCTTGCTTATGTAAAAGGCTAAGAGGTAAAATACATAGCTACAACATAAGATTCTTTATTCTTCCCCCATGGCGATCTCAAGCTGACCTTTGCAGATCATATTCTCTGGAATACTGCTGGAATATTTGCAAAGCCAAATATCTCATTTAGTCTCACTATACCCCACCGTGCCGGTCTGAAGTGCTTTGTAAGAGGATTACTTCCACCCTTCAAAATACTTTTAGCGAAGGAGAAGATTGTGCATCGCTTACAGCATGGCCCGTTTGTATATTCTCCTGTGCCTGGGACGCCAGGAAGAGCAGCGCATTGAGGAAATCCGCCTCTGAATATTGAGACAAAATACTGTCACTGCAGACTCTCGATGACAGAGCTACTGATGCTTTCAGTGATTGCTACCAATTAGTTCAAAGTTAGTGAAAATGACTTTATCATAAATGCACTTCAATGTAGACAGCATGCAAGGGACAGGATTTTAATATGAAAAAGAATGGCAGCTTTGTTCCCCGTTATAGCTCTGATGCACCAAATTCAGACATTCAGGTTTGCACTTATTTCCATGAAGTCTGAGAAAAGCGTTTCCTCTCAGTTATTTGAGACTGTATCAGTCAACAGGCATGATGCTATGAGCTGCCTCTGTCTAGAATATGTTTCCTTCATTTAGGAAAGTGCAGTAATTCATCAGTGATTTAACCTATAGACATTTGAAGGTTGGAGAGCACCTCAGAGGGGCTGTTGACCTTCAGCAACTGAAAGAATTGAAGCTCCAGCCTTAGTCAATATATATTTATCTTTCTGTTGGGACTATTACAACTGTTCAAGTAATGCTGACCTTGAAACTTCCGCACATGATGCACTAGAATAATGATCCCTGAAGGAAGAGTATAAAAATATCTAAATAGGATATCTAAATCCAAAATGCACATAAAGATAAAAGAAAGCATTTCAAAATGTGAAGTCACTCAAGAAAAGGTAGTATTATTGAGGCTCCTATTAATTATAATTTTAATAACATTGCTAAATACCATAATTACACATATTTTAATATTTTAATGATAGGATATAATTTATGTCAAAGACCTTGTTTGTTTCATTGTGAAATCTTTGCCTATTTGTAATTAATGCAATGTCTGACTGACAGCCTTATAAATTGGTATCATCCACATCTTGAACTTGCTCTGCACAACTGCAAGAGCATAAAGTCTTTACCCTGTGCCTTGTGCTTTTTTAACTTTGCTGCAGACAAAAAAATTGCAAGAAATAAAATGGTTGGTTACTCGTGTCCTCACATTCCACACAGAGTTTTCACTCAAACTTGAGATTCAAGCAGCAGCCAGGACCAATTCCATTAATCAAAAATATTATGGTACTAGAACTACTGATAAAAATGAGTATGTCCTTCACTGTACTGCTCATAAAACAGTCCTGTCTCCGCACCAATCTCGTATACATCTCCCCTGGACCTGCTGGGCACTGCTGTTTGTCAGCTAGGCTACACCTGCCCAGCAGGGACCACAGGGAGGTAAGGAAAAGGAAGAGAGCCTCCCTGCATCATCTGCTTTTCTAATACCCAACAGGGACAGTTGCAAAGCCTTTTCCAAGTAAAATGCGCTCTTGGAGACAATTTCTCAGAAGAGAAAACAAAAGCCCTTTTTGGAGGTGGCTGGAGAAAAGATGAAGACCATCAGAAGTAAGCTACCACAAAGCCAAGGACCCAACTCTGGGTATGGAACATACTGACTTAGCTTCACAGCCATTCTTATAACAACCATGTTCTGCATGTAAGTTTATAAAAAAAAAAAAAAAAGGTGCAAAATATACCTCAAGTCCTTGAGTTGGCTGGTTGACTTCTCTTCAGGCCACCTTTGACTTCTCTTCCCAACATCAACACAAAAACCCTTCACATTCAAATTGCAATTTGCATAACGCTCTTTGATACACACTGTCCGTAAATGACCTACCTGAGCTGTTTACAGGCTTTAATTAGAAGAATTACCATTAAAAATTCACAGCAAGGATAGTTTGTTAAATTTTTATATCCACCATTCTCCTCACTCAGCCTCCTCCGTTCTGTCTTCTAGAGAGCACAGAGCATTACCACAATGCCAATCAGTGGCAGCACACAGAGACATCAGTGCACAACCAAGACCCAAAATCACTATTATCAAGCAATTAGTTTGTTTGCTTCCTGGCACAGGGTCATTCTCATGCCCTCCCTATGGATTTTTCTCTCACTTCAAAAGACCCAGTAACTACTTCAAGAAATCCATCTCTCTTGTATACTTGTTAACACAGAGTAACTTACTCTCTGGTGCAAATGTGATCTGAGTCAGCTACCAAATGTATAAAATAATTAAACATGTCCATAACTTAAAAATGATTTTCCAACCTCACCACAGATTTTGCAACTTTCAGATTTCTACCTGTCTAGAATTTTCTATTTTCTGAAAGATTTACAAAAATATGACACCACCTAAACGTGTTTTCTGTACTACCAGCATATTCTGATGGAAAATTCTGAAAATCTCCACGTATTTAATGACATTAAGTATGAAATTGAAGCAGCCTCGTACTAGTTAGAGTACAAATATAGAAACTGACATTCTACATTACCAATGGAAAACACAGAAATTAGGAACACACATTTTTCCATTGTCCAGTAGAAATACTACACCCAAATGACTCCTTTGAGATCTACAGATACTGTAATTTTATGTCCTTTCTTCTACTTCAGAAAGTTAAAGAAAAAAAAAAGATAAAACCCCTGTGATTACTCTGCACATACATATATACCACCTACAGAGCAAATAATAAAATATGAATTAGCTGTGTTTAAAGAGTCCTCAATACATTAAGCCTGAATCAACACAATTAGCATTATCATTTCTAAATGACCTGACGAGGTCTTGTTATTCAAGGAGAAGAAAAATCATGCTCCAACTCCTGCTCTAATTCAGCTTTGGGGATTTTTATTTTTTTTTTAATATGTTCCCAACTGGGTAAAAAATAGCTATTAAGTATTGAGTCTTTTTTTGTAGCCCAGTCCAACTTATGAAAAATATTTTTGGTTGAGTGAAGCTTCCAGCACAAGCAGCGACCTCTCGTTTAACTGAACATCACCTACCAAGAGCCTGTTTCAAAACTGAGGTAGGGTGTCTGGAACAGGACTGGAGGCTCGCCTCGGAACGGCTGGGGTGGCTGGGCATCATGCACGCACCTGGGGGGAATAATGCTGAAGACTCTGCAGGAGGGAGAGCTAAGATCTTTGTAATAAAGGGGAAATATCTCTTTTCACTTTATAAATCATTTTAGACATACAGCATTGCTCTGACAAAAATCAGGAAAGGTCTGCTCTTTTATTAGTCTCATTAGAGGCGATATTAATCTATTACGTGGAGGTTAAATACCTGCAAGGGAGAAGGAGCAGTGTAACAGCTCCACTGTCCGCCTTCCCCTGGCAGGCATCCCACTGCCTGTCCCGAAGCCCTTTAGCTGGTGCCTGCCTGGGGGCAGAGCAGAGCCCTGCTCCCACCACGCACCTTCCCCAGGGAACCACGGCGCACAGCCTCCCAGTGCGCCCCAGCTGCTCACCAGTGTCCTACAGCGGGTCTGGGGCTTCAGTGGACCTCCAGCTCTAGCATCACGTTGCTTACGCCAGAAAATACAAAATTATCGTTTCCTCACATCTACTCAACACTGAACACACATATGGACATTACAAAATACTGATTGCCGTATTACGTTGAGGGCAGTAGCACCACTACGGACACAGACACCACCACCACAGAGAGCATCTAATAGCAATTACACAACAGAATTTCTGTTCGCTGCATTTTTATTTGGACTCAGGGGAGTCAGTACCATTTTATTTTGCCTGATATTATCCCAGATGCTGTTGTGTCTCAGATTTATTTACGCATTTCCCACTGGAATACAGGAGTCTGTATGGAAATCTGATCCCTCAAGCAATTACCTCTTTTCCTACAGCAGCTAATAAAAGGCTACCTTGAAAAAAGAAAAAAGGTAAAAATTGCAGCTATACAGTGCAATTCAACGTGGCACACAGGGTTTTATTTCATCCATATACTGCATAATAAAATGAAGTTTCACAACATTTACTGCTATATTAACTCTCTTCCATGATGTCCACTAGATTAAGGCTACAATCGATTTTTTTTAAAAAAAAAGAAACCTCCTGGTTTTCGAAAAATGAGGCTCAGCTGGGGATACAAGAACTTCTTCAGCTTTTGGTAACTAGTTCAGCATCAAACCTGTTCAGTGAATTTCTGTCACTCGTGTCTGAAGATGGTTTGGTACCATGAAGCTGGAGCGTTTCAGACACCTTCTGCCCAACAGCATAACCATAAATTTTGCCTCCAGGAAATCACACAACTCTGAAATCCAGAGGAAGACACACACACAGCCACTGCTTCATAGAACAGCATCCTCACAGACAGCCTAGGGAGAACTATTTCAATGTCACCTTTTTCTGACAAAGAATTAATATTAGACTGACTTAGCAGTATGCCACAGAGATCAGGAGACCTGGATGCATAAGACGACCAAATTTGACAGATTCTGTCCAGCTTTTTCAAAATTTACATGAACAGAACCAGTGCTAACCTACTACTGTTGCAGACAGGCTCACAAGAGAAGCCAACAAGAGAACAGCTCTTAGAGCACTATGGGCATCACACAATTAAGTATGAATGAAGCTTTTTCTTCCAGGTAAGAAAATCATTGCCACTCAGACTATGGAAAGAATTCTTGAATATTCTTCTCCAAGGAGACAAAAATAATTTCTTGATTTTGGAAAACACCAAGCTAACTTCCCAAAAATAATTGAGCACGCTCTCAAAAAGGACCAGAGTTGTTTAAGCCAGATCATAAAATGCTATTTTTCCCTAACATGTATGTTCTAATTATCGCACATTTTATATAAAATTTACATCAGAAGGTGAACAATAAGGAAGCTCCCTTAAAACTTTTAAGTAACAACCTGATTTTATTTAGCCTGCAGAATATCTCAGTTTCATCCTGCACTTGATTTAAGCTTGGGTAGCAGAGGAAGATAATAAAGTTTAATGGGTACTACTATTTAGTTGCTCAAAATTCAAGGTCACTGCGACATTAGGGGCCAAGAAAAAAAATGCTGATTGAAGAAACAAGTATATAAAAATTTATTTTAATTGCATTTCTTTTATTACATATTATATTAGAACTCGATGCAAAATGTTGACTCAGAAGGGCTAAATGTAATCAAAAGCTACCTTATATTCAGCCAGCATAACACATTTTGATACTATTCATAGAATGCCTCGAGCCTTGTGAATTTGATAATGCTATTCCCCCTGTGTATTTTAAGCTAGTGGTATAGGAAGCTGTATAGGTGGGATAGGAAGTTAAGAGTTCACCCATTCTAATTTCTGGAGGGTAACAATTAAACCTCTACCAACATATAAACTATGTTACACTAAATTTATGAATAGGGAAAAGGTGATGATGAAGATTAATCACCACATACAGGCCTGTCAAACTGTTCTAACTCTACGATATGAACAATTTATTATGTAGAAATGGCTACAACACATGGAATTTACAGGGTTAGACACAAAATGTTCCTTAGTCAGCAAGTCTTTGTCAGTATTCAAAGACATTTCTTTAACTAAACAATGAAGCAAGTAGCAGTGCAGAATCTGATGCAACGTAGACCTTTTCACAATATACACTGCAAGTATATATACCATACTTTAAGTATGGTTGCTAAGGAATCAATTATTTTTTATGAGGTCTAGGGCCAACTACGGATGGAGATCAGCACTCACAATTTGCTTCCATCTCTGGACTGGTTCCAGAGGGCTGGTCCTGACAAGACAGCCCTCCGGCCCCCTCTGCCAAGGTACAGAGCAGACACTACAGGCAATTCTCCTGAAGCACACCAACTTCAACAGGCACAGCTTCCCTACACACATCACATGTCACTCAGAAATCCATGGAAGAGTAGCTTCATTAAGAAAGTATCATCCAGTTGCGTAACTAGTGTATGTGAAGGGTCATATTTCCCAAATTTGGCACTTGCCCAATTACTAAAAGCTTAATACTTTCCAACCTTAATATTACGTTACTGGAAATTTATTTATTTTTAATTGGCAAAGATGGAATATTATCTCTGTTGAACTCCAAATGGCTCTGGAACATGATGTTTTAAACAAACTTCCAACCAACATCATACAGATGGTACACAGCCTCTCCACCTTTATTACAACAAATAAAAAATATGTACAGTATACCGAGGAGTTATTTGGCAAGCAATTCCCAGGGACCACCTTTACTGCAAGGTACTGAAAGGTACCTAGATCTCTTTATAAAATGCCAGAGGTTTACTGAGAAGCAACAACTTGGTAGATACAACTCAGTTATTATGGAAAGGATTAGGCTGTAAACAGATGCACGTTAGCTCTGTACACAGCACGCTAAGGAAAAAAGCTTGTCATCAGTATTTCCTATAGAGAATTTTAATGCTGCTAAAATTGCTACCACTACCATCACAGTAATCTAACACAAAAAATCATTCTGTGACAGGCAGAAATAAATAAATAAGAGACATGACATCTTCTGTCATCCTTCCCTCCCAGTGCCTAACTTACATGGGAATTGTTCCTATTTACTTCCACTATTAATTATGCACATTTACCAAGCTACAGATATAAAATGTCAGGTACATCACAAACTATACATACACTGGTGGTCTCCCCTCAATTACCCTGGCACCTCCCCATTCTCCTCCCATAAACCCAGTAAATCCCTCTGGTTTATATTCTTCAGTAGTATTTCCCCCCCGTTTTCATCACTTCGAGGACTCTTATTCTCCGCCACTTATGAGTTTGATGGTGAGCATGTACAGTTATCAAGCCAGTAATAACCAATAGGCAGC